>NW_026061706.1:4965391-5586065 GCF_023897955.1 Schistocerca gregaria
CTTTTGTATTCAATCCCGATGCAATATCTGTGTTTCATCAACACTCTGAAGGTCCACAGATTACAGAACACCTCCAGATGTGCTTCGAAAACTACTACTGGTCTTCCAAGGAACGATCAAAGCGTAGACAGTTTGAGACATTACTCCCATTTAGAAAAGTCCGCATGGTGCCTGTTATATACAATCCCGATGCAATTTCTGTGTTTCGTCAACACTCTGAAGGACCAAATATTACAGAGTGCCTCCAGACGTGCTTCGGAAAATTCTACTGGTCTTCCATAATCAATCAAGGCGTAGACAGATTGAGACATTACTCCTATGGAGAAAGGTCCGGGTGGTGCCTGTTGTATTAAATCCCGATGCAATTTCTGTGTTTCTTCAACACTCTGAAGGTCCACAGATTACAGAATGCCTCCAGATGTGCTTCATAAACTACTACTGGTCTTCCAGAAATCAATCAAAGCGTAGACAGATTGAGCCATTATTCCCATGGAGAAAGGTCCACATGGTTCGTGTTGTAATCAATCCCAATGCAATTCCTGTGTTTCATCAACACTCTGAAGGTCCACAGATTACAGACGCCTCCAGATGTGCTTCGAAAACTACTACTGGACTTCCAGGGAACGATCAAAGCGGAGACAGTTTGAGGCATTACTTCCATGGGGAAAAGTCCGCATGGTGCCTGTTGTGTTCCATCCTGATGCAATATCTGTGTTTCATCAACACTCTGAAGGTGCACAGATTACAGAACGCCTCCAGATGTGCTTCGCAAACTATTACTGGTCTTCCAGGGAACGAGCATGGCGTAGACAGTTTGCGACGTTACTCCCATGGGGATAAGTACGCATGGTGCCTGTTGTATTCAATCCCGATGCAATTTCTGTATTTCATCAATACTCTGTAGGTCCACAGATTACAGAATTCCTAAAGATGTGCTTGGGAAACTATTAGTGGTTTTCCAGAAATCGATCAAACCGTAAACAGTTTGAAACATTACTCACACGGAGAAAGGTCCGCATGGTGCATGCTGTATTCAATCCCGATGCAATTTCTGTGTTTCATCAACACTCTGAGGGACCACAGATTACAGAATGACTCCAGATGTGCTTGGGAAACTATTACTGGTCTGCCAGGAATCGAGCAAATCGTAGACACTTTGAGACATTACTCCGATGGTGAAAGGTCCGCGTGGTGAATTTTGTAATCAATCCCGATGCAATTTGGGTGTTTCTTCAACACTCTGAAGGTACACAGATTACAGAATGCCCCCAGATGTGCTTCGGTAACTACTACTGGTCTTCCAAGGAACGATCAAAGCGTAGATAGTTTGAGACATTACTCACATGGAGAAAAGTCCGCATGTTTCCTGTTGTATTCAATCCCGATGCAATTTCTGTGTTTCATCAACACTCTGAAGGTCCACAGATTAAAGAATGCCTCCAGATGTGCTTGGGAAACTAATACTGGTCTGTCAGTAATCGATCAAAACGTTGACATTTTGAGACATTACTGCAATGGTGAAAAGTGCGCATGGTGTTTTGTCATCAATCCCAATGCAATTTCTGTGTTTTTTCAACACTCTGAAGGTATACACATTATAGAATGCCTCCAGATGTGCTTCGGAAACTACTACTGGTCTTCCAGAAATCAATCAAAGCGTAGACAGATTGAGACATTACTCATATGGAAAAAATTCCGCATGGTGCCTGTTGTATTCAATCCCGATGCAATTTCTGAGTATCATCAACACGCTGAAGGTCCGAAGATTACAGAATGCCTCCACATGTGCTTCGGAAACTGCTACTGGTCTTCAAGAAATCAATCAAAGTGTAGACAGATTGAGACAATATTCACATGGAGAAAGCTTCTCATGGTGCCTGTTGTATTCAATCCCGATGCAATTTGTGTGTTTCATCAACACTCTGAAGGTCCACATATTACAGAATGCCTCCAGATGTGCTTCAGTAACTACCACTGGTTTTCCAGAAATCATTCAAAGCGTAGACAGATTGAGACATTACGTACATGGAGAAAGGTCCGCATGGTTCGCTTTGTATTCAATCCCGATGCAATTTCTGTGTTTCATCAACACTCTGAATGTACACAGATCACAGAATGCCTCCAGATGTGCTTCGGAAACTGCTACTGGTCTTCCAGGGAACGATCAAATCGTAGACAGTTTGAGACATTACTCCAATGGAGAAAAGACCACATGGTGCCTGTTGTATTCAATCCCGATGCAATTTCTGTGTTTCATCAACACTCCTAAAGTCCACAGATTACAGAACGCTTCCAGATGTGCTTCAGAAACTACTACTGGTCTTCCAAGGAACGATCAAAGCGTAGACAGTTTGAGACATTACTCCACATGGAGAAACGTCAGCATGGTGCCTGTTGTATTCATTCCCGACGCAATTTCTGTGTTTCATCAACACTCTGAAGGTCCACAGATTACAGAATGCCTACAGATGTGCTTCATAAACTACTACTGGTCTTCCAGAAATCAATCAAAGCGTAGACAGATTGAGCCATTATTCCCATGGAGAAAAGTCCACATGAATCGTGTTGTATTCAATCCCAATGCAGTTCCTGTGTTTCATCAACACTCTGAAGGTCCACAGATTACAGACGCCTCCTGATGTGCTTCGGAAACTACTACTGGTCTTTCACAATACAATCAAAGCGTACACAGATTGAGACATTACTCCCATGGAGGAAGTTCTGCGTGCTGCCTCTTGTATTTAATCCCGATGCCATTTTTGTGTTTCATCAACACTCTGAAGATCCACAGATTACAGAATGCCTCCAGATGTGCTTCGAAAACTACTACTGGACTTCCAGGGAACGATCAAAGCGGAGACAGTTTGAAACATTACTCCCTTGGTGAAAAGTCCGCATGGTGCCTGTTGTATTCCATCCTGATGCAATTTCTGTGTTCACAAACATTCTGAAGGTCCACAGATTACAGAACGCCTCCAGATGTGCTACGCAAACTATTACTGGTCTTCCAGGGAACGAGCATGGCGTAGACAGTTTGCGACATTACTCCCATGGGGATAAGTCAGCATGGTGCCTGTTGTATTCAATCCCGATGCAATTACTGTGTTTCATCAACACTCTGAAGGTCCACAGATGAAAGAATGCCTCCAGATGTGCTTGGGAAACTAATACTGGTCTGTCAGTAATCGATCAGAACTTGACGTTTTGAGACATTACTGCAATGGTGAAAGGTGCGCATGGCGAATTTTGTAATCAATCCCAATGCAATTTCTGTATTTTTTCAACACTCCGAAGGTCCACAGATTACAGAATGAATCCAGATGTGCTTCGGAAACTACTACTGATATTCAAGAGAACGATCAAAGCGTAGACAGTTTATGACGTTGCCCCCATAAAGAAAAGTCCGCACGGTGCCTGTTGTATTCAATCCTGATGCAATTTCTGTGTGTCATCAACACTCTGAAGGTCCACAGATTACAGAATGCCCCCAGATGTGCTTCGGTAACTACTACTGGTCTTCCAAGAAACGATCAAAGCGTAGATTGTTTGAGACTTTACTCACATGGAGAAAAATCCGCATGTTGCCTGTTGTATTCAATCTCGATGCAATTTCTGTGTTTCATCAACACTCTGAAGGACCACAGATTAAAGAATGGTTCCAGATGTGCTTGTGAAACTAATACTGGTCTGTCAGTAATCGATCAAAACGTTGACATTTTGAGACACTACTGCGCATGGTGTTTTGTAATCAATCCCGATGCAATTTCTGAGTTTCATCCACACTCTGAAGGTAAACAGATTACAGAATGAGTCCAGATGTGCTTCAGAAACTACTACTGGTCTTCCAGAAATCAATTATGGCGTAGACAGATAGAGACATTACTCACATGGAGAAATGTCCTCTTGGTGCCTGTTGTATTCAATCCCGATGCAATTTCTGTGTTTCATCAACACTCCGAAAGTCCACAGATTACAGAACGCCTTCAGATGTGCTTCGGAAACTCCTACTGGTCTTCCAAGGAACGATCAAAGCGTAGACAGTTTGAGACATTACTCCACATGCAGAAACGTCAGCATGGTGCCTGTTGTATTCATTCCCGATGCAATTTCTGTGTTTCATCAACACTCTGAATCACCAAATATTACAGAGTGCCTCCAGATGTGCTTCGGAAACTTCTACTGGTCTTCCTTAAATCAAGCAAAGCGTAGACAGATTGAGACATTACTCCCACGGAGAAAGGTCCGAGTGGTGGCTGTTGTATTCAATCCCGATGCAATTTCTGTGTTTCATCAACACTCTGAAGGTCCACAGATTACAGAGTGCTTCCATATGTGCTTCGGAAACTACTACTGGTCATCCAGAAATCAATCAAAGCGTAGACAGATTGAGACATTACGTACATGGAGAAAGGTCCGCATGGTTCCCTTTTGCATTCAATCCCGATGCAATTTCTGTGTTTCATCAACACTCTGAATGTCCACAGATTACAGAATGCCTCCAGATGTGCTTCGGAAACTGCTACTGGTCTTCCAGGGAACGATCAAATCGTAGACAGTTTGAGACATTACTCCAATGGAGAAAAGACCACATGGTGCCTGTTGTATTCAATCCCGATGCAATTTCTGTGTTTCATCAACACTCCGAAAGTCCACAGATTACAGAACGCCTTCAGATGTGCTTCGGAAACTACTACTCTTCTTCCAAGGAACGATCAAAGCGTAGACAGTTTGAGACATTACTCCACATGGAGAAACGTCAGCATGGTGCCTGTTGTATTCATTCCCGATGCAATTTCTGTGTTTCATCAACACTCTGAAGGACCAAATATTACAGAGTGCCTCCAGATGTGCTTCGGAAACTTCTACTGGTCTTCCTTAAATCAATCAAAGCGTAGACAGATTGAGACATTACTCCCACGGAGAAAGGTCCGAGTGGTGGCTGTTGTATTCAATCCCGATGCAATTTCTGTGTTTCATCAACACTCTGAAGGTCCACAGATTCCAGAATGTCTCCAGATGTGTTTGGGAACCTAATACTGGGTTGCCAGTGATCGATCAAACCTAGACTCTTTGGGACATTAGTCCCATGGTGCAAAGGCCGCATGGTGAATTTTGTAATCCATACCTATTCAATTTCTGTGTTTCATCAACACTCTGAAGGTAAACAGATTACAGAATGAGTCCAGATGTGCTTCAGAAACTACTACTGGTCTTCCAGAAATCAATTATAGCGTAGACAGATAGAGACATTACTCACATGGAGAAATGTCGTCATGGTGCCTGTTGTATTCAATCCCGATGCAATTTCTGTGTTTCATCAACAGTCTGAGGGTCCACAGATTACAGAACGCCTCCAGATGTGCTTCGGAAACTACTACTGGTCTTCCAAGGAACGATCAAAGTGTAGACAGTTTGAGACATTACTCCACATGCAGAAACATCAGCATGGTGCCTGTTGTATTCATTCCCGATGCAATTTCTGTGTTTCATCAACACTCTGAAGGACCAAATATTACAGAGTGCCTCCACATGTGCTTCGGAAACTTCTACTGGTCTTCCTTAAATCAATCAAAGCGTAGAAAGATTGAGACATTACTCCCACGGAGAAAGGTCCGAGTGGTGGCTGTTGTATTCAATCCCGATGCAATTTCTGTGTTTCATCAACACTCTGAAGGTCCACAGATTACAGAGTGCCTCCATATGTGCTTCGGAAACTACTACTGGTCTTCCCAAATCAATCAAAGCGTAGACAGATTAAGACATTACTCTCATGGAGATAGGTCCGCTTGGTGTCTGTTGTATTCAATCAAGAAGCAATTTCTCTGTTTCATCAACACTCAAGGTCCACAGATTACAGAATGCCTCCAGATGTGCTTGGGGACCTAATACTGGTCTGCCAGTGATCGATCAAACCTAGACTCTTTGGGACATTAGTCCCATGGTGCAAAGGCCGCATGGTGAATTTTGTAATCAATACCTATTCACTGTCTGTGTTTCATCAACACTCTGAAGGTCCACAGATTACAGAATGAGTCTAGATATGCTTTACTAGCTACTACTGGTCTTCTAGAAATCAATTAAAGCGTAGACAGATAGAGACATTACTCACATGGAGAAATGTACTCATGGTGCCTGTTGTATTCAATCCCGATGCAATTTCTGTGTTTCATCAACAGTCTGAGGGTCAACAGATTACAGAATGACTCCAGATGTGCTTGGGAAACTATTACTGGACTGCCAGGAATCGATCAAATCGTAGACACTTTGAGACATTTCTCCGATGGTGAAAGATCCGCATGGTGAATTTTGTAAATAATCCCGATGCAATTTCGGTGTTTCTTCAACACTCTGAAGGTCCACAGATTATAGAATGCTTCCAGATGTGCTTCGGAAACTACTACTGGTCTTCCAGAAATCAATCAAAGCGTGGACACATTGAGACATTACTCACATGGAAAAAATTCCGCATGGTGCCTGTTGTATTCAATCCCGATGCAATTTCTGTGTTTCATCAACACTCTGAATGTCCACAGATTACAGAATGCCTACAGATGTGCTTCGGAAACTGCTACTGGTCTTCCAGAGAACGATCAAATCGTAGACAGTTTGAGACATTACTCCAATGGAGGAAAGACCACATGGTGCCTGTTGTATTCAATCCCGATGCAATTTCTGTGTTTCATCAACACTCCGAAAGTCCACAGATTACAGAACGCCTCCAGATGTGCTTTGGAAACTACTACTGGTCTTCCAAGGAACGATCAAAGCGTAGACAGTTTGAGACATTACTCCACATGGAGAAAAGTCAGCATGGTGCCTGTTGTATTCATTCAGGATGCAATTTCTGTGTTTCATCAACACTCTGAAGGACCAAATATTACAGAGTGCCTCCAGATGTGCTTCAGAAACTTCTACTGGTCTTCCTTAAGTCAATCAAAGCGTAGACAGATTGAGACATTACTCCCACGGAGAAAGGTCCGGGTGGTGGCTGTTGTATTCATTCCCGATGCAATTTCTGTGTGTCATCAACACTCTGAAGGTCCACAGATTACAGAGTGCCTCCATATGTGCTTCAGAAACTACTACTGGTCATCCAGAAATCAATCAAAGCGTAGACAGATTGAGAGAATAGTCACATGGATAAAGGTTCGTATGGTGCCTGTTGTATTCAATCCCGATGCAATTATGTGTTTCATCAACACTCTGAAGGTCCACAAATTTCTGAATGCCTCCAGATGTGCTTCAGAAAGTACTACTGGTCTTCCAGAAATCAAACAAAGCGTAGACAGATTGAGACATTACTCCCATGGAGATAAGTCTATATTGTTCCTGTTGTAATCAATCCCTAAGCAATTTCTGTGTTTCATCAACACTCTGAAGGTCAACAGGTTACAGAACGCCTCCAGATGTGCTTCGGAAACTACAACTGGTTATCCAGATAACGATCAAAGCGTAGACAGTTTGAGACATTACTCTCATATAGATAGGTCCGCATGGTGCCTGTTGTATTCAATCCCGATGCAATTTCTATGATTCGTCAACACTCTGAAGGTCAACAGATTACAGAATGCCTCCATATGTGCTTCGAAAACTACTACTGGTCTTCCAGAAATCAATTAAAGCGTAGACAGATTGAGACATTACTATCATGGAGATAGGTCCGCATGCAGCCTGTTGTATTTATCCCGATGCAATTTCTGTGATACGTCAAGACACTGAAGGTCAACAGATTACAGAATGAAACCATATGTGCTTCAAAAACTACTACTGGTCTTCCAGAAATCAATCAAAGCGTAGACAGATTGAGACATTTCTCTCATGGAGATAGGTCCGCATTGTGCTTGTTGTATTCAATCCCGATGCAATTTCTGTGATTCGTCAACACTCTGAAGGTCAACAGATTACAGAATGCCTCCATATGTGCTTCGGAAACTACTACTGGTCTTCCAAAATCAATCAAAGCGTAGACAGATTGAGACATTACTCTCATGGAGATAGGTCCGCTTGGTGACTGTTGTATTCAATCAAGATGCAATTTCTGTGTTTCATCAACACTCTGAAGGTCCAAAGATTACAAAATGAGTCCAGATGTGCTTCACAATTTACTACTGCTCTTCCAAAAATCAATTAAAGCGTAGACAGATAGAGACATTACTGACATGGAGAAATGTCCTCATGGTGCCTGTTGTATTCAATCCCGATGCAATTTCTGTGTTTCATCAACACTCTGGGGGTCCACAGGTTACAGAATGCCTCCAGATGTGCGTGGAAAACTACTACTGGACTGCCAGGAATCGATCAAATCGTAGACACTTTGAGACATTTCTCCGATGGTGAAAGGTCCGCATGGTGAACTTTGTAATCAATCCCGATGCAATTTCGGTGTTTCGTCAACACTCTGAATGTCCACAGATTACAGAATGAATCCAGATGTGCTTCGGAAGCTACTACTGATATTCAAAGGAACGATCAAAGCGTAGACACTTTAAGACGTGGCTCCCATGGAGAAAAGTCTGCACGGTGCCTGTTGTATTCAATCCTGATGCAATTTCTGTGTGTCATCAACACTCTAAAGGTCCACAGATTACAGAATGAGTCCAGATGTGCTTCACAATTTACTACTGGTCTTCCAAAAATCAATTAAAGCGTAGAAAGATAGAGACATTACTGACATGGAGAAATGTCCTCATGGTGCCTGTTGTATTCAATCCCGATGCAATTTCTGTGTTTCATCAACACTCTGAGGGTCCCCAGATTACAGAATGCCTCCAGATGTGCTTGGGAAACTACTACAGATATTCAAAGGAACGATCAAAGCGCAGACAGTTTAAGACGTTGCCCCCATGGAGAAAAGTCTGCACAATGCCTGTAGTACTCAATCCTGATGCAATTTCTATTGTGTCATCAACACTCTGAAGGAACACAGATTACAGAATGAGTCCAGATGTGCTTTAGAAACTACTACTGGTCTTCCAGAAATCAATTAAAGCGTAGACAGATAGAGACATTACTGACGGGGAGAAATGTCTTCATGGTGGCTGTTGTATTCAATCCCGATGCAATTTCTGTGTTTCATCAACACTCTGAGGGTCCACAGATTACAGAGTGCCTCCAGATGTGCTTCGGAAACTTCTACTGGTCTTCCTTAAATCAATCAAAGCGTTGACAGATTGAGACATTAGTCCCATGGAGAAAGGTCCAGGTGGTGGCTGTTGTATTGAATCCCGATGCAATTTCTGTGTTTCATCAACCCTCTGAAGGACCACAGATTACAGAATGCCTCCAGATGTGCTTCGGAAACTACTACTGGTCTTCCATAGATCAATCAAAGTGTATTCAGATTGAGACATTACTCCATGGAGAACGGTCCGCATGGTGCCTGTTGTATTTAATCCCGATGCAATTTCTGTGTTTCATCAACAATCTGAAGGTCCACAGATTACAGAATGAGTCCAGATGTGCTTCAGAAACTACTACTGGTCTTCCAGAAATGAATTAAAGCGTAGACAGATAGAGACATTACTCACATGAAGAAATGTCCTCATGGTGCCTGTTGTATTCAATCCCGATGCAATTTCTGTGTTTCATCAACACTCTGAGGGTCCACAGATTACAGAATGCCTCCAGATGTGCTTGGTTAACTACTACTGGTCTGCCAGGAATCGATCAAATCGTAGACACTTTCAGACATTACTCCGATGGTGAAAGGTCCGCATGGTGAATTTTGTAATCAATCCCGACGCAATTTCGGTGTTTCTTCAACACTCTGAAGGTCCACAGATTACAGAATGAATCCAGATGTGCTTCGGAAACTACTACTGATACTCAAAGGATCGATCAAAGCGTAGACAGTTTAAGACGTTGCCCCCATGGAGAAAAGTCTGCACGGTGCCTGTTGTATTCAATCCTGATGCAATTTCTGTGTGTCATCATCACTCTTAAGGACCACAGATTACAGAACGCCTCCAGATGTGCTTCGAAAACTACTACTGGTCTTCCAAGGAACGATCAAAGCGTAGACAGTTTGAGACATTACTCCACATGGAGAAAAGTTAGCATGGTGCCTGATGTATTCATTCCCGATGCAATATCTGTGTTCCATCACCACTCTGAAGGCCAAAAAGATTACAGAGTGCCTTCATATGTGCTTCGGAAACTACTACTGGTCATCCAGAAATCAATAAAAGCGTAGACAGATTGAGACAATACTCAATGGAGAATGGTTCGCATGATGCCTGTTGTATTCAATCCCGATGCAATTATGTGTTTCATCAACACTCTGAAGATCCACAGATTACTGTATGCCTCCACATGTGCTTCAGAAACTACTACTGGTCTTCCAGAAATCAAACAAATCGTAGACAGATAGAGACATTACTCACATGGAGAAATGTCCTCATGGTGCCTGTTGTATTCAATCCCGATGCAATTTCTGTGTTTCGTCAACACTCTGAAGGTCCACAGATTACAGAATGCCTCGAGGTGTGCTTCGGAAACTACTACTGGTCTTCCAGAAATCTATTAAAGCGTAGACAGATTGGGACAATACTCACATGGAGAAAGGTTCGCATGGTGCCTGTTGTATTCAATCCGGATATAATTTCTGTGTTTCATCAACACTCTGAAGGTCCACAGATTACAGAACGCCTCTAGATGTGCTTCGGAAACTACTACTGGTCATCCAAGGAACGACCAAAGCGTAGATAGTTTGCGACATTACTCACTTGGAGAAAAGTCCAAATTTTGCCTGTTGTATTCAATCCCGATCCAATTTCTGTGTTTCATTAACACTTTGAAGGTCCACAGATTACACAATGCCTCCAGATGTGCTTCGGATACTACTACTGATATTCCAGGGAACGATTAAAGCGTAGACAGTTTAGGACATTGCCCCATGGAGAAAAGTCCCCATGGTGCCTGTTGCATTCAATCCCAATGCAATTTCTGTGTTTCATCACCACTCTGAAGGTCGACAGATTACAGAATTCCTCATTGTGTCGTTTGGAAACTACTACTCGTCTCCCATTGAACGATCAAAGCGTAGACACCATGAGACGTTACTCCCATGGAGATAGGTCTACATGGTGCCTGTTGTATTCAATCCCGATGCAATTTCTATGTTTCATCAACACTCTGAAGGTCCGCAGATTACAGAACGCCTCCAGATGTGCTTCGGAAACTGCTACTAGTCTTCCAGGGAGCGATCAAAGCGTAGACAGTTTGAGACATTACTCCCATGGAGAAAAGTCAGCATGGTGCCTGTTGTATTCATTCAGGATGCAATTTCTGTGTTTCATCAACACTCTGAAGGACCAAATATTACAGAGTGCCTCCAGATGTGCTTCAGAAACTTCTACTGGTCTTCCTTAAGTCAATCAAAGCGTAGACAGATTGAGACATTACTCCCACGGAGAAAGGTCCGGGTGGTGGCTGTTGTATTCATTCCCGATGCAATTTCTGTGTGTCATCAACACTCTGAAGGTCCACAGATTACAGAGTGCCTCCATATGTGCTTCAGAAACTACTACTGGTCATCCAGAAATCAATCAAAGCGTAGACAGATTGAGAGAATAGTCACATGGATAAAGGTTCGTATGGTGCCTGTTGTATTCAATCCCGATGCAATTATGTGTTTCATCAACACTCTGAAGGTCCACAAATTTCTGAATGCCTCCAGATGTGCTTCAGAAAGTACTACTGGTCTTCCAGAAATCAAACAAAGCGTAGACAGATTGAGACATTACTCCCATGGAGATAAGTCTATATTGTTCCTGTTGTAATCAATCCCTAAGCAATTTCTGTGTTTCATCAACACTCTGAAGGTCAACAGGTTACAGAACGCCTCCAGATGTGCTTCGGAAACTACAACTGGTTATCCAGATAACGATCAAAGCGTAGACAGTTTGAGACATTACTCTCATATAGATAGGTCCGCATGGTGCCTGTTGTATTCAATCCCGATGCAATTTCTATGATTCGTCAACACTCTGAAGGTCAACAGATTACAGAATGCCTCCATATGTGCTTCGAAAACTACTACTGGTCTTCCAGAAATCAATTAAAGCGTAGACAGATTGAGACATTACTATCATGGAGATAGGTCCGCATGCAGCCTGTTGTATTTATCCCGATGCAATTTCTGTGATACGTCAAGACACTGAAGGTCAACAGATTACAGAATGAAACCATATGTGCTTCAAAAACTACTACTGGTCTTCCAGAAATCAATCAAAGCGTAGACAGATTGAGACATTTCTCTCATGGAGATAGGTCCGCATTGTGCTTGTTGTATTCAATCCCGATGCAATTTCTGTGATTCGTCAACACTCTGAAGGTCAACAGATTACAGAATGCCTCCATATGTGCTTCGGAAACTACTACTGGTCTTCCAAAATCAATCAAAGCGTAGACAGATTGAGACATTACTCTCATGGAGATAGGTCCGCTTGGTGACTGTTGTATTCAATCAAGATGCAATTTCTGTGTTTCATCAACACTCTGAAGGTCCAAAGATTACAAAATGAGTCCAGATGTGCTTCACAATTTACTACTGCTCTTCCAAAAATCAATTAAAGCGTAGACAGATAGAGACATTACTGACATGGAGAAATGTCCTCATGGTGCCTGTTGTATTCAATCCCGATGCAATTTCTGTGTTTCATCAACACTCTGGGGGTCCACAGATTACAGAATGCCTCCAGATGTGCGTGGAAAACTACTACTGGACTGCCAGGAATCGATCAAATCGTAGACACTTTGAGACATTTCTCCGATGGTGAAAGGTCCGCATGGTGAACTTTGTAATCAATCCCGATGCAATTTCGGTGTTTCGTCAACACTCTGAATGTCCACAGATTACAGAATGAATCCAGATGTGCTTCGGAAGCTACTACTGATATTCAAAGGAACGATCAAAGCGTAGACACTTTAAGACGTGGCTCCCATGGAGAAAAGTCTGCACGGTGCCTGTTGTATTCAATCCTGATGCAATTTCTGTGTGTCATCAACACTCTAAAGGTCCACAGATTACAGAATGAGTCCAGATGTGCTTCACAATTTACTACTGGTCTTCCAAAAATCAATTAAAGCGTAGAAAGATAGAGACATTACTGACATGGAGAAATGTCCTCATGGTGCCTGTTGTATTCAATCCCGATGCAATTTCTGTGTTTCATCAACACTCTGAGGGTCCCCAGATTACAGAATGCCTCCAGATGTGCTTGGGAAACTACTACAGATATTCAAAGGAACGATCAAAGCGCAGACAGTTTAAGACGTTGCCCCCATGGAGAAAAGTCTGCACAATGCCTGTAGTACTCAATCCTGATGCAATTTCTGTGTGTCATCAACACTCTGAAGGAACACAGATTACAGAATGAGTCCAGATGTGCTTTAGAAACTACTACTGGTCTTCCAGAAATCAATTAAAGCGTAGACAGATAGAGACATTACTGACGGGGAGAAATGTCTTCATGGTGGCTGTTGTATTCAATCCCGATGCAATTTCTGTGTTTCATCAACACTCTGAGGGTCCACAGATTACAGAGTGCCTCCAGATGTGCTTCGGAAACTTCTACTGGTCTTCCTTAAATCAATCAAAGCGTTGACAGATTGAGACATTAGTCCCATGGAGAAAGGTCCAGGTGGTGGCTGTTGTATTGAATCCCGATGCAATTTCTGTGTTTCATCAACCCTCTGAAGGACCACAGATTACAGAATGCCTCCAGATGTGCTTCGGAAACTACTACTGGTCTTCCATAGATCAATCAAAGTGTATTCAGATTGAGACATTACTCCATGGAGAACGGTCCGCATGGTGCCTGTTGTATTTAATCCCGATGCAATTTCTGTGTTTCATCAACAATCTGAAGGTCCACAGATTACAGAATGAGTCCAGATGTGCTTCAGAAACTACTACTGGTCTTCCAGAAATGAATTAAAGCGTAGACAGATAGAGACATTACTCACATGAAGAAATGTCCTCATGGTGCCTGTTGTATTCAATCCCGATGCAATTTCTGTGTTTCATCAACACTCTGAGGGTCCACAGATTACAGAATGCCTCCAGATGTGCTTGGTTAACTACTACTGGTCTGCCAGGAATCGATCAAATCGTAGACACTTTCAGACATTACTCCGATGGTGAAAGGTCCGCATGGTGAATTTTGTAATCAATCCCGACGCAATTTCGGTGTTTCTTCAACACTCTGAAGGTCCACAGATTACAGAATGAATCCAGATGTGCTTCGGAAACTACTACTGATACTCAAAGGATCGATCAAAGCGTAGACAGTTTAAGACGTTGCCCCCATGGAGAAAAGTCTGCACGGTGCCTGTTGTATTCAATCCTGATGCAATTTCTGTGTGTCATCATCACTCTTAAGGACCACAGATTACAGAACGCCTCCAGATGTGCTTCGAAAACTACTACTGGTCTTCCAAGGAACGATCAAAGCGTAGACAGTTTGAGACATTACTCCACATGGAGAAAAGTTAGCACGGTGCCTGATGTATTCATTCCCGATGCAATATCTGTGTTCCATCACCACTCTGAAGGCCAAAAAGATTACAGAGTGCCTTCATATGTGCTTCGGAAACTACTACTGGTCATCCAGAAATCAATAAAAGCGTAGACAGATTGAGACAATACTCAATGGAGAATGGTTCGCATGATGCCTGTTGTATTCAATCCCGATGCAATTATGTGTTTCATCAACACTCTGAAGATCCACAGATTACTGTATGCCTCCACATGTGCTTCAGAAACTACTACTGGTCTTCCAGAAATCAAACAAATCGTAGACAGATAGAGACATTACTCACATGGAGAAATGTCCTCATGGTGCCTGTTGTATTCAATCCCGATGCAATTTCTGTGTTTCGTCAACACTCTGAAGGTCCACAGATTACAGAATGCCTCGAGGTGTGCTTCGGAAACTACTACTGGTCTTCCAGAAATCCATTAAAGCGTAGACAGATTGGGACAATACTCACATGGAGAAAGGTTCGCATGGTGCCTGTTGTATTCAATCCGGATATAATTTCTGTGTTTCATCAACACTCTGAAGGTCCACAGATTACAGAACGCCTCTAGATGTGCTTCGGAAACTACTACTGGTCATCCAAGGAACGACCAAAGCGTAGATAGTTTGCGACATTACTCACTTGGAGAAAAGTCCAAATTTTGCCTGTTGTATTCAATTCCGATCCAATTTCTGTGTTTCATTAACACTTTGAAGGTCCACAGATTACACAATGCCTCCAGATGTGCTTCGGATACTACTACTGATATTCCAGGGAACGATTAAAGCGTAGACAGTTTAGGACATTGCCCCATGGAGAAAAGTCCCCATGGCGCCTGTTGCATTCAATCCCAATGCAATTTCTGTGTTTCATCACCACTCTGAAGGTCGACAGATTACAGAATTCCTCATTGTGTCGTTTGGAAACTACTACTCGTCTCCCATTGAACGATCAAAGCGTAGACACCATGAGACGTTACTCCCATGGAGATAGGTCTACATGGTGCCTGTTGTATTCAATCCCGATGCAATTTCTATGTTTCATCAACACTCTGAAGGTCCGCAGATTACAGAACGCCTCCAGATGTGCTTCGGAAACTGCTACTAGTCTTCCAGGGAGCGATCAAAGCGTAGACAGTTTGAGACATTACTCCCATGGAGAAAATTCCGCATGGTGTCTGTTGTAATCATTCTCGATTCAATTTTTGTGGTTCGTCAACACTCTGAAGGTCCATAGATTACAGAAAGCCTCCAGATGTGCTTCGCAAACTACTACTGGTCATCCAGAAATTAATCAAAGCGTAGACAAATTGGGGCATTAGTCACATGGAGAAAGGTCCGCATGGTGCCTGCTGTATTTAATCCCGATTCAATTTTTGTATTTCATCAACACTCTGAAGGTCCACAGATTACAGAATGCCTTCAGATGTGCTTCGTAAACTACTACTGGTCTTCCAGGGAACGATCAAAGCGGAGACAGTTTCAGACATTACTCCCATGTAGAAAGTCCGCATGGTGCCTGTTGTATTCAATCGTGATGCAATTTCTCTGTTTCATCAACACTATGAAGGTTCACTGATTACAGAAAGCCCCTAGGTGTGCTTCGGAAACTACTACTGGTCTTCTAGAATCCAATCAAAGCGTAGACACATTGAGACATTACTCACATGGACAAAGGTCAGCATGGTGCCTGTTGAATTCAATCCCAAGCCCAATATCTGTGTTTCAACAATTCTCTGAAGGACCACATATTACAGTGTGCCTCCAGATGTGATTCGGAAACTACTACTGGTCTTCCATAAATCAATCAAATTGTAGACAGACTGAGACGCCACTACCTGGTGAACGGGCCGCATGATGTCTGTTGTATTAAATCCGGATACAATTTCTGTGTTTCATTAACACTCTGAAGGTCCACGTATTACAGTTGCCTCCAGATGTGCTTCGGAAACTACTACTGTTCTTCCATAAATCAATCAAAGCGTAGAGAGATTGAAACATTACTCACATGGAGAAAGGTCCGCAGGGTGCCTGTTTTATTCAATCCCGATGCAATTTCTGTGATTCATCAACACTCTGAAGGTCCACAGATTACAGAATGCCTCCAGATGTGCTTCAGAAGCTACTACTGGTTTTCCATTGAAAGATCAAAGCGGAGACAGTTTGAGACATTACTCCCATGGGTAAAAGTCCTCATGGTGCCTGATATATTTAATCCTGATGAAATTTCTGTGTTTCATCAACACTCTGAAGGTATACAGATTACAGAATGCATCTAGATGTGCTTCGGTAACAACTACTGGTATTCCAGATAACGAACAAAGCGGAGACAGTTTGAGACATAACTCCCATGGGTAAAAGTCCTCATGGTGCCTGATGTATTTAATCCTGATGCAATTTCTATGTTTCATCAACACTCTGAAGGTATTCAGATTACACAATGCATCTAGATGTGCTTCGGAAACTACTACTGGTCTTCCAGAAATCAATCAAAGCGTAGACAGATTGAGACAATTCTCACATGGAGAAAGGTCCGATGGTGCCTGTTGTATTCAATCCCGATGCAATTTCTGTGTTTCATCAGCACTCTGAGGGTCCACAGATTACAGAATGCCTCCAGAAGTGCTTCAGAAACTACTACTGGTCTTCCTGAAATCAATCAAATCGAAGACAGATTGAGACATTACGTACATGGAGAAAGGTCCACATGGTGCCTGTTGTATTCAATCCGAATGCAATTTCTGTGTTTCATCAACACTCTGAAGGAGTACAGATTACAGAATGCCTCCAGATGTGCTTTACGAACAACTACTGTTCTTCCATAAATCAATCATAACGTAGACAGAATGAGATATTACTCACATGGAAATAGGTCCGCCAGGTGCCTGTTGTATTCTATTCCGATGTAATTTCTGTGTTTCATCAACACTTTGAAGGTCCACAGATTACAGAATGCCTCCAGATGTGCTTCGGAAACAACTACTGGTCTTCCAGAAACCACTCAAATCGTAGACAGATTGAGACAATACTCACATGCGCGAAAGGTTCGCATGGTGACAGTTGTATTCTGTCCCGATGCAATTTATGTGTTTCATCAACACTCTGATGTTCCACAGATTACAGAATTGCTCCAGGTGTGCTTCGGAAACTGCTACTGGTCTTCCAGAAATCAATCAAAGCGTAGACGGATTGGGACAATACTCATATGGAGAAAAGTTCGCATAGTGCCTGTTGTATTCAATCCCGATGCAATTTCTGTGTTTCATCAACAGTCTGTAGGTCCAAAGATTACAGAATGCCTCCAGATGTGCTTCGTAAATTACTACTGGTCTTCCAGGGAACGATCAAAGCGGAGCCAATTTCAGCCATTACTCCCATGGAGAAAGTCCGCATGGTGCTTGTTTTATTCAATCCTAATGCAATTTCTGTGTTTCATCAGCACTATGAAGGTTTACAGATTACAAAAAGCCCCTAGGTGTGCTTCGGAAACTACTACTGGTCTTCCAGAAACCAATTAAAGCGTAGAGAGATTGAGACATTACTCACATGTAGAAAGGTCCGCATGGTGCCTGTTGTATTCAATCCCGAGCGCAATATCTGTGTTTCATCAAAACTCTGAAGGACCACATATTACAGAATGCCTCCAGATGTGATTCGGAAACTACTACTGGACTTCCATAACTCAATCAAATTGTAGACAGTTTGAGACACTACTCCATTGAAAACGGTCCGCATGGTACCTGTTGTATTCAATCCCGATACAATTTCTGTGTTTCATCAGGACTTTGAAGGTCCACATATGACAGAATGCTTCCAGATGTGCTTCCGAACCTACTACTGGTCTTCCATAAATCAATCAAAGTGCAGACAGATTGAGACATTACTCATATGGAGAAAGGTCCGCATGGTGCCTGTTGTATTCAATCTCTATGCTATTTCTGTGTTTCATCAACACTCTGAAGGTCCACAGATTACAGAATGCCTCCAGATGTGCTTCAGAAACTACTACTGGTCTTCCTGAAATCAATCAAATCGAAGACAGATTGAGACATTACGTACATGGAGAAAGGTCCACATGGTGCCTGTTGTATTCAATCCGAATGCAATTTCTGTGTTTCATCAACACTCTGAAGGACTACAGATTACAGAATGCCTCCAGATGTGCTTTAGGAACAACTACTGTTCTTCCATAAATCAATCATAACGTAGACAGAATGAGATATTACTCACATGGAAATAGGTCCGCCAGGTGCCTGTTGTATTCTATTCCGATGTAATTTCTGTGTTTAATTAACACTTTGAAGATCCACAGATTACAGAATGCCTCCAGATGTGCTTCGCAAACAACTACTGGTCTTCCAGAAACCACTCAAATCGTAGACAGATTGAGACAATACTCACATGGCGAAAGGTTCGCATGGTGACAGTTGTATTCAGTCCCGATGCAATTTATGTGTTTCATCAACACTCTGATGTTCCACAGATTACAGAATTGCTCCAGGTGTGCTTCGGAAACTGCTACTGGTCTTCCAGAAATCAATCAAAGCGTAGACAGATTGGGACAATACTCATATGGAGAAAAGTTCGCATAGTGCCTGTTGTATTAAATCCCGATGCAATTTCTGTGTTTCATCAACAGTCTGTAGGTCCAAATATTACAGAATGCCTCCAGATGTGCTTCGTAAATTACTACTGGTCTTCCAGGGAACGATCAAAGCGGAGACAATTTCAGCCATTACTCCCATGGAGAAAGTCCGCATGGTGCTTGTTTTATTCAATCCTGATGCAATTTCTGTGTTTCATCAGCACTATGAAGGTTTACAGATTACAAAAAGCCCCCTGGTGTGCTTCGGAAACTACTACTGGTCTTCCAGAAACCAATTAAAGCGTAGAGAGATTGAGACATTACTCACATGTAGAAAGGTCCGCATGGTGCCTGTTGTATTCAATCCCGAGCGCAATATCTGTGTTTCATCAAAACTCTGAAGTACCACATATTACAGAATGCCTCCAGATGTGATTCGGAAGCTACTACTGGACTTCCATAACTCAATCAAATTGTAGACAGATTGAGACACTACTCCATTGAGAACGGTCCGCATGGTACCTGTTGTATTCAATCCCGATACAATTTCTGTGTTTCATCAGGACTCTGAAGGTCCACATATGACAGAATGCCTCCAGATGTGCTTCCGAACCTACTACTGGTCTTCCATAAATCAATCAAAGCGCAGACAGATTGAGTTATTACTCACATGGAGAAAGGTCCGCATGTTGCCTGTTGTATTCAATCCCGATGCAATTTCGGTGTTTCGTCAACACTCTGAAGGTCCCCACATTACAGAATGCTTTGTGGTGTGCTTCGGAAACTACTACTGGTCTTCCAGAAATCAATAAAGCGTAGATAGATTGAGACATTACGTGCATGGAGAAAAGTCAGCATGGTGCCTGTTGAATTAAATCCCGAGCGCAATATCTGTGTTTCAACAAAACTCTGAAGGACCACATATTACAGTGTGCCTCCAGATGTGATTCGGAAACTACTACTGGTCTTCCATAAATCAATCAATTTGTAGACAGACTGAGACGCTACTACATGGAGAGCGGGCCGCATGATGTCTGTTGTATTAAATCCGGATACAATTTCTGTGTTTCATCAACACTCTGAAGGTCCACGTATTACAGTTGCCTCCAGATGTGCTTCGGAAACTACTACTAGTCTTCCATAAATCAATCAAAGCGTAGAGAGATTGAAACATTACTCACACGGAGAAAGGTCCGCAGGGTGCCTGTTGTATTGAATCCCGATGCAATTTCTGTGATTCATCAACACTCTGGAGGTCCACAGATTACAGAATGCCTCCAGATGTGCTTCAGAAACTACTACTGGTTTTCCATTGAAAGATCAAAGCGGAGACAGTTTGAGTTATTACACCCATGGGTAAAAGTCCTCATGGTGCCTGATGTATTTAATCCTCATGAAATTTCTGTGTTTCATCAACACTCTGAAGGTATACAGATTACAGAATGCATCTAGATGTGCTTCGGAAACTACTACTGGTCTTCCAGAAATCAATCAAAGCGTAGACAGATTGAGACAATTCTCACATGGAGAAAGGTCCGATGGTGTCTGTTGTATTCAATCCCGATGCAATTTCTGTGTTTCGTCAACCCTCTGAAGGACCACAGATTACAGAATGAGTCCAGATGTTCTTCAGAAACTACTACTGGTCTTCCAGAAATCAATCAAAGCGTAGAACGATAGAGACATTACTCACATGGAGAAATGTCCTCATGGTGCCTGTTGTATTCAATCCGATGCAATTTCTGTGTTTCTTCAGCACTCTGAGGGTCCACAGATTACAGTATGCCTCCAGAAGTGCTTCAGAAACTACTACTGGTCTTCCAGAAATCAATCAAATCGAAGACAGAATGAGACATTACGTACATGGAGAAAGGTCCACATGGTGCCTGTTGTACTCAATCCGAATGCAATTTCTGTGTTTCATCAACACTCTGAAGGACCACAGATTACAGAATACCTCCAGATGTGCTTTAGGAACTACTACTGGTCTTCCATAAATCAATCATAACGTAGACAGAATGAGATATTACTCACATGGAAATAGGTCCGCAAGGTGCCTGTTGTATTCTATTCCGATGTAATTTCTGTGTTTCATCAACACTTTGAAGGTCCACAGATTACAGAATGCCTCCAAATGTGCTTCGGAAACAACTACTGGTCTTCCAGAAACCAATCAAATCGTAGACAGATTGAGACAATACTCACATGGCGAAAGGTTCGCATGGTGACAGTTGTATTCAATCCCGATGCAATTTATGTGTTTCATCAACACTCTGATGTTCCACAGATTACAGAATTGCTCCAGGTGTGCTTCGGAAACTGCTACTGGTCTTCCAGAAATCAATCAAAGCGTAGAAAGATTGGGACAATACTCATATGGAGAAAAGTTCGCATAGTGCCTGTTGTATTCAATCCCGATGCAATTTCTGTGTTTCATCAACAGTCTGTAGGTCCAAAGATTACAGAATGCCTCCAGATGTGCTTCGTAAATTACTACTGGTCTTCCAGGGAACGATCAAAGCGGAGACATTTTCAGACATTACTCCCATGGAGAAAGTCCGCATGGTGCTTGTTCTATTCAATCCTGATGCAATTTCTGTGTTTCATCGGCACTATGAAGGTTTACAGATTACAAAAAGCCCCCAGGTGTGCTTCGGAAACTACTACTGGTCTTTCAGAAACCAATTACAGCGTAGAGAGATTGAGACGTTACTCACATGTAGAAAGGTCCGCATGGTGCCTGTTGTATTCAATCCCGAGCGCAATATCTGTGTTTCATCAAACCTCTGAAGGACCACATATTACAGATTGCCTCCAGATGTGATTCGGAAACTACTACTGGACTTCCATAACTCAATCAAATTGTAGACAGATTGAGACACTACCCCATTGAGAACGGTCCGCATGGTACCTGTTGTATTCAATCCCGATACAATTTCTGTGTTTCATCAAGATTCTGAAGGTCCACATATGACAGAATGCCTCCAGATGTGCTTCCAAACCTACTACTGGTCTTCCATAAATCAATCAAAGCGCAGACAGATTGAGACATTACTCACATGGAGAAAGGTCCGCAGGGTGCCTGTTTTATTGAATCCCGATGCAATTTTTGTGTTTCATCAACACTCTGAAGGACCACAGATTACAGAATGCCTCCAGATGTGCTTTAGGAACTACTACTGGTCTTCCATAAATCAATCAAAACGTAGACAGAATGAGATATTACTCACATGGAAAAAGGTCCGCATGGTGCCTGTTGTATTCTATTCCGATGTAATTTCTGTGTTTCATCAACACTTTGAAGGTCCACAGATTACAGAATGCCTCCAGATGTGCTTCGGAAACTACTACTGGTCTTCCAGGGAACGATCAAAGCGGAGACAGTTTCAGACATTACTCCCATGTAGAAAGTCCGCATGGTGCCTGTTGTATTCAATCCTGATGCAATTTCTCTGTTTCGTCAACACTATGAAGGCCCACAGATTACAGAATGCCTCCAGATGTGCTTCGGAAGCTACTACTGGTAACCCAGGAATCGATCAAAACGTAGACAGTATGAGACATTACTCCCATGGAGAAAAGTCCGCATGGTGCCTGTTGTATTCATTCCCGATGCAATTTCTGTGTTTCATTAACACCATGAACGTCCACAGATTGCAGGAAGCCTTCAGCTGTGCTTCAGAAACTACTACTGGTCTCCCAGGGAACGATCAAAGCATACACAGTTTGAGACATTACTCCCATGGAGAGAAGTCCGCATGGTGCCTGTTGTATTCAATCTCGAGGCAGTTTCTGTGTTTGATCAACAATCTGAACGTCCACGGATTACAGGAAGCCTCCAGATGTGCTTCTTAAACTACTACTGGTCTGCCAGTGAACGACCATATCGTAGACAGTTTGACACATTACTCCCATTGAGAAAAGTCTGCATGGTGCCTGTTGTACACAATCCCGATGCAATTTCTATGTTTCATCAACTCTCTGTACGTCCACCCATTACAGAATGCCTCCAGATGTGCTTCGGAAACTAGTACTGATCTCATAGGAATAGATCAAAGCGTAGACAGCTTGAGAGATTTCTGCCATTGAGCAAAGTCTGGATGGTGCCTGTTGTACTCAATCCCGATGCAATGTCTGTGTTTCATCCACATTATGAACGTCCACCCATTACAGAATGCCTCCAGATGTGATTCTGAAACTACTACTGATCTCCTAGGAACAGATCAAATTGTAGACAGTTTGAGAGATTTCTTTCATTGAGACAAGTCTGGATGGTGCCTGTTGTATTCAATCCCGATGCAATTTCTGTGTTTCATCAACACTCTGAGTGTCCAAAAATACCAGGAAGCGTCGAGTTGTGCTCCGGAAAATACTACTGGTCTCCCAGGAATCGATCAAAGCGTAGAAAGTTTGAGACATTATTCCCATGGGGAAAAGTCCGCATGGTGCCTGTAGTATTGAATCCGGTAGCAATTTCTGTGTTTCATCGACACTCTGACTGTCCACAGATTACAGATTGCCTCCAGATGTGCTTCGGAAACTACTACTGGTGTCCCAGGTATCAAACAAAGCGTAGACAGTTTGGGTTATTACTCTCATTGAGAAAGGTCAGCATAGTGCCTGTTGTATTCAATCCCGATGCAATTTCTGTGTTTCATCAACACTCTGACTGTCCACAGATTACAGAATGCCTCCAGATGTGCTTTGGAAACTTAGACTGGTCTCCCAGGTATCGACAAAAGTGCAGACCGTTTGAGACATAACTCAAATTGCGAAGAGTCAGAATGGTGCCTGTTGTATTCAATCCCGTTGCAATTTCTGTGTTTCATTACACTCTGAACGTCCACAGAATACAGGAAGCCTCCAGATGTGCTTCGAAAACTACTACTGGTCTCCCAGGAATCGATCAAAACGTAGACAGTTTTTAGACATTACTCCCATTGAGAAATGTCAGCATGGTGCGTGTAATATTCAATCCCGATGAAATTTCTGTGTTTCATTACACTCTGAACGTCCACAGATTACAGGAAGCTTCCAGATGTGCTTCTTAAACTACTACTGGTCTCCCAGGGAATGAACAAACCGTAGACAGTTTGAGACATTACTCCCATTGCGAAGAGTCCGCATGGCGCCTGTTGTATTCAATGCCGATTCTATTTCTGTGTTTCATCAACAGTCTGGACGTCCACAGATAACACGAAACCTCTAGATGTGCTTCGGAAACTACTACTGGTCACCCAGAGAACGATTAAAGCGGTTACAGTTTGAGACATTACTCCCATAGAGAAAAGTCCGCATGGTGCGTGTAATATTCAATCCCGATGAAATTTCTGTGTTTCATTACACTCTGAACGTCCACAGATTACAGGAAGCTTCCAGATGTGCTTCTTAAACTACTACTGGTCTCCCAGGGCATGAACAAACCGTAGACAGTTTGAGACATTACTCCCATTGCGAAGAGTCCGCATGGTGACTGTTGTATTCAATTCCGATGCAATTTCTTTGTTTCATCAACACTCAGAACGTCCACAGCTTACAGAAAGCTTCATATGTGCTTCGGAATCTACTACGGGTCTCCCAGGTATCGATCAAAGCGTAGACAGTTTGAGACATTACTTCCACGGAGGAAAATCCGCATTGTGCCTGTTGTATTCAATCGCGGCGCAATTTCTGTGTTTCACTGCACTCTGAACATCCACAGATTACAGGAAATTACCAGATGTGCTTCTTAAACTACTACTGGTCTCCCAATGAATGATCAAAGCGTAGACAGTTTGAGACATTACTCCTATGGAGAAAAGTCCTAATGGTGCCTGTTGTATTTAATCCCGATGCAATTTCTGTGTTTCCTCAACAGTCTGGACGTCCACAGATTACATGAAGCCTCCAGATTTGCTACGGAATCTACTACTGGTCTCTTAGGAATCGATCAAAGCGTAAACAGTTTGAGAAATTACTCCCTTCGAGAAAAGTCCAAATTTGGCCTGCTGTATTCAATAACGATGTTATTTCTGTAATTCATTAATACTCTGAACGTGCACAGATTACAGGAAGATTCCAGTTGTGCTTCAAAAAATTCTACTGGCTTCCCAGCAATCGATCAAAGCGTAGACAGTTTGTGACATAACTCCCATGGAGAAATGTTCGCATGGTGAGTCCTGTATTCAATCCCGATGCAATTTCTGTGTTTCATCAACACTCTGAAGGTCCACACGTTACTCGAAGTCTCCAGAAGTTCTTCAGAAACTACTACTTGTCTCTCAGGGAACGTTCCAAGCGTAGACAGTATGAGACATTACACCCATAGAGAAAAGTGCGCATGGTGACTGTAATATTCAATCCCGACACAATTTCTGTGTTTAATCAACACTCTAACTGTCCACAGATTACAGAATGCCTCTAGATGTGCTTCGGAAACTACTACTGGTCTCCCAGGAATCGATCAAAGCGTAGACGTTTTGAGATATTACTGCCATTGAGCAAAGTCGGCTTGTTGCCTGTTGTATTCATTCCCGATTCAATTTCTGTGTTTCATCAACGCTATGGACGTCCACAGATTACAGGAAGATTCCAGATGTGCTTCAGAAACTACTACTGGTTTCCCAGGAATAGATCAAAGCGTAGACAGTTTGAGATATTACACCCAAGGAGAAAAGTCCACATGGTGCCTGTTGTACTCAATCCCGATGCAATTTTTGTGATTCATCTAAACTCTGAAGGTCCACAGATTATAGAATGCCTCCAGATGTGCTTCGGAAACTACTACTTCTCTCTCAGGGAACGATCAAATCGTAGACAGTTTGAGACATTACGCCAATTGCGAAGAGACCGTATGGTGCCTGTTGTATTCAATCCCATTGCAATTTCTGTGTTTTATTGCACTCTGAAAACCAACCGATTACAGGAAGCCTACAGATGTGCTTCGGAAACTACTACTGGTCTCCCAGGTAACGATTAAGGCGTAGACAGTTTGAGACATTACTCCCATGGAGAAAAGTCCGAATGGTGCCTGTTGTATTCAATCCCGATGCAATTTCTCTGTTTCATCAACAATCTAAACGCCCACATTTTACAGAATGCAGCCAGATGTGCTTCGTAAACTACTACTAGTCTCCCAGGAATCGATCAAAACGTAGACAGGTTGAGAAATTACTCCCTTCGAGGAAAGTCCAAATTTGGCCTGCTGTATTCAATAACGATGTTATTTCTGTGATTCATTAATACTCTGAACGTACACAGATTACAGGATGATTCCAGTTGTGCTTCAAAAAATTCTACTGGCTTCCCAGAAATCGATCAAAGCGTAGACACTTTGTGACATAACTCCCATGGAGAAATGTTCGCATGGTGAGTGCTGTATTCAATCCCGATGCAATTTCTGTATTTCATCAATACTCTGAAGGTCCACACATTACAGGAAGTCTCCAGAAGTGCTTCGGAAACTACTACTTGTCTCTCAGGGAACGTTCCAAGCGTAGACAGTTTGAGACATTACTCCCATAGAGAAAAGTCCGCATGGTGACAGTAATATTCAATCCCGACGCAATTTCTGTGTTTAATCAACACTCTAACTGTCCACAGATTACACAATGCCTCCAGATGTGCTTCGCAAACTACTACTGGTCGCCCAGGAATCGATCAAAGCGCAGACCGTTTGAGACATTACTACAATTGCAAAGAGTCCGCATGGTGCCTGTTGTATTCAATAACGATGCAATTTCTGTGTTTCATTACACTCTGAACGTCCACAGATTACAGGAAGCTTCCAGATGTGCTTATTAAACTACTACTGGTCTAGCAGGTATTGACGAAAGTGTTGACAGTTTGAGGCATTACTCCATATGACAAAAGTCCCCATGGTGCAGGTTGTATTCAATCCCGATGCAATTTCTGTGTTTCATCATTACTCTGAACTTCCACAGATTACAGGAAGCCTCCAGATGTGCTTCGGAAACTACTCCTTTTCGCCCAGGAATCGATCAAAGCGTAGACAGTTTGAGACATTACTCCCATGGAGAAAAGTCCGCATGGTGACAGTAATATTCAATCCCGACGCAATTTCTGTGTTTAATCAACACTCTAACTGTCCACAGATTACAGAATGCCTCCAGATGTGCTTCGGAAACTACTACTGGTCGCCCAGGAATCGATCAAAGCGCAGACCGTTTGAGACATTACTACAATTGCAAAGAGTCCGTATGGTGCCTGTTGTATTCAATCCCGATGCAATTTCTGTGTTTCATCTACTCTCTGTACGTCCACAGATTATAGAATGCCTACAGATGTGCTTCGGAAACTACTACTGGTCTCTCAAGAATCGATCGAAGCGTAGACAGTTTGAGACATTACTCCCATGGATAAATGTCATCATGGTGCATGTTGTATTAAATCCCGATGCAATTTCTATGTTTCATCAACACTCTGAACGTCCACAGATTACATGAAGTCTCCAGATGTTCTTCGGAAACTACTACTGGTCTCCCTGGAATCGATCAAATCGTAGGCAGTATGACACACTTCTCCCATGGTGAAAAGTCCGCATGGTGCCTGTTGTATTCAATCCCTATGCAATTTCTGTGTTTCATCAACACTCTGAACGTTTACAGATTACAGGAAGCCTCCAGGAGTGCTTCGGGAAGTACCAATGGTTCCCCGGGAACGATCAAAGCGTAGACAGTTTGAGACATTATTCCCATGGAGAAAAAGAAATTTCCGCATTGTGCCTGTTGTATTCAATACCGATTTAATTCCTGTGTTTCATCATTACTCTGAATGTCCACAGATTACAGGTAGCCTACAGATGTGCTTCGGAAACTACTACTGGTCTCCCAGGTATTGATCAAAGTGTAGACACTTTGTGACATTACTCCCTATAACAAAAGTCCGCATGGTGCCTGTTGTATTCAATCCCGATGCAATTTCTTTGTTTCATTACAATCTCAACGTCTACAGATTACAGGAAGCTTCCAGATGTGCTTCAGAACTACCACTGGTTACCCATGAATCGATCAAAGCGAAGACAGCTTTACTCTTTACTCCTACGTAGAGAAGTCCACATGGTGCCTTTTGTATTCAATCCCGATGCAATATCTGTGATTCATCAACACTCTGAAAGTCCACAGATTACAGAATGCCTCCACATGTGCTTCCTAAACTACTACTGGTCTCCCAGGAATCGATCAAAGCAAGGGCAGTTTGAGACATTAGTCCCATGGTGAAAAGTCCGCATTTGGCCTGTTGTATTAAATCCCGATGCAATATCTGTGTGTCATCAACACTCTGACTGTCCACAGATTACAGAATGCCTCCAGATGTGCATCGGAAACCACTACTGGTCTGCCAGGAAACAAACCAAGCGTAGACAGTTTGAGACATAACTAAGATTGAGAAAAGTCCGCATGGTGCATGTTGTATTTAATTCCTATTTAATTTCTGTGTTTCATCAACACTCTGAACGTACATTAATTACAGAATGCCTCCAGATGTGCTTCGGAAACTACTACTGGTCTCCCAGGAATCGATCAAAGTGTAGGGAGTTTGAGACGTTCCTCTCTATAACAAAAGTCTGCATGGTGCCTTTTGTATTCAATCCCCATTCAATTTCTATGTTTCATCAACACTCTGAACGTCCTCAGATTACTGAAAGGCTCCAGATGTGCTTCGGTAACTGTAACTGGTCTCCCAGGGAACGATCAAAGCGTAGTCAATTTGAGACATGACTCCCATGGAGAAAACTTCCGCAAGGTGCCAGTTGTATTCAATCCCGATGCAATTTCTGTGTTTCAACAACGCTCTGGACTGCCACAGATTACAGAAACGTTCCAGATGTGCTTCAGAAACTACTACTGGTTTCCCAGCAATCGATCAATGCGTAGACAGTTTGAGACGTTACTGCCATGGAGAAAAGTCCTCATGGTGCCTGCTGTATTCCATCGCGACGCAATTTCTGCGTGTCTTCAGCACTCTGTATGTCCACAGATTACAGAATGCATCCAGATGTGCTTCGGAAACTACTACTGGTCTCCCAGGAATCGATCAAAGCGTACACAGTTTGAAACATTGCTCCCATGGAGAAAAGTTCACATTGTGCATGTTGTATACAATCCCGACGCAATTTCTGTGTTTCATCAACAACCTGAACATCCACATAAAACAGAATGCATCCAGATGTGCTCAGTAAACTATTACTGGTCTACCAGGAATCGATGAAAGCGTAAAGAGTTTGAGACATTACTCCCATGAGGAAAAGTCAAGATGGTGCCTGTTGTACTCAAACCCGATGCAATTTCTGTGTTCCATCAAAACTCTGAACGTCGACAGATTACAGGAAGCCTCCAGATGCGCTACGCAAGCTACTACTGGTCTCCCAGGGAACAATCAAAGCGTAGACAGTTTGAGACATTACTAACATGGAGAAAAGTCCACATTGACTCTTGTATTCAATCCCGATGCAATATCTGTGTTTCATCAACACTCTGACTGTCCACAGATTAAAGAATGCCTCCAGATGTGCATCGAACACTACTACTGGTCTCCCAGGAAACAAACAAAGCGTAGACAGTTTGAGACATAACTAAGATTGAGAAAAGTCCGCATGGTGCGTGTTGTATTCAATCAAGATGCAATTTCTGTGTTTCATCAACACCCTGACCGTCCACAGATTACAGAATGAATCCAGATGTGCTTCGGAAGCTACTACTGGTCTCCCAGGGTAACGATCAAACCGTAGACAGTTTGAGGCATTACTCCTATAGAGAAAAGTCCGCATGGTGCCTCTAATATTTAATCCCGATGCAATTTCTTTGTTTCATTACACTCTGAACGAAAACAGATTACAGGAAGCTTCCAGATTTGCTTCTTAAACTACTACTTGACACCCAGGGAACAATCAAAGCGTAGACAGTTTCAGACATTACTCCCGTTGCGAAGAGTCCGCATGGTGCCTCTTGTATTGAATCCCGATGCAATTTCTGTGTTTCATCAACACTCTGACTGTCAACAGATAACTGAATGCCTCCAGATGTGCTTCGGAAACTAGTACTGCTCACCCAGGGAACGATTAAAGCGTAGACAATTTGAGACATTACTCTCATAGAGAAAAGTCCGCATGGTGCCTGTAATATTCAGTTCCGATGCAATTTCTGTGTTTCATCAACACTAAACGTCCACAAATTACAGGAAGCCTCCAGATGTGCTGCGGAAGCTACTACTGGTCGCCCAGGAATCGATCAAAGCGTAAAGTGTTTGAGGCATTACTCCCTATGACAAAAGTCCGCATGGTGCCTCTTGTATTCAATCCCGATGCTATTTCTGTGTTTCATCAACACTCTGAACGTCCACAGATTACAGAATACCTCCAGATGTGCTTCGGAAACTACTACTGGCCTCCCAGGATTCGATCAAAGCTTAGACGTTTTGAGATATTACTGTCATTGAGCAAAGTCGGCATGTTGCCTGTTGTATTCAATCACCATTCAATTTCTGTGTTTCATCAACGCTATGGACGTCCACAGGTTACAGGAATATTCCAGATGTTCTTCAGAAACTACTACTGGTTTCCCAGGAATAGATCAAAGCGTAGACAGTTTGAGATATTACACCCAAGGAGAAAAGTCCACATGATGCCTGTTGTACTCAGTCCCGATGCAATTTTTGTGATTCATCAACACTCTGAATGTCCACAGATTATAGAATGCCTCCAAATGTGCTTCAGAAACTACTACTTGTCTCTCAGGGAACGATCAAATCGTGGACAGTTTGAGACATTACACCAATTGCGACGAGACCGCATGGTGTCTTTTGTATTCAATCCCGTTGCAATTTCTGTGTTTTATTACACTCTGAACGCCAACCGATTACAGGAAGCCTCCAGATGTGCTTCGGAAACTACTACTGGTCTCCTAGGTAACGATTAAGGCGTAGACAGTTTGAGACATTACTCCCATGGAGAAAAGTCCGAATGGTGCCTGTTGTATTCAATCCCGATGCAATTTCTGTGTTTCATCAACAATCTGAACGTCCACATTTTACAGAATACAGCCAGATGTGCTTCGTAAACTACTACTGGTCTCCCAGGAATCGATCTAATCGTAGACGGTTTGAGAAATTACTACGTTGGAGAAAAGTCCACATTTGGCCTGCTGTATTCAATCACGATGTTATTTCTGTGCTTCATTAATACTCTGAACGTGCACAGATTACAGGAAGATTCCAGTTGTGCTTCAGAAACTACTACTGGCTTCCCAGCAGTCGATCAAAGCGTAGACAGTTTGTGACATAACTCCCATGGAGAAATGTTCGCATGGTGAGTGCTGTATTCAATCCCTATGCAATTTCTGTGTTTCATCAACACTCTGAATGTCCACACATTACAGGAAGTCTCCAGAAGTGCTTCGGAAACTACTACTAGTCTCCCAGGAATCGATCAAATCGTAGGCAGTATGACACACTACTCCCATGGTGAAAAGTCCGCATGGTGCCTGTTGTATCAATCCCGATTCAATTTCTGTGTTTCAACAACGCTCTGGACGGCCACAGATTACAGAAAGATTCCAGATGTGCTTCAGAAACTACTACTGGTTTCCCAGCAATCGATCAAAGCGTAGACAGTTTGAGACATTACTGCCATGGAGAAAAGTCCACATGGTGCCTGTTGTATTCAATCCCGATTCAATTTTTGTGTTTCGTCAACACTCTGAAGGTCACAGATTATAGAATGCCTCCAGATATGCTGGGATAATACTACTGGTCTTTCACTTAAAGATCAAAGCGTAGACAGTTTGAGACATTACTTCCATTCAGAGAAGTCCCCATGGTTCCTGCTGTATTCAATCCCGATGCAATTCCTGAGTTTCATTACCACTCTCAACGTCCACAGATTACAGCAAGCCTCCAGATGTGCTTCGTAAACTACAACTGGTCTCTCACGGAAAGATCAAAGCGTAGAGAGTTTGAGACTTTACTCCGATGGGGAAAAATCCGCATGGTGCATGTTGTATTCTATCTAGATGCAATTTCTGTGTTTCATCAACATTCTGATCGTCCACAGATTACAGGAAGCCTCCAGATATTCTTGGAAACTACAACTGGTCACCCAGGGAACGATCATAGCGTAGACAGTTTGAGACATTACTTCCATTAAAAGAATTCCGCATGTATCCTGTTGTATTCAATCCAGATGCAATTTCTGTGTTTCGTCAGATTCTGAACGTCCTCAGATTACAGGAACCCGTCAGAATAGCTTCGGAAACTACTCCTGGTCTCCCACGGATCGATCAAAGCGTATACAGTTTCAGACATTACTCAATGGGGAAAAATCCGCATGGTGCATGTTGTATTCAATAAAGATGCAATATCTGTGTTTCATCAACACTCTGAACGTCCACAGATTGCAGGAATCCTCCTGATGTGCTTCTTAAACTATTACTGGTTTCCCAGGAATCAATTAATGTGTTGACAGTTTGAGACATTACTCCCATGTAGACAAGTCCGCATGGTGCCTGTTGTATTCAATCCAGATGCAATTTCTGTGTTTCATCAACACTCTGATCGCCCACAGATTACAGGAATCCTCCAGATGTGCTTCTTAAGCTACTACGGGTCTCCCAGGAATCGATTAAATTGTAGACAGTTTCAGACATTACTTCCATGGTGAAAAGTCCGCATTTGTCCTGTTGTATTCAATCCCGATGCAATTTCTGTGTTTCATTACACTCTGAACGTCCTCAGATTACAGGAAGCTTCGAGATGTGCTTCAGGTTCTACTACTGGTTTCCCAGGAATCTACCAAATCCTAGACAATTTTATACATTACTCCGTGGAGAAAAGTCCACATGGTGCCTGTTGTATGCAATCCCGGTGCAATTTCTGTGTTTCATCAACACTCTGAAGGTCCAGAGCTAATAGAATATCTAAAGATGTGCTTCGGAAACTACTACTGGTCTCCCAGGGAACGATCAAATCGTAGACAGTTTGAGACATTGCTTAAATGGAGAAAAGTCATAGTGGTGCCTGTTGTATTAGATCCCGATGCAATATCTGTGTCTCATCAACACTCTGACTGTCCACAGATTAAAGAATGCCTTCGGAAGTGCATCGGACACTACTACTGGTCTCCCACGAAACAAACGAAGCGTAGACAGTTTGAGACATAACTAAAATTGAGAAAAGTCCGCATGGTGCATGTTGTATTCAATTCCTATTAAATTTCTGTGTTTGATCAACACTCTGAACGTCCACAGATTACAGAATGCCTCCAGATTTGCTTCCGAAAGTACTACTGGTCTCCCATGTATCGATTAAAGTGTTGACAGTTTGTGTCATAACTCCCGTGGAGAAAAGACCGCATGGTGCATGTTGTATACAATCCGGATTCAATTTCTGTGTTTCAACAATGCTCTGGACGGCTACAGATTACAGAAAGATTCCAGATGTGCTTCAGAAACTACTACTGGTTTCCCAGCAATCGATCAAAGCGTATACAGTTTGAGACATTACTCCAATGAAGAAAAGTCCACATGGTGCCTGTTGTATTCGATCCCGATGCAATTTTTGTGTTTCATCAACAGTCTGAACGTCGACAGATTACAGAAGGCTTCCAGATGTGCTTCAGACACTACTACTGGTCTCGCAGGGAACGATCAAAGTGTAGATAGTTTGAGACATTACTCCCATGGACAAATTACGAATGGTGCCTGTTGTATTCAATCCCGATGCAATTTTGAGTTACATCAACACTCTGAACGTCCACAGATTACAGGAAGCCTCCAGATGTGCTTCGGAAACTACTACTGGTCTCCCAGGAATCGATCAAATGGTAGACAGTTTGAGAAATTACTCCCATGGTTAAAAGTCCGCGTTTGGCCTGCTCTATTCAATTACGATGAATTTTCTGTGTTTTAAACATACTCTGAACGTCCACAGATTACATGAAGCCTCCATATGTGCTTCTTAAACTACTACTGATCTCCCAGGGAACGTTCAAAGGATAGACAGTTTGAGACATTACTCCCATGGAGAAAAGTAATCATGATGCCTGTTGTATTCAATCCCTATATAATTTCTGTATTTCATCAACACTCTGAAAGTCCACAGATTACAGAATGCCCCCCAGATGTGCTTCGGAAACTATTACTGGTCTCCCAGGAATCGATCAAAGCGTAGACAGACTGAGACATTACTCCCATGGAGAAAAGTCCACATAGTGCCTGTTGTATTCACTCCCGATGCAATCTCTGTGTTTCATCAACACTCTGATCGTCCACAGATTACAGGAAGGCTCCAGGTGTGCTTCGGAAACTACTCCTGGTCTCCCAGGAAACGATCAAAGCGTAGACGGGTTGAAACTTTACTCCCATGGGGAAAAATCCGCATGGTGCATGTTGCGTTCAATAAAGATGCAATTTCTGTATTTCATCAACAGTCTGAACGTCCATAGATTACAGAATTCCTCCAGATGTGCTTCGGAAACTACTACTGGTCTTCCAGGAATCTATCAAAGCGTAGTAAGTTTGAGACATTACTCCTTATCACAAAAGTCCGCAGGGTGATTGTTGTATTCAATCCCGAAGCAATTTCTGTGTTTCATCTACACTCTGAACGTCCACAGATAACATAAAGCTTCCAGATGGACTTCGGACACTACTACTTGTCTCGCAGGGAACGATCAAAGCGTAGACAGTTTGAGACATTACTCAATGGAGATAAGTAATCATGATGCCTGTTGTATTCAATCCCTATATAATTTCTGTATTTCATCAACACTCTGAAAGTCCACAGATTACAGAATGCCTCCAGATGTGCTTCGCAAACTACTACTGGTCTCCTAGGAATCAATCAAAGCGCAGAGATTTCGAGACACTACTCTCTATGACAAAAGTCCGCATGGTGCCTGTTGTATTCAATCCCGATGCAATTTCTGTGTTTCATCAACACTCTGATCGTCCACAGATTACAGGAAGGCTCCAGATGTGCTTCGGAAACTATAACTGGTCTCTCAGGGAACGATCAAGGCGTAGACAATTTGAGACATTACCCCCATGGAGAAAAGTCCATATGGTGACTGTTGTATTCAATCCCGATGCCAATTTTTGTGTTTCATCAACACTCAGATGGTCACAGATTATAGAATACCTCCAGATGTGCTTCGCAAACTACTACTGATCTCCTAGGGAACGATCAAATCGTAGCCTGTTGTATTCAATCCCGATGGAATTTCTGTGTTTCATCAACACTCTGAAGGTCCACAGATTACAGAATGCCTCCAGATGTTTTTCTTAAACTACTACTGGTCTCCCAGGAGACGATAAAAGTGTAGACACTTTCAGACATTACTACCATGGAGAAAAGTTCGCATCGAGAATGTTGTATACAATCCCGACGCAATTTCTGTGTTTCATAAACAATCTGAACGTCCACATAATACAGAATTCATCCAAATGTGCTTAGTAAGCAATTACTGGTCTACCACGAATCGATGATAGCGTAAAGAGTTTGAGACATTACACCCATGGAGAAAAGTCAACATGGTGCCTGTTGTATTCAATCCCGATGCAATTTCTGTGTTCCATCAACACTCTGAAGGTCCACAGATTACAGAATGCCCCCCAGATGTGCTTCGGTAACTATTACTGTTCTCCCAGGAATCGATCAAAGCGTAGACAGTTTGAGACTTTACTCCCATGGGGAAATATCCGCATGGTGCATGTTGTATTCAATAAAGATTCAATTTCTGTGTTTCATCAACACTCTGAACTTCCTCAGTTTACAGGAATCCTCCAGATGTGCTTCTTAAACGATTACTGGGCTCCCAGGAATTGATTAAAGTGTAGAGAGTTTGAGACATTACTCCCATGGAGAAAAGACCGCATGGTGCATGTTGTATTCAATCCCGATGCAATTTCAGTTTTTTTCATCAACACTCTGAACGTCCATAGACTACAGAATACCTCCAGATGTGCTTCGGAAACTACTATTGGTCTCCCAGGAATCGATCAAAGAGTAGATAGTTTGAGACACTACCCCCATGTAGAAAAGTACGCATGGTGTCTGTTGTATTCAATCCCGATGCAATGTCTGTGTATCATCAACACTCTGAAGGTACACAGATTACAGAATGCCTCCAGATGTGCTTCGAAAACTACTACTGGTCTCCCAGGAATCGATCAAAACGTAGTGAGTTTGAGACATTACTCCCTATGACAAAAGTCCGCAGGGTGATTGTTGTATTCAATCCCGAAGCAATTTCTGTGTTTCATCAACACTCTGAACGTCGACAGATTACAGGAAGTCTCCAGATGCGCATCGGAATCTACTACTGGTGTCCCAGGAATCGATCAAAGCATAGTTACTTTGAGACATTACTGCCATGGACCAAGTACGCATGGTGCCTGTTGTATTCAATCACGATGCAATTTTGAGTTACATCAACACTCTGAACGTCCACATATTACAGGAACCCTCCACATGTGCTTCGGAAACTACTACTGGTCTCCCATGAATCGATCAAAGCGTAGATAGTTTGAGACATTACTCCCATGGAGAAACGTCTGCATGGTGACTGTTGTATTCAATCCCGATGCAATTTCTGTGTTTCATCAACACTCTGAACGTCGACAGATTACAGGAAGCCTCCAGATGCGCTTCAGAAGATGCTACTTGTCTCCCAGGGAGCAATCGAAGCGTAGACAGTTTGAGACATTACTACCATGGAGAAAGGTATACATAGTGACCCTTGTATTCAATCCAAATGCAATTTCTGTGTTTCATCAACACTCTGAACATCCACAGATTACAGGAAGATTCCAGATGTGCTTCGGAAACTACTACTGGTCTCCGAGGAATCGATCAAAGCGTAGATAGTTTGAGACATTACTCCCATGGACAAAGAACGCACGGTGCCTGTTGTATTCAAACCCGATGCAATTTCTGTGTTTCATCAACACTCTGAACGTCCACAGATTACAGAATGCCCCCCAGATGTGCTTCGGAACCTATTACTGGTCTCCCACGAATCGATCAAATGGTAGACAGTTTGACAAATTACTCCCATGATTAAAAGTCTACATTTGGCCTGCTGTATTCAATTACGATGAATTTTCTGTGTTTCAACCATATTCGGAACGTCCACAGATTACATGAAGCCTCCAGATGTGCTTCTTAAACTACTACTGGTCTCCCAAGGAACAATCAAAGCGTAGAAAGTTTGAGACATTACTACCATGGAGAAAACTCCACATGGTGACTCTTGTATTCAATCCCGATGCAATTTCTGTGTTTCATCAACACTCTGAACGTCCACAGGTTACAGGAAGCTTCCAGATGTGCTTCGGAAACTACTACTGGTCTCCCAGGAATCGATCAAAGCGTTGATAGTTTGAGACATTACTCCCATGTAGAAAAGTACGCATGGTCCCTGTTGTATTCAATCCCGATGCAATGTCTGTGTATCATCAACACTCTGAAGGTCCATAGATTACAGAATGCCTCCAGATGTGCTTCGGAAACTACTACTGGTCTCCCAGGAATCGATCAAAACGTAGTGAGTTTGAGTCATTTCTCCCTACGACAAAAGTCCGCAGGGTGCCTGTTGTATTCAATCCCGAAGCAATTTCTGTGTTTCATCAACACTCTGAACGTCCACAGATTACAGAAAGCTTCCAGATGTGCTTCAGACACTACTACTGGTCTCGCAGGGAACGATCAAATCGTAGACAATTTGAGACATTACTCCCATGGAGAAAATTCCGCATGGTGCCTGTTGTATTCAATCCCGATGCAATTTCTGTCTTTTATCAACACTCTGAACGTCCACAGATTACAGAATGACTGCAGATTTGCTTCGGGGACAACTACTGGTCTCCCAGGAATCGATCCAAGCATAGAGAGTTTGAGACATTACTCTCTATGACAAAAGTCCGCATGGTGCCTGTTGTATTCAATCCACAGATTACAGGAAGGCTCCAGATGTGCTTCGGAAACTGTAACTGGTCTCCCATTGAACGATGAAGGCGTAGACAATTTGAGACACTACTCCCATTGAGAAAATTCCGCATGGTGCCTGTTTTTTTTCAATCCCAATGCAATTTCTGTGTTTCATCATCACTCTGAAGGTATACAGATTACATAAAGCTTCCAGATGTGCTTGGGAAACTACAACTGGTCTCCCACGGGGCTTATCAAAGCGTAGACACTTTGAGACCTTACTCCCATTCAGAGAAGTCTGCATGGATCCTGTTGTATTCTATCCCGATGCAGTTCCTGAGTTTCGTCAACACTCTGTACGTCCACAGATTACAGGAAGCTTTCAGATGTGCTTCGGAAACTGCTACTGGTCTCGCAGGGAAAGATCAAAGCGTGGACAGTTTGACTCATTACTCCCATGGAGAGAAGCGTGCATGGTGCCTGTTGTATTCAATCCCGATGCAATTTCTGTGTTTCATCAGACTCGGCACGTACACAGATTACAAGAACCCGTCAGAAGTGATTCGGAAACTACTCCTGGTCTCCCATTAAACGATCAAGGCGTAGACAGTTTGAGACTTTAATTCCATGGGGGTAAATCCGCGTGGTGCATGTTGTATTCAAAAAAGATGCAGTTTCTGTGTTTCATCAACACTCTTAACGTCCTCAGATTACAGGAATCCTCCAGATGTGCTTCTTAAACTATTACTGGTCTCCCAGGAATCGATTAAAGTGTAGACAGTTTGTTACATTATTCCCATGGAGAAAAGACAGCATGGTGCATGTTGTATTCAATCCCGATGCAATTTCAGTGTTTCATCAACACTCTGAACGTCCACAGATTACAGAATGATTCCAGATGTGCTTCGGAAACTACTACTGGTCTCCCAGGAATCAACCAAAGCGTAGAGAGTTTGAGACATTACTCTCTATGACAAAAGTCCGCATAGTGCCTGTTGTATTCAATCCCAATGCAATTTCAGTGTTTCATCAGCACTCTGAACTTCCATAGATTACAGAATGCCTCCAGATGTGCTTCGGAAACTACTACTGGTCTCCCAGGAATCGGTCAAAGCGTAGAGAGTTTGAGACATTACTCCCTATGACAAAAGTCCGCATGGTGCCTGTTGTATTCAATCCCGAAGCAATTTCTGTGTTTCTTCAACACTCGGAACGTCCACAGATTACAGGAAGCTTCCAGATGTGCTTCAGACACTACTACTGGTCTCGCAGGAAACGATCAAAGTGTAGATAGTTTGAGAAATTACTCCCATGGACAAAGTACGAATGGTGCCTGTTGTATTCAATCCCGACGCAATTTTGAGTTACATCAACACTCTGAACGTCCACAGATTACAGGACCCTCCAGATGTGCTTCGGGAACTACCACTGGTCTCCCAGGTATCGATCAAAGCGTAGATAGTTTGAGACATTACTCCCATGGAAAATGTACGCATGGTGCCTGTTGTATTCAATCCCGATGCAATTTCTGTGTTTCATGACACTCTGAAGGGCCACAGATTACAGAATGTCCCCCAGATGTGCTTCGGAAACTATTACTGGTCTCCCGCTTATCGATCAATGCGTAGACAATTTGAGACACTACTCCCATGGAAAAAATTCCGCATGGTGCAGGTTTTATTCACTCCCGATGCAATTTCTGTGTTTTATCAACACTCTGAACGTCCGCAGATTACAGAATGCCCCCCAGATGTGCTTCGGAAACTATTACTGGTCTGCCAGGAAACGATCAAATGGTAGACAGTTTGACAAATTACTCCCATGATTAAAAGTCTACATTTTCCTGCTGTATTCAATTACGATGAATTTTCTGTGTTTCAACCATATTCTGAACGTCCACAGATTACATGAAGCCTCCAGATGTGCTTCTTAAACTACTACTGGTCCCCCAGGGAACAATCAAAGCGTAGACAGTTTGAGACAACACTACCATGCAGAAAACTCCACATGGTGACTCTTGTATTCAATCTCGATGCAATTTCTGTGTTTCATCAACACTCTGAACGTCCACAGGTTACAGGAAGCATCCAGATGTACTTCGGACACTACTACTGGTCTCCCAGGAAACGATCAAAGCGTAGATAGTTTGAAACATTACTGCCATGGAGAAAATTCCGCATGGTGCCAGTTGTATTCAATCCCGATGCAATTTCTGTGTTTCATCAACACTCTGGACGTCGACAGATTACAGGAAGTCTCCAGATGCGCATCGGAATCTACTACTGGTGTCCCAGGAATCGATCACAGCGTAGATAGTTTGAGACATTACTGCCATGGACAAAGTACGCATGGTGCCTGTTGTATTCAATCACGATGCAATTTTGAGTTACATCAACACTCCGAACGTCCACAGATTACAGGAACCCTCCACATGTGTTTCGGAAACTAATACTGGTCTCCCAGGAATCGATCAAAGCGTAGATACTTTGAGACATTACTCCCATGGAAAAAGTACGCATGGTGCCTGTTGTATTCAATCCCGATGATATTTCTTTGTTTCATGAACACTGTGAAGGGCCGCAGATTAGAGAATGCCCCCCAGATGTGCTTAGGAAACTATTACTGGTCTCCCACTAATCGATCAAAGCGTAGAGAGTTTGAGACATTACTCCCATTGAGAAAAGTACTCATGGTGCCTGTTGTATTCAATCCCGATGCAATTTCTGTGTTTCATCAACAATCTGAAGGCCCACAGATTACAGAATTTGTCTAGATGTGCTTCGTATACTACTACTGGCCTTCCAGGACTCGATCAAACCGTAGACAGTTTGAGACATTACTCCCATGGAGAAACGTCTGCATGGTGCCTGTTGTATTCAATCCCCATGGAATTTTGAGTTACATCAAAACTCTGAAGGTCTATAGATTACAGAATGAATCCAGATGCGCTGCGGAAAATATTACTGGTCTTTCAGGGAACGATCAAAGGGTAGACAGATTGAGACATTACTCAAATGGAGAAAAGTACGCATGGCGAATGTTGTATTCTATCCCGATGCAATTTCTGTGTTTCATCAACACTGTGAAGGGCCACAGAATACAGAATGAATCCATATGTGCTTCGGAAACTAATACTGGTCTTCCAATGAACGATCAAACTGTAGACAGTTTGAGACATTACTCACATGGAGAAAAGTCAGCATGTTGCCTGTTGTATTCAATCCCGATGCAATTTCTGTGTTTCATCAACACTCCGAAGGTCTATAGATTACAGAATGAATTCAGATGTGCTTCGGAAAATATTACTGGTCTTTCAGGGAACGATCAAAGCGTAGACAGATTGAGACATTACTCAAATGGAGAAAAGTCCGCATGGCGAATGTTGTATTCAATCCCGATGCCTCAAGATGAGCTTCAGACACTACTACTGGTCTCACAGGGAACGACAATTTGAGACATTACTCCCATGGACAAAGTACGCATGCTGCCTGTTGTATTCAATTGCGATGCAATTTCTGTGTTACATCAACACTCTGATGATCCACAGATTACAGAATGCCAAACAGATGTGTTTCGGAAACTATTACTGTTCTCCCAGGAATCGATCATAGCGTAGACAGTTTGAGACATTACTCCCATGGAGAAAAGTCCGCATGGTGCCTGTTCTATTCAATTCCGATGCAATTTCTGTGTTTGACCAACACTCTGAACGTCCACAGATTACAGGAAGTCTCCAGATGTGCTTCTTAAACTAATAATGGTCTCCCAGGTATCGATTAAAGTGTAGACAGTTTGAGACATTACACTCATGGAGAAAAGCCCGCATGGTCCCTGTTGTATTCAATCCCGATGCAATTTCTGTGTTTCATCAACACTCTGAAGGTCCACCGTTTACAGAATGCCTCCTGATGTGCTTCGGAACATACTACTGGTCTCCCAGGAATCGATCAAAGAGCACACATTTTAGGACATTACTCCCATGGAGAAATGTCCGCATAGTGCCTGTTGTATTCAATCCCGATGCAATTTCTGTGTTTCATCAACTCTCTGAAGGTCCACAGATTATAGAATGCCTCCAGATGTTTTTCGGATACTACTACTGGTCTCCCAGGAATCGATCAAAGCGTAGATTGTTTGAGACATTACTCCCATGGAGAAAAATCCGCATCGTGCCAGTTGTATTAAATCCCGATGGAATTTCTGTGTTTCATCAACACTCTGAAGCTCCATAGATTTCAGAATGCCTCAAGATGTGCTTCCGAAACTACTACTGGTCTCCCAGGGAATGATCAAAGCGTAGACGGTTTGAGAGATTACTCCCATGGAGAAAAGTCCGCATGGTGCCTGTTGTGTTCAATCCCGATGCAATTTCTTTGTTTTATCAACACTCTCACCGTCCACAGATTACAGGAAGCCTACAGATGTGATTCGGAAACTACTACTGGTCTCCCAGGAATCGATCAAAGCGTATTGAGTTTGAGACATTACTCCCTATGACAAAAGTCCGCAGGTTGCATGTTGTATTCAATCCCGAAGCATTTTCTGTGTTTCATCAACACTCTGAACGTCCACAGATTACAGGAAGCTTCCAGATGTGCTTCGGACACTACTACTGGTTTCCCATGGAATGATAAAAGCGTAGACGATTTGAGACATTACTCCCATGGAGAAAAGTCCGCATGGTGCCTGTTGTATTCAATCCCGATGCAATTTCTGAGTTTCATTAAGACTCTGAACGTTGGCAGATTACAGGAAGCCTCTAGAAGTGCTTGGGAAACTACTGCTGGTTTCCCAGGGAACAATCTAGGCGTAGACAGTTGGAGACATTACTCCCATGGAGAAAATTCCGCTTGGTGACTCTTGTATTCAATCTCGATGCAATTTCTGTGTTTCATAAACAATCTGAGTGTCCACAGATTACAGAATGAATCCTGATGTGCTTTGGACACTACTACTGGTCCACCAGGAATCCTTCAAAGCGTAGATAGTTAGAGACATTACTCCCATGGACAAAGTACGCATGCTGCCTGTTGTATTCAATTCCGATGCAATTTCTGTGTTTCATCAACACTCTGATGATCCACAGATTACAGAATGCCAAACAGATGTGTTTCGGAAACTATTACTGTTCTCCCAGGAATCGATCATAGCGTAGACAGTTTGAGACATTACTCCCATGGAGAAAAGTCCGCATTGTGCCTGTTGTATTTAATCCCGATGCATTTTCTGTGTTTCATCAACACTCTTTAGGTCCACAGATGACATAATGCCTCCAGATGTGCTTCGAAAACTATTGCTGGGCTCCCAGGAATCGATCAAAGCGTAGACTGTATGAGATATTACTCCCATGGAGAAAGTCCGCATTAAGCCCTTTGTTTTCAATCCCGATTCAATTTCTGTGTTTCATCAATATTCTAAACGTCCACAGATTACAGGAAGCCTCCAGATATGCTTCGGAAACTACTACTGGCCTCCCAGGGAATGATCAAAGCGTAAACAGTTTGAGACATTACTCACATGGAGAAAAGTCCGCATGGTTCCTTTTGTAAACAATACCGATGAAATTTCTGTGTTTCATCAACACTCTGAACTTCCACAGATTACAGAAAGCCTCCCGATGTGCTTTAGAAACTTCAACTGGTCTCCCAAATGACGATCTAATCGTAGACAGTGTGTGACATTACTCCCATAGGGAAAAGTTCGCATGGTTCTTATTCTATTCAATCCCGATGCAATTTTTGTGTTTCATCAATACTCTGAACGTCGACTGATTACAGGATGCCTCCAGATTTGCTTCAGAAACTCCTACTGGTCTCAAAGGGAACAATCAAAGCGTAGACAGTTTGAGACATTACTCCCATGGAGAAAAGTCCGCATGGTGCCTGTTGTATTCAATCGCGATGCAATTTCAGTGTTTCATCAACACCCTGCACGTCCACAGATTACAGGAAGCTTCCCGATGTGCTTTGGAAACTTCAACTGGTCTCCCAAACGACGATCTAAGCGTAGACAGTTTGTGACATTACTCTCATAGGGAAAAGTTCGCATGGTGCCTATTCTATTCAATCCCGATGCAATTTTTGTGTTTCATCAACACTCTGAACGTCGACAGATTACAGGATGCCTCCAGATTTGCTTCAGAAACTACTTGTGGTCTCAAAGGGAACAATCAAAGCGTAGACATTTTTATGGTCATTACTGCCATGGAGAAAAGTCCCCATTGTGCCTGTTGTATTCAATTCCGATGCAATTTCTGTCTTTCATCAGCACTCTTTAGGTCCACAGTTTACTGCATTCCTCCAGATGTGCTTCGAAAACTACTACTGGTCTCCCAGGCATCGATGAAACCGTAGACTGTTTGGGACATTACTCCCATGGAGATAAGTCATCATTTGGCTCCTTGTTTTCAATCCCGATTCAATTTCTGTGTTTCATCGATATTCCAAACGTCCACAAATTATAAGAAGCCTCCAGATGTGCTTCGGAAGCTACTACTGGTCTCCCATGTATCGACCAAAGTGTAGATAGTTTGAAACGTAACTCCCATTGGGAAAAGACCGCATGGTGCCTGTGGTATTCAATCCCAATGAAATATCTGTTATTCATCAACACACTGAACGTTTATATTTTACATAATGCCATCAGATATGCTACGGAAACTACTAATGGTCTCCAAGGATTCGATTAAAGCGTGGAGAGTTTGTGACTTTACTCCCTATGACAAAAGTCTTCATGGTGTCTGTTGTATTAATTCCGATGCAATCTCTGTGTTTCACCAACACTCTGAACGTGCACAGATTACAGGAAGCTTTGAGATGTGCTGCGGAAACTACTACTGGTCTTCGAGGAATGGATCAAAGCGTAGACAGTTTGAGACATTACTCCCATTTAGAAATATCCGCATAGTGCTTGTATTCTATCCCGATGTAATTTCCGTGTTTCATCAACACTCTGAATGACCACAGATTACAGGATGCCTCCAGATGTGCTTGGGAAGGTACTACTGGTCTCCCAGGAATCTAACAAAGCGTAGACAATTTGAGACATTACTCCCATGGAGAAAAGTCAGCATTTGGCCTGTTGTATTCAATCACGTTGCAATTCCAGTGTTTCAAAACACTCTAAAGGTCCACAGATTATAGAATGCCTCCAGATGTGCTTCGGATACTACTACTGGTCTCCCAGAAATCGATCAAAAGCGTAGTAAGTTTGGGACATTATTCCCATGCAGAACAGTTCTCATGGTGCCTGTTGTATTCAATCCCAATAAAATTTCTGTGCTTCATCAACACTCTGAAGGTCCACATATTACTAGGGTGAATCTAGATGTGCTTCGAAAACTACTACATGTCTCCCAGGAATCGATCAAAGTGTAGACAGTTTGAGACTTTACTCCCATGGAGAAAAGTCTGCATGGTGCCTGTTGTATTCAATCTCGATGCAATTTCTGTGTTTCATCAACACTCTGAAGGTCCACAGATTACAGAATGCCTCCAGATGTGCGTCGAAAACTACTACTGGTCTCCCAAGGAACGATCAAAGCGTAGACAGAATGAGATTTTCACTCTGCAGCGGATTGTGCGCTGATATGAGTTTTCCTGGAAGATTACAACTGTGTGCCCGACAGAGTCTCGTACTAGGGACATTTGGCTTTTGCGGGCAAGTGCTCTACCATCTGAGCTACCGTAGCACGACTCTCGTTCGGTACTCACAGCTTTACTTCTGCCAGTATCTCGTCTCCTACCTTCCAAACCTTACAGAAGTTCTAATTCTGGAAAAGTCCCCCAGGCTGTGGCTAAGCCATGTCTCGGCTATATCCTTTCTTTCAGGGGTGCTAGATCTGCAAGTTTCGCGTTAGAGCTTCTGTAGAGTTGGGAATGTAGGAGACGAGATACTGGCAGCAGTAAAGCAATGCGTACCGGGCGTGAGTTGTGCTTCGGTAGCTCAGATGGTAGAGCACTTGCCCGCGAAAGGCAAAGGTCCCGAGTTCGAGATTTGGTCGATCACACAGTTTTAATCTGCCAGGAAGTTTCAAAGTGTAGACAGTTTGAGACTTTATTCCCGTGGAGGATAGTCCGCATGGTGGCTGTTGTATTCAATCCCGTTGCAATTTCTGTGTTTCATCTACACCCTGAACGTCCACAGTTTACAGAATGCCTCCATATGTGCTTCGGAAACTACTACTGGTCTCCCACGAATCGATCAAAGTTTAGACAGTTTGAGACATAACTCCCATGGAGAAATGACCGCATAGTGACTGTTGTATTCAATCCCGATGCAATTTCTGTGTTTCATCAACATTCTGAAGATCCACAGACTACAGGATGCCTCCAGATGTGCTTCGGAACCTACTACCGATCTCCAAGGAGTCGATCAAGTCGGAGCCAGTTTGAGACATTACTCCCACTCAGATAAGTCCGCATTAGGCCTGTTGTATTCAATCCCGATGCAAATTCTGTGTTTCATCAACACTCTGAACGTCCACAGATTACAGCAAGCTCCCAGATGTGTTACTTAAAATACTACTGGTCTCCCAGGGTACGATCAAATCGTAGACAATTTGAGACATTACTCCCATTTAGAAATGTCCGCATAGTGCTTGTATCTAATCCCGATGCAATTTCTGTGTTTCATCAACACTGTGAAGGACCAAAGATTGCAGGATGCCTCCAGATGTGCTTGGGAAGCTACTACTAGTGTCCCAAGTATCGATCAAAGCGTAGACAGTTTGAGACATTAGTCCCATTGAGCAAAGTCCGCATGGTACCTGTTGTATTTAATCCCGATGCATTTTCTGTCTTTCATCAACACTCTTTAGGTCCACAGATTACATAATGCCTCCAGATGTGCTTCGAAAACTACTGCTGGTCTCCCAGGAATCGATCAAAGCGTAGACTGTATGAGATATTACTCCCATGGAGAAAGTCCGCATTAAGCCCTTTGTTTTCAATCCCGATTCAATTTCTGTGTTTCATCAATATTCTAAACGTCCACAGATTACAGGAAGCCTCCAGATATGCTTCGGAAACTACTACTGGCCTCCCAGGGAATGATCAAAGCGTAAACAGTTTGAGACATTACTCACATGGAGAAAAGTCCGCATGGTTCCTTTTGTAAACAATACCGATGAAATTTCTGTGTTTCATCAACACTCTGAACTTCCACAGATTACAGAAAGCCTCCCGATGTGCTTTAGAAACTTCAACTGGTCTCCCAAATGACGATCTAATCGTAGACAGTGTGTGACATTACTCCCATTTGGAAAAGTTCGCATGGTTCTTATTATATTCAATCCCGATGCAATTTTTGTGTTTCAACAACACTCTGAACGTCGACAGATTACAGGATGCCTCCAGATTTGCTTCAGAAACTCCTACTGGTCTCAAAGGGAACAATCAAAGCGTAGACAGTTTGAGACATTACTCCCATGGAGAAAAGTCCGCATGGTGCCTGTTGTATTCAATCACGATGCAATTTCAGTGTTTCATCAACACACTGCACGTCCACAGATTACAGGAAGCCTCCCGATGTGCTTTGGAAACTTCAACTGGTCTCCCAAACGACGATCTAAGCGTAGACAGTTTGTGACATTACTCTCATAGGGAAAAGTTCGCATGGTGCCTATTCTATTCAATCCCGATGCAATTTTTGTGTTTCATCAACACTCTGAACGTCGACAGATTACAGGATGCCTCCAGATTTGCTTCAGAAACTACTTGTGGTCTCAAAGGGAACAATCAAAGCGTAGACAGTTTTATGGTCATTACTGCCATGGAGAAAAGTCCCCATTGTGCCTGTTGTATTCAATGCCGATGCAATTTCTGTCTTTCATCAGCACTCTTTAGGTCCACAGTTTACTGCATTCCTCCAGATGTGCTTCGAAAACTACTACTGGTCTCCCAGGCATCGATGAAACCGTAGACTGTTTGGGACATTACTCCCATGGAGAAAAGTCATCATTTGGCTCCTTGTTTTCAATCCCGATTCAATTTCTGTGTTTCATCGATATTCCAAACGTCCACAAATTATAAGAAGCCTCCAGATGTGCTTCGGAAGCTACTACTGGTCTCCCAGGTATCGACCAAAGTGAAGATAGTTTGAAACGTAACTCCCATTGGGAAAAGACCGCATGGTGCCTGTGGTATTCAATACCGATGAAATATCTGTGTTTCATCAACACACTGAACGTCCATATTTTACGTAATGCCATCAGATATGCTACGGAAACTACTAATGGTCTCCAAGGATTCGATTAAAGCGTGGAGAGTTTGTGACTTTACTCCCTATGACAAAAGTCTTCATGGTGTCTGTTGTATTAATTCCGATGCAATCTCTGTGTTTCACCAACACTCTGAACGTGCACAGATTACAGGAAGCTTTGAGATGTGCTGCGGAAACTACTACTGGTCTTCGAGGAATGGATCAAAGCGTAGACAGTTTGAGACATTACTCCCATTTAGAAATATCCGCATAGTGCTTGTATTCTATCCCGATGTAATTTCCGTGTTTCATCAACACTCTGAATGACCACAGATTACAGGATGCCTCCAGATGTGCTTGGGAAGGTACTACTGGTCTCCCAGGAATCTAACAAAGCGTAGACAATTTGAGACATTACTCCCATGGAGAAAAGTCAGCATTTGGCCTGTTGTATTCAATCACGTTGCAATTCCAGTGTTTCAAAACACTCTAAAGGTCCACAGATTATAGAATGCCTCCAGATGTGCTTCGGATACTACTACTGGTCTCCCAGGAATCGATCAAAAGCGTAGAAAGTTTGGGACATTATTCCCATGCAGAACAGTTCTCATGGTGCCTGTTGTATTCAATCCCAATAAAATTTCTGTGCTTCATCAACACTCTGAAGGTCCACATATTACTAGGGTGAATCTAGATGTGCTTCGAAAACTACTACATGTCTCCCAGGAATCGATCAAAGTGTAGACAGTTTGAGACTTTACTCCCATGGAGAAAAGTCTGCATGGTGCCTGTTGTATTCAATCTCGATGCAATTTCTGTGTTTCATCAACACTCTGAAGGTCCACAGATTACAGAATGCCTCCAGATGTGCGTCGAAAACTACTACTGGTCTCCAAAGGAACGATCAAAGCGTAGACAGAATGAGATTTTCACTCTGCAGCGGATTGTGCGCTGATACGAGTTTTCCTGGAAGATTACAACTGTGTGCCCGACAGAGACTCGTACTAGGGACATTTGGCTTTTGCGGGCAAGTGCTCTACCATCTGAGCTACCGTAGCACGACTCTCGTTCGGTACTCACAGCTTTACTTCTGCCAGTATCTCGTCTCCTACCTTCCAAACCTTACAGATGTTCTAATTCTGGAAAAGTCCCCCAGGCTGTGGCTAAGCCATGTCTCGGCTATATCCTTTCTTTCAGGGGTGCTAGATCTGCAAGTTTCGCGTTAGAGCTTCTGTAGAGTTTGGAAGGTAGGAGACGAGATACTGGCAGCAGTAAAGCAATGCGTACCGGGCGTGAGTTGTGCTTCGGTAGCTCAGATGGTAGAGCACTTGCCCGCGAAAGGCAAAGGTCCCGAGTTCGAGTTTTGGTCGATCACACAGTTTTAATCTGCCAGGAAGTTTCAAAGTGTAGACAGTTTGAGACTTTATTCCCGTGGAGGATAGTCCGCATGGTGACTGTTGTATTCAATCCCGATGCAATTTCTGTGTTTCATCAACATTCTGAAGATCCACAGACTACAGGATGCCTCCAGATGTGCTTCGGAACCTACTACCGATCTCCAAGGAATCGATCAAGTCGGAGCCAGTTTGAGACATTACTCCCACTCAGATAAGTCCGCATTAGGCCTGTTGTATTCAATCCCGATGCAAATTCTGTGTTTCATCAACACTCTGAACGTCCACAGATTACAGCAAGCTCCCAGATGTGTTACTTAAAATACCACTGGTCTCCCAGGGTACGATCAAATCGTAGACAATTTGAGACATTACTCCCATTTAGAAATGTCCGCATAGTGCTTGTATCTAATCCCGATGCAATTTCTGTGTTTCATCAACACTGTGAAGGACCAAAGATTGCAGGATGCCTCCAGATGTGCTTGGGAAGCTACTACTAGTGTCCCAAGTATCGATCAAAGCGTAGACAGTTTGAGACATTAGTCCCATTGAGCAAAGTCCGCATGGTACCTGTTGTATTTAATCCCGATGCATTTTCTGTCTTTCATCAACACTCTTTAGGTCCACAGATTACATAATGCCTCCAGATGTGCTTCGAAAACTACTGCTGGTCTCCCAGGAATCGATCAAAGCGTAGACTGTATGAGATATTACTCCCATGGAGAAAGTCCGCATTAAGCCCTTTGTTTTCAATCCCGATTCAATTTCTGTGTTTCATCAATATTCTAAACGTCCACAGATTACAGGAAGCCTCCAGATATGCTTCGGAAACTACTACTGGCCTCCCAGGGAATGATCAAAGCGTAAACAGTTTGAGACATTACTCACATGGAGAAAAGTCCGCATGGTTCCTTTTGTAAACAATACCGATGAAATTACTGTGTTTCATCTACACTCTGAACTTCCACAGATTACAGAAAGCCTCCCGATGTGCTTTAGAAACTTCAACTGGTCTCCCAAATGACGATCTAATCGTAGACAGTGTGTGACATTACTCCCATAGGGAAAAGTTCGCATGGTTCTTATTCTATTCAATCCCGATGCAATTTTTGTGTTTCATCAACACTCTGAACGTCGACAGATTACAGGATGCCTCCATATTTGCTTCAGAAACTACTACTGGTCTCAAAGGGAACAATCAAAGCGTAGACAGTTTGAGACATTACTCCCATGGAGAAAAGTCCGCATGGTGCCTGTTGTATTCAATCACGATGCAATTTCAGTGTTTCATCAACACTCTGCACTTCCACAGATTACAGGAAGCCTCCCGATGTGCTTTGGAAACTTCAACTGGTCTCCCAAACGACGATCTAAGCGTAGACAGTTTGTGACATTACTCCCATAGGGAAAAGTTCGCATGGTGCCTATTCTATTCAATCCCGATGCAATTTTTGTGTTTCATCAACACTCTGAACGTCGTCAGATTACAGGATGCCTCCAGATTTGCTTCAGAAACTACTTGTGGTCTCAAAGGGAACAATCAAAGCGTAGACAGTTTTTTGGTAATTACTGCCATGGAGAAAAGTCCCCATTGTGCCTGTTGTTTTCAATCCCGATGCAATTTCTGTCTTTCATCTACACCCTGAACGTCCACAGATTACAGAATGCCTCCATAAGTGCTTCGGAAACTACTACTGGTCTCCCAGGAATCGATCAAAGCTTAGACAGTTTGAGACATTACTCCCATGGAGAAATGTCCGCATAGTGACTGTTGTATTCAATCCCGATGCAATTTCTGTGTTTCATCAACACTCTGAACGTCGACAGATTACAGGATGCCTCCAGATTTGCTTCAGGAACTACTACTGGTGTCAAAGGGAACAATCAAAGCGTTGACAGTTTGAGACATAACTCCCATGGAGAAAAGTCCGCATGGTGACTGTTGCATTCAATCGCTATGCAATATCTGTGTTTCATCAACACTCTAAACGTCCACAGATTACAGAATGCCACAAGATGTGCTTCGGAAACTACTACTGGTCTCCCAAGAATCGATCAAATGGTAGACAGTTTGAGACATTAGTCCCTTTCAGCAAAGTCCGCATGGTGCCTATTCTACACAATTTCGATGCAATTTTTGTGTTTCATCAACACTCTGAACGTCGACAGATTACAGGATGCCTCCAGATTTGCTTCAGAAACTACTACTGGTTTCAAAGGGAACAATCAAAGCGTGGACAGTTTGAGACATTACTGTCATGGAGAAAAGTCCCCAATGTGCCTGTTGTATTGAATTCTGATGCAATTTCTGTGTTTCATCAACACTCTTTAAGTCCACAGATTACAGCATGCCTCCTGATGTGCTTCGAAAACTACTACTGGTCTCCAACGAATCGATCAAACCGTAGACTGTTTGAGACATTACTCCCATGGAGAAACGTCCGCATTTGGAACTTTGTTTTCAATCCCGATTCAATTTCTGTGTTTCATCAATATTGTAAACGTCCACAGATTACAGGAAGCCTCCGGATGTGCTTTGGAAACTACTACTGGTCTCCCAGGTATCGATCAAAGCGTAGACAGTTTGAGACATTACTCCCATGGAGAAAAGACTGCATGGTGCCTGTTGTATTCAATCCCAATGCAATTTCTCTCTTTCATCAATACTGTGAAAGTCCACAGATCACAGGAAGCCTCCAGATGTGCTTCGGAATCTACTACTGGTCTCCCAGTGAACGATCAAATCGTAGACAGTTTGAGACATTACTCCCATGTAGAAAAGTCCGCATTAGGCCTGTTGTATTCAATCCCGATGCAATTTCGGTATTTCATCAACACTCGGAACGTCCACAGATTACATGAAGCCTCCAGATGTGCTTCTTAAACTACTACTGGTCTTCCACGGTACGATCAAAGCGTAAACAATTTGAGACATTACTCCCATTCATAAAAGTCCGCATGGAGCCTGTTGTATTCAATCCCGATGCACTTTCTGTGTTTCATCAACACTCTGAACGTCCATATATTACAGAATGCCTCCAGATATGCTTCGGAAACTACTGTAAGTAGGCTGTTTACGTTTTCTTATTTGTAACGCCACGTAGAGCTCTGTATGAAAAATCACTGGCTGCTGTGCGCAGTCTGTGGCTAGTTTGCATTGTTGTCTGCCATTGTAGTGTTGGGCAGCGGCAGCTGGATGCTAACAGCGCGTAGCGTTGCGCAGTTGGAGGTGAGCCGCCAGCAGTGGTGGACGTGGGGAGAGAGATGGCAGAGTTTTGAAATTTGTAAGAATTGGTGTCATTAACTGCTATATATATTATGACTAGTGAGGTAAATACATTGTTTGTTCTCTATTAAAATCTTTCATTTGCTAACTATGCCTATCAGTAGTTAGTGCCTTCAGTAGTTTGAATCTTTTATTTAGCTGGCAGTAGTGGCGCTCGCTGTGTTGCAGTATCTTGAGTAACGAAGATTTTTGTGAGGTAAGTGATTTGTGAAACGTATAGGTTAATGCTAGTCAGGGCCATTCTTTCGTAGGGATTTTTGGAAGTCAGATTGCGTTGCGCTAAAAATATTGTGTGTCAGCTTAAGCACAGTCGTGTATAATTGTTCAAAGAGGACGTTTCACATAGACCAGTCTTGTATAATTTTTCTAAGGGGACGTTTCATATGGCGTCTACACGATTATATCACGACGCTACTAATGAGTGACAATTTACAATGTTGCTTTTGCGGTGTATCTGTTTTATATCTGCAGTTTCTCTGAATAATTCTGGAAAGTAAAACATGTTTTACTAGTAACTTTTGTGGTATAGCTACAATGGGACAGTCTTTTCTGTAGCACAAAAATACGTACAGTACAGTACTTACTTCATCACGGCAATAAGCGTAATAACTAAGATATCTATACGCAAAGCATTTCAATTTCGTTTATCATGAGGTAAGTACATTGACTTCTGCAGAACTTAGCTTTCGGAGGACAATAACTACGACACTTCCACAGAGATTGTCTTACAGCAAGACGCACATTTAGCGCTACAGGACACACATTAAACTATTTATTTTTCAACATATTTGAATTACAAAGAAAGTTTTCCGTGATACATTTCATTCCATTGCTGTAATCTGTAACACCTGAGGATATAATTACATTAATCCTCAGGGGGGTACACGCCTACTTTGTGTACCATGTGTTTGGCAAGCAAAAGGAGCTCTAGCTAATATGATATTTGCTTATACAACTCTACACATTGGTACCATATTTCTCTAACACAGAATTACACAGCTATGTGATCACTTAACTGAGAGAGACATACATTTTTTTTTTACTACGTCAGTGACAGATGTTTACACAATTACACAGCTGGATAACTTCACACTTATGAAATTGTATTTTGTCTGTACTTTGTGAACTGTTCATATTTTTTCAGAAGCATTGTTGATACTATGAGAGCTTTGAATGATGTATTTGGTATGGGGTCATGATTTTTAAAGTACGTTTGAAGTAGATGACACTTTTGACATGAGCACAGTTTTTTTTTAGGTTTTGACATAGGAGGCCACGACGATTTTGAGATTTGGCTGAGGTTTTATGATGTTATGATGACGATGTGTGTTACGCTGTTGTGGTATGTTTATGATCAACAGGCTGATGCTATGTGAGGAATTTGATTATGCTATGTATTTCTTATGATTAAATATTGAAGAAGTGTCGACAAATATGTATATGTGTAATAAAGCAAGGAATAATGAGTAGTGGTTAGGGTCTCTGGTTTGTGAAGTAGGTTGTAGGAAACCAAGAATCGTACTTTAAGAGTTATGAAATGTATGTAAATGTGTGAATGTATTACAATGCCGACGAAAATTTTTTGGACTCTCTTATATTTATAGGATTTTATTTTCTACACATTTATAACGCAAATTCTCAACCTGTGAAAATATTTTTATAAGAGACTGTCACTGTAGCGGAAACTGCTGTCGTAAATTTTTCAGTAAGAAAGGTAAGTGACCACCTGCACGTAATGCGTCGTTGGCACATAGCTGCGCGACAGGCGCCTGGAAAAAAAGCCTTTAGTGTGTGCCTGTCAGAGGCACAGGTGGAAAAAAAAGAGGTCATTATCCTCGCTATTGACATTCCTTTGTAGAAAGCATCGTAAATACGACACCCTCAAACTTGAAAACATAATTACACTGTAGAGTTCTTAATTTATGATATTTACTGAAATGAAATGATGAGAAACGTTTCATGTCTATTGTCTTGCTAGCTGGAAGATTGTTTACTGCATTATGAAATGCCTTATGGCTAGCGAATGACATTTCACGCCTTGCTTTGCCTATTTTGTTTAATATCTAGTATCTTGTTGCAATGCAGCATTGTTTAAATTAAAATTTAATACATGTACTAATATAACTACTTTCTGTCTACAGACCCAGTATAGAATCATTTTATGATGTACTTCCTTAGAAAAGAGAGCACAAATAGACATTTCCCTTCACAGGACTTACAAAAATAATTTTTTTTACGATTTGGTAACTTATCTGCTAGCGTATGCTCTAGTGATGCATCACTTAGTGTTAAGATGTGACATAGGTATTACACATTTTGACTGTAATATTTTTTCTGTTTCAGCTTTGTCATGTTTAGATATAAATTATTACATTTATTGCTGCTCACTATGCTTACTTGCATTTTTTTCATTTCTGTTTCTGTTAATTGTTTTGTGCTGCTGCATTGACTCGTCCCTTAGTTTAGCATCAGAGCTCAGTAGATTTTAAGTTAGCTTAGGAGGAGGTAGACTATATAAGAAAATAACTATGATGAATTGGAAGAAATGCATTGAGAAGCTACAAGAAAATGGTTTGGCCAAAAAAGTAGTGTATAGTGGAGAAAAACTATTTTTGAAAGAGGATGTGAGCATAATACAGAAAGCAGGCTTCGATATGACTTTTTGGAAATAATGAAGAATGAAGGGAGATCTCCGAGAAGTAAAGAAAGTTTTGTTTGCAAAATACTGCAGTAAAACAAACCCTATCCTTTCCTTGTGTTATCCCACTATGTGTTTGTGTACCCTTGTGTATTTATGTTCGTCCTGTCTTTATATGTTTATCTGATAAGACGTATGTTGCAGAATTTTTCTAATACTCAGCTACATGAACTATGATGAGGAATACTGTTATCCTCTAATATAATTTGCAGTAATAACATGTTATTTACTTTGTAAAGATGTTTACACATTATTTATTCTGTTTTGTTCTAATGCTCATGTGTGAAGTTGATGTTTCAAAAGTTATTCTGATCTTTTATGTATGTACTTATGTCGTAATTTTTGTAACACTGATGTATTTGCTATTTCGATTCTTTTGTAAAGCCTGTACTACTACAAATGTTATCTGTATTGTTATGTTCTTTAAAGATGTATTTTGTACCTTTGTTATTGTATTCTTATGTTATAAAATTGTAATTGACACCAGTTCATCAAACTAAGTAACTTGTAAATTACATTTCACTGCACACATTTCTGTTGGTCATAGTATATGGACAATATGTGAGAAGTAGGGACTGATAGTGTTTGCACGTGTGTTAATAACTCAGTAAGGGACTGGATAACAGCATTGCTGGTTCTAAGGACATTTCAAAAACAACTTTTCTGAGTGCACAAGTGGTTGTTATGGACTTGCTGTATTCTCTGCAAGACTCTTCGATGGTGATTGTGCACCTGGCAGTCGCAACAGATGGCTGCTGGCCATCTCTACAAGGACTACAGTGGGTCTGCATCTTTGATGGCCCATCAATACCATTATTTCTACAAGGACTGCAGTGGGTCTGCATCTCTGGTGGCCCACCAATACCCTAATCTCTACCAGGACTACAATGGGTCTGCTCTGTGATGACCTAAGTACCTATATTCTTCAACTTCGACTGACTCTGCTATGGGTTTGCTCTGTTGTGGCCCATTACCTGTCTGCATGTCAAGAGTCAGCACTGTCTTTCCGTTGGAAGGACAACACTACTTCTTCAAGACTGCATGGAAATCCACTACTTCCATGTGCATTTTCTTTTACTACTCAGACTTTGAGAAAAACACTGCAATTTTACTTTGATGAATGATCAGGACTGTCTTTATGAACTGTGAGAAAATTTTAGCTTTTGACCAACATTGTATCGATAAGTGTGTGCATTTCATTTCTTTGTCATCGTAATTATGAAAAAATTTTTCAAATCTGTATTGGCCACTGCCCAAAACAATTTGTAAATTTTTTTGTGGGGAGCATGGGGGCTATGTAAGTAGGCTGTTTACGTTTTCTTATTGGTAACGCCACGTAGCGCTCTGTATGAAAAATCACTGGCTGCTGTGCGCAGTCTGTGGCTAGTTTGCATTGTTGTCTGCCATTGTAGTGTTGGGCAGCGGCAGCTGGATGCTAACAGCGCGTAGCGTTGCGCAGTTGGAGGTGAGCCGCCAGCAGTGGTGGACGTGGGGAGAGAGATGGCAGAGTTTTGAAATTTGTAAGAATTGGTGTCATTAACTGCTATATATATTATGACTAGTGAGGTAAATACATTGTTTGTTCTCTATTAAAATCTTTCATTTGCTAACTATGCCTATCAGTAGTTAGTGCCTTCAGTAGTTTGAATCTTTTATTTAGCTGGCAGTAGTGGCGCTCGCTGTATTGCAGTAGCTTGAGTAACGAAGATTTTTGTGAGGTAAGTGATTTGTGAAACGTATAGGTTAATGCTAGTCAGGGCCATTATTTCGTAAGGATTTTTGGAAGTCAGATTGCGTTGCGCTAATAATATTGTGTGTCATCTTAAGCACAGTCGTGTATAATTGTTCAAAGAGGACGTTTCACATAGACCAGTCTTGTATAATTTTTCTAAGGGGACGTTTCACTACTACTGGTCTCCCAGGAATCGATTAAAGCGTAGAGAGTTTGTGACTTTACTCCCTATGACAAAAGTCTTCATTGTGTCTATTGTATTCAATCCCGATGCAATCACTGTGTTTCATCAACACTCTGAACGTGCACAGATTACAGGAAGCTTCAAGAGTTGGTGCGGAAACTACTACTGGTCTTCGAGGAATCGATCAAAACGTAGACAGTTTGAGACATTACTCGCATTGAGAAATATCCGCATTGTGCTTGTATTCATTCCCGATGCAACTTCAGTGTTACATTAACACTCTGAACGTCTATAGATTACATAAAGCCTCCAGATGGGCTTCGGAAACTACTACTGGTTTCCCAGGGAACAATCAAAGCGTAGACAGTTTGAGACATCACTGCCATGGAGAAAAGACTGCATGGTTCCAGTTGTATTCAATCCTGCTGAAATGTCTGTCTTTCATCAACACTCTGAACGTCTACAGATTACAGGAAGCCTTCAGATGTGCTTCGGAAACTACTATTGGTCTCCCAGGGAACGATCAATGAGTAGACAGTTTGAGACATTACTCCCACGGAGAAAAGTCTGCATGGTGCCTGCTGTATTAAATCCAGATGCAATTTCTGTGATTAATTAACACTCTACGTCCATAGATTACATGAAGCCTCCGAGTGTGCTTCGGAAACAACTGCTGGTCTCCCAGGAATCTATCAAAGCGTAGACAGTTTGGGACATTACTCCCATGCTGAAATTTCCGCATGGTGCTTGTTGCATTCAATCCCGATGCAATTTCTGTGCTTCATCAACACTCTGAACGTCCACAAATTACAGGAAGCTTTTAGATGTGCTTTGGAAACTACTACTGCTCTCCCAGGGAACGATCAATGCGTAGACAGAATGAAATTTTCACTCTGCAGCGGAGTGTGCGCTGATATTAATCTTCCTGGCAGATTACAACTGTGTGCCCGACCGAGACTCAAACTAGGGACATTTGCCTTTTGCGGGCAAGTGCTCTACCATCTGAGCTACCGAAGCACGACTCTCGCCCGGTACTCACAACTTTACTTCTGCCAGTATCTCGTCTCCTACCTTCCAAACTTTACAGAAGCTCTAATTCTTTAAACATCCCCCAGGCTGTGGCTAAGCCATGTCTCAGCTATATCCTTTCTTTCAGGGGTGATATATCTGCAAGTTTCGCATTAGAGGTTCTGTAAAGTTTGGAAGGTAGGAGACGAGATACTGGCAGCAGTAAAGCAATGAGTACCGGGCGTGAGTCGTACATCGGTAGCTCAGATGGTAGAGAACTTGCCCGCGAAAGGCAAAGGTCCCGATTTCGAGTTTTGGTCGGGCACACACTTTTAATCTGCCAGGAAGTTTCAAAGCGTAGACAGTTTGAGACTTTATTCCCGTGGAGGATAGTCCGCATGGTGACTGTTGTATTCAATCCCTGTTATATTCAATCCCGATGCAATTTCTGTGTTTCACCAACACTCTGAAGGTCCACAGATTACAGGATGCCTCCAGATGTTCTTCGGAATCTACTACCGATATCCAAGGAATCGATCATATCGTAGACAGTTTGAGACATTACTCCCATGGAGAAAAATCCGAATGGCGCCTGTTGTATTCAATCCCGATGCAATTTCTGTGTTTCATCTACACTCTGAATGTCCATAGATTACATGAAGCCTCCAGATATGCTTCGGAAACTACTGCTGGTCTCCCAGGTATCTATCAAAGCGTAGTCAGTTTGGGACATTACTCCCATGGAGAAAAGTCCGCATGGTGCCTGTTGTATTCAATCCCGATTCAATTTCTGTGCTTCATCAACATTGTGATCCTACACAGATTACATGAAGCCTCCAGTTGTGCTTCGGAAACTACTACTGGTCTCCCAGGAATCGACCAAAGTGTAGAAAGTTTGAGACATAACTCCCATTGAGAAAAGTCCGCATTGGGCCTGTTGTATTCAATCCCGATGCAATTTCTGTGTTTCATCAACACACTGAACGTCCTCAGATCACAGGAGGCCTATAGATGTGCTTCGGAAACTACTACTGGTATCCCACTGAACGATCAAAGCGTAGACAGTTTGAGACATTAGTCTAATTTCGAAAAGTCCGCATTTGGTGTGTTGTATTGAGTCCCGATGCAATCTGTGTGTTTCATAAACACTCTGAATGTCCACAGATTACAGAATGCCTCCTGATGTGCTTCGGAACCTAGTACTGGTCTCCTAGGAATCGACCAAAGTGTAGACAGTTTGAGACATTACTCCCATTGAGAAAAGTCCCCATAGTGCCCGTTGCATTCAATCCCCATGCAATATCTATGCTTCATCAACACACTGAACGTCCATATATTACAGAATGATTCCAGATATGCTTAGGAAACTACTACTGGTCTCCCAGGAATCGATTAAACCGTAGAAAGTTTTAGACATTACTCCATCTGACAAGAGTATACATGGTGTCTGTTGTATTCAATCCCGATGCAATTTCTGTGTTTCATCAACTCTCTGAAAGTCCACAGATTACAGGAAGCTTCGAAATGTGCTGCAGAAACTACTAGTGGTCTCCCAGGAATCGAACAAAGCACAGACAATTTGACACATTACTCCCACGGATAAAAGTCCCCAAGGTGCCTGTTGTATTGAATCCCGATTCAATTTATGTGTTTCATCAGCACTCAGACCGTACACAGATTACAGGAAGCCTTCAGATGTGCTTCGGAAACTACTACTGGTCTCCCAGGGAACGATCAAAGTAAACAGTTGGAGACATTACTCCCATGGAGAAAAGTAAGCATGGTGCCTGTTGTATTCAATCCCGATTCAATTTCTGTGCTTCATCAACGCTCTGAACATCCACAGATTACATGAAGCCTCCAGTTGTGCTTCGGAAACTACTACTGGTATCCCAGACGTCGATCAAATCGTAGACAGTTTGAGACATTACTCCCATGGAGAAATGTCCGCATGGTGCCTGTTGTATTCAATCCCGATGCAATTTCTGTGTTTTATCAACACTCTGAACGTCCACAGATTACAGGAAGCCTTCAGATGTGTTTCGGAAACTACTACTGGTCTTCCAGGGAACGATCAAAGAATAGACAGTTAGAGGCATTACTCCCATGGAGAAAAGTCCGCATGGTGCCTGTTGTATTCAATCCCGATGCAATTTCAGTGTTTCATTAACACTCTGAACGTCCACAGACTACAGGAAGCCTCCAGGTGTGCTTCGTAACCTACTAATGGTCTCCCAGAAATCGACCAAAGTGTAGAAAGTTTGAGGCATAACTCCCATTGAGAAAAGTCCGCATAGTGCCTGTTGTATTCAATCCCGATGCAATTTCTGTGTTTATCAACACACTGAACGTTCATAGAATACAGAATGCCTCCAGATGTTCTTCGGAAACTACTATTGGTCTCCCAGAGAACAAACAAAGCGTAGACAGTTTGAGACCTTATTCCATGGAGAAAAGTCCCCTAGGTGCCTGTTGTATTCAATCCCGATGCAATTTCTGTGTTTCATCTACACTCTGAACGTCCAAAGATTACAGAATGCCTCCATATGTGCTTCGGAAACTACTACTGGTCTCCCAGGAATCGATCAAAGCATAGACCGTTTGAGACATTACTCCCACGGATAAAAGCCCCATGGTGCCTGTTGTATTCAATCCCGATTCAATTTCTGTGTTTCATCAACACTCTGAACGTACACAGATTACAGGACGCCTTCAGATGTGCTTTGGAAAATACTACTGGTCTCCGAGGGAACGATCAAAGTGTAAACAGTTACACACAATATTGCCAGGGAGAAAAGTTCGCATGGTGCCTGTTGTATTCAATCCCGATGCAAATTCTGTGTTTCATCAACACTCTGAAAGTCCACAGATTACAGGAAGCCTTCAGATGTGCTTCGGAAACTTCTATTGGTCTTAGAGGGAAATATCAAATAATAGACAGTTAGAGACAATACTCCCATGGAGAAAAGACCGCATGGTGCCTGTTGTATTTAATACCGATGCAATTTCAGTGTTTCGTTAACACTCTGAATGTCCACAGGCTACTGGAAGCCTCCAGATGTGCTTCGGATTCCACCACTGGTCTCCCAGGGAACAATCAAAGCGTAGACAGTTTGAGACATTACTCCCATGCAGAAATTTCCGCATGGTGCCTCTTGTATACAAACCCGATGCAAATTCTGTGTTTCATCAATATTCTGAAAGTCCACAGATTACATGAAGCCACCAGAAGTGCTTCGGAAACAACTACTGGTCTCCCAGGGAACGATCAAGGTGTATACAGTTTGAGACATTACTCCCATGGAGAAAAGACTGCATGGTGCCGGTTGCACTCAATCCCGATGCAATTTCTGTGCTTCATCAACACTTTGAACGTCCACAGATCACAGGATGCCTCCAGATGTGCTTCGGAAACTACTGCTGGTCTCCCAGAGAACGATCAAATGGTAGACAGTTTGAGACATTACTGCCATGGAGAAAAGTCCGCATTTGGCGTGTTGTATTCAATCCCGATGCAATCTCTGTGTTTCATAAACACTCTGAATGTCCACAGGTTACAGATTGCCTCCAGATGTGCTTAGGAAACTAGTACTGGTCTCCCAGTGAACGATCAAAGCGTAGTCAGTTTGAGACATTACTCCCATGGAGAAAAGTCCGCATGGTGCCTGTTGTATTCAATCCCGATTCAATTTCTGTGCTTCATCAACATTGTGATCCTACACAGATTACATGAAGCCTCCAGTTGTGCTTCGGAAACTACTACTGGTCTCCCAGGAATCGACCAAAGTGTAGAAAGTTTGAGACATAACTCCCATTGAGAAAAGTCCGCATTGGGCCTGTTGTATTCAATCCCGATGCAATTTCTGTGTTTCATCAACACACTGAACGTCCTCAGATCACAGGAAGCCTATAGATGTGCTTCGGAAACTACTACTGGTATCCCACTGAACGATCAAAGCGTAGACAGTTTGAGACATTAGTCTAATTTCGAAAAGTCCGCATTTGGCGTGTTGTATTGAGTCCCGATGCAATCTGTGTGTTTCATAAACACTCTGAATGTCCACAGATTACAGAATACCTCCTGATGTGCTTCGGAACCTAGTACTGGTCTCCTAGGAATCGACCAAAGTGTAGACAGTTTGAGACATTACTCCCATTGAGAAAAGTCCCCATAGTGCCCGTTGCATTCAATCCCCATGCAATATCTATGCTTCATCAACACACTGAACGTCCATATATTACAGAATGATTCCAGATATGCTTAGGAAACTACTACTGGTCTCCCAGGAATCGATTAAACCGTAGAAAGTTTTAGACATTACTCCATCTGACAAGAGTATACATGGTGTCTGTTGTATTCAATCCCGATGCAATTTCTGTGTTTCATCAACTCTCTGAACGTCCACAGATTACAGGAGACATTACTCCCATGGAGAAAACTCCGCATGATGCCTGTTGTAATCAATCCCGATGCAAATTCTGTGTTTCATCAACACTCTGAAAGTCCACAGATTACAGGAATCCTTCAGATGTGCTTCGGAAAGTACTACTGGTCTTAGAGGGAAAGATCAAAGAATAGACAGTTAGAGACATTACTCCCATGGAGAAAAGACCGCATGGTGCCTGTTGTATTCAATCCCGATTCAATTTCTGTGCTTCATGAACGCTCTGATTGTCCACAGGTTACATGTAGCCACCAGTTGTGCTTCGGAAACAACTACTGGTATCCCAGGAGTCGATCAAATCGTAGACAGTTTGAGACATTACTCCCATGGAGAAAAGTAAGCATGGTGCCTGTTGTATTCAATCCCGATGCAAATTCTGTGTTTCATCAACACTCTGCAAGGCCACAAATTACAGGAAGCCTTCAGATGTGCTTCGGAAACTACTACTGGTCTTAGAGGGAAAGATCAAAGAATAGACAGTTAGAGACATTACTCCCATAGAGAAAAGACCGCATGGTGCCTGTTGTATTCAATACCGATGCAATTTCAGTGTTTCATTAACACACTGAATGTCCACAGACTACAGGAAGCCTCCAGATGTGGTTCGGATTCCACTTCTGGTCTCCCAGGGAACGATCAAAGCGTAGACAGTTTGAGACATTACTCCCATGGAGAAAAGTCCGCATGGTGTCTGTTGTAATCAATGCCGATGCAATTTCTGTTTTTCATCAACACTCTGATAGTCCACACATTACAGAATGACACCAGATGTGCATCGGAACCTACTACTGGTCTTCCACGGAATGATGAAAGCGTAAACTGTTTGAGACATAACTCCCATGGAGGAAAATGCGCATGATGATTGTTGTATTCAATCCCGATGCAATTTCTGTGTTTCATCGACACTCTGATAGTCCACAGATTACAGCATGACACCAGATGTGCATTGGAAATTACTACTTGTCCTTCAGGGAACGATCAAAACGTAGACTGTTTGAGACATTACTCCCATGGAGGAAAGTGCGCATGGTGACTGTTGTATTCAATCCCGATGCAATTCCTGTGTTTCATCAACACTTTGAAGGTCCACAGATTACAGAATGCCTCCAGATGTGCATCGGAAACTACTACCGGTCCTCCAGGAAACGATCAAAGCTTGCACTATATGAGACATTACTCCCATGGAGGAAAGTGTGCATTGCGACTGTTGTATTCAATCCCGCGGCAATTTCTGTGTTTCATCAACACTTTGAATGTCCACAGATTACAAAATGCCAGATGTGCATCGGAAACTTCTACCGGTCTTCCATTGAACGATCAAAGCGTAAACTGTTTGAGACATTACTCCCATGGAGGAAAGTGCGCATGGTGACTGTTGTATTCAATCCCGATGCAATTTCTGTGTTTCATCAACAGTTTGAAGGTCCACAGATTACATAATGCCACCAGATGTGCATCGGAAACTACAACCGGTCCACCAGGAAACGATCATTAAGGAAAGTGCGCATGGTGACTGTTGTATTCAATCCCGATGCAATCTCTGTGTTTCATCAACACTTTCAAGGTCCACAGATCACAGAATGCTTCCAGATGTGCATCGGAAACTACTACTGGTCTTGCCTGGAACGATCAAAACGTAGACTGCTTGAGACATTACTCCCATGTAGGAAAGTTCGCACTTCAGTGTTTCATCAACACTTTGAAGGTCCACAGATTACAGAATGCCTCCAGATGTGCATCGGAAACTACTACTGGTCTTGCAGGGAACGATCAAAGCGTAGACTGTTTGAGACATTAATCCCATGGTGGAAAATGCGCATGATGAATGTTGTATTCAATCCCGATGCAATTCCTGTGTTTCATCAACACCTTGAAGGTCCACAGATTACAGAATGCCTCCAGATGTGCATCGGAAACTACTACCGGTCCTCCAGGAAACGATCAAAGCGTGCACTATATGAGACATTACTCCCATGGAGGAAAGTGCGCATGGCGACTGTTGTATTCAATCCCGCGGCAATTTCTGTGTTTCATCAACACTTTGAAGGTCCACAGATTACAGAATGCCTCCAGATGTGCATCGGAAACTACTACCGGTCCTCCAGGAAACGATCAAAGCGTAGAATGTTTGATACATTACTACGATGGAGGAAAGTGAGCATGGTGACTGTTGTATTCAATCCCGATGCAATTTCTGTGTTTCATCAACACTCTGATAGTCCACAGATTACAGCATGACACCAGATGTGCATTGGAAATTACTACTTGTCCTTCAGGGAACGATCAAAACGTAGACTGTTTGAGACATTACTCCCATGGAGGAAAGTGCGCATGGTGACTGTTGTATTCAATCCCGATGCAATTCCTGTGTTTCATCAACACTTTGAAGGTCCACAGATTACAGAATGCCTCCAGATGTGCATCGGAAACTACTACCGGTCCTCCAGGAAACGATCAAAGCGTGCACTATATGAGACATTACTCCCATGGAGGAAAGTGCGCATGGCGACTGTTGTATTCAATAACGCGGCAATTTCTGTGTTTCATCAACACTTTGAAGGTCCACAGATTACAAAATGCCAGATGTGCATCGGAAACTTCTACCGGTCTTCCATTGAACGATCAAAGCGTAAACTGTTTGAGACATTACTCCCATGGAAGAAAGTGCGCATGGTGACTGTTGTATTCAATCCCGATGCAATTTCTGTGTTTCATCAACACTTTGAAGGACCGCACATTACAGAATGCCTCCAGATGTGCATCGGAAACTACTACTGGTCTTGCAGGGAACGATCAAAGCGTAGCCTGTTTGAGACATTACTCCCATGGAAGATAGTGCGCACTTCAGTGTTTCATCAACACTTTGAAGGTCCACAGATTACAGAATGCCTCCAGATGTGCATCGGAAACGACTACTGGTCTTCCAGGGAAGGATCAAACGTAGACTGTTTGAGACATCACTCCCATGGAGGAAAGAGCGCATGGTGACTGTTGTATTGAATCCCGATGCAATTTCTGTGTTTCATCAACACTCTGATAGTCCACAGATTACAGAATGCCCCCAGATGTGCATCGGAAACTACTACTGGTCTTCCAGATAACGACAAACCGTAAACTGTTAGAGACATTACTCCCATGGAGGAAAGTGCGCATTGTGACTGCTGTATTCAATCCCGATGCAATTTCTGTGTATCATCAACACTCTGATAGTCCACAGATTACAGAATGACACCAGATGTGCATCGGAAACTACTACTTGTCCTCCTGGGAACGATCAAAACATAGACTGTTTGAGACATTACATCCCATGGAGGAGAGTGCGCATGGTGACTGCTGTATTCAATCCCGATGCAATTTCTGTGTGTCAATAACACTCTGATAGTCCACACATTACAGAATGACACCAGATGTGCATCGGATCCTACTACTGGTCTTCCAGGGAATGATCAAAGCGTTGACTGTTTGAGACATTACTCCCATGTAGGAAAGTGCGCACTTCAGTGTTTCATCAACACTTTGAAGGTCCACAGATTACAGAATGCCTCCAGATATGCATCGGAAACTACTACTGGTTTTGCAGGGAACGATCAAATCGTAGACTGTTTGAGACATTACTCCCATGAAGGAAAGTGCGTATGGTGACTGTTGTATTCAAACCCGGTGCAATTTCTGTTTTTCATCAACACTCTGATAGTCCACACATTACAGAATGACACCAGATGTGCATCGGAACCTACTACTGGTCTTCCACGGAATGATCAAAGCGTAATCTGTTTGAGACATTACTCCCATGGAGGAAAATGCGCATGATGACTGTTGTATTCAATCCCGATGCAATTTCTGTGTTTCAACACTCTGATAGTCCACAGATTACAGCATGACACCAGATGTGCATCGGAAACTACTACTTGTCCTTCAGGGAACGATCAAAACGTAGACTGTTTGAGACATTACTACCATATAGGAAAGTGAGCATGGTGACTGTTGTATTCAATCCCGATGCAATTTCTGTGTTTCATCAACACTCTGATAGTCCACAGATTACAGAATGCCCCCAGATGTGCATCGGAAACTACTACTGGTCTTCCAGGGAACGACAAACCGTAAATTGTTTGAGACATTACTCGCATGGAGGAAAGTGCGGATGGTGACTGCTGTATTCAATCCCGATGCAATTTCTGTTTTTCATCAACACTCTCATAGACCACAGATTACAGAATGACACCAGATGTGCATCGGAAACCACTACTTGTCCTCCTGGGAACGATCAAAACGTAGACTGTTTGAGACATTACTCCCATGGTGGAAAATGCGCATGGTGACTGTTGTATTCAATCCCGAGGCAATTTCCGTGTTTCATCAACACTTTGAAGGTCCACAGATTACAGAATGCCTCCAGATATGCATCGGAAACTACTACTGGTTTTGCAGGGAACGATCAAATCGTAGACTGTTTGAGACATTACTCCCTTGAAGGAAAGTGCGTATGGTGACTGTTGTATTCAATCCCGGTGCAATTTCTGTTTTTCATCAACACTCAGATAGTCCACACATTACAGAAAGACACCAGATGTACATCGGAACCTACTACTGGTCTTCCACGGAATGATCAAAGCGTAAACTGTTTGAGACATTACTCCCATGGAGGAAAATGCGCATGATGACTGTTGTAATCAATCCCGATGCAATTTCTGTGTTTCATAAACACTCTGATAGTCCACAGATCACAGCATGACATCAGATGTGCAATGGAAATTACTACTTGTCCTTCAGGGAACGATCAAAACGTAGACTGTTTGAGACATTACTCCCATGGAGGAAAGTGCGCATGGTGACTGTTGTATTCAATCCCGATGCAATTCCTGTGTTTCATCAACACTTTGAAGGTCCACAGATTACAGAATGCCTCCAGATGTGCATCGGAAACTACTACCGGTCCTCCAGGAAACGATCAAAGCGTGCACTATATGAGACATTGCTCCCATGGAGGAAAGTGCGCATGGTGACTGTTGTATTCAATCCCGCGGCAATTTCTGTGTTTCATCAACACTTTGAATGTCCACAGATTACAAAATGCCAGATGTGCATCGGAAACTTCTACCGGTCTTCCATTGAACGATCAAAGCGTAAACTGTTTGAGACATTACTCCCATGGAGGAAACTGCGCATGGTGACTGTTGTATTCAATCCCGATGCAATTTCTGTTTTTCATCAACACTTTGAAGGTCCACAGATTACAGAATGCCTCCAGATGTGCATCGGAAACTACTACTGGTCTTGCAGGGAACGATCAAAGCGTAGCCTGTTTGAGACATTACTCCCATGGAAGATAGTGCGCACTTCAGTGTTTCATCAACACTTTGAAGGTCCACAGATTACAGAATGCCTCCAGATGTGCATCGGAAATTACTACTGGTCTTCCAGGGAAGGATCAAAGCGTAGACTGTTTGAGACATTACGCCCATGGAGGAAAATGTGCATAATGACTGTTGTACTCAATCCCAATGCAATTTCAGTGTTTCATCAACACTTTGAAGGTCCACAGATTACAGAATGCCTCCAGATGTGCATCGGAAATTACTACTGGTCTTCCAGGGAAGGATCAAAGCGTAGACTGTTTGAGACATTACTCCCATGGAGGAAAATGTGCATAATGACTGTTGTACTCAATCCCAATGCAATTTCAGTGTTTCATCAACACTTTGAAGGTCCACAGATTACAGAATGCCTCCAGATGTGCATCGGAAATTACTACTGGTCTTCCAGGGAAGGATCAAAGCGTAGACTGTTTGAGACATTACTACCATGGAGGAAAGTGAGCATGGTGCCTGTTGTATTCAATCCCGATGCAATTTCTGTGTTTCATCAACACTCTGATAGTCCACAGATTACAGAATGCCCCCAGATGTGCATCGGAAACTACTACTGGTCTTCCAGGGAACGACAAACCGTAAATTGTTTGAGACATTACTCCCATGGAGGAAAGTGCGCATGGTGACTGCTGTATTCAATCCCGATGCAATTTCTGTTTTTCATCAACACTCTTATAGTCCACAGATTACAGAATGACACCAGATGTGCATCGGAAACCACTACTTGTCCTCCTGGGAACGATCAAAACGTAGACTGTTTGAGACATTACTCCCATGGAGGAGAGTGCGCATGGTGACTGTTGTATTCAATCCCGATGCAATTTCTGTGTTTCATCAACAGTTTGAAGGTCCACAGATTACATAATGCCACCAGATGTGCATCGGAAACTACAACCGGTCCACCAGGAAACGATCATTAAGGAAAGTGCGCATGGTGACTGTTGTATTCAATTCCGATGCAATCTCTGTGTTTCATCAACACTTTCAAGGTCCACAGATCACAGAATGCTTCCAGATGTGCATCGGAAACTACTACTGGTCTTGCCTGGAACGATCAAAACGTAGACTGTTTGAGACATTACTCCCATGTAGGAAAGTGCGCACTTCAGTGTTTCATCAACACTTTGAAGGTCCACAGATTACAGAATGCCTCCAGAAGTGCATCGGAAACTACTACTGGTCTTGCAGGGAACGATCAAAGCGTAGACTGTTTGAGACATTAATCCCATGGTGGAAAATGCGCATGGTGAATGTTGTATTCAATCCCGATGCAATTCCTGTGTTTCATCAACACCTTGAAGGTCCACAGATTACAGAATGCCTCCAGTTGTGCATCGGAAACTACTACCGGTCCTCCAGGAAACGATCAAAGCGTGCACTATATGAGACATTACTCCCATGGAGGAAAGTGCGCATGGCGACTGTTGTATTCAATCCCGCGGCAATTTCTGTGTTTCATCAACACTTTGAAGGTCCACAGATTACAGAATGCCTCCAGATGTTCATCGGAAACTACTACCGGTCCTCCAGGAAACGATCAAAGCGTAGAATGTTTGATACATTACTACCATGGAGGAAAGTGAGCATGGTGACTGTTGTATTCAATCCCGATTCAATTTCTGTGTTTCATCAACACTCTGATAGTCCACAGATTACAGCATGACACCAGATGTGCATTGGAAATTACTACTTGTCCTTCAGGGAACGATCAAAACGTAGACTGTTTGAGACATTACTCCCATGGAGGAAAGTGCGCATGGTGACTGTTGTATTCAATCCCGATGCAATTCCTGTGTTTCATCAACACTTTGAAGGTCCACAGATTACAGAATGCCTCCAGATGTGCTTCGGAAACTACTACCGGTCCTCCAGGAAACGATCAAAGCGTGCACTATATGAGACATTACTCCCATGGAGGAAAGTGCGCATGGCGACTGTTATATTCAATAACGCGGCAATTTCTGTGTTTCATCAACACTTTGAAGGTCCACAGATTACAAAATGCCAGATGTGCATCGGAAACTTCTACCGGTCTTCCATTGAACGATCAAAGCGTAAACGTTTGAGACATTACTTCCATGGAGGAAAGTGCGCATGGTGACTGTTGTATTCAATCCCGATGCAATTTCTGTGTTTCATCAACACTTTGAAGGTCCACAGATTACAGAATGCCTCTAGATGTGCATCGGAAATTACTACTGATCTTGCAGGGAACGATCAAAGCGTAGCCTGTTTGAGACATTACTCCCATGGAAGATAGTGCGCACTTCAGTGTTTCATCAACACTTTGAAGGTCCACAGATTACAGAATGCCTCCAGATGTGCATCGGAAACGACTACTGGTCTTCCAGGGAAGGATCAAACGTAGACTGTTTGAGACATCACTCCCATGGAGGAAACAGCGCATGGTGACTGTTGTATTCAATCCCGATGCAATTTCTGTGTTTCATCAACACTCTGATAGTCCACAGATTACAGAATGCCCCCAGATGTGCATCGGAAACTACTACTGGTCTTCCAGGGAACGACAAACCGTAAACTGTTTGAGACATTACTCCCATGGAGGAAAGTGCGTATTGTGACTGCTGTATTCAATCCCGATGCAATTTCTGTGTTTCATCAACACTCTGATAGTCCACAGATTACAGAATGACACCAGATGTGCATCGGAAACTACTACTTGTCCTCCTGGGAACGATCAAAACGTAGACTGTTTGAGACAATACATCCCATGGAGGAGAGTGCGCATGGTGACTGTTGTATTCAATCCCGATGCAATTTCTGTGTTTCTATACACTTTGAAGGTACAAAGATTACAAAATGATACCAGATGTGCATCGGAAACTACTACTGGTCTTGCAGGGAACGAACAAAGCGTAGACTGTTTGGGACATTAATCCCATGGTGGAAAATGCGCATGGTGAATGTTGTATTCAATCCCGATGCAATTCCTGTGTTTCATCAACACCTTGAAGGTCCACAGATTACAGAATGCCTCCAGATGTGCATCGGAAACTACTACCGGTCCTCCAGGAAACGATCAAAGCGTGCACTATATGAGACATTACTCCCATGGAGGAAAGTGCGCATGGCGACTGTTGTATTCAATCCCGCGACAATTTCTGTGTTTCATCAACACTTTGAAGGTCCACAGATTACAGAATGCCTCCAGATGTTCATCGGAAACTACTACCGGTCCTCCAGGAAACGATCAAAGCGTAGAATGTTTGATACATTACTACCATGGAGGAAAGTGAGCATGGTGACTGTTGTATTCAATCCCGATGCAATTTCTGTGTTTCATCAACACTCTGATAGTCCACAGATTACAGCATGACACCAGATGTGCATTCTAAATTACTACTAGTCCTTCAGGGAACGATCAAAACGTAGACTGTTTGAGACATTACTCCCATGGAGGAAAGTGCGCATGGTGACTGTTGTATTCAATCCCGATGCAATTTCTGTGTTTCATCAACACTCTGATAGTCCACAGATTACAGAATGCCCCCAGATGTGCATCGGAAACTACTGCTGGTCTTCCAGGGAACGACAAACCGTAAATTGTTTGAGACATTACTCCCATGGAGGAAAGTGCGCATGGTGACTGCTGTATTCAATCCCGATGCAATTTCTGTTTTTCATCAACACTCTCATAGTCCACAGATTACAGAATGACACCAGATGTGCATCGGAAACCACTACTTGTCCTCCTGGGAACGATCAAAACGTAGACTGTTTGAGACTATACTCCCATGGAGGAGAGTGCGCATGGTGACTGTTGTATTCAATCCCGATGCAATTTCTGTGTTTCATCAACACTTTGAAGGTCCACAGATTACATAATGCCACCAGATGTGCATCGGAAACTACAACCGGTCCTCCAGGAAACGATCATGCAGGAAAGTGCGCATGGTGACTGTTGTGTTCAATCCCGATGCAATCTCTGTGTTTCATCAACACTTTGAAGGTCCACAGATTACAGAATGCTTCCAGATGTGCATCAGAACGATCATAACGTAGACAGTTTGAGACATTATTCCCATGTAGGAAAGTGCGCACTTCAGTGTTTCATCAACACTTTGAAGGTCCACAGATTACAGAATGCCTCCAGATGTGCATCGGAAACTACTACCGGTCCTCCAGGAAACGATCAAAGCGTGCACTATATGAGACATTACTCCCATGGAGGAAAGTGCGCATGGCGACTGTTATATTCAATAACGCGGCAATTTCTGTGTTTCATCAACACTTTGAAGGTCCACAGATTACAGAATGCCTCCAGTTGTGCATCGGAAACTACTACCGGTCCTCCAGGAAACGATCAAAGCGTGCACTATATGAGACATTACTCCCATGGAGGAAAGTGCGCATGGCGACTGTTGTATTCAATCCCGCGGCAATTTCTGTGTTTCATCAACACTTTGAAGGTCCACAGATTACAGAATGCCTCCAGATGTTCATCGGAAACTACTACCGGTCCTCCAGGAAACGATCAAAGCGTAGAATGTTTGATACATTACTACCATGGAGGAAAGTGAGCATGGTGACTGTTGTATTCAATCCCGATTCAATTTCTGTGTTTCATCAACACTCTGATAGTCCACAGATTACAGCATGACACCAGATGTGCATTGGAAATTACTACTTGTCCTTCAGGGAACGATCAAAACGTAGACTGTTTGAGACATTACTCCCATGGAGGAAAGTGCGCATGGTGACTGTTGTATTCAATCCCGATGCAATTCCTGTGTTTCATCAACACTTTGAAGGTCCACAGATTACAGAATGCTTCCAGATGTGCATCAGAACGATCATAACGTAGACAGTTTGAGACATTACTCCCATGTAGGAAAGTGCGCACTTCAGTGTTTCATCAACACTTTGAAGGTCCACAGATTACAGAATGCCTCCAGAAGTGCATCGGAAACTACTACTGGTCTTGCAGGGAACGATCAAAGCGTAGACTGTTTGAGACATTAATCCCATGGTGGAAAATGCGCATGGTGAATGTTGTATTCAATCCCGATGCAATTCCTGTGTTTCATCAACACCTTGAAGGTCCACAGATTACAGAATGCCTCCAGTTGTGCATCGGAAACTACTACCGGTCCTCCAGGAAACGATCAAAGCGTGCACTATATGAGACATTACTCCCATGGAGGAAAGTGCGCATGGCGACTGTTGTATTCAATCCCGCGGCAATTTCTGTGTTTCATCAACACTTTGAAGGTCCACAGATTACAGAATGCCTCCAGATGTTCATCGGAAACTACTACCGGTCCTCCAGGAAACGATCAAAGCGTAGAATGTTTGATACATTACTACCATGGAGGAAAGTGAGCATGGTGACTGTTGTATTCAATCCCGATTCAATTTCTGTGTTTCATCAACACTCTGATAGTCCACAGATTACAGCATGACACCAGATGTGCATTGGAAATTACTACTTGTCCTTCAGGGAACGATCAAAACGTAGACTGTTTGAGACATTACTCCCATGGAGGAAAGTGCGCATGGTGACTGTTGTATTCAATCCCGATGCAATTCCTGTGTTTCATCAACACTTTGAAGGTCCACAGATTACAGAATGCCTCCAGATGTGCTTCGGAAACTACTACCGGTCCTCCAGGAAACGATCAAAGCGTGCACTATATGAGACATTACTCCCATGGAGGAAAGTGCGCATGGCGACTGTTATATTCAATAACGCGGCAATTTCTGTGTTTCATCAACACTTTGAAGGTCCACAGATTACAAAATGCCAGAGGTGCATCGGAAACTTCTACCGGTCTTCCATTGAACGATCAAAGCGTAAACGTTTGAGACATTACTCCCATGGAGGAAAGTGCGCATGGTGACTGTTGTATTCAATCCCGATGCAATTTCTGTGTTTCATCAACACTTTGAAGGTCCACAGATTACAGAATGCCTCTAGATGTGCATCGGAAACTACTACTGGTCTTGCAGGGAACGATCAAAGCGTAGCCTGTTTGAGACATTACTCCCATGGAAGATAGTGCGCACTTCAGTGTTTCATCAACACTTTGAAGGTCCACAGATTACAGAATGCCTCCAGATGTGCATCGGAAACGACTACTGGTCTTCCAGGGAAGGATCAAACGTAGACTGTTTGAGACATCACTCCCATGGAGGAAACAGCGCATGGTGACTGTTGTATTCAATCCCGATGCAATTTCTGTGTTTCATCAACACTCTGATAGTCCACAGATTACAGAATGCCCCCAGATGTGCATCGGAAACTACTACTGGTCTTCCAGGGAACGACAAACCGTAAACTGTTTGAGACATTACTCCCATGGAGGAAAGTGCGTATTGTGACTGCTGTATTCAATCCCGATGCAATTTCTGTGTTTCACCAACACTCTGATAGTCCACAGATTACAGAATGACACCAGATGTGCATCGGAAACTACTACTTGTCCTCCTGGGAACGATCAAAACGTAGACTGTTTGAGACATTACATCCCATGGAGGAGAGTGCGCATGGTGACTGTTGTATTCAATCCCGATGCAATTTCTGTGTTTCTATACACTTTGAAGGTACAAAGATTACAAAATGATACCAGATGTGCATCGGAAACTACTACTGGTCTTGCAGGGAACGAACAAAGCGTAGACTGTTTGAGACATTAATCCCATGGTGGAAAATGCGCATGGTGAATGTTGTATTCAATCCCGATGCAATTCCTGTGTTTCATCAACACCTTGAAGGTCCACAGATTACAGAATGCCTCCAGATGTGCATCGGAAACTACTACCGGTCCTCCAGGGAACGATCAAAGCGTGCACTATATGAGACATTACTCCCATGGAGGAAAGTGCGCATGGCGACTGTTGTATTCAATCCCGCGACAATTTCTGTGTTTTATCAACACTTTGAAGGTCCACAGATTACAGAATGCCTCCAGATGTTCATCGGAAACTACTACCGGTCCTCCAGGAAACGATCAAAGCGTAGAATGTTTGATACATTACTACCATGGAGGAAAGTGAGCATGGTGACTGTTGTATTCAATCCCGATGCAATTTCTGTGTTTCATCAACACTCTGATAGTCCACAGATTACAGCATGACACCAGATGTGCATTCTAAATTACTACTAGTCCTTCAGGGAACGATCAAAACGTAGACTGTTTGAGACATTACTCCCATGGAGGAAAGTGCGCATGGTGACTGTTGTATTCAATCCCGATGCAATTTCTGTGTTTCATCAACACTCTGATAGTCCACAGATTACAGAATGCCCCCAGATGTGCATCGGAAACTACTACTGGTCTTCCAGGGAACGACAAACCGTAAATTGTTTGAGACATTACTCCCATGGAGGAAAGTGCGCATGGTGACTGCTGTATTCAATCCCGATGCAATTTCTGTTTTTCATCAACACTCTCATAGTCCACAGATTACAGAATGACACCAGATGTGCATCGGAAACCACTACTTGTCCTCCTGGGAACGATCAAAACGTAGACTGTTTGAGACTATACTCCCATGGAGGAGAGTGCGCATGGTGACTGTTGTATTCAATCCCGATGCAATTTCTGTGTTTCATCAACACTTTGAAGGTCCACAGATTACATAATGCCACCAGATGTGCATCGGAAACTACAACCGGTCCTCCAGGAAACGATCATGCAGGAAAGTGCGCATGGTGACTGTTGTGTTCAATCCCGATGCAATCTCTGTGTTTCATCAACACTTTGAAGGTCCACAGATTACAGAATGCTTCCAGATGTGCATCAGAACGATCATAACGTAGACAGTTTGAGACATTATTCCCATGTAGGAAAGTGCGCACTTTAGTGTTTCATCAACACTTTGAAGGTCCACAGATTACAGAATGCCTCCAGATGTGCATCGGAAACTACTACTGGTCTTGCAGGGAACGATCAAAGCGTAGACTGTTTGAGACATTACTCCCATGGTGGAAAATGCGCATGGTGACTGTTGTATTCAATCCCGAGGCAATTTCCGTGTTTCATCAACACTTTGAAGGTCCACAGATTACAGAATGCCTCCAGATATGCATCGGAAACTACTACTGGTTTTGCAGGGAAAGATCAAATCGTAGACTGTTTGAGACATTACTCCCTTGAAGGAAAGTGCGTATGGTGACTGTTGTATTCAATCCCGGTGCAATTTCTGTTTTTCATCAACACTCAGTTAGTCCACACATTACAGAATGACACCAGATGTACATCGGAACCTACTACTGGTCTTCCACGGAATGATCAAAGCGTAAACTGTTTGAGACATTACTCCCATGGAGGAAAATGCGCATGATGACTGTTGTAATCAATCCCGATGCAATTTCTGTGTTTCATAAACACTCTGATAGTCCACAGATCACAGCATGACATCAGATGTGCAATGGAAATTACTACTTGTCCTTCAGGGAACGATCAAAACGTAGACTGTTTGAGACATTACTCCCATGGAGGAAAGTGCGCATGGTGACTGTTGTATTCAATCCCGATGCAATTCCTGTGTTTCATCAACACTTTGAAGGTCCACAGATTACAGAATGCCTCCAGATGTGCATCGGAAACTACTACCGGTCCTCCAGGAAACGATCAAAGCGTGCACTATATGAGACATTGCTCCCATGGAGGAAAGTGCGCATGGTGACTGTTGTATTCAATCCCGCGGCAATTTCTGTGCTTCATCAACACTTTGAATGTCCACAGATTACAAAATGCCAGATGTGCATCGGAAACTTCTACCGGTCTTCCATTGAACGATCAAAGCGTAAACTGTTTGAGACATTACTCCCATGGAGGAAACTGCGCATGGTGACTGTTGTATTCAATCCCGATGCAATTTCTGTTTTTCATCAACACTTTCAAGGTCCACAGATTACAGAATGCCTCCAGATGTGCATCGGAAACTACTACTGGTCTTGCAGGGAACGATCAAAGCGTAGCCTGTTTGAGACATTACTCCCATGGAAGATAGTGCGCACTTCAGTGTTTCATCAACACTTTGAAGGTCCACAGATTACAGAATGCCTCCAGATGTGCATCGGAAATTACTACTGGTCTTCCAGGGAAGGATCAAAGCGTAGACTGTTTGAGACATTACTCCCATGGAGGAAAATGCGCATGATGACTGTTGTATTCAATCCCGAGGCAATTTCTGTGTTTCATCAACACTTTGAGGGTCTACAGATTACAGAATGCCTCCAGATATGCATCGGAACCTACTACTGGTCTTCCAAGGAATGATCAAAGCGTAGACTGTTTGAGACATTACTCCCATGGAGGAAAATGTGCATAATGACTGTTGTACTCAATCCCAATGCAATTTCTGTGTTTCATCAACACTCTGATAGTCCACAGATTACAGCATGACACCAGATGTGCATCGGAAACTAATACTTGTCCTCCAGGGAACGATTGAAACGTAGACTGTTTGAGACATTACTCCCATGGAGGAAAGTGCGAATGGTGACTGTTGTATTCAATCCCGATGCAATTTCTGTGTTTCATCAACACTTTGAAGGTCCACAGATTACAAAATGCCAGATGTGCATCCGAAACTACTACTGGTCTTGTAGGGAACGATCAAAGAGTAGACTGTTTGACACATTACTCCCACAGAGGAAAGGACGCGTGGTGACTGTTGTAATCAATCCCGAAGCAACTTCTGTGTTTCGTCAACACTTTGATAGTCCACACATTTCAGAAGGCCCCCAGATGAGCATCGGAAACTACTACTAGTCTTCCAGGGAACGATCAAAGCGTAGACTGTTTGAGACATTACTACCATGGAGGAAAGTGAGCATGGTGACTGTTGTATTCAATCCCGATGCAATTTCTGTGTTTCATCAACACTCTGATAGTCCACAGATTACAGAATGCCCCCAGATGTGCATCGGAATCTACTACTGGTCTTCCAGGGAACGACAAACCGTAAATTGTTTGAGACATTACTCCCATGGAGGAAAGTGCGCATGGTGACTGCTGTATTCAATCCCGATGCAATTTCTGTTTTTCATCAACACTCTTATAGTCCACAGATTACAGAATGACACCAGATGTGCATCGGAAACCACTACTTGTCCTCCTGGGAACGATCAAAACGTAGACTGTTTGAGACATTACTCCCATGGAGGAGAGTGCGCATGGTGACTGTTGTATTCAATCCCGATGCAATTTCTGTGTTTCATCAACAGTTTGAAGGTCCACAGATTACATAATGCCACCAGATGTGCATCGGAAACTACAACCGGTCCACCAGGAAACGATCATTAAGGAAAGTGCGCATGGTGACTGTTGTATTCAATTCCGATGCAATCTCTGTGTTTCATCAACACTTTCAAGGTCCACAGATCACAGAATGCTTCCAGATGTGCATCGGAAACTACTACTGGTCTTGCCTGGAACGATCAAAACGTAGACTGTTTGAGACATTACTCCCATGTAGGAAAGTGCGCACTTCAGTGTTTCATCAACACTTTGAAGGTCCACAGATTACAGAATGCCTCCAGATGTGCATCGGAAACTACTACTGGTCTTGCAGGGAACGATCGAAGCGTAGACTGTTTGAGACATTACTCCCATGGAGGAAAATGCGCATGATGACTGTTGTATTCAATCCCGAGGCAATTTCTGTGTTTCATCAACACTTTGAGGGTCTACAGATTACAGAATGCCTCCAGATATGCATCGGAACCTACTACTGGTCTTCCAAGGAATGATCAAAGCGTAGACTGTTTGAGACATTACTCCCATGGAGGAAAATGTGCATAATGACTGTTGTACTCAATCCCAATGCAATTTCTGTGTTTCATCAACACTCTGATAGTCCACAGATTACAGCATGACACCAGATGTGCATCGGAAACCACTACTTGTCCTCCTGGGAACGATCAAAGCGTAGAATGTTTGATACATTACTACCATGGAGGAAAGTGAGCATGGTGACTGTTGTATTCAATCCCGATGCAATTTCTGTGTTTCATCAACACTCTGATAGTCCACAGATTACAGCATGACACCAGATGTGCATTGGAAATTACTACTTGTCCTTCAGGGAACGATCAAAACGTAGACTGTTTGAGACATTACTCCCATGGAGGAAAGTGCGCATGGTGACTGTTGTATTCAATCCCGATGCAATTCCTGTGTTTCATCAACACTTTGAAGGTCCACAGATTACAGAATGCCTCCAGATGTGCATCGGAAACTACTACCGGTCCTCCAGGAAACGATCAAAGCGTGCACTATATGAGACATTACTCCCATGGAGGAAAGTGCGCATGGCGACTGTTATATTCAATAACGCGGCAATTTCTGTGTTTCATCAACACTTTGAAGGTCCACAGATTACAAAATGCCAGATGTGCATCGGAAACTTCTACCGGTCTTCCATTGAACGATCAAAGCGTAAACGTTTGAGACATTACTCCCATGGAGGAAAGTGCGCATGGTGACTGTTGTATTCAATCCCGATGAAATTTCTGTGTTTCATCAACACTTTGAAGGTCCACAGATTACAGAATCCTCTAGATGTGCTTCGGAAACTACTACTGGTCTTGCAGGGAACGATCAAAGCGTAGCCTGTTTGAGACATTACTCCCATGGAAGATAGTGCGCACTTCAGTGTTTCATCAACACTTTGAAGCTCCACAGATTACAGAATGCCTCCAGATGTGCATCGGAAACGACTACTGGTCTTCCAGGGAAGGATCAAACGTAGACTGTTTGAGACATCACTCCCATGGAGGAAACAGCGCATGGTGACTGTTGTATTCAATCCCGATGCAATTTCTGTGTTTCATCAACACTCTGATAGTCCACAGATTACAGAATGCCCCCAGATGTGCATCGGAAACTACTACTGGTCTTCCAGGGAACGACAAACCGTAAACTGTTTGAGACATTACTCCCATGGAGGAAAGTGCGCATTGTGACTGCTGTATTCAATCCCGATGCAATTTCTGTGTTTCATCAAACCTCTGATAGTCCACAGATTACAGAATGACACCAGATGTGCATCGGAAACTACTACTTGTCCTCCTGGGAACGATCAAAACGTAGACTGTTTGAGACATTACATCCCATGGAGGAGAGTGCGCATGGTGACTGTTGTATTCAATCCCGATGCAATTTCTGTGTTTCTATACACTTTGAAGGTACAAAGATTACAAAATGATACCAGATGTGCATCGGAAACTACTACTGGTTTTGCAGGGAACGAACAAAGCGTAGACTGTTTGAGACATTAATCCCATGGTGGAAAATGCGCATGGTGAATGTTGTATTCAATCCCGATGCAATTCCTGTGTTTCATCAACACCTTGAAGGTCCACAGATTACAGAATGCCTCCAGATGTGCATCGGAAACTACTACCGGTCCTCCAGGAAACGATCAAAGCGTTCACTATATGAGACATTACTCCCATGGAGGAAAGTGCGCATGGCGACTGTTGTATTCAATCCCGCGACAATTTCTGTGTTTCATCAACACTTTGAAGGTCCACAGATTACAGAATGCCTCCAGATGTTCATCGGAAACTACTACCGGTCCTCCAGGAAACGATCAAAGCGTAGAATGTTTGATACATTACTACCATGGAGGAAAGTGAGCATGGTGACTGTGGTATTCAATCTCAATGCAATTTCTGTGTTTCATCAACACTCTGATAGTCCACAGATTACAGCATGACACCAGATGTGCATTCTAAATTACTACTAGTCCTTCAGGGAACGATCAAAACGTAGACTGTTTGAGACATTACTCCCATGGAGGAAAGTGCGCATGGTGACTGTTGTATTCAATCCCGATGCAATTCCTGTGTTTCATCAACACTTTGAAGGTCCACAGATTACAGAATGCCTCCAGATGTGCATCGGAAACTACTACCGGTCCTCCAGGAAACGATCAAAGCGTGCACTATATGAGACATTACTCCCATGGAGGAAAATGCGCATGGTGACTGTTGTATTCAATCCCGCGGCAATTTCTGTGTTTCATCAACACTTTGAATGTCCACAGATTACAAAATGCCAGATGTGCATCGGAAACTTCTACCGGTCTTCCATTGAACGATCAAAGCGTAAACTGTTTGAGACATTACTCCCATGGAGGAAAGTGCGCATGGTGACTGTTGTATTCAATCCCGATGCAATTTCTGTGTTTCATCAACACTTTGAAGGTCCACAGATTACAGAATGCCTCCAGATGTGCATCGGAAACTACTACTGGTCTTGCAGGGAACGATCAAAGCGTAGCCTGTTTGAGACATTACTCCCATGGAAGATAGTGCGCACTTCAGTGTTTCATCAACACTTTGAAGGTCCACAGATTACAGAATGCCTCCAGATGTGCATCGGAAATTACTACTGGTCTTCCAGGGAAGGATCAAAGCGTAGACTGTTTGAGACATTACTCCCATGGAGGAAAATGCGCATGATGACTGTTGTATTCAATCCCGAGGCAATTTCTGTGTTTCATCAACACTTTGAGGGTCTACAGATTACAGAATGCCTCCAGATATGCATCGGAACCTACTACTGGTCTTCCAAGGAATGATCAAAGCGTAGACTGTTTGAGACATTACTCCCATGGAGGAAAATGTGCATGATGACTGTTGTACTCAATCCCAATGCAATTTCTGTGTTTCATCAACACTCTGATAGTCCACAGATTACAGCATGACACCAGATGTGCATCGGAAACTACTACTTGTCCTCCAGGGAACGATTGAAACGTAGACTGTTTGAGACATTACTCCCATGGAGGAAAGTGCGAATGGTGACTGTTGTATTCAATCCCGATGCAATTTCTGTGTTTCATCAACACTTTGAAGGTCCACAGATTACAAAATGCCAGATGTGCATCCGAAACTACTACTGGTCTTGTAGTGAACGATCAAAGAGTAGACTGTTTGACACATTACTCCCACAGAGGAAAGGACGCGTGGTGACTGTTGTAATCAATCCCGAAGCAACTTCTGTGTTTCATCAACACTTTGATAGTCCACACATTTCAGAAGGCCCCCAGATGAGCATCGGAAACTACTACTAGTCTTCCAGGGAACGATCAAAGCGTAGACTGTTTGAGACATTACTACCATGGAGGAAAGTGAGCATGGTGACTGTTGTATTCAATCCCGATGCAATTTCTGTGTTTCATCAACACTCTGATAGTCCACAGATTACAGAATGCCCCCAGATGTGCATCGGAAACTACTACTGGTCTTCCAGGGAACGACAAACCGTAAATTGTTTGAGACATTACTCCCATGGAGGAAAGTGCGCATGGTGACTGCTGTATTCAATCCCGATGCAATTTCTGTTTTTCATCAACACTCTTATAGTCCACAGATTACAGAATGACACCAGATGTGCATCGGAAACCACTACTTGTCCTCCTGGGAACGATCAAAACGTAGACTGTTTGAGACATTACTCCCATGGAGGAGAGTGCGCATGGTGACTGTTGTATTCAATCCCGATGCAATTTCTGTGTTTCATCAACAGTTTAAAGGTGCACAGATTACATAATGCCACCAGATGTGCATCGGAAACTACGTCCGGTCCACCAGGAAACGATCATTAAGGAAAGTGCGCATGGTGACTGTTGTATTCAATTCCGATGCAATCTCTGTGTTTCATCAACACTTTCAAGGTCCACAGATTACAGAATGCCTCCAGATGTGCATCGGAAACTACTACCGGTCCTCCAGGAAACGATCAAAGCGTGCACTATATGAGACATTACTCCCATGGAGGAAAGTGCGCATGGCGACTGTTGTATTCAATCCCCGGCAATTTCTGTGTTTCATCAACACTTTGAAGGTCCACAGATTACAGAATGCCTCCAGATGTTCATCGGAAACTACTACCGGTCCTCCAGGAAACGATCAAAGCGTAGAATGTTTGATACATTACTACCATGGAGGAAAGTGAGCATGGTGACTGTTGTATTCAATCCCGATGCAATTTCTGTGTTTCATCAACACTCTGATAGTCCACAGATTACAGCATGACACCAGATGTGCATTGGAAATTACTACTTGTCCTTCAGGGAACGATCAAAACGTAGACTGTTTGAGACATTACTCCCATGGAGGAAAGTGCGCATGGTGACTGTTGTATTCAATCCCGATGCAATTCCTGTGTTTCATCAACACTTTGAAGGTCCACAGATTACAGAATGCCTCCAGATGTGCATCGGAAACTACTACCGGTCCTGCAGGAAACGATCAAAGCGTGCACTATATGAGACATTCCTCCCATGTAGGAAAGTGCGCATGGCGACTGTTATATTCAATAACGCGGCAATTTCTGTGTTTCATCAACACTTTGAAGGTCCACAGATTACAAAATGCCAGATGTGCATCGGAAACTTCTACCGGTCTTCCATTGAACGATCAAAGCGTAAACTGTTTGAGACATTACTCCCATGGAGGAAAGTGCGCATGGTGACTGTTGTATTCAATCCCGATGCAATTTCTGTGTTTCATCAACAATTTGAAGGTCCACAGATTACAGAATGCCTCTAGATGTGCATCGGAAACTACTACTGGTCTTGCAGGGAACGATCAAAGCGTAGCCTGTTTGAGACATTACTCCCATGGAAGATAGTGCGCACTTCAGTGTTTCATCAACACTTTGAAGCTCCACAGATTACAGAATGCCTCCAGATGTGCATCGGAAACGACTACTGGTCTTCCAGGGAAGAATCAAACGTAGACTGTTTAAGACATCACTCCCATGGAGGAAACAGCGCATGGTGACTGTTGTATTCAATCCCGATGCAATTTCTGTGTTTCATCAACACTCTGATAGTCCACAGATTACAGAATGCCCCCAGATGTGCATCGGAAACTACTACTGGTCTTCCAGGGAACGACAAACCGTAAACTGTTTGAGACATTACTCCCATGGAGGAAAGTGCGCATTGTGACTGCTGTATTCAATCCCGATGCAATTTCTGTGTTTCATCAACACTCTGATAGTCCACAGATTACAGAATGACACCAGATGTGCATCGGAAACTACTACTTGTCCTCCTGGGAACGATCAAAACGTAGACTGTTTGAGACATTACATCCCATGGAGGAGAGTGCGCATGGTGACTGTTGTATTCAATCCCGATGCAATTTCTGTGTTTCTATACACTTTGAAGGTAGAAAGATTACAAAATGATACCAGATGTGCATCGGAAACTACTACTGGTCTTGCAGGGAACGAACAAAGCGTAGACTGTTTGAGACATTAATCCCATGGTGGAAAATGCGCATGGTGAATGTTGTATTCAATCCCGATGCAATTCCTGTGTTTCATCAACACCTTGAAGGTCCACAGATTACAGAATGCCTCCAGATGTGCATCGGAAACTACTACCGGTCCTCCAGGAAACGATCAAAGCGTGCACTATATGAGACATTACTCCCATGGAGGAAAGTGCGCATGGCGACTGTTGTATTCAATCCCGATGCAATTCCTGTGTTTCATCAACACTATGAAGGTCCACAGATTACAGAATGCCTCCAGATGTGCATCGGAAACTACTACCGGTACTCCAGGAAACGATCAAAGCGTGCACTATATGAGACATTACTCCCATGGAGGAAAAGTGCGCATGGCGACTGTTATATTCAATAACGCGGCAATTTCTGTGTTTCATCAACACTTTGAAGGTCCACAGATTACAAAATGCCAGATGTGCATCGGAAACTTCTACCGGTCTTCCATTGAACGATCAAAGCGTAAACTGTTTGAGACATTACTCCCATGGAGGAAAGTGCGCATGGTGACTGTTGTATTCAATCCCGATGCAATTTCTGGGTTTCATCAACACTTTGAAGGTCCACAGATTACAGAATGCCTCTAGATGTGCATCGGAAACTACTACTGGTCTTGCAGGGAACGATCAAAGCGTAGCCTGTTTGAGACATTACTCCCATGGAAGATAGTGCGCACTTCAGTGTTTCATCAACACTTTGAAGGTCCACAGATTACAGAATGCCTCCAGATGTGCATCGGAAACGACTACTGGTCTTCCAGGGAAGGATCAAACGTAGACTGTTTGAGATATCACTCCCATGGAGGAAACAGCGCATGGTGACTGTTGTATTCAATCCCGATGCAATTTCTGTGTTTCATCAACACTCTGATAGTCCACAGATTACAGAATGACACCAGATGTGCATCGGAAACTACTACTTGTCCTCCTGGGAACGATCAAAACGTAGACTGTTTGAGACATTACATCCCATGGAGGAGAGTGCGCATGGTGACTGTTGTATTCAATCCCGATGCAATTTCTGTGTTTCTATACACTTTGAAGGTACAAAGATTACAAAATGATACCAGATGTGCATCGGAAACTACTACTGGTCTTGCAGGGAACGAACAAAGCGTAGACTGTTTGAGACATTACTCCCATGGAGGAAAGTGACAATGGTGACTGTTGTATTCAATCCCGAAGCAATTTCTGTGTGTCAATAACACTCTGATAGTCCACACATTACAGAATGACACCAGATGTGCATCGGATCCTACTACTGGTCTTCCAGGGAATGATCAAAGCGTTGACTGTTTGAGACATTACTCCCATGGAGGAGAGTGCGCATGGTGACTGTTGTATTCAATCCCGCTGCAATTTCAGTGTTTCATCAACACTTTGAAGGTCCACAGATTACATAATGCCACCAGATGTGCATCTGAAACTACAACCGGTCCTCCAGGAAACGATCATGCAGGAAAGTGCGCATGGTGACTGTTGTATTCAATCCCGATGCAATCTCTGTGTTTCATAAACACTTTGAAGGTCCACAGATTACAGAATGCTTCCAGATGTGCATCAGAACGATCAAAACGTAGACTGTTTGAGACATTACTCCCATGTAGGAAAGTTCGCACTTCAGTGTTTCATCAACACTTTGAAGGTCCACAGATTACAGAATGCCTCCAGATGTGCATCGGAAACTACTACTGGTCTTGCAGGGAACGATCAAAGCGTAGACTGCTTGAGACATTACTCCCATGGTGGAAAATGCGCATGGTGACTGTTGTATTCAATCCCGAGGCAATTTGTGTGTTTCATCAACACTTTGAAGGTCCACAGATTACAGAATGCCTCCAGATATGCATCGGAAACTACTACTGGTTTTGCAGGGAACGATCAAATCGTAGACTGTTTGAGACATTACTCCCATGAAGGAAAGTGCTTATGGTGACTGTTGTATTCAAACCCGGTGCAATTTCTGTTTTTCATCAACACTCTGATAGTCCACACATTACAGAATGACACCAGATGTGCATCGGAACCTACTACTGGTCTTCCACGGAATGATCAAAGCGTAAACTGTTTGAGACATTACTCCCATGGAGGAAAATGCGCATGATGACTGTTGTATTCAATCCCGATGCAATTTCTGTGTTTCATCAACACTCTGATAGTCCACAGATTACAGCATGACACCAGATGTGCATCGGAAAATACTACTTGTCCTTCAGGGAACGATCAAAACGTAGACTGTTTGAGACATTACTCCCATGGAGGAAAGTGCGCATGGTGACTGTTGTATTCAAACCCGATGCAATTCCTGTGTTTCGTCAACACTTTGAAGGTCCCCAGATTACAGAAAGCCACCAGATGTGCATCGGAAACTACTACCGGTCCTCCAGGAAACGATCAAAGCGTGCACTGTATGAGACATTACTCCCATGGAGGAAAGTGCGCATGGCGACTGTTGTATTCAATCCCGCTGCAATTTCAGTGTTTCATCAACACTTTGAAGGTACACAGATTACAAAATGCCAGATGTGCATCGGAAACTACTACTGGTCTTGTAGGGAACGATCAAAGCGTAGACTGTTTAAGACATTACTCCCATGGAGGAAAGGACGCATGGTGACCTTTGTATTCAATCCCGATACAATTTCTGTGTTTCATCAACACTTTGAAGGTCCACAGATTACAGAATGCCTCCAGATGTGCATCGGAAACTACTACAGGTCTTGCAGGGAACGATCAAAGCGTAGCCTGTTTGAGATATTACTCCCATGGAAGAAAGTGCGCACTTCAGTGTTTCATCAACACTTTGAAGGTCCACAGATTACAGAATGCCTCCATATGTGCATCGGAAACTACTACTGGTCTTGCAGGGAACGATCAAATCGTAGACTGTTTGAGACATTACTCCCATGGAGGAATGTGCGCATGGTGACTGTTGTATTCAATCCCGATGCAATTTCTGTGTTTCATCAACACTCTGATAGTCCACACATTACAGATTGCCCCCAAGATGTGCATCGGAAACTACTACTGGTCTTCCAGGGAACGATCAAAGCGTAAATTGTTTGAGACATTACTTCCATGGAGGGAAGTAGGCATGGTGAGTGTTGTATTCTATCCTGATGCAATATCTGTGTTTCATCAACACTCTGATAGTCCACACATTACAGAATGCCCCCAGATGTGCATCTGAAACTTCTACCGGTCTTCCAGGGAACGATCAAAGCGTAAACTGTTTGAGACATTACTCCCATGGAGGAAAGTGCGCTTGGTGACTGTTGTATTCAATCCCTATGCCATTTCTGTGTTTCATCAACACTTTGAAGGTCCACAGATTACAGAATGCCTCCAGATGTGCATCGGAAACTACTACAGGTCTTGCAGGGAACGATCAAAGCGTAGCCTGTTTGAGATATTACTCCCATGGAAGAAAGTGCGCACTACAGTGTTTCATCAACACTTTGAAGGTCCACAGATTACAGAATGCCTCCAGATGTGCATCGGAAACTACTACTGGTCTTGCAGGGAACGATCAAATCGTAGACTGTTTGAGTCATTACTCCCATGGAGGAATGTGCGCATGGTGACTGTTGTATTCAATCCCGATGCAATTTCTGTGTTTCATCAACACTCTGATAGTCCACACATTACAGATTGCCCCCAAGATGTGCATCGGAAACTACTACTGGTCTTCCAGGGAATGATCAAAGCGTAGACTGTTTGAGACATTACTCCCATGGAGGTAAATGCGCATGATGACTGTTGTATTCAATCCCGAGGCAATTTCTGTGTTTCATCAACACTTTGAGGGTCTACAGATTACAGAATGCCTGCAGATATGCATCGGAATCTACTACTGGTCTTCCAGGGAATGATCAAAGCGTAGACTGTTTGAGACATTACTCCCATGGAGGAAAATGTGCATAATGACTGTTGTATTCAATCCCGATGCAATTTCTGTGTTTCATCAACACTCTGATAGTCCTCAAATTACAGCATGACACCAGATGTGCATCGGAAACTACTACTTGTCCTCCAGGGAACGATCGAAACGTAGACTGTTTGAGACATTACTCCCATGAAGGAAAGTGCGAATGGTGACTGTTCTATTCAATCCCTATGCAATTTCTGTGTTTCATCAACACTTTGAAGGTCCACAGATTACATAATGCCACCAGATGTGCATCGGAAACTACAACCGGTCCTCCAGGAAACGATCATGCAGGAAAGTGCGCATGGTGACTGTTGTATTCAATCCCGATGCAATCTCTGTGTTTCATCAACACTTTGAAAGTCCACAGATTACAGAATGCTTCCAGATGTGCATCAGAACGATCAAAACGTAGACTGTTTGAGACATTACTCCCATGTAGGAAAGTGCGCACTTCAGTGTTTCATCAACACTTTGAAGGTCCACAGATTACAGAATGCCTCCAGATGTGCATCGGAAACTACTACTGGTCTTGGAGGGAACGATCAAAGCGTAGACTGTTTGAGACATTACTCCCATGGTGGAAAATGCTCATGGTGACTGTTGTATTCAATCCCGAGGCAATTTGTGTGTTTCATCAACACTTTGAAGGTCCACAGATTACAGAATGCCTCCAGATATGCATCGGAATCTACTACTGGTTTTGCAGGGAACGATCAAATCGTAGACTGTTTGAGACATTACTCCCATGAAGGAAAGTGCGTATGGTGAATGTTGTATTCAAACCCGGTGCAATTTCTGTTTTTCATCAACACTCTGATAGTCCACACATTACAGAATGACACCAGATGTGCATCGGAACCTACTACTGGTCTTCCACGGAATGATCAAAGCGTAAACTGTTTGAGACATTACTCCCATTGGAGGAAAATGCGCATGATGAATGTTGTATTCAATCCCGATGCAATTTCTGTGTTTCATCAACACTCTGATAGTCCACAGATTACAGCATGACACCAGATGTGCATCGGAAACAACTACTTGTCCTTCAGGGAACGATCAAAACGTAGACTGTTTGAGACATTACTACCATGGAGGAAAGTGAGCATGGTGACTGTTGTATTTAATCCCGATGCAATATCTGTGTTTCATCAACACTCTGATAGTCCACAGATTACAGAATGCCAGCAGATGTGCATCGGAAACTACTACTGGTCTTCCAGGGAACGACAAACCGTAAATTGTTTGAGACATTACTCCCATGGAGGAAAGTGCGCATGGTGACTGCTGTATTCAATCCCGATGCAATTTCTGTTTTTCATCAACACTGTCGTAGTCCACAGATTACAGAATGACACCAGATGTGCGTCGGAAACCACTACTTGTCCTCCTGGGAACGATCAAAACGTAGACTGTTTGAGACATTACTCCCATGGAGGAGAGTGCGCATGGTGACTGTTGTATTCAATCCCGCTGCAATTTCTGTGTTTCATCAACACTTTGAAGGTCCACAGATTACAAAATGCCAGATGTGCATCGGAAACTACTACTGGTCTTGTAGGGAACGATCAAAGCGTAGACTGTTTGAGACATTACTCCCATTGAGGAAAGGACGCATGGTGACCATTGTATTCAATCCCGATACAATTTCTGTGTTTCATCAACACTCTGATAGTCCACTCATTACAGATTGCCCCCACGATGTGCATCGGAAAATACTACTGGTCTTCCAGGGAACGATCAAAGCGTAAACTGTTTGAGACATTACTTCCATGGAGGGATGTGGGCATGGTGAGTGTTGTATTCTATCCTGATGCAATATCTGTGTTTCATCAACACACTGATAGTCCACACATTACAGAATGCCCCCAGATGTGAATCTGAAACTTCTACCGGTCTTCCAGGGAACGATCAAAGCGTAAACTGTTTGAGACATTACTCCCATGGAGGAAAGTGCGCATGGTGACTGTTGTATTCAATCCCGATGCAATTTCTGTGTTTCATCAACACTTTGAAGGTCCACAGATTACAGAATGCCTCCAGATGTGCATCGGAAACTACTACAGGTCTTGCAGGGAACGATCAAAGCGTAGCCTGTTTGAGATATTACTCCCATGGAAGAAAGTGCGCACTTCAGTGTTTCATCAACACTTTGAAGGTCCACAGATTACAGAATGCCTCCAGATGTGCATCGGAAACTACTACTGGTCTTGCAGGGAACGATCAAATCGTAGACTGTTTGAGACATTACTCCCATGGAGGAATGTGCGCATGGTGAGTGTTGTATTCAATCCCGATGCAATTTCTGTGTTTCATCAACACTCTGATAGTCCGCACATTACAGATTGCCCCCAAGATGTGCATCGGAAACTACTACTGGTCTTCCAGCGAATGATCAAAGCGTAGACTGTTTGAGGCATTACTCCCATGGAGGTAAATGCGCATGGTGACTGTTGTATTCAATCCCGACGCAATTTCTGTGTTTCATCAACACTTTGAAGGTCCACAGATTACAGAATGCCTCCAGATGTGCATCGGAAACTACTACAGGTCTTGCAGGGAACGATCAAAGCGTAGCCTGTTTGAGATATTACTCCCATGGAAGAAAGTGCGCACTTCAGTGTTTCATCAACACTTTGAAGGTCCACAGATTACAGAATGCCTCCAGATGTGCATCGGAAACTACTACTGGTCTTGCAGGGAACGATCAAATCGTAGACTGTTTGAGACATTACTCCCATGGAGGAATGTGCGCATGGTGAGTGTTGTATTCAATCCCGATGCAATTTCTGTGTTTCATCAACACTCTGATAGTCCACACATTACAGATTGCCCCCAAGATGTGCATCGGAAACTACTACTGGTCATCCAGGGAATGATCAAAGCGTAGACTGTTTGAGACCCTACTCCCATGGAGGAAAATGTGCATGATGTCTGTTGTATTCAATCCCGATGCAATTTCTGTGTTTCATCAACACTCTGATAGTCCACAGATTACAGCATGACACCAGATGTGCATCGGAAACTACTACTTGTCCTCCAGGGAACGATCGAAACGTAGACTGTTTGAGACATTACTCCCATTGAGGAAAGTGCGAATGGTGACTGTTCTATTCAATCCCGATGCAATTTCTGTGTTTCATCAACACTTTGAAGGTCTACAGATTACATAATGCCACCAGATGTGCATCGGAAACTACAACCGGTACTCCAGGAAACGATCAAGGAGGAAAGTGCGCATGGTGACTGTTGTATTAAATCCCGATGCAATATCTGTGTTTCATCAACACTTTGAAAGTCCACAGATTACAGAATGCTTCCAGATGTGCATCGGAAACTACTACCGGTCTTGCCTGGAACGATCAAAACGTAGACTGTTTGAGACATTACTCCCATGTAGGAAAATGTGCATGATGACTGTTGTATTCAATCCCGAGGCAATTTCTGTGTTTCATCAACAATTTGAAGGTCCACAGATTACAGAATGCCTCCAGATATGCATCGGAAACTACTACTGGTTTTGCAGGGAACGATCAAATCGTAGACTGTTTGAGACATTACTCCCATGAAGGAAAGTGCGTATGGTGACTGTTGTATTCAATCAAGGTGCAATTTCTGCTTTTCATCAACACTCTGATAGTCCACACATTACAGAATGACACCAGATGTGCATCGGAACCTACTACTGGTCTTCCACGGAATGATCAAAACGTAAACTGTTTGAGACATTACTCCCATGGAGGAAAGTGCGCATGGCGACTGTTGTATTCAATCCCGCGGAAATTTCTGTGTTTCATCAATACTTTGAAGGTCCACAGATTACAAAATGCCAGATGTGCGTCGGAAACTTCTACCGGTCTTCCAGGGGACGAACAAAGCGTAAACTGTTTGAGACATTACTTCCATGGAGGAAAGTGCGCATGGTGACTGTTGTATTCAATCCCGATGCAATTTCTGTGTTTCATCAACACTTTGAAGGTCCACAGATTACAGAATGCCTCCAGATGTGCATCGGAAGCTACTACTGGTCTTGCAGGGAACGATCAAAGCGTAGCCTGTTTGAGACATTACTCCCATGGAAGATAGTGCGCACTTCAGTGTTTCATCAATACTTTGAAGGTCCACAGATTACAGAATGCCTCCAGATGTGCATCGGAAACTACTACTGGGCATGCAGGAACGATCAAATCGTAGACTGTTTGAGACATTACTCCCATGGAGGAAAGTGCGCATGGTGACTGTTGTATTCAATCCCGATGCAATTTCTGTGTTTCATCAGCACTCTGATAGTCCACACATTACAGATTGCCCCCAAGATGTGCATCGGAAACTACTACTGGTCTTCCAGGGAATGATCAAAGCGTAGACTGTTTGAGACATTACTCCCATGGAGGAAAATGCGCATGATGAGTGTTGTATTCAATCCCGAGGCAATTTCTGTGTTTCATCAACACTTTGAGGGTCTACAGGTTACAGAATGCCTCCAGATATGCATCGGAACCAACTACTGGACTTCCAGGGTATGATCAAAGCGTAGACTGTTTGAGACATTACTCCCATGGAGGAAAGTGCGCATGGTGACAGTTGTATTCAATCCCGCGGCAATTTCTATGTTTCATCAACACTTTGAAGGTCCACAGATTACAAAATGCCAGATGTGCATCGGAAACTACTACTGGTCTTGTAGGGAACGATCAAAGCGTAGACTGTTTGAGACATTACTCCCACAGAGGAATGGACGCATGGTGACTGTTGTATTCAATCCCGATGCAATTTCTGTGTTTCATCAACACTGATAGTCCACACATTACAGATTGCCCCCAAGATGTGCATCGGAAACTACTACTGGTTTTCCAGGGAACGATTGAAATGTAAACTGTTTGAGACATTACTCCCATGGAGGAAAGTGCGCATGCTGAGTGTTGTATTCCATCCTGATGCAATTTCTGTGTTTCATCAACACTCTGATAGTCCACACATTACTGAATGCCCCCAGATGTGCATCGGAAACTTCTACTGGTCTTCCAGGGAACGATCAAAGCGTAAACTGTTTGAGCCATTACTCCCATGGAGGAAAGTGCGCATTGTGACTGTTGTATTTAATCCCGATGCAATTTCTGTGTTTCATCAACACTTTGAAGGTCCACAGATTACAGAATGCCTCCATATGTGCATCGGAAACTACTACTTTTCTTCCAGGAAACGATCAGAGCGTAGACTGTTTGAGACATTACTACCATATAGGAAAATACGCATGATGACTCTTGTATTCAATCCCGATGCAACTTCTGTGTTACATTGACACTCTGATAGTCAACAGATTACAGAATGACACCAGATGTGCATCGGAAACTACTACTTGTCCTCCTGGGAACGATCAAAACGTACACTGTTTGAGACATTACTCCCATGGAGGAGAGTGCGCATGGTGACTGTTGTATTAAATCCCGATTCAATTTCTGTGTTTTATCAACACTTTGAAGGTCCACAGATTACATAATGCCACCAGATGTGCATCGGAAACTACAACCGGTCCTCCAGGAAACGATCATGGAGGAAAGTGCGCATTGTGACTGTTGTATTCAATCCCGATGCAATCTCTGTGTTTCATCAACACTTTGAAAGTCCACAGATTACAGAATGACACCAGATGTGCATCGGAAACTACTACTGGTCTTGCAGGGAACGATCAAAGCGTAGAGTGTTTGAGACATTACTCCCATGGAGGGAAGTGCGCACTTCAGTGTTTCATCAACACCTTGAAGGTCCACAGATTACAGAATGCCTCCAGATGTGCATCGGAAACTACTACTGGTCTTGCAGGGAACGATCAAAGCGTAGATTGTTTGGGACATTACTCCCATGGAGGAAAGTGCGCATGGTGACTGTTGTATTCAATCCCGATGCAATTTCTGTGTGTCAACAACACTCTGATGGTCCACACATTACAGAATGACTCCAGATGTGCATCGGAACCTACTACTGGTCTTCCAGGAAATGATCAAAGCGTAGACTCTTTGAGACATTAAGCCCATGGAGGAAAATGCGCATGATGACTGTTGTATTCAATCTTGAGGCAAATTCTGTGTTTCATCAACACTTTGAAGGTCCACAGACTACAGAATGCCTCCAGATATGCATCGGAAACTACTACTGGTTTTGCAGGGAACGATCAAATCGTAGACTGTTTGAGATATTACTCCCATGAAGGAAAGTGCGCATGGTGACTGTTGTATTCAATCCCGATGCAATTTCTTTTTTTCATCAACACTCTGATAGTCCACACACTACAGAATGACACCAGATGTGCATCGGAACCTACTACTGGTCTTCCAGGGAATGATCAAAGCGTAGACTGTTTTAGACATTACTCCCATGGAGGAAAATGCGCATGATGACTGTTGTATTCAATCCCGATGCAATTTCTGTGTTTCATCAACACTCTGATAGTCCACAGATTACAGCATGACACCAGATCTACATCGGAAACTACTACTTGTCCTCCAGGGAACGATCAAAACGTAGACTGTTTGAGACATTACTCCCATGGAGGAAAGTGCTCATGGTTTCTGTTGTATTTAATCCCTATGCAATTTCTGTGTTTCATCAACACTTTGAAGGTCCACAGTTTACAGAATGCCACCAGATGTGCATCGGAAACTACTACCGGTCCTCCAGGAAACGATCAAAGCGTGGACTGTATGAGACATTACTCCCATTGAGGAAAGTGCACACTTCAGTGTTTCATCAACACTTTGAAGCTCCACAGATTACAGAATGGCTCCAGATGTGCATCGAAATCTACTACTGGTCTCGTAGGGAAAAATCAGAACGTAGACTGTTTGAGACATTACTCCCATGGAGGAAAGGACGCATAGTGACTGTTGTATTCAATCCCGATGCAATTTCTGTGTTTCATCATCACTCTGATAGTCCACACATTACAGATTGCCTCCAAGATGTACATCGGAAACTACTACTGGTCTTAAAGGGAACAATCAAAGTGTAGCCTGTTTGAGACATTACTCCCATGGAAGATAGTGTACACTTCAGTGTTTCATCAACACTTTGAAGGTCCAAGGATTACAGAATGCCTCCAGATGTGCATCGGAAACTACTACTGGTCTTGCAGGGAACGATCAAATCGTAGACTGTTTGAGACATTTCTCCCATGGAGGAAAGTGCGCATGGTGACTGTTGTATTCAATCCCGATGCAATTTCTGTGTTTCATCAACACTCTGATAGCCCACACATTACAGATTGCCCCCAAGATGTGCTTCGGAAACTACTACTGGTTTTCCAGGGAACGATTAAAACGTAAACTGTTTGAGACATTACTCCCATGGAGGAAAGTGCGCATGCTGAGTGTTGTATTCTATCCTAATGCAATTTCTGTGTTTCATCAACACTCTGATAGTCCACAGATTACAGAATGCCGCCAGATGTGCATCGGAAACTACTACTGGTCGTCCAGGGAACGACAAACCGTAAACTGTTTGAGACATTACTCCCATGGAGGAAAGTGCGCATGGTGACTGTTGAATTAAATCCTGATGCAATTTCTGTGTTTTATCATCACTTTGAAGGTCCACAGATTACATAATGCCACCAGATGTGCATCGGAAACTACAACCGGTCCTCAAGGAAACGATCATGGAGGAAAGTGCGCATGGTGACTGTTGTATTCAATCCCGACGCAATTTCTGTTTTTCATCAACCCTCTGATAGTCCACACACTATAGAATGACACCAGATGTGCATCGGAACCTACTACTGGTCTTCCAGGGAATGATCAAAGCATAGACTGTTTGAGACATTACTCCCATGGAGGAAAATGCGCATGATGACTGTTGTATTCAATCCCGATGCAATTTCTGTGTTTCATCAACACTCTGATAGTCCACAGATTACAGCATGACACGAGATCTGCATCGGAAACTACTACTTGTCCTCCAGGGAACGATCAAAACGTAGACTGTTTGAGACATTACTCCCATGGAGGAAAGTGCTCATGGTGACTGTTGTATTCAATCCCGATGCTATTTCTGTGTTTCATCAACACTTTGAAGGTCGACAGATTACAGAATGCCACCAGATGTGCATCGGAAACTACTACGGGACCTCCAGGAAACGATCAAAGCGTGGACTGTATGAGACATTACTCCCATGGAGGAAATTGCGCATGGTGACTGTTGTATTCACTCCCGATGCAATTTCAGTGTTTCATCAACACTTTGAAGGTCCACAGGTTACAGAATGGCTCCAGATGTGCATCGGAATCTACTACTGGTCTTCCAGGGAACGACAAACCGTAAACTGTTTGAGACATTACTCCCATGGAGGAAAGTGCGCATGGTTACTGCTGTATTCAATCCCGATGCAACTTCTGTGTTACATTAACACTCTGATAGTCCACAGATTACAGAATGACACCAGATGTGCATCGGAAACTACTACTTGTCCTCGTGGGAACGATCAAAACGTAAACTGTTTGAGACATTACTCCCACGGAGGAAAGTGCGCACTTCAGTGTTTCATCAACACCTTGAAGGTCCACAGATTACATAATGCCACCAGATGTGCATCGGAAACTACAACCGGTCCTCCAGGAAACGATCATGGAGGAAAGTGCGCATTGTGACTGTTGTATTCAATCCCGATGCAATCTCTGTGTTTCATCAACACTTTGAAAGTCCACAGATTACAGAATGACACCAGATGTGCATCGGAAACTACTACTGGTCTTGCAGGGAACGATCAAAGCCTAGAGTGTTTGAGACATTACTCCCATGGAGGGAAGTGCGCACTTCAGTGTTTCATCAACACCTTGAAGGTCCACAGATTACAGAATGCCTCCAGATGGGCATTGGAAACTACTACTGGTCTTGCAGGGAACGATCAAAGCGTAGATTGTTTGGGACATTACTCCCATGGAGGAAAGTGCGCATGGTGACTGTTGTATTCAATCCCGATGCAATTTCTGTGTGTCAACAACACTCTGATGGTCCACACATTACAGAATGACTCCAGATGTGCATCGGAACCTACTACTGGTCTTCCAGGAAATGATCAAAGCGTAGACTCTTTGTGACATTAAGCCCATGGAGGAAAATGCGCATGATGACTGTTGTATTCAATCTTGAGGCAATTTCTGTGTTTCATCAACACTTTGAAGGTCCACAGATTACAGAATGCCTCCAGATATGCATCGGAAACTACTACTGGTCTTGCAGGGAACGATCAAAGCGTAGAGTGTTTGAGACATTACTCCCATGGAGGGAAGTGCGCACTTCAGTGTTTCATCAACACCTTGAAGGTCCAAACATTACAGAATGCCCCCAGATGTGCATCGAAAACTTCTACTGGAGTTAAAGGGAACGATCAAAGCGTAGCCTGTTTGAGACATTACTCCCATGGAAGATACTGCACACTTCAGTGTTTCATCAACACTTTGAAGGTCCACAGATTACAGAATGGCTCCAGATGTGCATCGGAATCTACTACTGGTCTCGTAGGGAAAAATCAAAACGTAGACTGTTTGAGACATTACTCCCATGGAGGAAAGGACGCATAGTGACTGTTGTATTCAATCCCGATGCAATTTCTGTGTTTCATCACCACTCTGATAGTCCACACATTACAGATTGCCCCCAAGATGTGCATCGGAAACTACTACTGGTCTTAAAGGGAACGATCAAAGCGTAGCCTGTTTGAGACATTACTCCCATGGAAGATAGTGCACACTTCAGTGTTTTATCAACACTTTGAAGGTCCACAGATTACAGAATGCCTCCAAATGTGCATCGGAAACTACTACTGGTCTTGCAGGGAACGATCAAATCGTAGACTGTTTGAGACATTACTCCCATGGAGGAAAGTGCGCATGGTGACCGTTGTATTCAATCCCGATGCAATTTCTGTGTTTCATCAACACTCTGATAGCCCACACATTACAGATTGCCCCCAAGATGTGCATCGGAAACTACTACTGGTCTTCCAGGGAATGATCAAAGCGTAGTCTGTTTGAGACATTACTCCCATGGAGGAAAATGCGCATGATGACTGTTGTATTCAATCCCGAGGCAATTTCTGTGTTTCATCAACACTTTGAAGGTCCACAGATTACAGAATGCCTCCAGATGTGCATCGGAAACTACTACTGGTCTTGCAGGGAACGATCAAATCTTAGACTGTTTGAGACATTACTCCCATGGAGGAAAGTGCGCATGGTGACTGTTGTATTCAATCCCGAGGCAACTTCTGTGTTTCATCAACACTTTGATAGTCCACAGTTTTCAGAAGGCCCCCAGATGAGCATCGGAAACTACTACTAGTCTTCCAGGGAACGATCAAACGTAGACTGTTTGAGACATTACTCCCATGGAGGAAATTGCGCATGGTGACTGTTGTATTCAATCCCCATGCAATTTCTGTGTTTCATCAACACTCTGATAGTCCACAGATTACAGAATGCCGCCAGATGTGCATCGGAAACTACTACTGGTCGTCCAGGGAACGACAAACCGTAAACTGTTTGAGACATTACTCCCATGGAGGAAAGTGCGCATGGTGACTGTTGAATTAAATCCCGATGCAATTTCTGTGTTTTATCAACACTTTGAAGGTCCACAGATTACATAATGCCACCAGATGTGCATCGGAAACTACAACCGGTCCTCAAGGAAACGATCATGGAGGAAAGTGCGCATGGTGACTGTTGTATTCAATCCTGATGAAATCTCTGTGTTTCATCAACACTTTGAAAGTCCACAGATTACAGAATGCTTCCAGATGTGCATCGGAAACTACTACTGGTCTTGCAGGGAACGATCAAAGTGTAGACTGTTTGAGACATTACTCCCATGGAGAAAAGTGCGCACTTCAGTGTTTCATCAACATGTTGAAGGTCCACAGATTACAGAATGCCTCCAGATGTGCATCGGAAACTACTACTGGTCTTGCAGGGAACGATCAAAGCGTAGACTGTTTGAGACATTACTCCCATGGAGGAAAGTGCGCATGGTGACTGTTGTATTCAATCCCGATGCAATTTCTGTGTGTCAACAACACTCTGATAGTCCACACATTACAGAATGACACCAGGTGTGCATCGGAACCTACTACTGGTCTTCCAGGAAATGATCAAAGCGTAGACTCTTTGAGACATTAAGCCCATGGAGGGAAATGCGCATGATGACTGTTGTATTCAATCCCCAGGCAATTTCTGTGTTTCATCAACACTTTGAAGGTCCACAGATTACAGAATGCCTCCAGATATGCATCGGAAACTACTACTGGTTTTGCAGGGAACGATCAAATCGTAGACTGTTTGAGACATTACTCCCATGGAGGAAAGTGCGCATGGTGACTGTTGTATTCAATCCCGACGCAATTTCTGTTTTTCATCAACCCTCTGATAGTCCACACACTACAGAATGACACCAGATGTGCATCGGAACCTACTACTGGTCTTCCAGGGAATGATCAAAGCATAGACTGTTTGAGACATTACTCCCATGGAGGAAAATGCGCATGATGACTGTTGTATTCAATCCCGATGCAATTTCTGTGTTTCATCAACACTCTGATAGTCGACAGATTACAGCTTGACACAAGATCTGCATCGGAAACTACTACTTGTCCTCCAGGGAACGATCAAAACGTAGACTGTTTGAGACATTACTCCCATGGAGGAAAGTGCTCATGGTGACTGTCGTATTCAATCCCGATGCAATTTCTGTGTTTCATCAACACTTTGAAGGTCGACAGATTACAGAATGCCACCAGATGTGCATCGGAAACTACTACGGGACCTCCAGGAAACGATCAAAGCGTGGACTGTATGAGACATTACTCCCATGGAGGAAATTGCGCATGGTGACTGTTGTATTCACTCCCGATGCAATTTCAGTGTTTCATCAACACTTTGAAGGTCCACAGGTTACAGAATGGCTCCAGATGTGCATCGGAATCTACTACTGGTCTTCCAGGGAACGACAAACCGTAAACTGTTTGAGACATTACTCCCATGGAGGAAAGTGCGCATGGTGACTGCTGTATTCAATCCCGATGCAACTTCTGTGTTACATTAACACTCTGATAGTCCACAGATTACAGAATGACACCAGATGTGCATCGGAAACTACTACTTGTCCTCGTGGGAACGATCAAAACGTAAACTGTTTGAGACATTACTCCCACGGAGGAAAGTGCGCACTTCAGTGTTTCATCAACACCTTGAAGGTCCACAGATTACAGAATGCCTCCAGATGTGCATCGGAAACTACTACTGGTCTTGCAGGGAACGATCAAGGCGTAGACTGATTGAGACATTACTCCCATGGAGGAAAGTGCGCATGGTGACTGTTGTATTCAATCCCGATGCAATTTCTGTGTGTCAACAACACTCTGATAGTCCACACATTACAGAATGACACCAGATGTGCATCGGAACCTACTACTGGTCTTCCAGGAAATGATCAAAGCGTAGACTCTTTGAGACATTAAGCCCATGGAATAAAATGCGCATGATGACTGTTGTATTCAATCCCGAGGCCCTTTCTGTGTTTCATCAACACTTTGAAGGTCCACAGATTACAGAATGCCTCCAGATATGCATCAGAAACTACTACTGGTTTTGGAGGGAACGATCAAATCGTAGACAGTTTGAGACATTACTCCCATGAAGGAAAGTGCGCATGGTGACTGTGGTATTCAATCCCGATGCAATTTCTGTTTTTCATCAACACTCTGATAGTCCACACACTACAGAATGACACCAGATGTGCATAGGAACCTACTACTGGTCTTCCAGGGAATGATCAAAGCGTAGACTGTTTGAGACATTACTCCCATGGAGGAAAATGTGCATGATGACTGTTGTATTCAATCCCGATGCAATTTCTGTGTTTCATCAACACTCTGATAGTCCACAGATTACAGCATGACACCAGATCTGCATCGGAAACTACTACTTGTCCTCCAGGGAACGATGAAAACGTAGACTGTTTGAGACATTACTCCCATGGAGGAAAGTGCTCATGGTGACTGTTGTATTCAATCCCGATGCAATTTCAGTGTTTCATCAACACTTTGAAGGTCCACAGATTACAGAATGCCACCAGATGTGCATCGGAAACTACTACCGGTCCTCCAGGAAACGATCAAGCGTGGACTGTATGAGACATTACTCCCATGGAGGAAATTGCGCATGGTGACTGTTGTATTCACTCCCGATGCAATTTTAGTGTTTCATCAACACTTTGAAGGTCCACAGGTTACAGAATGGCTCCAGATGTGCATCGGAATCTACTACTGGTCTTCCAGGGAACGACAAACCGTAAACTGTTTGAGACATTACTCCCATGGAGGAAAGTGCGCATGGTGACTGCTGTATTCAATCCCAATGCAACTTCTGTGTTACATTAACACTCTGATAGTCCACAGATTACAGAATGACACCTGATGTGCATCGGAAACTACTACTTGTCCTCCTGGGAACGATCAAAACGTAAACTGTTTGAGACATTACTCCCATGGAGGAAAGTGTGCACTTCAGTGTTTCATCAACACCTTGAAGGTCCACAGATTACAGAATGCCTCCAGATGTGCATCGGAAACTACTACTGGTCTTACAGGGAACGATCAAAGCGTAGACTGATTGAGACATTACTCCCATGGTGGAAAGTGCTCATGGTGACTGTTGTATTCAATCCCGATGCAATTTCTGTGTGTGAACAACACTCTGATAGTCCACACATTACAGAATGACACCAGATGAGCATCGGAACCTACTACTGGTCTTCCAGGAAATGATCAAAGCGTAGACTCTTTGAGACATTAAGCAAATGGAGTAAAATGCGCATGATGACTGTTGTATTCAATCCCGAGGCGCTTTCTGTGTTTCATCAACACTTTGAAGGTCCACAGATTACAGAATGCCTCCAGATATGCATCGGAAACTACTACTGGTTTTGGAGGGAACGATCAAATCGTAGACTGTTTGAGACATTACTCCCATGAAGGAAAGTGCGCATGGTGGCTGTTGTATTCAATCCCGATGCACTTTCTGTTTTTCATCAACACTCTGATAGTCCACACACTACAGAATGACACCAGATGTGCATCGGAACCTACTACTGGTCTTCCAGGGAATGATCAAAGCGTAGACTGTTTGAGACATTACTCCCATGGAGGAAAATGCGCATGATGACTGTTGTATTCAATCCCGATGCAATTTCTGTGTTTCATGAACACTCTGATAGTCCACAGATTACAGCATGACACCAGATCTGCATCGGAAACTACTACTTGTCCTCCAGGGAACGATCAAAACGTAGACTGTTTGAGACATTACTCCCATGGAGGAAAGTGCTCGTGGTGACTGTTGTATTCAATCCCGATGCAATTTCAGTGTTTCATCAACACTTTGAAGGTCCACAGATTACAGAATGGCTCCAGATGTGCATCGGAATCTAGTACTGGTCTCGTAGGGAAAAATCAAAACGTAGACTGTTTGAGACATTACTCCCATGGAGGAAAGGACGCATAGTGACTGTTGTATTCAATCCCGATGCAATTTCTGTGTTTCATCATCACTCTGATAGTCCACACATTACAGATTGCCCCCAAGATGTGCATCGGAAACTACTACTGGTCTTCCAGGGAACGATCAAAGCGTAAACTGTTTGAGACATTACTCCCATGGAGGAAAGGGCGCATGGTGAGTGTTGTATACTATCGTGATGCAATTTCTGTGTTTCATCAACACTCTGATAGTCCACACATTACAGAATGCCGCCAGATGTGCATCGGAAACTTCTACTGGTCTTCCAGGGAACGATCAAAGCGTAAACTGTTTGAGACATTACTCCCATGGTGGAAAGTGCGCATGGTGACTGTTGTATTCAATCCCGATGCAATTTCAGTGTTTCATCAACACTTTGAAGGTCCACAGATTACAGAATGATTCCAGATGTGCATCGGAATCTACTATTGGTCTCGTAGGGAACAATCAAAGCGTAGACTGTTTGAGACATTACTCCCATGGAGGAAAGGACGCATAGTGCCTGTTGTATTCAATCCCGATGCAATTTCTGTGTTTCAACAACACTCTGATAGTCCACACTTTACAGATTGCCCCCAAGATGTGCATCAGAAACTACTACTGGTCTTCCAGGGAACGATCAAAGTGTAAACTGTTTAAGACATTACTCCCATGGAGGAAAGTGCGCATGGTGAGAGTTGTATTCTATCGTGATGCAATTTCTGTGTTTCATCAACACTCTTATAGTCCACACATTACAGAATGCACTTAGATGTGCATCGGAAGCTTCTACTGGTCTTCCAGGGAACGATCAAAGCGTAAACTGTTTGAGACATTACTCCCATGGAGGAAAGTGCGCATGGTGACTATTGTATTCAATTCCGATGCAATTTCTGTGTTTCAACAACACTTTGAAGGTCCACAGATTACAGAATGCCTCCAGATGTGCATCGGAAACTACTACTGGTCTTCCAGGAAACGATCAAAGCGTAGACTGTTTGAGACATTACTCCCATGGCGGAAAGTGTGCATGGTGACTGTTGTATTCAATCCCGATGCAATTTCTGTGTTCCATCAACACTCTGATAGTCAACAGTTTACAGAATGACACCAGATGTGCATCGGAAACTACTACTGGTCTCCCAGGGAACGATCTAAGCGTAGACTGTTTGAGACATTACTCCCATGGAGGAAAGGGCGCATGGTGAGTGTTGTATACTATCGTGATGCAATTTCTGTGTTTTATCAACACTCTGATAGTCCACACATTACAGAATGCCCCCAGATGTGCATCGGAAACTTCTACTGGTCTTCCAGGGAACGATCAAAGCGTAAACTGTTTTAGACATTACTCCCATGGAGGAAAGTGCGCATGGTGACTGTTGTATTCAATCCCAAGGCAATTTCTGTGTTTCATCAACACTTTGAAGGTCCACAGATTACAGAATGCCTCCAGATATGCATCGGAAACTACTACTGGTTTTGGAGGGAACGATCAAATCGTACACGGTTTGAGACATTACTCCCATGAAGGAAAGTGCGCATGGTGACTGTTGTATTCAATCCCGATGCAATTTCTGTTTTTCATTAACACTCTGATAGTCCACACACTACAGAATGGCACCAGATGTGCATCGGAACCTACTACTGGTCTTCCAGGGAATGATCAAAGCGTAGACTGTTTGAGACATTACTCCCATGGAGGAAAATGCGCATGATGACTGTTGTATTCAATCCCGATGCAATTTCTGTGTTTCATCAACACTCTGATAGTCCACAGATTACAGCATGACACCAGATCTGCATCGGAAACTACTACTTGTACTCCAGGGAACGATCAAAACGTAGACTGTTTGAGACATTACTCCCATGGAGGAAAGTGCTCGTGGTGACTGTTGTATTCAATCCCGATGCAATTTCAGTGTTTCATCAACACTTTGAAGGTCCACAGATTACAGATTGCCCCCAAGATGTGCATCGGAAACTACTACTGGTCTTCCAGGGAACGATCAAAGTGTAAACTGTTTGACACATTACTCCCATGGAGGAAAGGGCGCATGGTTAGTGTTGTGTACTATCGTGATGCAATTTCTGTGTTTCATCAACACTCTGATAGTCCACACATTACAGAATGCCCCCAGATGTGCATCGGAAACTTCTACTCATCTTCCAGATAACGATCAAAGCGTAAACTGTTTGAGACATTACTCCCATGGAGGAATGTGCGCATGGTGACTGTTGTATTCAATCCCGATGCAATTTCTGTGTTTCATCAACACTTTGAAGGTCCACAGATTACAGAATGCCTCCAGATGTGCATCGGAAACTACTACTGGTCTTCCAGGAAACGATCAAAGCGTAGACTGTTTGAGACTTTACTCCCATGGAGGAAAGTGTGCATGGTGACTGTTGTATTCAATCCCGATGCAATTTCTGTGTTTCAAAAACACTCTGATAGTCCACATATTACAGAATGACACCAGATGTGCATCGGAACTACTACTACTGGTCTTCTATGGAACGATCAAAGCGTAGACTCTTTGAGACAATACTCCCATGTAGAAAAGTGCGCATGGTGACTGTTGTATTCAATCCCGATGCAAATTTCAGTGTTTCATCAACACTTTGAAGGTCCACAGATTACAAAATGCCTCCAGATGTGCATTGGAATCTACTATTGGTCTCGTAGGGAACAATCAAAGCGTAGACTGTTTGAGACATTACTCCCATGGAGGAAAGTGCGCATGGTGACTATTGTATTCAATTCCGATGCAATTTCTGTGTTTCAACAACACTTTGAAGGTCCACAGGTTACAGAATGCCTCCAGATGTGCATCGGAAACTACTACTGGTCTTCCAGGAAACGATCAAAGCGTAGACTGTTTGAGACATTACTCCCATGGTGGAAAGTGTGCATGGTGACTGTTGTATTCAATCCTGATGCAATTTCTGTGTTTGATCAACACTCTGATAGTCAACAGATTACAGAATGACACCAGATGTGCATCGGAAACTACTACTTGTCCCCCTGGGAACGATCAAAACGTAGACTGTTTGAGACATTACTCCCATGGAGGAAAGTGCGCATGGTGACTGTTGTAATCAATCCCAAGGCAATTTCTGTGTTTCATCATCACTTTGAAGGTCCACAGATTACATAATGATACCAGATGTTCATCGGAAACTACAACCGGTCCTCTAGGAAACGATCAAAGCGTAGACTGCATGTGACATTACTCACATGGAGGAAAGTGCGCATGGTGACTGTTGTATTCAATCCCGATGCAATTTCTGTGTTTCATCAACACTTTGCAGGTCCACAGATTACAGAATGCCTCCAGATGTACCTCGGAAACTACTACTGGTCTTGCAGGGAACGATCAAAGCGTAGACTGTTTGAGACATTACTCCCATGGAGGAAAGTGCGCATGCTGACTGTTGTATTCAATCCCTATGCAATTTCTGTGTTTCATCAACACTCTGATAGTCCACAAATTTCAGAATGCGTCCAGATGTGAATCGGAAACTACTACTGGTCTTCCAGGGAACGATCAAAGCGTAGACTGTTTGAGACATTACTCCCATTTAGGAAAGTGCGCATGGTGACTGTTGTATTCAATCCCGATGCAACTTCTGTGTTTCATCAACACTCTGATAGTCCACAGATTACAGAATGAATCCAGATGTGTATCGGAAAGTACTACTGGTCTTCCAGGGAACGATCAAAGCGTAGACTGTTTGAGACATTACTCCCATGGAGGAATTATGCGCATAGTGACTGTTGTATTCAATCCCGATGCCATTTCTATGTTTCATCAACACTTTGAAGGTCCACAGATTACAGAATGCCTCCAGATGTGCAACAGAAACTACTACTGGTCTTCCAGGAAACGATCAAAGCGTAGACTGTTTGAGACATTACTCCCATGGTGGAAAGTGTGCATGGTGACTGTTGTATTCAATCCCGATGCAATTTCTGTGTTTCATCAACACTCTGATAGTCAACAGTATACAGAATGATACCAGATGTGCATCGGAATCTACTACTGGTCTCCCAGGGAACGATCTAAGCGTAGACTCTTTGAGACAATACTCCCATGGAGAAAAGTGCGCATGGTGACTGTTGTATTCAATCCCGAGGCAAATTCTGTGTTTCATCATCACTTTGAAGGTCCACAGGTTACATAATGATACCAGATGTGCATCGGAAACTACAACCGGTCCTCTAGGAAACGATCAAAACGTAGACTGTATGAGAGATTACTCACATGGAGGAAAGTGCGCATGGTGACTGTTGTATTCAGTCCCGATGCAATTTCAGTGTTTCATCAACACTTTGCAGGTCCACAGATTACAGAATGCCTCCAGATGTGCCTCGGAAACTACTACTGGTCTTGCAGGGAAAGATCAAAGCGTAGACTGTTTGAGACATTACTCCCATGGAGGAAAGTGCGCATGCTGACTGTTGTATTCAATCCCTATGCAATTTCTGTGTTTCATCAACACTCCGATAGTCCACAGAATACCGAGTGCCCCCAGATGTGCATCGGAAACTACTACTGGTCTTCCAGGGAACGATCAAAGCGTAAACTGTTTGAGACATTACTCCCATGGAGGAAAGTGCGCATGGTGACTGTTGTATTCAATCCCGATGCAATTTCTGTGTTTCATCAACACTCTGATAGTCCACAAATTTCAGAATGCGTCCAGATGTGAATCGGAAACTACTACTGGTCTTCCAGGGAACTATCAAAGCGTAGACTGTTTGAGACATTACTCCCATTTAGGAAAGTGCGCATGGTGACTGTTGTATTCAATCCCGATGCAACTTCTGTGTTTCATCAACACTCTGATAGTCCACAGATTACAGAATGCCTCCAGATGTGTATCGGAAAGTACTACTGGTCTTCCAGGGAACGATCAAAGCGTAGACTGTTTGAGACATTACTCCCATTGAGGAATTATGCGCATAGTGACTGTTGTATTCAATCCCGATGCTATTTCTATGTTTCATTAACACTTTGAAGGGCCACAGATTACAGAATGCCACCCGATGTGCATCGGAAACTACTACCGGTCCTCCAGGAATCGATCAAAGCGTGGACTGTATGAGACATTACTCCCATGCAGGGAAGTGCGCATGGTGACTGTTGTATTCAATCCCGATGCAATTTCAGTGTTTCATCAACACTTTGAAGGTCCACAGATTACAAAATGCCTCCAGATGTACATCGGAATCTACTACTGGTCTCGTAGGGAACAATCAAAGCGTAGACTGTTTGAGACATTACTCCCATGGAGGAAAGGACGCATAGTGACTGTTGTATTCAATCCCGATGCAATTTCTGTGTTTCATCAACACTCTGATAGTCCACACATTACAGATTGCCCCCAAGATGTGCATCGGAAACTACTACTGGTCTTCCAGGAAACGATCAAAGCGTAGACTGTTTGAGACATTACTAACATGGAGGAATGTGCGGATGGTGACTGTTGTATTCAGTCCCGATGCAATTTCTATGTTCCATTAACACTCTGATAGTCAACAGTTTACAGAATGACACCAGATGTGCATCGGAAACTACTACTGGTCTCCCAGGGAACGATCTAAGCGTAGAATCTTTGAGACAATACTCCCATGGAGAAAAGTGCGCATGGTGACTGTTGTATTCAATCCCGATGCAAATTCTGTGTTTCATCAAAACTTTGAAGGTCCACAGATTACAGAATGCCTCCAGATGTGCATCGGAAACTACTACTGGTCTTCCAAGCAACGATCAAACCGTAGACTGTTTGAGACATTACTCCCATGGAGGAAAGTGGGCATGATGACTGTTCTTTCCAATTCCGAGGTAATTTCTGAGTTTCATGAACACATTGAAGGTCCACAGATTACAGAATGCCTCCAGATGTGCATCGGAAACTACTATTGGTCTTGCAGGGAAAGATCAAACCGTAGACAGTTTGAGACATTACTCCCATGGAGGAAAGTGCGCATGGTGCCTGTTGTATTCAATCCCTCTGCAATTTTTGTGTTTCATCAACACTCTGATAGTCCACGCATTACAGAATGCCCCCAGATGTGCATCGGAAACTACTACTGGTCTTCCAGGGAACGATCAAATCGTAAATTGTTTGAGACATTACTCCCATGGAGGAAAGTGCGCATGTTGACTGTTGTATTCAATCCCGAGGCAATTTCTGTGTTTCAACAACTCTCTGATTGTCCACAGATTACAGAATGACATCAGATGTGCATCGGAAACTACTACTTGTCCCCCTGGGAACGATCAAAACGTAGACTGTTTGAGTCATTACTCCCATTGAGGAAAGTGCGCATGGTGACTGTTGTATTCAATCCCGAGGCAATTTCTGTGTTTCATCATCACTTTGAAGGTCCACAGATTTCATAATGATACCAGATGTGTATCGGAAACTACAACCGGTCCTCCAGGAAACGATCAAAGCGTAGACTGTATGAGACATTACTCACATGGAGGAAAGTGCGCATGGTGACTGTTGTATTCAATACCGCGGCAATTTCTGTGTTTCATCAACACTTTGCAGGTCCACCGATTACAGAATGCCTCCAGATGTGCCTCGGAAACTACTACTGGTCTTGCAGGGAACGATCAAAGCGTAGACTGTTTGAGACATTACTCCCATGGAGGAAAGTACGCATGCTGACTGTTGTATTCAATCCCTATGCAATTTCTGTGTTTCATCAACACTCCGATAGTCCACAGAATACAGAATGCCCCCAGATGTGCATCGGAAACTACTACTGGTCTTGCAGGGAACGATCAAAGCGTAAACTGTTTGAGACATTACTCCCATGGAGGAAAGTGCGCATGGTGACTGTTGTATTCAATCCCGATGCAATTTCTGTGTTTCATCAACACTCTGATAGTCCACAAATTTCAGAATGCGTCCAGATGTGAATCGGAAACTACTACTGGTCTTCCAGGGAACGATCAAAGCGTAGACTGTTTGAGACATTACTCCCATTTAGGAAAGTGCGCATGGTGACTGTTGTATTCAATCCCGATGCAACTTCTGTGTTTCATCAACACTCTGATAGTCCACAGATTACAGAATGCCTCCAGATGTGTATCGGAAAGTACTACTGGTCTTCCAGGGAACGATCAAAGTGTAGACTGTTTGAGACATTACTCCCATGGAGGAATTATGCGCATAGTGACTGTTGTATTCAATCCCGATGCTATTTCTATGTTTCATCAACACTTTGAAGGGCCACAGATTACAGAATGCCATCCGATGTGCATCGGAAACTACTACCGGTCCTCCAGGAAACGATCAAAGCGTGGACTGTATGAGACATTACTCCCATGCAGGGAAGTGCGCATGGTGACTGTTGTATTCAATCCCGATGCAATTTCAGTGTTTCATCAACACTTTGAAGGTCCACAGATTACAAAATGCCTCCAGATGTGCATCGGAATCTACTACTGGTCTCGTAGGGAACAATCAAAGCGTAGACTGTTTGAGACATTACTCCCATGGAGGAAAGGACGCATAGTGAATGTTGTATTCAATCCCGATGCAATTTCTGTGTTTCATCAACACTCTGATAGTCCACACATTACAGATTGCCCCCAAGATATGCATCGGAAACTACTACTGGTCTTCCAGGAAACGATCAAAGCGTAGACTCTTTAAGACATTACTCCCATGGAGGAAAGTGTGCATGGTGACTGTTGTTTTCAATCCCGATGCAATTTCTGTGTTTCAACAACACTCTGATAGTCCATATATTACAGAATGACACCAGATGTGCATCGGAAACTACTACTGGTCTTCCAGGGAACGATCAAACGTATACTGTTTGAGACATTACTCCCATGGAGGAAAGTGCGCATGGTGCCTGTTGTATTCAATCCCTCTGCAATTTCTGTGTTTCATCAACACTCTGATAGTCCACGCATTACAGAATGCCCCCAGATGTGCATCGGAAACTACTACTGGTCTTCCAGGGAACGATCAAAGTGTAAATTGTTTGAGACATTACTCCCATGGAGGAAAGTGCGCATGGTGACTGTTCTATTCAATCCTGATACAATTTCTGTTTTTCATCAACACTCTGATTGTCCACACATTACAGAATGACACCAGATGTGCATCGGAACCTACTACTGGTCTTCCAGGGAATGGTCAAAGAGTAGACTGTTTGAGACATTAATCCCATGGAGGAAAAAGCGCATGATGACTGTTGCATTCACCCCGATGCAATTTCTGTGTTTCATCAACACTCTGATAGTCCACAGATTAAAGCATGACACCAGATGTGCATCGGAAACTACTACTTGTCCTCCAGGGAACGATCAAAACGTAGACTGTTTGAGACATTACTCCCATGGAGGAAAGTGCGCATGGTGACTGTTGTATTCAATCCCGATGCAATTTCTGTGTTTCATCAACACTCTGATAGTCCACAGATTACCGAATGCCTCCAGATGTGTATCGGAAACTACTACTGGTCTTCCAGGGAGCGATCAAAGCGTAGACTGTTTGAGACATTACTCCCATGGAGGAAAGTGCGCATGGTGACTGTTGCATTCAATCCCGATGCAATTTCTGTGTTTCATCAACACTTTGAAGGTCCACAGATTACAGAATGCCTCCAGATGTGCATCGGAAACTACTACTGGTCTTGCAGGGAACGATCAAACCTTAGACTGTTTGAGACATTACTCCCATGGAGGAAACTGCGCACTTAAGTGTTTCATCAACACTTTGAAGGTCCACAGATTGCAGAATGCCTCCAGATATGCATCGGAAACTACAACTGGTTTTGCAGGGAACGATCAAATCGTAGACTGTTTGAGACATTACTCCCATGGAGGAAAGTGCGCATGGTGACTGTTCTATTCAATCCCGATACAATTTCTGTTTTTCATCAACACTCTGATTGTCCACACATTACAGAATGACACCAGATGTGCATCGGAACCTACTACTGGTCTTCCAGGGAATGATCAAAGAGTAGACTGTTTGAGACATTACTCCCATGGAGGAAAATGCGCATGATGACTGTTGCATTCAATCCCGAGGCAATTTCTGTGTTTCATCAACACTTTGATGGTCCATAGATTACAGAATGCCTCCAGATATGCATCGGAAACTACTACTTGTCCTCCAGGGAACGATCAAAACGTAGACTGTTTGAGACATTACTCCCATGGAGGAAAGTGCGCATGGTGACTGTTGTATTCAATCCAGCGTCAATTTCTGTGTTTCTTCTACACTTTGAAGGTCCACACATTACTGAATGACACCAGATGTGCATCGGAACCAACTACTGGGCTTCCAGGGAATAATCAAAGAGTAGACTGTTTGAGACATTACCCCCATGGAGGAAAATGCGAATGAAGACTGTTGTTTTCAATCCCGATGCAATTTCTGTGTTTCATCAACACTCTGATAGTCCACAGATCAAAGCATGACACCAGATGTGCATCGGAAACTACTACTTGGCCGCCAGGATACGATCAAAACGTAGACTGTTTGAGACATTACTCCCATGGAGGAAAGTGCGCATGGAGACTGTTGTATTCAATCCCGATGCAATTTCTGTGTTTCATCAACACTCTGATAGTCCACAGATTACAGAATGCCTCCAGATGTGTATCGGAAACTACTACTGGTCTTGCAGGGAACGATCAAAGCTTAGACTGTTTGAGACATTACTCCCATGGAGGAAAGTGCTCACTTAAGTGTTTCATCAACACTTTGAAGGTCCACAGATTACAGAATGCCTCCAGATATGCATCGGAAACTACAACTTTTTTGCAGGGAACGATCAAATCGTAGACTGTTTGAGACATTACTCCCATGGAGGAAAGTGCGCATGGTGACTGTTCTATTCAATCCCGATACAATTTCTGTTTTTCATCAACACTCTGATTGTCCACACATTACAGAATGACACCAGATGTGCATCGGAACCTACTACTGGTCTTCCAGGGAATGATCAAAGAGTAGACTGTTTGAGACATTACTCCCATGGAGGAAAATGCGCATGATGACTGTTGTATTCAATCCCGATGCAATTTCTGTGTTTCATCAACACCTTGATAGTCCACAAATTAAAGCATGACACCAGATGTGCATCGGAAACTACTACATGTCCTCCAGGGAACGATCAAAACGTAGACTGTTTGACACATTACTCCCATGGAGGAAAGTGCGCATGGTGACTGTTGTATTCAATCCCGATGCAATTTCTGTGTTTCATCAACACTTTGAAGGTCCACAGATTACAGAATGCCTCCAGATGTGCATCGGAAACTACTACTGGTCTTGCAGGGAACGATCAAGGCGTAGACTGTTTGAGACATTACTCCCATGGAGGAAAGTGCGCACTTCAGTGTTTCATCAAGACTTTGAAGGTGCACAGATTACAGAATGCCTCCAGATGTGCATCGGAAACTACTACTGGTCTTGCAGGGAACGATCAAGGCGTAGACTGTTTGAGACATTACTCCCATGGAGGAAAGTGCGCACTTCAGTGTTTCATCAACACTTTGAAGGTCCACAGATTACAGAATGCCTCCGGAAGTGCATCGGAAACTACTACTGGTCGTTCCGGGAACGATCAAAGCGTAGACAGATTGAGACATTACTCCCATGGAGGAAAGTGCGCATGGTGACTGTTGGATTCAATCCCGATGCAATTTCTGTGTGTCAATAACACTCTGATAGTCCAAACATTACAGAATGACACCAGATGTGCTTCGGAACCTACTACTGGTCTTCCAGGGACGATCAAAGCGTAGACTGTTTGAGATATTACTCCCATGGAGGAATGTCTGCATAGTGATTGTTGTATTTAATCCCGATGCAATTTCTATGTTTCATCAACACTTTGAAGGTCCACAGATTACAGAATACCCCCAGATGTGCATCGGAAACTACTACTGGTCTTGCAGGGAATGATCAAAGCGTAAATTGTTTGAGACATTACTCCCATGGAGGAAAGTGCGCATGGTGACTGTTGTATTCAATCCCAATGCAGTTTCTGTGTTTCTTCAACACTCTGATAGTCCACAGATTACAGAATGCCTCCAGATGTGCATCGGTAACTACTACTGGTCTTGCAGGGAATGATCAAAGCGTAAATTGTTTGAGACATTACTCCCATGGAGGAAAGTGCGCATGATGACTGTTGTATTCAATCCCGATGCAATATCTGTGTTTCATCAACACTCTGATAGTCCACAGATTAAAGCATGACACCAGATGTGCATCGGAAACTACTACTTGTCCTCCAGGGAACGATCAAAACGTAGACTGTTTGAGACATTCCTCCCATGGAGGAAAGTGCGCATGGTGACTGTTGTATTCAATCCCGATGCAATTTCTGTGTTTCATCAACACTTTGAAGGGCCACAGATTACAGAATGTCACCAGATGTGCATCGGAAACTACTACCGGTCCCCCAGGAAACGATCAAATCGTAGACTTAATGAGACATTACTCCCATGGAGGAATGTGCGCATGGTGACTGTTGTATTCAATCCCGCGGCAATTTCTGTGTTTCATCTACACTTTGAAGGTCCACAGATTACAAAATGCCAGATGTGCATCGGAAACTACTACTGGTCTCGTAGGGAACGATCAAAGCGTAGACTGTTTGAGACATTACTCCCATGGAGGAACGTGCGCATGGTGAGTGTTGTATTCTATCCTGATGCAATTTCTGTGTTTCATCAACACTTTGAAGGTCCACAGATTACAGAATGCCTCCAGATGTGCATCGGAAACTACTACTGGTCTTGCAGGGAACGATCAAAGCGTAGACAGTTTGAGACATTACTCCCATGGAGGAAAGTGCGCATTGTGTCTGCTGTATTCAATCCCTCTGCAATTTCTGTGTTTCATCAACACTCTGATAGTCCACGCAGTACAGAATGCCTCCAGATGTGCATCGGAAACTACTACTGGTCTTGCAGGGAACGATCATCAAAGCGTAGACAGTTTGAGACATTACTCCCATGGAGGAATGTGCGCATGGTGACTGTTGTATTCAATCCCGCAGCAATTTCTGTGTTTCATCTACACTTTGAAGGTCCACACATTACAGAATGACTCCAGATGTGCATCGGAACCTACTACTGGTCTTCCAGGGTATAATCAAAGAGTAGACTGTTTGAGACATTACTCCCATGGAGGAAAATGCGAATGATGACTGTTGTATTCAATCCCGATGCAATTTCTGTGTTTCATCAACACTCTGATAGTCCACAGAATACAGAATGCCTCCAGATGTGCATCGGAAACTACTACTGGTCTTCCAGGGAACGATCAAAGCGTAGACTGTTTGAGACATTACTCCCATGGAGGAAAGTGCGCGTTGTGACTGTTGCATTCAATCCCGATGCAATTTCTGTGTTTCATCAACACTTTGAAGGTCCACAGATTACAGAATGCCTCCAGATGTGCATCGGAAACTACTACTGGTCTTGCAGGGAACGATCAAAGCTTAGACTGTTTGAGACATTACTCCCATGGAGGAAAGTGCACACTTAAGTGTTTCATCAACACTTTGAAGGTCCACAGATTACAGAATGCCTCCAGATATGCATCGGAAACTACAACTGGTTTTGCAGGGAACGATCAAATCGTAGACTGTTTGAGACATTACTCCCATGGAGGAAAGTGCGCATGGTGACTGTTCTATTCAATCCCGATTTAATTTCTGTTTTTCATCAACACTCTGATAGTCCACAGATTAAAGCATGACACCAGATGTGCATCGGAAACTACTACTTGTCCTCCAGGGAACGATCAAAAAGTAGACTGTTTGAGACATTACTCCCATGGAGGAAAGTGCGCATGGTGACTGTTGTATTCAATCCCTCTGCAATTTCTGTGTTTCATCGACACTCTGATAGTCCACGCATTACAGAATGCCCCCAGATGTGCATCGGAAACTACTACTGGTCTTCCAGGGATCGATCAAAGCGTAAATTGTTTGAGACATTACTCCCATGGAGGAAAGTGCGCATGGTGACTGTTGCATTCAATCTCGATGCAATTTCTGTGTTTCATCAACACTTTGAAGGTCCACAGATTACAGAATGCCTCCAGATGTGCATCGGAAACTACTACTGTTCTTGCAGGGAACGATCAAAGCGTAGACTGTTTGAGACATTTCTCCCATGGAGGAAAGTGCGCACTTCAGTGTTTCATCAACACTTTGAAGGTCCACACATTACAGAATGACACCAGATGTGCATCGGACCCTACTACTGGTCTTCCAGGAAATGATCAAAGCGTAGACTGTTTGAGACATTACTCCCATGGAGGAAAATGCGCATGATGACTGTTGTATTCAATCCCGAAGCAATTTCTGTGTTTCATCAACAATTTGATGGTCCACAGATTACAGAATGCCTCCAGATATGCATCGGAAACTACTACATGTCCTCCAGGGAACGATCAAAGCGTAAACTGTTTGAGACATTACTCCCATGGAGGAAAATGCGAATGATGACTGTTGTATTCAATCCCGATGCAATTTCTGTGTTTCATCAACACTCTGATAGTCCACAGATTAAAGCATGACACCAGATGTGCATCGGAATCTATTAATTGTCCTCCAGGAAACGATGAAAGCGTAGACTGTATGAGACATTACTCCCATGGAGGAAAGTGCGCATGGTGACTGTTGTATCCAATCCCGCGGCTATTTCTGTGTTTCATCTACACTTTTAAGGTCCACAGATTACAAAATGCCAGATGTGCATCGGAAACTACTACTGGTCTTGTAGGGAACGATCAAACCGTATACTGTTTGAGACATTACTCCCATGGAGGAAAGTGCGCATGGTGAGTGTTGTATTCTATCCTGATGCAATATCTGTGTTTCATCAACACTCTGATAGTCCACACATTACAGAATGCCCCCAGACGTGCATCGGAAACTTCTACTGGTCTTCCAGGGAACGATCAAAGCGTAAACTGTTTGGGACATTACTCCCATGGAGGAAAGTGCGCATGGTGACTGTTGTATTCAATCCCGATGCAATTTCTGTGTTTCATCAACACTTTGAAGGTCCACAGATTACAGAATGCCACCAGATGTGCATCGGAAACTACTACCTGTCCTCCAGGAAACGATCAAAGCGTAGACTGTATGAGACATTACTCCCATGGAGGAAAGTGCGCATGGTGACTGTTGTATTCAATCCCGCGGCAATTTCTGTTTTTCATCAACACTTTGAAGGTCCACAGATTACAAAATGCCAGATGTGCATCGGAAACTACTACTGGTCTTGTAGGGAACGATCAAAGCGTAGACTTTTTGAGACATTACGCCCATGGAGGAAAGGACGTATGGTGACTGTTGTATTCAATCCCGATGCAATTTCTGTGTCTCATCAACACTCTGATAGCCCACACATTACAGATTGCCCCCAAGATGTGCATCGGAAACTACTACTGGTCTTCCAGTGAGCGATCAAAGCGTAAACTGTTTGAGACATTACTCCCATGGAGGAAAGTGCGCATGGGGAGTGTTGTATTCTATCCTGATGCAATTTCTGTGTTTCATCAACACTCTGATAGTCCACACATTACAGAATGCCCCCAGATGTGCATCGGTAACATCTAACGGTCTTCCAGGGAACGATCAAAGCGTAAACTGTTTGAGACATTACTCCCATGGAGGAAAGTGCGCATGGTGACTGTTGTATTCAATCCCGATGCAATTTCTGTGTTTCATCAACACTTTGAAGGTCCACAGATTACAGAATGCCTCCAGATGTCGATCGGAAACTACTACTGGTCTTGTAGGGAACGATCAAAGCGTAGCCTGTTTGAGACATTACTCCCGTGGAGGAAAGTGCGCACTTCAGTGTTTCATCAACACTTTGAAAGTCCACAGATTACAGAATGACTCCAGATGTGCATCGGAAACTACTACTGGTCTTGCAGGGAAAGATCAAAGCGTAGACTGTTTGAAACATTACTCCCATGGAGGAAAGTGCGCATGGTGACTGTTGTATTCAATCCCGATGCAATTTCTGTGTGTCAATAACACTCTGCTAGTCCACACATTACAGAATGACACAAGATGTGCATCGGAACCTACTACTGGTCTTCCAGGGAATGATCAAAGCGTAGACTGATTAAGACATTACTCCCATGGAGGAAAATACGCATGATGACTGTTGTATTCTATCCCGAGGCAATTTCTGTGTTTCATCAACACTTTGAAGGTCCACAGATTACAGAATGCCTCCAGATATGCTTCGGGAACTACTACTGGTTTTGCAGGGAACGATCAAGGCGTAGACTGTTTCAGACATTACTCCCATGAAGGAAAGTGCGCATGGTGACTATTGTATTCAGTCCCGATTCAATTTCTGTTTTTCATCAACACTCTGATAGTCCACAGAATACAGAATGCCTCCAGATGTGCATCGGAAACTACTACTGGTCTTGCAGGGAACGATCAAGGCGTAGACTGTTTGAGACATTACTCCCATGGAGGAATGTGCGCATGGTGACTGTTGCATTCAATCCCGATGCAATTTCTGTGTTTCATCAACACTTTGAAGGTCCACAGATTACAGAATGCCTCCAGATGTGCATCGGAAACTACTACTGGTCTTGCAGGGAACGATCAAAGCTTAGACTGTTTGAGACATTACTCCCATGGAGGAAAGTGCGCACTTAAGTGTTTCATCAACACTTTGAAGGTCCACAGATTACAGAATGCCTCCAGATATGCATCGGAAACTACAACTGGTTTTGCAGGGAACGATCAAAAAGTAGACTGTTTGAGACATTACTCCCATGGAGGAAAGTGCGCATGGTGACTGTTGTATTCAATCCCTCTGCAATTTCTGTGTTTCATCGACACTCTGATAGTCCACGCATTACAGAATGCCCCCAGATGTGCATCGGAAACTACTACTGGTATTCCAGGGATCGATCAAAGCGTAAATTGTTTGAGACATTACTCCCACGGTGGAAAGTGCGCCTGGTGACTGTTGCATTCAATCCCGATGCAATTTCTGTGTTTCATCAACACTCTGATAGTCCACAGATTAAAGCATGACACCAGATGTGCATCGGAATCTATTAATTGTCCTCCAGGAAACGATGAAAGCGTAGACTGTATGAGACATTACTCCCATGGAGGAAAGTGCGCATGGTGACTGTTGTATCCAATCCCGCGGCTATTTCTGTGTTTCATCTACACTTTGAAGGTCCACAGATTACAAAATGCCAGATGTGCATCGGAAACTACTACTGGTCTTGTAGGGAACGATCAAACCGTATACCGTTTGAGACATTACTCCCATGGAGGAAAGTGCGCATGGTGAGTGTTGTATTCTATCCTGATGCAATATCTGTGTTTCATCAACACTCTGATAGTCCACACATTACAGAATGCCCCCAGACGTGCATCGGAAACTTCTACTGGTCTTCCAGGGAACGATCAAAGCGTAAACTGTTTGGGACATTACTCCCATGGAGGAAAGTGCGCATGGTGACTGTTGTATTCAATCCCGATGCAATTTCTGTGTTTCATCAACACTTTGAAGGTCCACAGATTACAGAATGCCACCAGATGTGCATCGGAAACTACTACCTGTCCTCCAGGAAACGATCAAAGCGTAGACTGTATGAGACATTACTCCCATGGAGGAAAGTGCGCATGGTGACTGTTGTATTCAATCCCGCGGCAATTTCTGTTTTTCATCAACACTTTGAAGGTCCACAGATTACACAATGCCAGATGTGCATCGGAAACTACTACTGGTCTTGTAGGGAACGATCAAAGCGTAGACTTTTTGAGACATTACTCCCATGGAGGAAAGGACGTATGGTGACTGTTGTATTCAATCCCGATGCAATTTCTGTGTCTCATCAACACTCTGATAGTCCACACATTACAGAATGCCCCCAGATGTGCATCGGTAACTTCTACCGGTCTTCCAGGGAACGATCAAAGCGTAAACTGTTTGAGACATTACTCCCATGGAGGAAAGTGCGCATGGTGACTGTGTATTCAATCCCGATGCAATTTCTGTGTTTCATCAACACTTTGAAGGTCCACAGATTACAGAATGCCTCCAGATGTCGATCGGAAACTACTACTGGTCTTGTAGGGAACGATCAAAGCGTAGCCTGTTTGAGACATTACTCCCGTGGAGGAAAGTGCGCACTTCAGTGTTTCATCAACACTTTGAAAGTCCACAGATTACAGAATGACTCCAGATGTGCATCGGAAAGTACTACTGGTCTTGCAGGGAAAGATCAAAGCGTAGACTGTTTGAAACATTACTCCCAAGGAGGAAAGTGCGCATGGTGACTGTTGTATTCAATCCCGATGCAATTTCTGTGTGTCAATAACACTCTGCTAGTCCACACATTACAGAATGACACAAGATGTGCATCGGAACCTACTACTGGTCTTCCAGGGAATGATCAAAGCGTAGACTGATTAAGACATTACTCCCATGGAGGAAAATACGCATGATGACTGTTGTATTCTATCCCGAGGCAATTTCTGTGTTTCATCAACACTTTGAAGGTCCACAGATTACAGAATGCCTCCAGATATGCTTCGGGAACTACTAGTGGTTTTGCAGGGAACGATCAAATCGTAGACTGTTTCAGACATTACTCCCATGAAGGAAAGTGCGCATGGTGACTATTGTATTCAGTCCCGATTCAATTTCTGTTTTTCATCAACACTCTGATAGTCCACAGAATACAGAATGCCTCCAGATGTGCATCGGAAACTACTACTGGTCTTGCAGGGAACGATCAAGGCGTAGACTGTTTGAGACATTACTCCCATGGAGGTATGTGCGCATGGTGACTGTTGCATTCAATCCCGATTCAATTTCTGTGTTTCATCAACACTTTGAAGGTCCACAGATTACAGAATGCCTCCAGATGTGCATCGGAAACTACTACTGGTCTTGCAGGGAACGATCAAAGCTTAGACTGTTTGAGACATTACTCCCATGGAGGAAAGTGCGCACTTAAGTGTTTCATCAACACTTTGAAGGTCCACAGATTACAGAATGCCTCCAGATATGCATCGGAAACTACAACTGGTTTTGCAGGGAACGATCAAAAAGTTGACTGTTTGAGACATTACTCCCATGGAGGAAAGTGCGCATGGTGACTGTTGTTTTCAATCCCTCTGCAATTTCTGTGTTTCATCGACACTCTGATAGTCCACGCAATACAGAATGCCCCCAGATGTGCATCGGAAACTACTACTGGTCTTCCAGGGATCGATCAAAGCGTAAATTGTTTGAGACATTACTCCCATGGAGGAAAGTGCGCATGGTGACTGTTGCATTCATTCTCGATGCAATTTCTGTGTTTCATCAACACTTTGAAGGTCCACAGATTACAGAATGCCTCCAGATGTGCATCGGAAACTACTACTGTTCTTGCAGGGAACGATCAAAGCGTAGACTGTTTGAGACATTTCTCCCATGGAGGAAAGTGCGCACTTCAGTGTTTTACCAACACTTTGAAGGTCCACACATTACAGAATGACACCAGATGTGCATCGGACCCTACTACTGGTCTTCCAGGAAATGATCAAGGCGTAGACTGTTTGAGACATTACTCCCATGGAGGAAAATGCGCATGATGACTGTTGTATTCAATCCCGAAGCAATTTCTGTGTTTCATCAACAATTTGATGGTCCACAGATTACAGAATGCCTCCAGATATGCATCGGAAACTACTACATGTCCTCCAGGGAACGATCAAAGCGTAAACTGTTTGAGACATTACTCCCATGGAGGAAAATGCGAATGATGACTGTTGTATTCAATCCCGATGCAATTTCTGTGTTTCATCAACACTCTGATAGTCCACAGATTAAAGCATGACACCAGATGTGCATCGGAATCTATTAATTGTCCTCCAGGAAACGATGAAAGCGTAGACTGTATGAGACATTACTCCCATGGAGGAAAGTGCGCATGGTGACTGTTGTATCCAATCCCGCGGCTATTTCTGTGTTTCATCTACACTTTGAAGGTCCACAGATTACAAAATGCCAGATGTGCATCGGAAACTACTACTGGTCTTGTAGGGAACGATCAAACCGTATACTGTTTGAGACATTACTCCCATGGAGGAAAGTGCGCATGGTGAGTGTTGTATTCTATCCTGATGCAATATCTGTGTTTCATCAACACTCTGATAGTCCACACATTACAGAATGCCCTCAGACGTGCATCGGAAACTTCTACTGGTCTTCCAGGGAACGATCAAAGTGTAAACTGTTTGGGACATTACTCCCATGGAGGAAAGTGCGCATGGTGACTGTTGTATTCAATCCCGATGCAATTTCTGTGTTTCATCAACACTTTGAAGGTCCACAGATTACAGAATGCCACCAGATGTGCATCGGAAACTACTACCTGTCCTCCAGGAAACGATCAAAGCGTAGACTGTATGAGACATTACTCCCATGGAGTAAAGTGCGCATGGTGACTGTTGTATTCAATCCCGCGGCAATTTCTGTTTTTCATCAACACTTTGAAGGTCCACAAATTACAAAATGCCAGATGTGCATCGGAAACTACTACTGGTCTTGTAGGGAACGATCAAAGCGTATACTTTTTGAGACATTACTCCCATGGAGGAAAGGACGTATGGTGACTGTTGTATTCAATCCCGATGCAATTTCTGTGTCTCATCAACACTCTGATAGCCCACACATTACAGATTGCCCCCAAGATGTGCATCGGAAACTACTACTGGTCTTCCAGTGAGCGATCAAAGCGTAAACTGTTTGAGACATTACTCCCATGGAGGAAAGTGCGCATGGTGAGTGTTGTATTCTATCCTGATGCAATTTCTGTGTTTCATCAACACTCTGATAGTCCACACATTACAGAATGCCCCCAGATGTGCATCGGTAACTTCTACCGGTCTTCCAGGGAACGATCAAAGCGTAAACTGTTTGAGACATTACTCCCATCGAGGAAAGTGCGCATGGTGACTGTTGTATTCAATCCCGATGCAATTTCTGTGTTTCATCAACACTTTCAAGGTCCACAGATTACAGAATGCCTCCAGATGTGGATCGGAAACTACTACTGGTCTTGTAGGGAACGATCAAAGCGTAGCCTGTTTGAGACATTACTCCCGTGGAGGAAAGTGCGCACTTCAGTGTTTCATCAACACTTTGAAAGTCCACAGATTACAGAATGACTCCAGATGTGCATCGGAAACTACTACTGGTCTTGCAGGGAAAGATCAAAGCGTAGACTGTTTGAAACATTACTCCCATGGAGGAAAGTGCGCATGGTGACTGTTGTATTCAATCCCGATGCAATTTCTGTGTGTCAATAACACTCTGCTAGTCAGCACATTACAGAATGACACAAGATGTGCATCGGAACCTACTACTGGTCTTCCAGGGAATGATCAAAGCGTAGACTGATTGAGACATTACTCCCATGGAGGAAAATACGCATGATGACTGTTGTATTCTATCCCGAGGCAATTTCTGTGTTTCATCAACACTTTGAAGGTCAACAGATTACAGAATGCCTCCAGATATGCTTCGGGAACTACTACTGGTTTTGCAGTGAACGATCAAATCGTGGACTGTTTCAGACATTACTCCCATGAAGGAAAGTGCGCATGGTGACTATTGTATTCAGTCCCGATTCAATTTCTGTTTTTCATCAACACTCTGATAGTCCACAGAATACAGAATGCCTCCAGATGTGCATCGGAAAGTACTACTGGTCTTGCAGGGAACGATCAAGGCGTAGACTGTTTGAGACATTACTCCCATGGAGGAAAGTGCGCATGGTGACTGTTGCATTCAATCCCGATGCAATTTCTGTGTTTCATCAACACTTTGAAGATCCACAGATTACAGAATGCCTCCAGATGTGCATCGGAAACTACTACTGGTCTTGCAGGGAACGATCAAAGCTTAGACTGTTTGAGACATTACTCCCATGGAGGAAAGTGCGCACTTAAGTGTTTCATCAACACTTTGAAGGCCCACAGATTACAGAATGCCTCCAGATATGCATCGGAAACTACAACTGGTTTTGCAGGGAACGATCAAATCGTAGACTGTTTGAGACATTACTCCCATGGAGGAAAGTGCACATGGTGACTGTTCTATTCAATCCCGATTTAATTTCTGTTTTTCATCAACACTCTGATAGTCCACAGATTAAAGCATGACACCAGATGTGCATCGGAAACTACTACTTGTCCTCCAGGGAACGATCAAAAAGTAGACTGTTTGAGACATTACTCCCATGGAGGAAAGTGCGCATGGTGACTGTTGTATTCAATCCCTCTGCAATTGCTGTGTTTCATCGACACTCTGATAGTACACGCATTACAGAATGCCCCCAGATGTGCATCGGAAACTACTACTGGTCTTCCAGGGATCGATCAAAGCGTAAATTGTTTGAGACATTACTCCCATGGAGGAAAGTGCGCATGGTGACTGTTGCATTCATTCTCGATGCAATTTCTGTGTTTCATCAACACTTTGAAGGTCCACAGATTACAGAATGCCTCCAGATGTGCATCGGAAACTACTACTGTTCTTGCAGGGAACGATCAAAGCGTAGACTGTTTGAGACATTTCTCCCATGGAGGAAAGTGCGCACTTCAGTGTTTCATCAACACTTTGAAGGTCCACACATTACAGAATGACACCAGATGTGCATCGGACCCTACTACTGGTCTTCCAGGAAATGATCAAAGTGTAGACTGTTTGAGACATTACTCCCATGGAGGAAAATGCGCATGATGACTGTTGTATTCAATCCCGAAGCAATTTCTGTCTTTCATCAACAATTTGATGGTCCACAGATTACAGAATGCCTCCAGATATGCATCGGAAACTACTACATGACCTCCAGGGAACGATCAAAGCGTAAACTGTTTGAGACATTACTCCTATGGAGGAAAATGCGAATGATGACTGTTGTATTCAATCCCGATGCAATTTCTGTCTTTCATCAACACTCTGATAGTCCACAGATTAAAGCATGACACCAGATGTGCATCGGAATCTATTAATTGTCCTCCAGGAAACGATGAAAGCGTAGACTGTATGAGACATTACTCCCATGGAGGAAAGTGCGCATGGTGACTGTTGTATCCAATCCCGCGGCTATTTCTGTGTTTCATCTACACTTTGAAGGTCCACAGATTACAAAATGCCAGATGTGCATCGGAAACTACTACTGGTCTTGTATGGAACGATCAAAGCGTATACTGTTTGAGACATTACTCCCATGGAGGAAAGTGTGCATGGTGAGTGTTGTATTCTATCCTGATGCAATATCTGTGTTTCATCAACACGCTGATAGTCCACGCATTACAGAATGCCCCCAGATGTGCATCGGAAACTACTACTGGTCTTCCAGGGATCGATCAAAGCGTAAATTGTTTGAGACATTACTCCCATGGAGGAAAGGACGTATGGTGACTGTTGTAATCAATCCCGATGCAATTTCTGTGTCTCATCAACACTCTGATAGCCCACACATTACAGATTGCCCCCAAGATGTGCATCGGAAACTACTACTGGTCTTCCAGTGAGCGATCAAAGCGTAAACTGTTTGAGACATTACTCCCATGGAGGAAAGTGCGCATGGTGAGTGTTGTATTCTATCCTGATGCAATTTCTGTGTTTCATCAACACTCTGATAGTCCACACATTACAGAATGCCCCCAGATGTGCATCGGTAACTTCTACCGGTCTTCCAGGGAACGATCAAAGCGTAAACTGTTTGAGACATTACTCCCATGGAGGAAAGTGCGCATGGTGACTGTTGTATTCAATCCCGATGCAATTTCTGTGTTTCATCAACACTTTCAAGGTCCACAGATTACAGAATGCCTCCAGATGTGGATCGGAAACTACTACTGGTCTTGTAGGGAACGATCTAAGCGTAGCCTGTTTGAGACATTACTCCCGTGGAGGAAAGTGCGCACTTCAGTGTTTCATCAACACTTTGAAAGTCCACAGATTACAGAATGACTCCAGATGTGCATCGGAAGCTACTACTGGTCTTGCAGGGAAAGATCAAAGCGTAGACTGTTTGAAACATTACTCCCATGGAGGAAAGTGCGCATGGTGACTGTTTTATTCAATCCCGATGCAATTTCTGTGTGTCAATAACACTCTGCTAGTCCACACATTACAGAATGACACAAGATGTGCATCGGAACCTACTACTGGTCTTCCAGGGAATGATCAAAGCGTAGACTGATTGAGACATTACTCCCATGGAGGAAAATACGCATGATGACTGTTGTATTCTATCCCGAGGCAATTTCTGTGTTTCATCAACACTTTGAAGTTCCACAGATTACAGAATGCCTCCAGATATGCTTCGGGAACTACTACTGGTTTTGCAGGGAACGATCAAATCGTAGACTGTTTCAGACATTACTCCCATGAAGGAAAGTGCGCATGGTGACTATTGTATTCAGTCCCGATTCAATTTCTGTTTTTCATCAACACTCTGATAGTCCACAGAATACAGAATGCCTCCAGATGTGCATCGGAAAGTACTACTGGTCTTGCAGGGAACGATCAAGGCGTAGACTGTTTGAGACATTACTCCCATGGAGGAAAGTGCGCTTGGTGACTGTTGCATTCAATCCCGATGCAATTTCTGTGTTTCATCAACACTTTGAAGGTCCACAGATTACAGAATGCCTCCAGATGTGCATCGGAAACTACTACTGGTCTTCCAGGGAACGATCAAAGCTTAGACTGTTTGAGACATTACTCCCATGGAGGAAAGTGCGCACTTAAGTGTTTCATCAACACTTTGAAGGTCCACAGATTACAGAATGCCTCCAGATATGCATCGGAAACTACAACTGGTTTTGCAGGGAACGATCAAATCGTAGACTGTTTGAGACATTACTCCCATGGAGGAAAGTGCGCATGGTGACTGTTCAATTCAATCCCGATTTAATTTCTGTTTTTCATCAACACTCTGATAGTCCACAGATTAAAGCATGACACCAGATGTGCATCGGAAACTACTACTTGTCCTCCAGGGAACGATCAAAAAGTAGACTGTTTGAGACATTACTCCCATGGCGGAAAGTGTGCATGGTGACTGTTGTATTCAATCCCTCTGCAATTTCTGTGTTTCATCGACACTCTGATAGTCCACGCATTACAGAATGCCCCCAGATGTGCATCGGAAACTACTACTGTTCTTGCAGGGAACGATCAAAGCGTAGACTGTTTGAGACATTTCTCCCATGGAGGAAAGTGCGCACTTCAGTGTTTCATCAACACTTTGAAGGTCCACACATTACAGAATGACACCAGATGTGCATCGGACCCTACTACTGGTCTTCCAGGAAATGATCAAAGCGTAGACTGTTTGAGACATTACTCCCATGGAGGAAAGTGCGCATGATGACTGTTGTATTCAATCCCGAAGCAATTTCTGTGTTTCATCAATAATTTGATGGTCCACAGATTACAGAATGCCTCCAGATATGCATCGGAAACTACTACATGTCCTCCAGGGAACGATCAAAGCGTAAACTGTTTGAGACATTACTCCCATGGAGGAAAATGCGAATGATGACTGTTGTATTCAATCCCGATGCAATTTCTGTGTTTCATCAACACTCTGATAGTCCACAGATTAAAGCATGACACCAGATGTGCATCGGAATCTATTACTTGTCCTCCAGGAAACGATGAAAGCGTAGACTGTATGAGACATTACTCCCATGGAGGAAAGTGCGCATGGTGACTGTTGTATCCAATCCCGCGGCTATTTCTGTGTTTCATCTACACTTTGAAGGTCCACAGATTACAAAATGCCTCCAGATGTGCATCGGAAGCTACTACTGGTCTTCCAGGAAACGATCAAAGCGTAGACTGTTTGAGACATTACTCCCATGGAGGGAAATGCGCATGATGACTGTTGTATTCAATCCGGAGGCAACTTCTGTGTTTCATCAACACTTTGATAGTCCACACATTTCGGAAGGCCCCCAGATGAGCATCGGAAACTACTACTACACTTCCAGGGAACGATCAAATCGTAGACTGTTTGAGACATTACTCCCATGAAGGAAAGTGCGCATGGTGACTGTTGTATTCAATCCCGATGCAATTTCTGTTTTTCATCAACACTCTGATAGTCCACACATTACAGAATGACACCAGATGTGCATCGGAACCTACTACCGGTCTTCCAGGGAACGATCAAAGCGTAAACTGTTTGAGACATTACTCCCATGGAGGAAAGTGTGCATGGTGACTGTTGTATTCAATCCCGATGCAATTTCTGTGTTTCATCAACACTTTGAAGGTCCACAGATTACAGAATGCCTCCAGATGTGCATCGGAAACTACTACTTGTCCTCCAGGGAACGATAAAAACGTAGACTGTTTGAGACATTACTCCATGGAGGAAAGTGCGCATGGTGACTGTTGTATTCAATCCCGATGCAATTTCTGTGTTTCATCAACACTTTGAAGGTCCACAGATTACAGAATGCCACCAGATGTGCATCGGAAACTACTACCTGTCCTCCAGGAAACGATCAAATCGTAGACTGTATGAGACATTACTCCCATGGTGGAAAGTGCGCATGGTGACTGTTGTATTCAATCCCGCGGCAATTTCTCTGTTTCATCAACACTTTGAAGGTCCACAGATTACAAAATGCCAGATGTGCATCGGAAACTACTACTGGTCTTGTAGGGAACGCTCAAAGCGTAGACTTTTTGAGACATTACTCCCATGGAGGAAAGGACGTATGGTGACTGTTGTATTCAATCCCGATGCAATTTCTGTGTCTCATCAACACTCTGATAGCCCACACATTACAGATTGCCCCCAAGATGTGCATCGGAAACTACTACTGGTCTTCCAGTGAGCGATCAAAGCGTAAACTGTTTGAGACATTACTCCCATGGAGGAAAGTGCGCATGGTGAGTGTTGTATTCTATCCTGATGCAATTTCTGTGTTTCATCAACACTCTGATAGTCCACACATTACAGAATGCCCCCAGATGTGCATCGGTAACTTCTACCGGTCTTCCAGGGAACGATCAAAGCGTAAACTGTTTGAGACATTACTCCCATGGAGGAAAGTGCGCATGGTGACTGTTGTATTCAATCCCGATGCAATTTCTGTGTTTCATCAACACTTTGAAGGTAAACAGATTACAGAATGCCTCCAGATGTGGATCGGAAACTACTACTGGTCTTGTAGGGAACGATCAAAGCGTAGCCTGTTTGAGACATTACTCCCGTGGAGGAAAGTGCGCGCTTCAGTGTTTCATCAACACTTTGAAAGTCCACAGATTACAGAATGCCTCCAGATGTGCATCGGAAACTACTACTGGTCTTGCAGGGAAAGATCAAAGCGTAGACTGTTTGAAACATTACTCCCATGGAGGAAAGTGCGCATGGTGACTGTTGTATTCAATCCCGATGCAATTTCTGTGTGTCAATAACACTCTGCTAGTCCACACTTTACAGAATGACACAAGATGTGTATCGGAACGTACTACTGGTCTTCCAGGGAATGATAAAAGCGTAGACTGATTGAGGCATTACTCCCATAGAGGAAAATACGCATGATGACTGTTGTATTCAATCCCGAGGCAATTTCTGTGTTTCATCAACACTTTGAAGGTCCACAGATTACAGAATGCCTCCAGAAATGCTTCGGGAACTACTACTGGTTTTGCAGGGAACGATCAAATCGTAGACTGTTTCAGACATTACTCCCATGAAGGAAAGTGCGCATGGTGACTATTGTATTCAGTCCCGATTCAGTTTCTGTTTTTCATCAACACTCTGATAGTCCACACATTACAGAATGACACCAGATGTGTATCGCAACCTACTAGTGGTCTTCCAGGGAATGATCAAAGAGTAGACTGTTTGAGACATTACTCCCATGGTGGAAAATGCGCGTGATGACTGTTGTATTCACTCCCGATGCAATTTCTGTGTTTCATCAACACTCTGATAGTCCACAGATTACAGCATGACACCAGATGTGCATCGGAAACTACTACTTGTCCTCCTGGGAACGATCAATACGAAGACTGTATGAGACATTACTCCCATGGGGGACAGTGCGCATGGTGACTGTTGTATTCAATCCCGATGCCATTTCTGTGTTTCATCAACACTTTGAAGGTCCAAAGATTACAAAATGCCAGATGTGCATCGGAAACTAATACTGGTCTTGTAGGGAACGATCAAAGCGTAGACTGTTTGAGACATTACTCCCATGGCGGAAAGGATGCATGGTGACTGTTGTATTCAATCCCGATGCCATTTCTGTGTTTCATCAACACTATGAAGGTCCACAGATTACAAAATACCAGATGTGCATCGGAAACTAGTACTGGTCTTCCAGGGAACGATCAAAGCTGAAACTGTTTGAGACATTACTCCCATGGAGGAAAGTGCGCATGTTGAGTGTTGTATTCTATCCTGATGCAATTTCTGTGTTTCATCAACACTCTGATAGTCCACACATTACATAATGACACCAGATGTGCATCGGAACCTACTACCGGTCCTCCAGGAAACGATCAAAGCGTAGACTGTATGAGACATTACTCCCATGGAGGAAAGTGCGCATGGTGACTGTTGTATTCAATCCCGATGCCATTTCGGTGTTTCATCAGCACTATGAAGGTCCACAGATTACAAAATGCGAGATGTGCATCGGAAACTACTACTGGTCTTGTAGGGAACGATCAAACCGTATACTGTTTGAGACATTACTCCCATGGAGGAAAGTGCGCATGGTGAGTGTTATATTCTATCCTGATGCAATTTCTGTGTTTCATCAACACACTGAAAGTCCACACATTACAGAATGCCCCCAGACGTGCATCGGAAACTTCTACTGGTCTTCCAGGGAACGATCAAAGCGTAAACTGTTTGAGACATGACTCCCATGGAGGAAAGTGCGCATGGTGACTGTTGTATTCAATCCCGATGCAATTTCTGTGTTTCATCAACACTTTGAAGGTCCACAGATTACAGAATGCCTCCAGATGTGCATCGGAAGCTACTACTGGTCTTCCAGGAAACGATCAAAGCGTAGACTGTTTGAGACATTACTCCCATGAAGGAAAGTGCGCATGGTGACTATTGTATTCAATCCCGAAGCAATTTCTGTTTTTCATCAACACTCTGATAGTCCACACATTACAGAATGACATCAGATGTGCATCGGAACCTACTACCGGTCTTCCAGGGAACGATCAAAGCGTAAACTGTTTCAGACATTACTCCCATGGAGGAAAGTGCGCATGGTGACTGTTGTATTCAATCCCGATGCAATTTCTGTGTTTCATCAACACTTTGAAGGTCCACAGATTACAGAATGCCTCCAGATGTGCATCGGAAACTACTACTTGTCCTTCAGGGAACGATAAAAGCGTATACTGTTTGAGACATTACTCCATGGAGGAAAGTGCGCATGGTGAATGTTGTATTCAATCCCGATGCAATTTCTGTGTTTCATCAACACTTTGAAGGTCCACAGATTACAGAATGCCACCAGATGTGCATCGGAAACTATTACCTGTCCTCCAGGAAACGATCAAAGCGTAGACTGTATGAGACATTACTCCCATGGAGGAAAGTGCGCATGGTGACTGTTGTATTCAATCCCGCGGCAATTTCTGTGTTTCATCAACACTTTGAAGGTCCACAGATTACAAAATGCCAGATGTGCATCGGAAACTACTACTGGTCTTGCAGGGACCGATCATAGCGTAGACTTTTTGAGACATTACTCCCATGGAGGAAAGGACGTATGGTGACTGTTGTATTCAATCCCGATGCAATTTCTGTGTCTCATCAACACTCTGATAGTCCAACCATTTCAGATTGCTCCCAAGATGTGCATCGGAAACTACTACTGGTCTTCCAGTGAGCGATCAATGCGTAAACTGTTTGAGACATTACTCCCATGGAGGAAAGTGCGCATGGTGAGTGTTGTATTCTATCCTGATGCAATTTCTGTGTTTCATTAACACTCTGATAGTCCACACATTACAGAATGCTCCCAGATGTGCATCGGTAACTTCTACCGGTCTTCCAGGGAACGATCAAAGCGTAAACTGTTTGAGACATTACTCCCATGGAGGAAAGTGCGCATGGTGACTGTTGTATTCAATCCCGATGCAATTTCTGTGTTTCATCAACACATTGAAGGTCCACAGATTACAGAATGCCTCCAGATGTGGATCGGAAACTACTACTGGTCTTGTAGGGAACGATCAAAGCGTAGCCTGTTTGAGACATTACTCCCGTGGAGGAAAGTGCGCACTTCAGTGTTTCATCAACACTTTGAAAGTCCACAGATTACAGAATGCCTCCAGATGTGCATCGGAAACTACTACTGGTCTTGCAGGGAAAGATCAAAACGTAGACTGTTTGAAACATTACTCCCACGGAGGAAAGTGCGCATGGTGACTGTTGTATTCAATCCCGATGCAATTTCTGTGTGTCAATAACACTCTGCTAGTCCACACATTACAGAATGACACAAGATGTGCATCGGAACCTACTACTGGTCTTCCAGGGAATGATCAAAGCGTAGACTGATTGAGACATTACTCCCATGGAGGAAAATACGCATGATGACTGTTGTATTCAATCCCGAGGCAATTTCTGTGTTTCATCAACACTTTGAAGGTCCACAGATTACAGAATGCCTCCAGATATGCTTCGGGAACTACTGCTGGTTTTGCAGGGAACGATCAAATCGTAGACTGTTTCAGACATTACTCCCATGAAGGAAAGTGCGCATGGTGACTATTGTATTCAGTCCCGATTCAATTTCTGTTTTTCGTCAACACTCTGATAGTCCACACATTACAGAATGACACCAGATGTGTATCGGAACCTACTACTGGTCTTCCAGGGAACGATCAAAACGTAGACTGTTTGAGACACTACTCCCATGGAGGAAAGTGCGCATCGTGACTGTTGTATTCAATCCCGATGCAATTTCTGCGTTTCATCAACACTTTGACGGTCCACAGATTACAGAATGCCACCAGATTTGCATCGGAAACTACTACTGGTCCTCCAGGAAACGATCAAAGCGTAGACTGTATGAGACATTACTCCCATGGAGGAAAGTGCGCATGGTGACTGTTGCATTCAATCCCGATGCCATTTCTGTGTTTCATCAACACTTTGAAGGTCCAAAGATTACAAAATGCCAGATGTGCATCGGAAACTAATACTGGTCTTGTAGGGAACGATCAAAGCGTAGACTGTTTGAGACATTACTCCCATGGCGGAAAGGATGCATGGTGACTGTTGTATTCAATCCCGATGCCATTTCTGTGTTTCATCAACACTATGAAGGTCCACAGATTACAAAATGCCAGATGTGCATCGGAAACTAGTACTGGTCTTCCAGGGAACGATCAAAGCTGAAACTGTTTGAGACATTACTCCCATGGAGGAAAGTGCGCATGTTGAGTGTTGTATTCAATCCCGATGCAATTTCTGTGTTTCATCAACACTCTGATAGTCCACACATTACAGAATGACACCAGATGTGCATCGGAACCTACTACCGGTCCTCCAGGAAACGATCAAAGCGTAGACTGTTTGAGACATTACTCCCATGGAGGAAAGTGCGCATGGTGACAGTTGTATTCAATCCCGATGCAATTTCTGTGTTTCATCAACACTTCGAAGGTCCACAGATTACAGAATGCCTCCAGATGTGCATCGGAAACTACTACTTGTCCTCCAGGGAACGATAAAAACGTAGACTGCTTGAGACATTACTCCCATGGAGGAAAGTGCGCATGGTGACTGTTGTATTCAATCCCGATGCAATTTCTGTGTTTCATCAACACTTTGAAGGTCCACAGATTACAGCATGACACCAGATGTGCATCGGAAACTACTACCTGTCCTCCAGGAAACAATCAAAGCGTAGACTGTATGAGACATTACTCCCATGGAGGAAAGTGCGCATGGTGACTGTTGTATTCAATCCCGCGGCAATTTCTGTGTTTCATCAACAGTTTGAAGGTCCACAGATTACAAAATGCCTCCAGATATGCATCGGAAACTACTACTGGTCTTGTAGGGAACGGTCAATGCGTAGACTGTTTCAGACATTACTCCCATGAAGGAAAGTGCGCATGGTGACTGTTGTATTCAATCCCAATGCAATTTCTGTGTTTCATCAACACTTTGAAGGTCCACAGATTACAGAATGCCACCAGATGTGCATCGGAAACTACTACCGGTCCTCCAGGAAACGATCAAAGCGTAGACTGTATGAGACATTACTCCCATGGAGGAAAGTGCGCATGGTGACAGTTGTATTCAATCCCGATGCAATTTCTGTGTTTCATCAACACTTTGAAGGTCCAAAGATTACAAAATGCCAGATGTGCATCGGAAACTAATACTGGTCTTGTAGGGAACGATCAAAGCATAGACTGTTTGAGACATTACTCCCATGGCGGAAAGGACGCATGGTGACTGTTGTATTCAATCCCGATGCCATTTCTGTGTTTCATCAACACTATGAAGGTCCACAGATTACAAAATGCCAGATGTGCATAGGAAACTAATACTGGTCTTCCAGGGAACGATCAAAGCGTAAACTGTTTGAGACATTACTCCCATGGAGGAAAGTGCGCATGTTGAGTGTTGTATTCTATCTTGATGCAATTTCTGTGTTTCATCAACACTCTGATAGTCCACACATTACAGAATGCCCCCAGATGTGCATCGGAAATTTCTACTGGTCTTCCAGGGAACGATCAAAGCGTAGACTGTTTGAGACATTACTCCCATGGAGGAAAGTGCGCATGGTGACTGTTGTATTCAATCCCGATGCAATTTCTGTGTTTCATCAACACTTTGAAGGTCCACAGATTACAGAATGCCTCCAGATGTGCATCGGAAACTACTACTTGTCCTCCAGGGAACGATAAAAACGTAGACTGTTTGAGACATTACTCCCATGGAGGGAAGTGCGCATGGTGACTGTTGTATTCAATCCCGATGCAATTTCTGAGTTTCATCAACACTTTGAAGGTCCACAGATTACAGAATGCCTCCAGATGTGCATCAGAAACTACTACTGGTCTTGCAGGGAACGATCAAAGCGTAGACTGTTCGAGACATTACTCCCATGGAGGAAAGTGCGCACTTCAGTGTTTCATGAACACTTTGAAGGTCCACAGATTACAAAATGCCAGATGTGCATCGGAAACTAGTACTGGTCTTGTAGGGAACGATCAAAGCGTATACTGTTTGAGACATTACTCCCATGGAGGAAAGTGCACATGGTGAGTGTTGTATTCTATCCTGATGCAATTTCTGTGTTTCATCAACACTCTGATAGTCCACACATTACAGAATGCCCCCATACGTGCATCGGAAACTTCTACTGGTCTTCCAGGGAACGATCAAAGCGTAGACTGTTTGAGACATTACTCCCATGGAGGAAAGTGCGCATGGTGACTGTTGTATTCAATCCCGATGCAATTTCTATATTTCATCAACACTTTGAAGGTCCACAGATTACAGAATGCCTCCAGATGTGCATCGGAAACTACTACTTGTCCTCCAGGGAACGATAAAAACGTAGACTGTTTGAGACATTACTCCCATGGAGGGAAGTGCCCATGGTGACTGTTGTATTCAATCCCGATGCAATTTCTGAGTTTCATCAACACTTTGAAGGTCCACAGATTACAGAATGCCTCCAGATGTGCATCGGAAACTACTACTTGTGCTTCAGGGAACGATAAAAGCGTAGACAGTTTGAGACATTACTCCCATGGAGGAAAGTGCGCATGGTGACTGTTGTATTCAATCCCGATGCAATTTCTGTGTTTCATCAACACTTTGAAGGTCCACAGATTACAGAATGCCACCAGATGTGCATCGGAAACTACTACCTGTCCTCCAGGAAACGATCAAAGCGTAGACTGTATGAGACATTACTCCCATGGAGGAAAGTACGCATGGTGACAGTTGTATTCAATCCCGCGGCAATTTCTGTGTTTCATCAACACTTTGAAGGTCCACAGATTACAAAATGCCAGATGTGAATCGGAAACTACTACTGTTCTTGTAGGGAACGATCAAAGCGTAGCCTGTTTGAGACATTTCTCCCGTGGAGGAAAGTGCGCACTTCAGTGTTTCATCAACACTTTGAAGGTCCACAGATTACAGAATGCCTCCAGATGTGCATCGGAAACTACTACTGGTCTTGCAGGGAAAGATCAAAGCGTAGACTGTTTGAAACATTACTCCCATGCAGGAAAGTGCGCATGGTGCCTGTTGTATTCAATCCCTCTGCAATTTTTGTGTTTCATCAACACTCTGATAGTCCACGCATTACAGAATGCCCCCAGATGTGCATCGGAAACTACTACTGGTCTTCCAGGGAACGATAAAAGCGTAAATTGTTTGAGACATTACTCCCATGGAGGAAAGTACGCATGTTGTCTGTTGTATTCAATCCCGAGGCAATTTCTGTGTTTCAACAACTCTCTGATTGTCCACAGATTACAGAATGACGATAGATGTGCATCGGAAACTACTATTTGTCCCCCTGGGAACGATCAAAACGTAGACTGTTCGAGACATTACTCCCATTGACGAAAGTGCGCATGGTGACTGTTGTATTCAATCCCGAGGCAATTTCTGTGTTTCATCATCACTTTGAAGGTCCACAGATTACATAATGATACCAGATGTGCATCGGAAACTACAACCGGTCCTCCAGGAAACGATCAAATCGTAGACTGTATGAGACATTACTCACATGGAGGAAAGTGCGCATGGTGACTGTTGTATTGAATACCGCGGCAATTTCTGTGTTTCATCAACACTTTGCAGGTCCACAGATTACAGAATGCCTCCAGATGTGCCTGGGAAACTACTACTGGTCTTGCAGGGAACGATCAAAGCGTAGACTGTTTGAGACATTACTCCCATGGAGGAAAGTGCGCATGCTGACTGTTGTATTCAATCCCTATGCAATTTCTGTGTTTCATCAACACTCCGATAGTCCACAGAATACAGAATGCCCCCTGATGTGCATCGGAAACTACTACTGGTCTTCCAGGGAACGATCAAAGCGTAAACTGTTTGAGACATTACTCCCATGGAGGAAAGTGCGCATGGTGACTGTTGTATTCAATCCCGATGCAATTTCTGTGTTTCATCAACACTCTGATAGTCCACAAATTTCAGAATGCGTCCAGATGTGAATCGGAAACTACTACTGGTCTTCCAGGGAACGATCAAAGCGTAGACTGTTTGAGACATTACTCCCATTCAGGAAAGTGCGCATGGTGACTGTTGAATTCAATCCCGATGCAACTTCTGTGTTTCATCAACACTCTGATAGTCCACAGATTACAGAATGCCTCCAGATGTGTATCGGAAAGTACTACTGGTCTTCCAGGGAACGATCAAAGCGTAGACTGTTTGAGACATTACTCCCATGGAGGAATTATGCGCATAGTGACTGTTGTATTCAATCCCGATGCTATTTATATGTTTCATCAACACTTTGAAGGGCCACAGATTACAGAATGCCACCCGATGTGCATCGGAAACTACTACCGGTCCTCCAGGAAACGATCAAAGCGTGGACTGTATGAGACATTACTCCCATGCAGGGAAGTGCGCATGGTGACTGTTGTATTCAATCCCGATGCAATTTCAGTGTTTCATCAACACTTTGAAGGTCCACAGATTACAAAATGCCTCCAGATGTGCATCGGAATCTACCACTGGTCTCGTAGGGAACAATCAAAGCGTAGACTGTTTGAGACATTACTCCCATGGAGGAAAGGACGCATAGTGACTGTTGTATTCAATCCCGATGCAATTTCTGTGTTTCATCAACACTCTGATAGTCCACACATTACAGATTGCCCCCAAGATGTGCATCGGAAACTACTACTGTTCTTCCAGGAAACGATCAAAGCGTAGACTCTTTGAGACATTACTCCCATGGAGGAAAGTGTGCATGGTGATTGTTGTATTCAATCCCGATGCAATTTCTGTGTTTCAACAACACTCTGATAGTCCACATATTACAGAATGACACCAGATGTGCATCGGAAACTACTACTGGTCTTCCAGGGAACGATCAAACGTTGACTGTTTGAGACATTACTCCCATGGAGGAAAGTGCGCATGGTGCTTGTTGTATTCAATCCCTCTGCAATTTCTGTGTTTCATCAACACTCTGATAGTCCACGCATTACAGAATGCCCCCAGATGTGCATCGGAAACTACTACTGGTCTTCCAGGGAACGATCAAAGTGTAAATTGTTTGAGACATTACTCCCATGGAGGAAAGTGCGCATGTTGACAGTTATATTCAATCCCGATGCAATTTCTGTGTTTCAACAACGCTCTGATTGTCCACAGTTTACAGAATGACACCAGAAGTTGCATCGGAAACTACTACTTGTCCTCCTGGGAACGATCAAAACGTAGACTGTTTGAGACATTACTCCCATGGAGGAAAGTGCGCATGGTGACTGTTGTATTCATTACTGTGGCAATTTCGGTGTTTCATCAACACTTTGCAGGTCCGCAGATTACAGAATGCCTCCAGATGTGCATCGGAAACTACTACTGGTCTTGCAGGGAGCGATCAAAGCGTAGACTGTGTGAGACATTACTCCCATGGAGGAAAGTGCGCATGGTGACTGTTGTATTCAATCCCGATGCAATTTATGTGTTTCATCCACACTCCGATAGTCCACAGAATACTGAATGCCCCCAGATGTGCATCGGAAACTACTACTGGTCTTCCAGGGAACGATCAAAACGTAAACTGTTTGAGACATTACTCCCATGGAGGAAAGTGCGCATATTGACTGTTGTATTCAATCCCGATGCAATTTCTGTGTTTCATCAACACTCTGATAGTCCACAGATTGCAGAATGCCTCCAGATGTGCATCGGAAACTACTACTGGTCTTCCAGGGAACGATCAAAGCGTAGACTGTTTAAGACATTACTCCCATGGAGGAAAGTGCGCATTGTGACTGTTGCATTCAATCCCGATGCAATTTCTGTGTTTCATCAACACTTTGAAGGTCCACAGATTACAGAATGCCTCCAGATGTGCATCGGAAACTACTACAGGTCTTGCAGGGAACGATCAAAGCTTAGACTGTTTGAGACATTACTCCCATATAGGAAAGTGCGCACTTCAGTGTTTCATCAACACTTTGAAGGTCCACAGATTACGGAATGCCTCCAGATATGCATCGGAAACTAAAACTGGTTTTGCAGGGAACGATCAATTCGTAGACTGTTTGAGACATTACTCATATGGAGGAAAGTGCGCATGGTGACTGTTCGATTCAATCCCGATACAATTTCTGTTTTTCATCAACACTCTGATTGTCCACACATTACAGAATGACACCAGATGTGCATCGGAACCTACTACTGGTCTTCCAGGGAATGATCAAAGAGTAGACTGTTTGAGACATTAATCCCATGGAGGAAAAAGCGCATAATGACTGTTGCATTCAATCCCGATGCAATTTCTGTGTTTCATCAACACTCTGATAGTCCACAGATTAAAGCATGACACCAGATGTTCATCGTAAACTACTACTTGTCCTCCAGGGAACGATCAAAACGTAGACTGTTTGAGACATTACTCCCATGGAGGAAAGTGCGCATGGTGACTGTTGTATTCAATCCCGATGCAATTTCTGTGTTTCATCAACACTTTGAAGGGCCACAGATTACAGAATGCCACCAGATGTGCATCGGAAACTACTACCGGTCCTCCAGAAAGGATCAAAGCGTAGACTGAATGAGACATTACTATAATGGAGGAATGTGCGCATGGTGACTGTTGTATTCAATCCCGCGGCAATTTCTGTGTTTCATCTACACTTTGAAGGTCCACAGATTACAAAATGCCAGATGTGCATCGCAAACTACTACTGGTCTTGTAGGGAACGATCAAAGCGTAGACTGTTGGAGACATTACTCCCATGAAGGAAAGTGCGCATGGTGAGTGTTGTATTCTATCCTGATGCAATTTCTGTGTTTCATTAACACTTTGAAGGTCCACAGATTACAGAATGCCTCCAGATGTGCATCGGAAACTACTACTGGTCTTGCAGGGAACGATCAAAGCGTAGACAGTTTGAGACATTACTCCCATGGAGGAAAGTGCGCATGGTGTCTGTTGTATTCAATCCCTCTGCAATTTCAGTGTTTCATCAACACTCAGATAGTCCACGCATTACAGAATGCCCCCAGATGTGCATCGGAAACTACTACTGGTCTTCCAGGGATCGATCAAAGCGTAAATTGTTTGAGACATTTCTCCCATGGAGGAAAGTGCGCATGGTGACTGTTGCATTCAATCCCGATGCAATTTCTGTGTTTCATCAACACTTTGAAGGTCCACAGATTACAGAATGCCTCCAGATGTGCATCGGAAACTACTACTGGTCTTGCAGGGAACGATCAAGGCGTAGACTGTTTGAGACATTACTCCCATGGAGGAAAGTGCGCACTTCAGTGTTTCATCAACACTTTGAAGGTCCACAGATTACCGAATGCATCCAGATGTGCATCGGAAACTACTACTGGTCGTGCCGGTAACGATCAAAGCGTAGACAGATTGAGACATTACTCCCATGGAGGAAAGTGCGCATTGTGACTGTTGGATTCAATCCCGATGCAATTTCTGTGTGTCAATAACACTCTGATAGTCCATACATTACATAATGACACCAGATGTGCATCGGAACCTACTACTGGTCTTCCAGGAAATGATCAAAGCGTAGACTGTTTGAGACATTACTCCCATGGTGGAAAATGCGCATGATGACTGTTGTATTCAATCCCGAGGCAATTTCTGTGTTTCATCAACACTTTGATGGTCCATAGATTACAGAATGCCTCCAGATATGCATCGGAAACTACTACTTGTCCTCCAGGGAACGATCAAAACGTAGACTGTTTGAGACATTACTCCCATGGAGGAAAGTGCGCATGGTGACTGTTGTATTCAATCCCGCGGCAATTTCTGTGTTTCATCTACACTTTGAAGGTCCACACATTACAGAATGACACCAGATGTGCATCGGAACCTACTACTGGGCTTCCAGGGAATAATCAAAGAGTAGACTGTTTGAGACATTACTCCCATGGAGGAAAATGCGAATGATGACTGTTGTATTCAATCCCGATGGAATTTCTGTGTTTCATCAACACTCTGATAGTCCACAGATTAAAGCATGACACCAGATGTGCATCGGAAACTACTACTTGTCATCCAGGGAACGATCAAAACGTAGACTGTTTGAGACATTACTCCCATGGAGGAAAGTGCGCATGGTGACTGTTGTATTCAATCCCGATGCAATTTCTGTGTTTCATCAACACTCTGATAGTCCACAGATTAGAGAATGCCTCCAGATGTGTATCGGAAACTACTACTGGTCTTCCAGGGAACGATCAAAGCGTAGACTGTTTGAGACATTACTCCAATGGAGGAAAGTGCGCATGGTGACTGTTGCATTCAATCCCGATGCAATTTCTGTGTTCATCAACACTTTGAAGGTCCACAGATTACAGAATGCCTCCAGATGTGCATCGGAAACTACTACTGGTCTTGCAGGGAACGATCAAAGCTTAGACTGTTTGAGGCATTACTCCCATGGAGGAAACTGCGCACTTAAGTGTTTCATCAACACTTTGAAGGTCCACAGATTACAGAATGCCTCCAGATATGCATCGGAAGCTACAACTGGTTTTCAGGGAACGATCAAATCGTAGACTGTTTGAGACATTACTCCCATGGAGGAAAGTGCGCATGGTGACTGTTCTACTCAATCCCGATACAATTTCTGTTTTTCATCAACACTCTGATTGTCCACACATTACAGAATGACACCAGATGTGCATCGGAACCTACTACTGGTCTTCCAGGGAATGATCAAAGAGTAGACTGTTTGAGACATTACTCCCATGGAGGAAAATGCGAATGATGACTGTTGTATTCAATCCCGATGCAATTTCTGTGTTTCATCAACACTCTGATAGTCCACAGATTAAAGCATGACACCAGATATGCATCGGAAACTACTACTTGTCCTCCAGGGAACGATCAAAACGTAGACTGTTTGAGACATTACTCCCATGGAGGAAAGTACGCATGGTGACTTTTGTATTCAATCCCGCGGCAATTTCTGTGTTTCTTCTACACTTTGAAGGTCCACAGATTACAAAATGCCAGATGTGCATCGCAAACTACTACTGGTCTTGTAGGGAACGATCAAAGCGTAGACTGTTGGAGACATTACTCCCATGAAGGAAAGTGCGCATGGTGAGTGTTGTATTCTATCCTGATGCAATTTCTGTGTTTCATTAACACTTTGAAGGTCCACAGATTACAGAATGCCTCCAGATGTGCATCGGAAACTACTACTGGTCTTGCAGGGAACGATCAAAGCGTAGACAGTTTGAGACATTACTCCCATGGAGGAAAGTGCGCATGGTGTCTGTTGTATTCAATCCCTCTGCAATTTCTGTGTTTCATCAACACTCAGATAGTCCACGCATTACAGAATGCCCCCAGATGTGCATCGGAAACTACTACTGGTCTTCCAGGGATCGATCAAAGCGTAAATTGTTTGAGACATTTCTCCCGTGGAGAAAAGTGCGCATGGTGACTGTTGCATTCAATCCCGATGCAATTTCTGTGTTTCATCAACACTTTGAAGGTCCACAGATTACTGAATGCCTCCAGATGTGCATCGCAAACTACTACTGGTCTTGCAGGGAACGATCAAGGCGTAGACTGTTTGAGACATTACTCCCATGGAGGAAAGTGCGCACTTCAGTGTTTCATCAACACTTTGAAGGTCCACAGATTACCGAATGCCTCCAGATGTGCATCGGAAACTACTACTGGTCGTGCCGGTAACGATCAAAGCGTAGACAGATTGAGACATTACTCCCATGGAGGAAAGTGCGCATGGTGACTGTTGGATTCAATCCCGATGCAATATCTGTGTGTCAATAACACTCTGATAGTCCATACATTACAGAATGACACCAGATGTGCATCGGAACCTACTACTGGTGTTCCAGGAAATGATCAAAGCGTAGACTGTTTGAGACATTACTCCCATGGAGGAAAATGCGCATGATGACTGTTGTATTCAATCCCGAGGCAATTTCTGTGTTTCATCAACACTTTGAAGGTCCATAGATTACAGAATGCCTCCAGATATGCATCGGAAACTACTACTTGTCCTCCAGGGAACGGTCAAAACGTAGACTGTTTGAGACATTACTCCCACGGAGGAAAGTGCGCATGGTGACTGTTGTATTCAATCCCGCGGCAATTTCTGTGTTTCATCTACACTTTGAAGGTCCACACATTACAGAATGACACCAGATGTGCATCGGAACCTACTACTGGGCTTCCAGGGAATAATCAAAGAGTAGACTGTTTGAGACATTACTCCCATGGAGGAAAATGCGAATGATGACTGTTGTATTCAATCCCGATGCAATTTCTGTGTTTCATCAACACTCTGATAGTCCACAGATTAAAGCATGACACCAGATGTGCATCGGAAACTACTACTTGTCATCCAGGGAACGATCAAATCGTAGACTGTTTGAGACATTACTCCCATGGAGGAAAGTGCGCATGGTGACTGTTGTATTCAATCCCGATGCAATTTCTGTGTTTCATCAACACTCTGATAGTCCACAGATTAGAGAATGCCTCCAGATGTGTATCGGAAACTACTACTGGTCTTCCAGGGAACGATCAAAGCGTAGACTGTTTGAGACATTACTCCAATGGAGGAAAGTGCGCATGGTGATTGTTGCATTCAATCCCGATGCAATTTCTGTGTTCATCAACACTTTGAAGGTCCACAGATTACAGAATGCCTCCAGATGTGCATCGGAAACTACTACTGGTCTTGCAGGGAACGATCAAAGCTTAGACTGTTTGAGACATTACACCCATGGAGGAAACTGCGCACTTAAGTGTTTCATCAACACTTTGAAGGTCCACAGATTACAGAATGCCTCCAGATATGCATCGGAAGCTACAACTGGTTTTGCAGGGAACGATCAAATCGTAGACTGTTTGAGACATTACTCCCATGGAGGAAAGTGCGCATGGTGACTGTTCTACTCAATCCCGATACAATTTCTGTTTTTCATCAACACTCTGATTGTCCACACATTACAGAATGACACCAGATGTGCATCGGAACCTACTACTGGTCTTCCAGGGAATGATCAAAGAGTAGACTGTTTGAGACATTACTCCCATGGAGAAAAATGCGCATGATGACTGTTGTATTCAATCCCGATGCAATTTCTGTGTTTCATCAACACTCTGATAGTCCACAGATTAAAGCATGACACCAGATATGCATCGGAAACTACTACTTGTCCTCCAGGGAACGATCAAAACGTAGACTGTTTGAGACATTACTCCCATGGAGGAAAGTGCGGATGGTGACTGTTGTATTCAATTCCGATGCAATTTCTGTGTTTCATCAACACTTTGAAGGTCCACAGATTACAGAATGCCTCCAAATGTGCATCGGAAACTACTACTGGTTTTGCAGGGAACGATCAAGGCGTAGACTGTTTGAGACATTACTCCCATGGAGGAAAGTGCGCACTTCAGTGTTTCATCAACACTTTGAAGGTCCACAGATTACAGAATGCCTCCAGATGTGCATCGGAAACTACTACCGGTCCTCCAGGAAACGATCAAGGCGTAGACTGAATGAGACATTACTCCCATGGAGGAATGTGCGCATGGTGACTGTTGTATTCAATTCCGCGGCAATTTCTGTGTTTCATCTACACTTTGAAGTTCCACAGATTACAAAATGCCAGATTTGCATCGCAAACTACTACTGGTCTTGTAGGGAACGATCAAAGCGTAGACTGTTTGAGACATTACTCCCATGCAGGAAAGTGCGCATGGTGAGTGTTGTATTCTATCCTGATGCAATTTCTGTGTTTCATCAACACTTTGAAGGTCCACAGATTACAGAGTGCCTCCAGATGTGCATCGGAAACTACTACTGGTCTTGCAGGGAACGATCAAAGCGTAGACAGTTTGAGACATTACTCCCATGGAGGAAAGTGCGCATGGTGATTGTTGGATTCATTCCCGATGCAATTTCTGTGTGTCAATAACACTCTGATAGTCCACGCATTACAGAATGCCCCCAGATGTGCATCGGAAACTACTACTGGTCTTAAAGGGAACGATCAAAACGTAAATTGTTTGAGATATTACTCCCATTGAGGAAAGTGCGCATGGTGACTGTTGCATTCAATCCCGATGCAATTTCTGTGTTTCATCAACACTTTGAAGGTCCACAGATTACAGAATGCCTCCATATGTGCATCGGAAACTACTACTCGTCTTGCAGGGAACGATGAGGCCGTAGACTGTTTGAGACATTACTCCCATGGAGGAAAGTGCGCACTTCAGTGTTTCATCAACACTTTGAAGGTCCACAGATTACAGAATGCCTCCAGATGTGCATCGGAAACTACTACCGGTCCTCCAGGAAACGATCAAGGCGTAGACTGAATAAGACATTACTCCCATGGAGGAATGTGCGCATGGTGACTGTTGTATTCAATCCCGCGGCAATTTCTGTGTTTCATCTACACTTTGAAGTTCCACAGATTACAAAATGCCAGATTTGCATCGCAAACTACTACTGGTCTTGTAGGGAACGATCAAAGCGTAGACTGTTTGAGACATTACTCCCATGGAGGAAAGTGCGCATGGTGAGTGTTGTATTCTATCCTGATGCAATTTCTGTGTTTCATCAACACTTTGAAGGTCCACAGATTACAGAGTGCCTCCAGATGTGCATCGGAAACTACTACTGGTCTTGCAGGGAACGATCAAAGCGTAGACAGTTTGAGACATTACTCCCATGGAGGAAAGTGCGCATGGTGATTGTTGGATTCATTCCCGATGCAATTTCTGTGTTTCATCAACACTTTGAAGGTCCACAGATTACAGAATGCCTCCATATGTGCATCAAAACTACTACTGGTCTTGCAGGGAACGATCAAAGCTTAGACTGTTTGAGACATTACTCCCATGGAGGAAACTGCGCACTTAAGTGTTTCATCAACACTTTGAAGGTCCACAGATTACAGAATGCCTCCAGATATGCATCGGAAGCTACAACTGGTTTTCAGGGAACGATCAAATCGTAGACTGTTTGAGACATTACTCCCATGGAGGAAAGTGCGCATGGTGACTGTTCTACTCAATCCCGATACAATTTCTGTTTTTCATCAACACTCTGATTGTCCACACATTACAGAATGACACCAGATGTGCATCGGAACCTACTACTGGTCTTCCAGGGAATGATCAAAGAGTAGACTGTTTGAGACATTACTCCCATGGAGGAAAATGCGCATGATGACTGTTGTATTCAATCCCGATGCAATTTCTGTGTTTCATCAACACTCTGATAGTCCACAGATTAAAGCATGACACCAGATATGCATCGGAAACTACTACTTGTCCTCCAGGGAACGATCAAAACGTAGACTGTTTGAGACATTACTCCCATGGAGGAAAGTACGCATGGTGACTGTTGTATTCAATCCCGATGCAATTTCTGTGTTTCATCAACACTTTGAAGGGCCACAGATTACAGAATGCCACCAGATGTGCATCGGAAACTACTACCGGTCCTCCAGGAAAGGATCAAAGCGTAGACTGAATGAGACATTACTCCCATAGAGGAATGTGCGCATGGTGACTTTTGTATTCAATCCCGCGGCAATTTCTGTGTTTCATCTACACTTTGAAGGTCCACAGATTACAAAATGCCAGATGTGCATCGCAAACTACTACTGGTCTTGTAGGGAACGATCAAAGCGTAGACTGTTGGAGACATTACTCCCATGAAGGAAAGTGCGCATGGTGAGTGTTGTATTCTATCCTGATGCAATTTCTGTGTTTCATTAACACTTTGAAGGTCCACAGATTACAGAATGCTTCCAGATGTGCATCGGAAACTATTACTGGTCTTGCAGGGAACGATCAAAGCGTAGACAGTTTGAGACATTACTCCCATGGAGGAAAGTGCGCATGGTGTCTGTTGTATTCAATCCCTCTGCAATTTCTGTGTTTCATCAACACTCAGATAGTCCACGCATTACAGAATGCCCCCAGATGTGCATCGGAAACTACTACTGGTCTTCCAGGGATCGATCAAAGCGTAAATTGTTTGAGACATTTCTCCCATGGAGAAAAGTGCGCATGGTGACTGTTGCATTCAATCCCGATGCAATATCTGTGTTTCATCAACACTTTGAAGGTCCACAGATTACAGAATGCCTCCAGATGTGCATCGCAAACTACTACTGGTCTTGCAGGGAACGATCAAGGCGTAGACTGTTTGAGACATTACTCCCATGGAGTAAAGTGCGCACTTCAGTGTTTCATCAACACTTTGAAGGTCCACAGATTACCGAATGCCTCCAGATGTGCATCGGAAACTACTACTGGTCGTGCCAGTAACGATCAAAGCGTAGACAGATTGAGACATTACTCCCATGAAGGAAAGTGCGCATGGTGACTGTTGGATTCAATCCCGATGCAATATCTGTGTGTCAATAACACTCTGATAGTCCATACATTACAGAATGACACCAGATGTGCATCGGAACCTACTACTGGTCTTCCAGGAAATGATCAAAGCGTAGACTGTTTGAGACATTACTCCCATGGAGGAAAATGCGCATGATGACTGTTGTATTCAATCCCGAGGCAATTTCTGTGTTTCATCAACACTTTGAAGGTCCACAGATTACAGAATGCCTCCATATGTGCATCGGAAACTACTACTCGTCTTGCAGGGAACGATGAGGCCGTAGACTGTTTGAGACATTACTCCCATGGAGGAAAGTGCGCACTTCAGTGTTTCATCAACACTTTGAAGGTCCACAGATTACAGAATGCCTCCAGATGTGCATCGGAAACTACTACCGGTCCTCCAGGAAACGATCAAGGCGTAGACTGAATAAGACATTACTCCCATGGAGGAATGTGCGCATGGTGACTGTTGTATTCAATCCCGCGGCAATTTCTGTGTTTCATCTACACTTTGAAGTTCCACAGATTACAAAATGCCAGATTTGCATCGCAAACTACTACTGGTCTTGTAGGGAACGATCAAAGCGTAGACTGTTTGAGACATTACTCCCATGGAGGAAAGTGCGCATGGTGAGTGTTGTATTCTATCCTGATGCAATTTCTGTGTTTCATCAACACTTTGAAGGTCCACAGATTACAGAGTGCCTCCAGATGTGCATCGGAAACTACTACTGGTCTTGCAGGGAACGATCAAAGCGTAGACAGTTTGAGACATTACTCCCATGGAGGAAAGTGCGCATGGTGATTGTTGGATTCATTCCCGATGCAATTTCTGTGTTTCATCAACACTTTGAAGGTCCACAGATTACAGAATGCCTCCATATGTGCATCAAAACTACTACTGGTCTTGCAGGGAACGATCAAAGCTTAGACTGTTTGAGACATTACTCCCATGGAGGAAACTGCGCACTTAAGTGTTTCATCAACACTTTGAAGGTCCACAGATTACAGAATGCCTCCAGATATGCATCGGAAGCTACAACTGGTTTTGCAGGGAACGATCAAATCGTAGACTGTTTGAGACATTACTCCCATGGAGGAAAGTGCGCATGGTGACTGTTCTACTCAATCCCGATACAATTTCTGTTTTTCATCAACACTCTGATTGTCCACACATTACAGAATGACACCAGATGTGCATCGGAACCTACTACTGGTCTTCCAGGGAATGATCAAAGAGTAGACTGTTTGAGACATTACTCCCATGGAGAAAAATGCGCATGATGACTGTTGTATTCAATCCCGATGCAATTTCTGTGTTTCATCAACACTCTGATAGTCCACAGATTAAAGCATGATACCAGATATGCATCGGAAACTACTACTTGTCCTCCAGGGAACGATCAAAACGTAGACTGTTTGAGACATTACTCCCATGGAGGAAAGTGCGGATGGTGACTGTTGTATTCAATTCCGATGCAATTTCTGTGTTTCCTCAACACTTTTAAGGTCCACAGATTACAGAATGCCTCCAAATGTGCATCGGAAACTACTACTGGTTTTGCAGGGAACGATCAAGGCGTAGACTGTTTGAGACATTACTCCCATGGAGGAAAGTGCGCACTTCAGTGTTTCATCAACACTTTGAAGGTCCACAGATTACAGAATGCCTCCAGATGTGCATCGGAAACTACTACCGGTCCTCCAGGAAACGATCAAGGCGTAGACTGAATGAGACATTACTCCCATGGAGGAATGTGCGCATGGTGACTGTTGTATTCAATCCCGCGGCAATTTCTGTGTTTCATCTACACTTTGAAGTTCCACAGATTACAAAATGCCAGATTTGCATCGCAAACTACTACTGGTCTTGTAGGGAACGATCAAAGCGTAGACTGTTTGAGACATTACTCCCATGGAGGAAAGTGCGCATGGTGAGTGTTGTATTCTATCCTGATGCAATTTCTGTGTTTCATCAACACTTTGAAGGTCCACAGATTACAGAGTGCCTCCAGATGTGCATCGGAAACTACTACTGGTCTTGCAGGGAACGATCAAAGCGTAGACAGTTTGAGACATTACTCCCATGGAGGAAAGTGCGCATGGTGATTGTTGGATTCATTCCCGATGCAATTTCTGTGTGTCAATAACACTCTGATAGTCCACGCATTACAGAATGCCCCCAGATGTGCATCGGAAACTACTACTGGTCTTAAAGGGATCGATCAAAACGTAAATTGTTTGAGACATTACTCCCATTGAGGAAAGTGCGCATGGTGACTGTTGCATTCAATCCCGATGCAATTTCTGTGTTTCATCAACACTTTGAAGGTCCACAGATTACAGAATGCCTCCATATGTGCATCGGAAACTACTACTCGTCTTGCAGGGAACGATGAGGCCGTAGACTGTTTGAGACATTACTCCCATGGAGGAAAGTGCGCACTTCAGTGTTTCATCAACACTTTGAAGGTCCACAGATTACAGAATGCCTCCAGATGTGCATCGGAAACTACTACCGGTCCTCCAGGAAACGATCAAAGCGTGGACTGTATGAGACATTACTCCCATGCAGGGAAGTGCGCATGGTGACTGTTGTATTCAATCCCGATGCAATTTCAGTGTTTCATCAACACTTTGAAGGTCCACAGATTACAAAATGCCTCCAGATGTGCATCGGAATCTACCACTGGTCTCGTAGGGAACAATCAAAGCGTAGACTGTTTGAGACATTACTCCCATGGAGGAAAGGACGCATAGTGACTGTTGTATTCAATCCCGATGCAATTTCTGTGTTTCATCAACACTCTGATAGTCCACACGTTACAGATTGCCCCCAAGATGTGCATCGGAAACTACTACTGTTCTTCCAGGAAACGATCAAAGCGTAGACTCTTTGAGACCTTACTCCCATGGAGGAAAGTGTGCATGGTGATTGTTGTATTCAATCCCGATGCAATTTCTGTGTTTCAACAACACTCTGATAGTCCACATATTACAGAATGACACCAGATGTGCATCGGAAACTACTACTGGTCTTCCAGGGAACGATCAAACGTAGACTGTTTGAGACATTACTCCCATGGAGGAAAGTGCGCATGGTGCTTGTTGTATTCAATCCCTCTGCAATTTCTGTGTTTCATCAACACTCTGATAGTCCACGCATTACAGAATGCCCCCAGATGTGCATCGGAAACTACTACTGGTCTTCCAGGGAACGATCAAAGTGTAAATTGTTTGAGACATTACTCCCATGGAGGAAAGTGCGCATGTTGACAGTTATATTCAATCCCGATGCAATTTCTGTGTTTCAACAACGCTCTGATTGTCCACAGTTTACAGAATGACACCAGAAGTTGCATCGGAAACTACTACTTGTCCTCCTGGGAACGATCAAAACGTAGACTGTTTGAGACATTACTCCCATGGAGGAAAGTGCGCATGGTGACTGTTGTATTCATTACTGAGGCAATTTCGGTGTTTCATCAACACTTTGCAGGTCCGCAGATTACAGAATGCCTCCAGATGTGCATCGGAAACTACTACTGGTCTTGCAGGGAGCGATCAAAGCGTAGACTGTGTGAGACATTACTCCCATGGAGGAAAGTGCGCATGGTGACTGTTGTATTCAATCCCGATGCAATTTATGTGTTTCATCCACACTCCGATAGTCCACAGAATACTGAATGCCCCCAGATGTGCATCGGAAACTACTACTGGTCTTCCAGGGAACGATCAAAGCGTAAACTGTTTGAGACATTACTCCCATGGAGGAAAGTGCGCATATTGACTGTTGTATTCAATCCCGATGCAATTTCTGTGTTTCATCAACACTCTGATAGTCCACAGATTGCAGAATGCCTCCAGATGTGCATCGGAAACTACTACTGGTCTTCCAGGGAACGATCAAAGCGTAGACTGTTTAAGACATTACTCCCATGGAGGAAAGTGCGCATTGTGACTGTTGCATTCAATCCCGATGCAATTTCTGTGTTTCATCAACACTTTGAAGGTCCACAGATTACAGAATGCCTCCAGATGTGCATCGGAAACTACTACAGGTCTTGCAGGGAACGATCAAAGCTTAGACTGTTTGAGACATTACTCCCATATAGGAAAGTGCGCACTTCAGTGTTTCATCAACACTTTGAAGGTCCACAGATTACGGAATGCCTCCAGATATGCATCGGAAACTAAAACTGGTTTTGCAGGGAACGATCAATTCGTAGACTGTTTGAGACATTACTCATATGGAGGAAAGTGCGCATGGTGACTGTTCGATTCAATCCCGATACAATTTCTGTTTTTCTTCAACACTCTGATTGTCCACACATTACAGAATGACACCAGATGTGCATCGGAACCAACTACTGGTCTTCCAGGGAATGATCAAAGAGTAGACTGTTTGAGACATTAATCCCATGGAGGAAAAAGCGCATAATGACTGTTGCATTCAATCCCGATGCAATTTCTGTGTTTCATCAACACTCTGATAGTCCACAGATTAAAGCATGACACCAGATGTTCATCGGAATCTACTACTTATCCTCCAGGGAACGATCAAAACGTAGACTGTTTGAGACATTACTCCCATGGAGGAAAGTGCGCATGGTGACTGTTGTATTCAATCCCGATGCAATTTCTGTGTTTCATCAACACTTTGAAGGGCCACAGATTACAGAATGCCACCAGATGTGCATCGGAAACTACTACCGGTCCTCCAGGAAAGGATCAAAGCGTAGACTGAATGAGACATTACTATAATGGAGGAATGTGCGCATGGTGACTGTTGTATTCAATCCCGCGGCAATTTCTGTGTTTCATCTACACTTTGAAGGTCCACAGATTACAAAATGCCAGATGTGCATCGCAAACTACTACTGGTCTTGTAGGGAACGATCAAAGCGTAGACTGTTGGAGACATTACTCCCATGAAGGAAAGTGCGCATGGTGAGTGTTGTATTCTATCCTGATGCAATTTCTGTGTTTCATTAACACTTTGAAGGTCCACAGATTACAGAATGCCTCCAGATGTGCATCGGAAACTACTACTGGTCTTGCAGGGAACGATCAAAGCGTAGACAGTTTGAGACATTACTCCCATGGAGGAAAGTGCGCATGGTGTCTGTTGTATTCAATCCCTCTGCAATTTCAGTGTTTCATCAACACTCAGATAGTCCACACATTACAGAATGCCCCCAGATGTGCATCGGAAACTACTACTGGTCTTCCAGGGATCGATCAAAGCGTAAATTGTTTGAGACATTTCTCCCATGGAGGAAAGTGCGCATGGTGACTGTTGCATTCAATCCCGATGCAATTTCTGTGTTTCATCAACACTTTGAAGGTCCACAGATTACAGAATATCTCCAGATGTGCATCGGAAACTACTACTGGTCTTGCAGGGAACGATCAAGGCGTAGACTGTTTGAGACATTACTCCCATGGAGGAAAGTGCGCACTTCAGTGTTTCATCAACACTTTGAAGGTCCACAGATTACCGAATGCATCCAGATGTGCATCGGAAACTACTACTGGTCGTGCCGGTAACGATCAAAGCGTAGACAGATTGAGACATTACTCCCATGGAGGAAAGTGCGCATGGTGACTGTTGGATTCAATCCCGATGCAATTTCTGTGTGTCAATAACACTCTGATAGTCCATACATTACATAATGACACCAGATGTGCATCGGAACCTACTACTGGTCTTCCAGGAAATGATCAAAGCGTAGACTGTTTGAGACATTACTCCCATGGTGGAAAATGCGCATGATGACTGTTGTATTCAATCCCGAGGCAATTTCTGTGTTTCATCAACACTTTGATGGTCCATAGATTACAGAATGCCTCCAGATATGCATCGGAAACTACTACTTGTCCTCCAGGGAACGATCAAAACGTAGACTGTTTGAGTTATTACTCCCATGGAGGAAAGTGCGCATGGTGACTGTTGTATTCAATCCCGCGGCAATTTCTGTGTTTCATCTACACTTTGAAGGTCCACACATTACAGAATGACACCAGATGTGCATCGGAACCTACTACTGGGCTTCCAGGGAATAATCAAAGAGTAGACTGTTTGAGACATTACTCCCATTGAGGAAAATGCGAATGATGACTGTTGTATTCAATCCCGATGGAATTTCTGTGTTTCATCAACACTCTGATAGTCCACAGATTAAAGCATGACACCAGATGTGCATCGGAAACTACTACTTGTCATCCAGGGAACGATCAAAACGTAGACTGTTTGAGACATTACTCCCATGGAGGAAAGTGCGCATGGTGACTGTTGTATTCAATCCCGATGCAATTTCTGTGTTTCATCAACACTCTGATAGTCCACAGATTAGAGAATGCCTCCAGATGTGTATCGGAAACTACTACTGGTCTTCCAGGGAACGATCAAAGCGTAGACTGTTTGAGACATTACTCCAATGGAGGAAAGTGCGCATGGTGACTGTTGCATTCAATCCCGATGCAATTTCTGTGTTCATCAACACTTTGAAGGTCCACAGAACACAGAATGCCTCCAGATGTGCATCGGAAACTACTACTGGTCTTGCAGGGAACGATCAAAGCTTAGACTGTTTGAGGCATTACTCCCATGGAGGAAACTGCGCACTTAAGTGTTTCATCAACACTTTGAAGGTCCACAGATTACAGAATGCCTCCAGATATGCATCGGAAGCTACAACTGGTTTTCAGGGAACGATCAAATCGTAGACTGTTTGAGACATTACTCCCATGGAGGAAAGTGCGCATGGTGACTGTTCTACTCAATCCCGATACAATTTCTGTTTTTCATCAACACTCTGATTGTCCACACATTACAGAATGACACCAGATGTGCATCGGAACCTACTACTGGTCTTCCAGGGAATGATCAAAGAGTAGACTGTTTGAGACATTACTCCCATGGAGGAAAATGCGCATGATGACTGTTGTATTCAATCCCGATGCAATTTCTGTGTTTCATCAACACTCTGATAGTCCACAGATTAAAGCATGACACCAGATATGCATCGGAAACTACTACTTGTCCTCCAGGGAACGATCAAAACGTAGACTGTTTGAGACATTACTCCCATGGAGGAAAGTACGCATGGTGACTGTTGTATTCAATCCCGATGCAATGTCTGTGTTTCATCAACACTTTGAAGGGCCACAGATTATAGAATGCCACCAGATGTGCATCGGAAACTACTACCGGTCCTCCAGGAAAGGATCAAAGCGTAGACTGAATGAGACATTACTCCCATAGAGGAATGTGCGCATGGTGACTTTTGTATTCAATCCCGCGGCAATTTCTGTGTTTCATCTACACTTTGAAGGTCCACAGATTACAAAATGCCAGATGTGCATCGCAAACTACTACTGGTCTTGTAGGGAACGATCAAAGCGTAGACTGTTGGAGACATTACTCCCATGAAGGAAAGTGCGCATGGTGAGTGTTGTATTCTATCCTGATGCAATTTCTGTGTTTCATTAACACTTTGAAGGTCCACAGATTACAGAATGCCTCCAGATGTGCATCGGAAACTATTACTGGTCTTGCAGGGAACGATCAAAGCGTAGACAGTTTGAGACATTACTCCCATGGAGGAAAGTGCGCATGGTGTCTGTTGTATTCAATCCCTCTGCAATTTCTGTGTTTCATCAACACTCAGATAGTCCACGCATTACAGAATGCCCCCAGATGTGCATCGGAAACTACTACTGGTCTTCCAGGGATCGATCAAAGCGTAAATTGTTTGAGACATTTCTCCCATGGAGAAAAGTGCGCATGGTGACTGTTGCATTCAATCCCGATGCAATATCTGTGTTTCATCAACACTTTGAAGGTCCACAGATTACAGAATGCCTCCAGATGTGCATCGCAAACTACTACTGGTCTTGCAGGGAACGATCAAGGCGTAGACTGTTTGAGACATTACTCCCATGGAGTAAAGTGCGCACTTCAGTGTTTCATCAACACTTTGAAGGTCCACAGATTACCGAATGCCTCCAGATGTGCATCGGAAACTACTACTGGTCGTGCCGGTAACGATCAAAGCGTAGACAGATTGAGACATTACTCCCATGAAGGAAAGTGCGCATGGTGACTGTTGGATTCAATCCCGATGCAATATCTGTGTGTCAATAACACTCTGATAGTCCATACATTACAGAATGACACCAGATGTGCATCGGAACCTACTACTGGTCTTCCAGGAAATGATCAAAGCGTAGACTGTTTGAGACATTACTCCCATGGAGGAAAATGCGCATGATGACTGTTGTATTCAATCCCGAGGCAATTTCTGTGTTTCATCAACACTTTGATGGTCCATAGATTACAGAATGCCTCCAGATATGCATCGGAAACTACTACTTGTCCTCCAGGGAACGATCAAAACGTAGACTGTTTGAGACATTACTCCCATGGAGGAAAGTGCGCATGGTGACTGTTGTATTCAATCCCGCCGCAATTTCTGTGTTTCATCTACACTTTGAAGGTCCACACATTACAGAATGACACCAGATGTGCATCGGAACCTACTACTGGGCTTCCAGGGAATAATCAAAGAGTAGACTGTTTGAGACATTACTCCCATGGAGGAAAATGCGAATGATGACTGTTGTATTCAATCCCGATGCAATTTCTGTGTTTCATCAACACTCTGATAGTCCACAGATTAAAGCATGACACCAGATGTGCATCGGAAACTACTACTTGTCATCCAGGGAACGATCAAAACGTAGACTGTTTGAGACATTACTCCCATGGAGGAAAGTGCGCATGGTGACTGTTGTATTCAATCCCGATGCAATTTCTGTGTTTCATCAACACTCTGATAGTCCACAGATTAGAGAATGCCTCCAGATGTGTATCGGAAACTACTACTGGTCTTCCAGGGAACGATCAAAGCGTAGACTGTTTGAGACATTACTCCAATGGAGGAAAGTGCGCATGGTGACTGTTGCATTCAATCCCGATGCAATTTCTGTGTTCATCAACACTTTGAAGGTCCACAGATTACAGAATGCCTCCAGATGTGCATCGGAAACTACTACTGGTCTTGCAGGGAACGATCAAAGCTTAGACTGTTTGAGACATTACTCCCATGGAGGAAACTGCGCACTTAAGTGTTTCATCAACACTTTGAAGGTCCACAGATTACAGAATGCCTCAAGATATGCATCGGAAGCTACAACTGGTTTTGCAGGGAACGATCAAATCGTAGACTGTTTGAGACATTACTCCCATGGAGGAAAGTGCGCATGGTGACTGTTCTACTCAATCCCGATACAATTTCTGTTTTTCATCAACACTCTGATTGTCCAAACATTACAGAATGACACCAGATGTGCATCGGAACCTACTACTGGTCTTCCAGGGAATGATCAAAGAGTAGACTGTTTGAGACATTACTCCTATGGAGAAAAATGCGCATGATGACTGTTGTATTCAATCCCGATGCAATTTCTGTGTTTCATCAACACTCTGATAGTCCACAGATTAAAGCATGACACCAGATATGCATCGGAAACTACTACTTGTCCTCCAGGGAACGATCAAAACGTAGACTGTTTGAGACATTACTCCCATGGAGGAAAGTGCGGATGGTGACTGTTGTATTCAATTCCGATGCAATTTCTGTGTTTCATCAACACTTTGAAGGTCCACACATTACAGAATGCCTCCAAATGTGCATCGGAAACTACTACTGGTTTTGCAGGGAACGATCAAGGCGTAGACTGTTTGAGACATTACTCCCATGGAGGAAAGTGCGCACTTCAGTGTTTCATCAACACTTTGAAGGTCCACAGATTACAGAATGCCTGCAGATGTGCATCGGAAACTACTACCGGTCCTCCAGGAAACGATCAAGGCGTAGACTGAATGAGACATTACTCCCATGGAGGAATGTGCGCATGGTGACTGTTGTATTCAATCCCGCGGCAATTTCTGTGTTTCATCTACACTTTGAAGTTCCACAGATTACAAAATGCCAGATTTGCATCGCAAACTACTACTGGTCTTGTAGGGAACGATCAAAGCGTAGACTGTTTGAGACATTACTCCCATGGAGGAAAGTGCGCATGGTGAGTGTTGTATTCTATCCTGATGCAATTTCTGTGTTTCATCAACACTTTGAAGGTCCACAGATTACAGAGTGCCTCCAGATGTGCATCGGAAACTACTACTGGTCTTGCAGGGAACGATCAAAGCGTAGACAGTTTGAGACATTACTCCCATGGAGGAAAGTGCGCATGGTGATTGTTGGATTCATTCCCGATGCAATTTCTGTGTGTCAATAACACTCTGATAGTCCACGCATTACAGAATGCCCCCAGATGTGCATCGGAAACTACTACTGGTCTTAAAGGGATCGATCAAAACGTAAATTGTTTGAGATATTACCCCCATTGAGGAAAGTGCGCATGGTGACTGTTGCATTCAATCCCGATGCAATTTCTGTGTTTCATCAACACTTTGAAGGTCCACAGATTACAGAATGCCTCCATATGTGCATCGGAAACTACTACTCGTCTTGCAGGGAACGATGAGGCCGTAGCCTGTTTGAGACATTACTCCCATGGAGGAAAGTGCGCACTTCAGTGTTTCATCAACACTTTGAAGGTCCACAGATTACAGAATGCCTCCAGATGTGCATCGGAAACTACTACCGGTCCTCCAGGAAACGATCAATGCGTAGACTGAATAAGACATTACTCCCATGGAGGAATGTGCGCATGGTGACTGTTGTATTCAATCCCGCGGCAATTTCTGTGTTTCATCTACACTTTGAAGTTCCACAGATTACAAAATGCCAGATTTGCATCGCAAACTACTACTGGTCTTGTAGGGAACGATCAAAGCGTAGACTGTTTGAGACATTACTCCCATGGAGGAAAGTGCGCATGGTGAGTGTTGTATTCTATCCTGATGCAATTTCTGTGTTTCATCAACACTTTGAAGGTCCACAGATTACAGAGTGCCTCCAGATGTGCATCGGAAACTACTACTGGTCTTGCAGGGAACGATCAAAGCGTAGACAGTTTGAGACATTACTCCCATGGAGGAAAGTGCGCATGGTGATTGTTGGATTCATTCCCGATGCAATTTCTGTGTGTCAATAACACTCTGATAGTCCACGCATTACAGAATGCCCCCAGATGTGCATCGGAAACTACTACTGGTCTTAAAGTGATCGATCAAAACGTAAATTGTTTGAGACATTACTCCCATTGAGGAAAGTGCGCATGGTGACTGTTGCATTCAATCCCGATGCAATTTCTGTGTTTCATCAACACTTTGAAGGTCCACAGATTACAGAATGCCTCCATATGTGCATCGGAAACTACTACTCGTCTTGCAGGGAACGATGAGGCCGTAGACTGTTTGAGACGTTACTCCCATGGAGGAAAGTGCGCACTTCAGTGTTTCATCAACACTTTGAAGGTCCACAGATTACAGAATGTCTCCAGATGTGCATCGGAAACTACTACAGGTCGTGCCGGGAACGATCAAAGCGTAGACAGATTGAGACATTTCTCCCATGGAGGAAAGTGCGCATGGTGACTGTTGGATTCAATCCCGATGCAATTTCTGTGTGTCAATAACACTCTGATAGTCCACACATTACAGAATGACACCAGATGTGCATCGGATCCTACTACTGGTCTTCCAGGAAATGATCAAAGCGTAGACTGTTTGAGACATTACTCTCATGGAGGAAAATGCGCATGATGACTGTTGTATTCAATCCCGAGGCAATTTCTGTGTTTCATCTACACTTTGAAGTTCCACAGATTACAAAATGCCAGATTTGCATCGCAAACTACTACTGGTCTTGTAGGGAACGATCAAAGCGTAGACTGTTTGAGACATTACTCCCATGGAGGAAAGTGCGCAAGGTGAGTGTTGTATTCTATCCTGATGCAATTTCTGTTTTTCATCAACACTTTGAAGGTCCACAGATTACAGAGTGCCTCCAGATGTGCATCGGAAACTACTACTGGTCTTGCAGGGAACGATCAAAGCGTAGGCAGTTTGAGACATTACTCCCATGGAGGAAAGTGCGCATGGTGATTGTTGGATTCATTCCCGATGCAATTTCTGTGTGTCAATAACACTCTGATAGTCCACGCATTACAGAATGCCCCCAGATGTGCATCGGAAACTACTACTGGTCTTAAAGGGATCGATCAAAACGTAAATTGTTTGAGACATTACTCCCATTGAGGAAAGTGCGCATGGTGACTGTTGCATTCAATCCCGATGCAATTTCTGTGTTTCATCAACACTTTGAAGGTCCACAGATTACAGAATGCCTCCATATGTGCATCGGAAACTACTACTCGTCTTGCAGGGAACGATGAGGCCGTAGACTGTTTGAGACATTACTCCCATGGAGGAAAGTGCGCACTTCAGTGTTTCATCAACACTTTGAAGGTCCACAGATTACAGAGTGCCTCCAGATGTGCATCGGAAACTACTACTGGTCTTGCAGGGAACGATCAAAGCGTAGACAGTTTGAGACATTACTCCCATGGAGGAAGGTGCGCATGGTGATTGTTGGATTCATTCCCGATGCAATTTCTGTGTGTCAATAACACTCTGATAGTCCACACATTACAGAATGACACCAGATGTGCATCGGATCCTACTACTGGTCTTCCAGGAAATGATCAAAGCGTAGACTGTTTGAGACATTACTCCCATGGAGGAAAATGCGCATGATGACTGTTGTATTCAATCCCGAGGCAATTTCTGTGTTTCATCAACACTTTGATGGTCCATAGATTACAGAATGCCTCCAGATATGCATCGGAAACTACTACTTGTCCTCCAGGGAACGATCAAATCGTAGACTGTTTGAGACATTACTCCCATGGAGGAAAGTGCGCATGGTGACTGTTTTATTCAATCCCGCGGCAATTTCTGTGTTTCATCTACACTTTGAAGGTCCACACATTACGGAATGACACCAGATGTGCATCGGAACCTACTACTGGGCTTCCAGGGAATAATCAAAGTGTAGACTGTTTGAGACATTACTCCCATGGAGGAAAATGCGAATGATGACTGTTGTATTCAATCCCGATGCAATTTCTGTGTTTCATCAACACTCTGATAGTCCACAGATTAAAGCACTACACCAGATGTGCATCGGAAACTACTACTTGTCCGCCAGGGAACGATCAAAACGTAGACTGTTTGAGACATTACTCCCATGGAGGAAAGTGCGCATGGTGACTGTTGTATTCAATCCCGATGCAATTTCTGAGTTTCATCAACACTCTGATAGTCCACAGATTACAGAATGCCTCCAGATGTGTATCGGAAACTACTACTGGTCTTGCAGGGAACGATCAAAGCTTAGACTGTTTGAGACATTACTCCCATGGAGGAAAGTGCGCATGGTGACTGTTCTACTCAATCCCGATACAATTTCTGTTTTTCATCAACACTCTGATTGTCCACACATTACAGAATGACACCAGATGTGCATCGGAACCTACTACTGGTCTTCCAGGGAATGATCAAAGAGTAGACTGTTTGAGACATTACTCCCATGGAGGAAAATGCGCATGATGACTGTTGTATTCAATTCCGATGCAATTTCTGTGTTTCATCAACACTTTGAAGGTCCACAGATTACAGAATGCCTCCAGATGTGCATCGGAAACTACTACCGTTCTTGCAGGGAACGATCAAGGCGTAGACTGTTTGAGACATTACTCCCATGGAGGAAAGTGCTCACTTCAGTGTTTCATCAACACTTTGAAGGTCCACAGATTACAGAATGCCTCCAGATGTGCATCGGAAACTACTTTCGGTCCTCCAGGAAACGATCAAGTCGTAGACTGAATGAGACATTACTCCCATGGAGGAATGTGCGCATGGTGACTGTTGTATTCAATCCCGCGGCAATTTCTGTGTTTCATCTACACTTTGAAGGTCCACAGATTACAAAATGCCAGATGTGCATCGCAAACTACTACTGGCCTTGTAGGGAACGATCAAAGCGTAGACTGTTTGAGACATTACTCCCATGGAGGAAAGTGCGGATGGTGACTGTTGTATTCAATTCCGATGCAATTTCTGTGTTTCATCAACACTTTGAAGGTCCACAGATTACAGAATGCCTCCAGATGTGCATCGGAAACTACTACCGGTCTTGCAGGGAACGATCAAGGCGTAGACAGTTTGAGACATTACTCCCATGGAGGAAAGTGCGCATGGTGACTGTTGGATTCATTCCCGATGCAATTTCTGTGTGTCAATAACACTCTGATAGTCCACGCATAACAGAATGCCCCCAGATGTGCATCGGAAACTACTACTGGTCTTCCAGGGATCGATCAAAACGTTAATTGTTTGAGACATTACTCCCATTGAGGAAAGTGCGCATGGTGACTGTTACATTCAATCCCGATGCAATTTCTGTGTTTCATCAACACTTTGGAGGTCCACAGATTACAGAATGCCTCCAGATGTGCATCGGAAACAACCAGTGGTCTTGCAGGGAACGATCAGGGCGTAGACTGTTTGAGACATTACTCCCATGGAGGAAAGTGCGCACTTCAGTGTTTCATCAACACTTTGAAGGTCCACAGATTACAGAATGCCTCCAGATGTGCATCGGAAACTACTACAGGTCGTGCCGGGAACGATCAAAGCGTACACAGATTGAGACATTACTCCCATGGAGGAAAGTGCGCATGGTGACTGTTGGATTCAATCCCGATGCAATTTCTGTGTGTCAATAACACTCTGATAGTCCACACATTACAGAATGACACCAGATGTGCATCGGATCCTACTACTGGTCTTCCAGGAAATGATCAAAGCGTAGACTGTTTGAGACATTACTCCCATGGAGGAAAATGCGCATGATGACTGTTGTATTCAATCCCGAAGCAATTTCTGTGTTTCATCAACACTTTGATGGTCCATAGATTACAGAATGCCTCCAGATATGCATCGGAAACTGCTACTTGTCCTCCAGGGAACGATCAAATCGTAGACTGTTTGAGACATTACTCCCATGGAGGAAAGTGCACATGGTGACTGTTGTATTCAATCCCGCGGCAATTTCTGTGTTTCATTTACACTTTGAAGGTCCACACATTACGGAATGACACCAGATGTGCATCGGAACCTACTACTGGGCTTCCAGGGAATAATCAAAGAGTAGACTGTTTGAGACATTACTCCCATGGAGGAAAATGCGAATGATGACTGTTGTATTCAATCCCGATGCAATTTCTGTGTTTCATCAACACTCTGATAGTCCATAGATTAAAGCACTACACCAGATGTGCATCGGAAACTACTACTTGTCCGCCAGGGAACGATCAAAACGTAGACTGTTTGAGACATTACTCCCATGGAGGAAAGTGCGCATGGTGACTGTTGTATTCAATCCCGATGCAATTTCTGAGTTTCATCAACACTCTGATAGTCCACAGATTACAGAATGCCTCCAGATGTGTATCGGAAACTACTACTGTTCTTGCAGGGAACGATCAAAGCTTAGACTGTTTGAGACATTACTCCCATGGAGGAAAGTGCGCACTTAAGTGTTTCATCAACACTTTGAAGGTCCACAGATTACAGAATGCCTCCAGATATGCATCGGAAACTACAACTGGTTTTGCAGGGAATGATCAAATCGTAGACTATTTGAGACATTACTCCCATGGAGAAAGTGCGCATGGTGACTGTTCTATTCAATCCCGATACAATTTCTGTTTTTCATCAACACTCTGATTGTCCACACATTACAGAATGACACCAGATGTGCATCGGAACCTACTACTGGTCTTCCAGGGAATGATCAAAGAGTAGACTGTTTGAGACATTACTCCGATGGAGGAAAATGCGCGTGATTACTGTTGTATTCAATCCCGATGCAATTTCTGTGTTTCATCAACACTCTGATAGTCCACAGATTAAAGCATGACACCAGATGTGCATCGGAAACTACTACTTGTCCTCCAGGGAACGATCAAAATGTAGACTGTTTGAGACATTACTCCCATGGAGGAAAGTGCGCATGGTGACTGTTGTATTCAATCCCGATGCAATTTCTGTGTTTCATCAACACTTTGAAGGTCCAAAGATTAGAAAATGCCAGATGTGCGTCGGAAACTAATACTGGTCTTGTAGGGAACGATCAAAGCGTAGACTGTTTGAGACATTACTCCCATGGCGGAAAGGATGCATGGTGACTGTTGTATTCAATCCCGAGGCAATTTCTGTGTTTCATCAACACTCCGATAGTCCACAGAATACAGAATGCCCCAAGATGTGCATCGGAAACTAATACTGGTCTTCCAGGGAACGATCAAAGCGTAAACTGTTTGAGACATTACTCCCATGGAGGAAAGTGCGCATGGTGACTGTTGTATTCAATCCCGATGCAATTTCCGTGTTTCATCAACATCCTGATAGTCCACAAATTTCAGAATGCTTCCAGATGTGAATCAGAAACTACTACTGGTCTTCCAGGAAACGATCAAAGCGTAGACTGTTTGAGACATTACTCCCATTTAGGAAAGTGCGCATGGTGACTGTTGTATTCAATCCCGATGCAACTTCTGTGTTTCATCAACACTCTGATAGTCCACAGTTTACAGAATGCCTCCAGATGTGTATCGGAAAGTACTACTGGTCTTCCAGGGAACGATCAAAGCGTAGACTGTTTGAGACATTACTCCCATGGAGGAAAGTGCGCATGTTGACAGTTATATTCAATCCCGATGCAATTTCTGTGTTTCAACAACGCTCTGATTGTCCACAGATTACAGAATGACACCAGATGTGCATCGGAAACTACTACTTGTCCTCCTGGGAACGATCAAAACGTAGACTGTTTGAGACATTACTCCCATGGAGGAAAGTGCGCATGGTGACTGTTGTATTCATTCCTGTGGCAATTTCGGTGTTTCATCAACACTTTGCAGGTCCGCAGATTACAGAATGCCTCAAGATGTGCATCGGAAACTACTACTGGTCTTGCAGGGAGCGATCAAAGCGTAGACTGTTTGAGACATTTCTCCCATGGAGGAAAGTGCGCATGGTGACTGTTGTATTAATCCCGATGCAATTTCTGTGTTTCATCAACACTCCGATAGTCCACAGAATACTGAATGCCCCCAGATGTGCATCGGAAACTAGTACTGGTCTTCCAGGGAACGATCAAAGCGTAAACTGTTTGAGACATTACTCCCATGGAGGAAAGTGCGCATATTGACTGTTGTATTCAATCCCGATGCAATTTCTGTGTTTCATCAACACTCTGATAGTCCACAGATTACAGAATGCCTCCAGATGTGCATCGGAAACTACTACTGGTCTTCCAGGGAACGATCAAAATGTAGACTGTTTGAGACATTACTCCCATGGAGGAAAGTGCGCATTGTGACTGTTGCATTCAATCCCGATGCAATTTCTGTGTTTCATCAACACTTTGAAAGTCCACAGATTACAGGATGCCTCCAGATGTGCATCGGAAACTACTACTGGTCTTGCAGGGAACGATCAAAGCTTAGACTGTTTGAGACATTACTCCCATATAGGAAAGTGCGCACTTCAGTGTTTCATCAACACTTTGAAGGTCCACAGATTACAGAATGCCTCCAGATATGCATCGGAAACTACTACCGGTCCTCCAGGAAACGATCAAAGCGTAGACTGAATGAGACATTACTCTGATGGAGGAATGAGCGCATGGTGACTGTTGTATTCAATCCCGCGGCAATTTCTGTGTTTCATCTCTACTTTGAAGGTCCACAGATTACAAAATGCCAGATGTGCATCGCAAACTACTACTGGTCTTGTAGGGAACGATCAAAGCGTAGACTGTTTGAGACATTACTCCCATGAAGGAAAGTGCGCATGGTGAGTGTTGTATTCTATCCTGATGCAATTTCTGTGTTTCATCAACACTTTGAAGGTCCACAGATTACAGAATGCCTCCAGATGTGCATCGGAAACTACTACTGGTCTTGCAGGGAACGATCAAAGCGTAGACAGTTTGAGACATTACTCCCATGGAGGAAAGTGCGCATGGTGTCTGTTGTATTCAATCCCTCTGCAATTTCTGTGTTTCATCAACACTCTGATAGTCCACGCATTACAGAATGCCCCCAGATGTGCATTGGAAACTACTACTGGTCTTCCAGGGATCGATCAAAGCGTAAATTGTTTGAGACATTACTCCCATGGAGGAAAGTGCGAATGGTGACTGTTGCATTCAATCCCGATGCAATTTCTGTGTTTCATCAACACTTTGAAGGTCCACAGTTTACAGAATGCCTCCAGATGTGCATCGGAAACTACTACTGGTAGTGCCGGGAACGATCAAAGCGTAGACAGATTGAGACATTACTCCCATGGAGGAAAGTGCGCATGGTGACTGTTGTATTCAATCCCGATGCAATTTCTGTGTGTCAATAACACTCTGATAGTCCACACATTACAGAATGACACCAGATGTGCATCGGAACCTACTACTGGTCTTCCAGGAAATGATCAAAGCGTAGACTGCTTCAGACATTACTCCCATGGAGGAAAGTGCGCATGGTGATTGTTGTATTCAATCCCGATGCAATTTCTGTGTTTCATGAACACTCATATAGTCCACAGATTACAGAATGCCTAAAGATGTGCATTGGAAACTACCACTGGTCTTCCAGAGAACGATCAAAGCGTAGATTGTTTGAGATATTACTATCATGGAGGAAAGTGCGCATGGTGACTGTTGTATTCAATCCCGATGCAATTTCTGTGTTTCATCAACACTTTGTTGGTCCACAGATTACAGAATGCCTCTAGATGTGCATCGGAAACTACTACTGGTCTTCCAGGGAACGATCAAAGCGTAAACTCTATGAGACATTACTCCCTTGGAGGAAGGTGCGCATGGTGACTCTTATAATCAATCCCGATGCAATATCTGTGTTTCATTAACACTCTGTAAATCCACAGAGTAAGGAATGCCACCAGATGTGCATCGGAAACTACTACTGATCTTCCAGGGAACGATCAAAGCGTAGACTGTTTGAGACATTACTCCCATGGAGGAAAGTGCTCATGGTGACTGTTGTATTCAATCCCGATGCAATTTCTGTGTTTCATCAACAGTCTGATAGTCCACAGATTACAGAATGCCTCCAGATGTGCATTGAAAAGTACCACTGGTCTTCCAGGGAACGATCAAAGCATAGACTGTTTGAGACATTACTAACATGGAGGAAAGTGCGCATGGTGACTGTTGTATTCAATCCCGATGCAATTTCTGTGTTTCATCAACACACTGATGGTCCACAGATTAAAGAATGCCTCCAGATGTGCATCGGAAACTACCACTGGTCTTCCAGTTAACGATCAAAGCGTAGACTGTTTGAGACATTACTCCCATGGAGGGATATGCGCATGGTGATTGTTGTATTCAATCCCGATGCAATTTCTGTGTTTCATCAACACTCTGATAGTCCACAGTGTACAGAATGCCTCCAGATGTGCATCGGAAACTACTACTGGTCTTCCAGGGAACGATCAAAGCGTAGACTGTTGAGACATTACTCCCATGGAGGAAAGTGCGCATGGTGACTGTTTTATTCAATCCCGATGCAATTTCTGTGTTTCATCAACACTCTTTTAGTCCACAGATTACAGAATGCTACCAGATGTGCATCGGAAACTACTACTGGTCTTCCAGGGAACGATCAAAGAGTGGACTGTTTCAGACATTACTCCCATGGAGGAAAGTGTCCATGGTGACTGTTGTATTCAATCCCGATGCAATTTCTGTGTTTCATCAACACTCTGATGGTCCACAGATTACAGAATGCCTCCAGATGTGCATCGGAAACTACCACTGGTCTTCCAGGGAACGATCAAAGCGTAGACTGTTTGAGATATTACTAACATGGAGGAAAGTGCGCATGGTGACTGTTGTGTTCAATCAGGATGCAATTTCTGTGTTTCATCAACTCTCTGATAGTCCAAAGATTACAGAATGCTACCAGATGTGCATCGGAAACTACTACTGGTCTTCCAGGGAACGATCAAAGAGTGGACTGTTTCAGACATTTCTCCCATGGAGGAAAGTGCGCATGGTGACTGTTGTATTCAATCCCTATGCAATTTCTGTGTCTCATCAACACTCTGACAGTCCACAGATTACAGAATACCACCAGATGTGCATCGGAAACTACTACAGATCTTCCAGGTAACGATTTAATCATAGACTGTTTGAGACATACCTCCCGTGGAGGAAAGTGAGTAGGGTGACTGTTTTATACAATCCCGATGCAATTTCGGTGTTTCATCAACACTATGATAGTCCACAGATTACAGAATGCCACAGATGTGCATCGGAAACTACTACTGAACTTCCAGGAACCTGTCAAAGGGTGGACTGTTTCAGACATTACTCCCATGGAGGAAAGTGCGCATGGTGACTGTTGTATTCAATCCCGATGCAATTTCTGTGTTTCATCAACAGTCTGATAGTCCACAGATTACAGAATGCCTCTAGATGTGCATTGGAAACTACTACTGGTCTTCCTGGAAACGATCAAAGGTTAGACTGTTTGAGACATTACTTACATGGAGGAAAGTGCGCATGGTGACTGTTGTATTCAATCCCGATGCAATTTCTGTGTTTCATCAACACTCTGATGGTCCACAGATTACAGAAAGCCTCCAGATGTGCATCGGAAACTACTACTGGCCTTCCAGAGAACGATCAAAGCGTAAACTCTTTGAGACATTACTCCCATTTAGGAAAGTTCGCATGGTGACTGTCGTATTCAATCCCGATGCAATTTCTGTGTTTCATCAACACTCTGATAGACCATAGATTACAGAATGCCTCCAGATCGCATCGGAATCTGCTACTGGTCTTCCAGGGAACGATCAAAGCGTAGACTGAAAGAGACATACCTCGCGTGGAGGAAAGTGCGCATGGTGACTGTTTTATTCAATCCCGATGCAATTTCTGTGTTTCATCAACACTCTGATACTTTACAGATTACAGAAAGCCACCAGATGTGCATCGGAAACTACTACTGGTCTTCCAGGGAACGATCAAAGGGTGGACTGCTTCAGACATTACTCCCATGGAGCAAAGTGCGCATGGTGATTGTTGTATTCAATCCCGATGCAATTTCTGTGTTTCATGAACTCTCATATAGTCCACAGATTACAGAATGCCTAAAGATGTGCATTGGAAACTACCACTGGTCTTCCAGAGAACGATCAAAGCGTAGATTGTTTGAGATATTACTAACATGGAGGAAAATTGCGCATGGTGACTGTTGTATTCAATTCCGATGCAATTTCTGTGTTTCATCAACACTTTGTTGGTCCACAGATTACAGAATGCCTCTAGATGTGCATCGGAAACTACTACTGGTCTTCCAGGGAACGATCGAAGCGTAAACTCTTTGAGACATTACTCCCTTGGGGGAAGGTGCGCATGGTGACTGTTATAATCAATCCCGATGCAATTTCTGTGTTTCATTAACACTCTGATAATCCAGATATTGAGGAATGCCACCAGATGTGCATCGGAAACGACTACTGGTCTTCCTGGGACGATACAAGCGTAGACTTTTAGAGAAATTACTCCCATGCAGGGAAGTGCGCTTGGTGACTGTTTTATTGAATCCCGATGCAATTTCTGTGATTCACCAACACTCTGATAGTCCACAGATTACAGAATGCCTCCAGATGTGCATCGGAAACTACCACTGGTCTTCCAGGGAAGGATCAAAGCGTAGACTGTTTGAGACATTACTAACATGTAGGAAAGTGCGCATGGTGACTGTTTTATTCAATCCAGATGCATTTTCTGTGTTTCATCAACACTTTGAAGGTCCTTTGCTTACAGAATCCATCCAGATGTGCATCGGAAACTACTACTGTTCTTCCAGGGAACGATCAAAGCGTAGACTATTTGAGACATTACTCCCATGGAGCAAAGTGCGCATTGTGAGTGTTGTATTCAATCCCGATGCAATTACTGTGTTTCATGAACACTCATATAGTCCACAGATTACAGAATGCCTAAAGATGTGCACTGGAAACTACCACTGGTCTTCCAGAGAACGATCAAAGCGTAGATTGTTTGAGATATTACTAACATGGAGGAAAGTGCGCATGGTGACTGTTGTATTCAATCCCGATGCAATTTCTGTGTTTCATCAACACTATGTTGGTCCACAGATTACAGAATGCCTCTAGATGTGCATCGGAAACTACTACTGGTCTTCCAGGGAACGATCAAAGCGTAAACTCTTTGAGACATTACTCCCTTGGGGGAAGGTGCGCATGGTGATTGTTATAATCAATCCCGATGCAATTTCTGTGTTTCATTAACACTCTGATAATCCAGATATTAAGGAATGCCACCAGATGTGCATCGGAAACTACTACTGGTCTTCCTGGGGACGATCCTAGCGTAGACTTTTAGAGAAATTACTCCCATGCAGGGAAGTGCGCTTGGTGACTGTTTTATTTAATCCCGATGCAATTTCTGTGTTTCATCATCACTCTGATAATCCACAGATTAAGGAATGCCACCAGATATGCATCGGAAACTACTACTGGACTTCCAGGGAACGATCAAAGCGCAGACTGTTTGAGACATTACTCCCGTGGAGGAAAGTGCGCATCGTGACTGTTGTATTCAATCCCGACGCAATCTCTGTGCTTCATCAACACTCTGACAGTCCACAGATTACAGAATACCACCAGATGTGCATTGGAAACTACTACTGGTCTTCCAGGTAACGATTTAAGCGTAGACTGTTTGAGACATACCTCCCGTGGAGGAAAGTGCGCAAGGTGACTCTTTTATTCAATCCCGATGCAATTTCTGTGTTTCATCAACACTATGTTGGTCCACAGATTACAGAATGCCTCTAGATGTGCATCGGAAACTACTACTGGACTTCCAGGGAACGATCAAAGCGCAGACTGTTTGAGACATTACTCCCATGAAGGAAAGTGCGCATGGTGAGTGTTGTATTCTATCCTGATGCAATTTCTGTGTTTCATCAACACTTTGAAGGTCCACAGATTACAGAATGCCTCCAGATGTGCATCGGAAACTACTACTGGTCTTGCAGGGAACGATCAAAGCGTAGACAGTTTGAGACATTACTCCCATGGAGGAAAGTGCGCATGGTGTCTGTTGTATTCAATCCCTCTGCAATTTCTGTGTTTCATCAACACTCTGATAGTCCACGCATTACAGAATGCCCCCAGATGTGCATTGGAAACTACTACTGGTCTTCCAGGGATCGATCAAAGCGTAAATTGTTTGAGACATTACTCCCATGGAGGAAAGTGCGAATGGTGACTGTTGCATTCAATCCCGATGCAATTTCTGTGTTTCATCAACACTTTGAAGGTCCACAGATTACAGAATGCCTCCAGATGTGCATCGGAAACTACTACTGGTAGTGCCGGGAACGATCAAAGCGTAGACAGATTGAGACATTACTCCCATGGAGGAAAGTGCGCATGGTGACTGTTGTATTCAATCCCGATGCAATTTCTGTGTGTCAATAACACTCTGATAGTCCACACATTACAGAATGACACCAGATGTGCATCGGAACCTACTACTGGTCTTCCAGGAAATGATCAAAGCGTAGACTGCTTCAGACATTACTCCCATGGAGGAAAGTGCGCATGGTGATTGTTGTATTCAATCCCGATGCAATTTCTGTGTTTCATGAACACTCATATAGTCCACAGATTACAGAATGCCTAAAGATGTGCATTGGAAACTACCACTGGTCTTCCAGAGAACGATCAAAGCGTAGATTGTTTGAGATATTACTATCATGGAGGAAAGTGCGCATGGTGACTGTTGTATTCAATCCCGATGCAATTTCTGTGTTTCATCAACACTTTGTTGGTCCACAGATTACAGAATGCCTCTAGATGTGCATCGGAAACTACTACTGGTCTTCCAGGGAACGATCAAAGCGTAAACTCTATGAGACATTACTCCCTTGGAGGAAGGTGCGCATGGTGACTCTTATAATCAATCCCGATGCAATATCTGTGTTTCATTAACACTCTGTAAATCCACAGATTAAGGAATGCCACCAGATGTGCATCGGAAACTACTACTGATCTTCCAGGGAACGATCAAAGCGTAGACTGTTTGAGACATTACTCCCATGGAGGAAAGTGCTCATGGTGACTGTTGTATTCAATCCCGATGCAATTTCTGTGTTTCATCAACAGTCTGATAGTCCACAGATTACAGAATGCCTCCAGATGTGCATTGAAAAGTACCACTGGTCTTCCAGGGAACGATCAAAGCATAGACTGTTTGAGACATTACTAACATGGAGGAAAGTGCGCATGGTGACTGTTGTATTCAATCCCGATGCAATTTCTGTGTTTCATCAACACACTGATGGTCCACAGATTAAAGAATGCCTCCAGATGTGCATCGGAAACTACCACTGGTCTTCCAGTTAACGATCAAAGCGTAGACTGTTTGAGACATTACTCCCATGGAGGGATGTGCGCATGGTGATTGTTGTATTCAATCCCGATGCAATTTCTGTGTTTCATCAACACTCTGATAGTCCACAGTGTACAGAATGCCTCCAGATGTGCATCGGAAACTACTACTGGTCTTCCAGGGAACGATCAAAGCGTAGACTGTTGAGACATTACTCCCATGGAGGAAAGTGCGCATGGTGACTGTTTTATTCAATCCCGATGCAATTTCTGTGTTTCATCAACACTCTTTTAGTCCACAGATTACAGAATGCTACCAGATGTGCATCGGAAACTACTACTGGTCTTCCAGGGAACGATCAAAGAGTGGACTGTTTCAGACATTACTCCCATGGAGGAAAGTGTCCATGGTGACTGTTGTATTCAATCCCGATGCAATTTCTGTGTTTCATCAACACTCTGATGGTCCACAGATTACAGAATGCCTCCAGATGTGCATCGGAAACTACCACTGGTCTTCCAGGGAACGATCAAAGCGTAGACTGTTTGAGATATTACTAACATGGAGGAAAGTGCGCATGGTGACTGTTGTATTCAATCAGGATGCAATTTCTGTGTTTCATCAACTCTCTGATAGTCCAAAGATTACAGAATGCTACCAGATGTGCATCGGAAACTACTACTGGTCTTCCAGGGAACGATCAAAGAGTGGACTGTTTCAGACATTTCTCCCATGGAGGAAAGTGCGCATGGTGACTGTTGTATTCAATCCCTATGCAATTTCTGTGTCTCATCAACACTCTGACAGTCCACAGATTACAGAATACCACCAGATGTGCATCGGAAACTACTACAGATCTTCCAGGTAACGATTTAATCATAGACTGTTTGAGACATACCTCCCGTGGAGGAAAGTGAGTAGGGTGACTGTTTTATACAATCCCGATGCAATTTCGGTGTTTCATCAACACTCTGATAGTCCACAGATTACAGAATGCCACAGATGTGCATCGGAAACTACTACTGAACTTCCAGGAACCTGTCAAAGGGTGGACTGTTTCAGACATTACTCCCATGGAGGAAAGTGCGCATGGTGACTGTTGTATTCAATCCCGATGCAATTTCTGTGTTTCATCAACAGTCTGATAGTCCACAGATTACAGAATGCCTCTAGATGTGCATTGGAAACTACTACTGGTCTTCCTGGAAACGATCAAAGGTTAGACTGTTTGAGACATTACTTACATGGAGGAAAGTGCGCATGGTGACTGTTGTATTCAATCCCGATGCAATATCTGTGTTTCATCAACACTCTGATGGTCCACAGATTACAGAATGCCTCCAGATGTGCATCGGAAACTACTACTGGCCTTCCAGAGAACGATCAAAGCGTAAACTCTTTGAGACATTACTCCCATTTAGGAAAGTTCGCATGGTGACTGTCGTATTCAATCCCGATGCAATTTCTGTGTTTCATCAACACTCTGATAGACCATAGATTACAGAATGCCTCCAGATCGCATCGGAATCTGCTACTGGTCTTCCAGGGAACGATCAAAGCGTAGACTGAAAGAGACATACCTCGCGTGGAGGAAAGTGCGCATGGTGACTGTTTTATTCAATCCCGATGCAATTTCTGTGTTTCATCAACACTCTGATACTTTACAGATTACAGAAAGCCACCAGATGTGCATCGGAAACTACTACTGGTCTTCCAGGGAACGATCAAAGGGTGGACTGCTTCAGACATTACTCCCAAGGAGCAAAGTGCGCATGGTGATTGTTGTATTCAATCCCGATGCAATTTCTGTGTTTCATGAACTCTCATATAGTCCACAGATTACAGAATGCCTAAAGATGTGCATTGGAAACTACCACTGGTCTTCCAGAGAACGATCAAAGCGTAGATTGTTTGAGATATTACTAACATGGAGGAAAATTGCGCATGGTGACTGTTGTATTCAATTCCGATGCAATTTCTGTGTTTCATCAACACTTTGTTGGTCCACAGATTACAGAATGCCTCTAGATGTGCATCGGAAACTACTACTGGTCTTCCAGGGAACGATCGAAGCGTAAACTCTTTGAGACATTACTCCCTTGGGGGAAGGTGCGCATGGTGACTGTTATAATCAATCCCGATGCAATTTCTGTGTTTCATTAACACTCTGATAATCCAGATATTAAGGAATGCCACCAGATGTGCATCGGAAACGACTACTGGTCTTCCTGGGGACGATACAAGCGTAGACTTTTAGAGAAATTACTCCCATGCAGGGAAGTGCGCTTGGTGACTGTTTTATTGAATCCCGATGCAATTTCTGTGATTCACCAACACTCTGATAGTCCACAGATTACAGAATGCCTCCAGATGTGCATCGGAAACTACCACTGGTCTTCCAGGGAAGGATCAAAGCGTAGACTGTTTGAGACATTACTAACATGTAGGAAAGTGCGCATGGTGACTGTTTTATTCAATCCAGATGCATTTTCTGTGTTTCATCAACACTTTGAAGGTCCTTTGCTTACAGAATCCATCCAGATGTGCATCGGAAACTACTACTGTTCTTCCAGGGAACGATCAAAGCGTAGACTATTTGAGACATTACTCCCATGGAGCAAAGTGCGCATTGTGAGTGTTGTATTCAATCCCGATGCAATTACTGTGTTTCATGAACACTCATATAGTCCACAGATTACAGAATGCCTAAAGATGTGCACTGGAAACTACCACTGGTCTTCCAGAGAACGATCAAAGCGTAGATTGTTTGAGATATTACTAACATGGAGGAAAGTGCGCATGGTGACTGTTGTATTCAATCCCGATGCAATTTCTGTGTTTCATCAACACTATGTTGGTCCACAGATTACAGAATGCCTCTAGATGTGCATCGGAAACTACTACTGGTCTTCCAGGGAACGATCAAAGCGTAAACTCTTTGAGACATTACTCCCTTGGGGGAAGGTGCGCATGGTGATTGTTATAATCAATCCCGATGCAATTTCTGTGTTTCATTAACACTCTGATAATCCAGATATTAAGGAATGCCACCAGATGTGCATCGGAAACTACTACTGGTCTTCCTGGGGACGATCCTAGCGTAGACTTTTAGAGAAATTACTCCCATGCAGGGAAGTGCGCTTGGTGACTGTTTTATTTAATCCCGATGCAATTTCTGTGTTTCATCATCACTCTGATAATCCACAGATTAAGGAATGCCACCAGATATGCATCGGAAACTACTACTGGACTTCCAGGGAACGATCAAAGCGCAGACTGTTTGAGACATTACTCCCGTGGAGGAAAGTGCGCATGGTGACTGTTGTATTCAATCCCGACGCAATCTCTGTGCTTCATCAACACTCTGACAGTCCACAGATTACAGAATACCACCAGATGTGCATTGGAAACTACTACTGGTCTTCCAGGTATCGATTTAAGCGTAGACTGTTTGAGACATACCTCCCGTGGAGGAAAGTGCGCAAGGTGACTCTTTTATTCAATCCCGATGCAATTTCGGTGTTTAATCAACACTCTGATAGTCCACAGATTACAGAATACCACAGATGTGCATCGGAAACAACTACTGGTCTTCCAGGGAACGGTCAAAGGGTGGACTGTTTCAGACATTAATCCCATGGCGGAAAGTGCGCATGGTGACGGTTGTATTCAATCCCGATGCAATTTCTGTGTTTCATCAACAGTCTGATAGTCCACAGATTACAGAATGCCTCCAGATGTGCATTGAAAAGTACCACTGGTCTTCCAGGGAACGATCAAAGCATAGACTGTTTGAGACATTACTAACATGGAGGAAAGTGCGCATGGTGACTGTTGTATTCAATCCCGATGCAATTTCTGTGTTTCATCAACACACTGATGGTCCACAGATTAAAGAATGCCTCCAGATGTGCATCGGAAACTACCACTGGTCTTCCAGTTAACGATCAAAGCGTAGACTGTTTGAGACATTACTCCCATGGAGGGATGTGCGCATGGTGATTGTTGTATTCAATCCCGATGCAATTTCTGTGTTTCATCAACACTCTGATAGTCCACAGTGTACAGAATGCCTCCAGATGTGCATCGGAAACTACTACTGGTCTTCCAGGGAACGATCAAAGCGTAGACTGTTGAGACATTACTCCCATGGAGGAAAGTGCGCATGGTGACTGTTTTATTCAATCCCGATGCAATTTCTGTGTTTCATCAACACTCTTTTAGTCCACAGATTACAGAATGCTACCAGATGTGCATCGGAAACTACTACTGGTCTTCCAGGGAACGATCAAAGAGTGGACTGTTTCAGACATTACTCCCATGGAGGAAAGTGTCCATGGTGACTGTTGTATTCAATCCCGATGCAATTTCTGTGTTTCATCAACACTCTGATGGTCCACAGATTACAGAATGCCTCCAGATGTGCATCGGAAACTACCACTGGTCTTCCAGGGAACGATCAAAGCGTAGACTGTTTGAGATATTACTAACATGGAGGAAAGTGCGCATGGTGACTGTTGTATTCAATCAGGATGCAATTTCTGTGTTTCATCAACTCTCTGATAGTCCAAAGATTATAGAATGCTACCAGATGTGCATCGGAAACTACTACTGGTCTTCCAGGGAACGATCAAAGAGTGGACTGTTTCAGACATTTCTCCCATGGAGGAAAGTGCGCATGGTGACTGTTGTATTCAATCCCTATGCAATTTCTGTGTCTCATCAACACTCTGACAGTCCACAGATTACAGAATACCACCAGATGTGCATCGGAAACTACTACAGATCTTCCAGGTAACGATTTAATCATAGACTGTTTGAGACATACCTCCCGTGGAGGAAAGTGAGTAGGGTGACTGTTTTATACAATCCCGATGCAATTTCGGTGTTTCATCAACACTCTGATAGTCCACAGATTACAGAATGCCACAGATGTGCATCGGAAACTACTACTGAACTTCCAGGAACCTGTCAAAGGGTGGACTGTTTCAGACATTACTCCCATGGAGGAAAGTGCGCATGGTGACTGTTGTATTCAATCCCGATGCAATTTCTGTGTTTCATCAACAGTCTGATAGTCCACAGATTACAGAATGCCTCTAGATGTGCATTGGAAACTACTACTGGTCTTCCTGGAAACGATCAAAGGTTAGACTGTTTGAGACATTACTTACATGGAGGAAAGTGCGCATGGTGACTGTTGTATTCAATCCCGATGCAATATCTGTGTTTCATCAACACTCTGATGGTCCACAGATTACAGAATGCCTCCAGATGTGCATCGGAAACTACTACTGGCCTTCCAGAGAACGATCAAAGCGTAAACTCTTTGAGACATTACTCCCATTTAGGAAAGTTCGCATGGTGACTGTCGTATTCAATCCCGATGCAATTTCTGTGTTTCATCAACACTCTGATAGACCATAGATTACAGAATGCCTCCAGATCGCATCGGAATCTGCTACTGGTCTTCCAGGGAACGATCAAAGCGTAGACTGAAAGAGACATACCTCGCGTGGAGGAAAGTGCGCATGGTGACTGTTTTATTCAATCCCGATGCAATTTCTGTGTTTCATCAACACTCTGATACTTTACAGATTACAGAAAGCCACCAGATGTGCATCGGAAACTACTACTGGTCTTCCAGGGAACGATCAAAGGGTGGACTGCTTCAGACATTACTCCCATGGAGCAAAGTGCGCATGGTGATTGTTGTATTCAATCCCGATGCAATTTCTGTGTTTCATGAACTCTCATATAGTCCACAGATTACAGAATGCCTAAAGATGTGCATTGGAAACTACCACTGGTCTTCCAGAGAACGATCAAAGCGTAGATTGTTTGAGATATTACTAACATGGAGGAAAATTGCGCATGGTGACTGTTGTATTCAATCCAGATGCATTTTCTGTGTTTCATCAACACTTTGAAGGTCCTTTGCTTACAGAATCCATCCAGATGTGCATCGGAAACTACTACTGTTCTTCCAGGGAACGATCAAAGCGTAGACTATTTGAGACATTACTCCCATGGAGCAAAGTGCGCATTGTGAGTGTTGTATTCAATCCCGATGCAATTACTGTGTTTCATGAACACTCATATAGTCCACAGATTACAGAATGCCTAAAGATGTGCACTGGAAACTACCACTGGTCTTCCAGAGAACGATCAAAGCGTAGATTGTTTGAGATATTACTAACATGGAGGAAAGTGCGCATGGTGACTGTTGTATTCAATCCCGATGCAATTTCTGTGTTTCATCAACACTATGTTGGTCCACAGATTACAGAATGCCTCTAGATGTGCATCGGAAACTACTACTGGTCTTCCAGGGAACGATCAAAGCGTAAACTCTTTGAGACATTACTCCCTTGGGGGAAGGTGCGCATGGTGATTGTTATAATCAATCCCGATGCAATTTCTGTGTTTCATTAACACTCTGATAATCCAGATATTAAGGAATGCCACCAGATGTGCATCGGAAACTACTACTGGTCTTCCTGGGGACGATCCTAGCGTAGACTTTTAGAGAAATTACTCCCATGCAGGGAAGTGCGCTTGGTGACTGTTTTATTTAATCCCGATGCAATTTCTGTGTTTCATCATCACTCTGATAATCCACAGATTAAGGAATGCCACCAGATATGCATCGGAAACTACTACTGGACTTCCAGGGAACGATCAAAGCGCAGACTGTTTGAGACATTACTCCCGTGGAGGAAAGTGCGCATGGTGACTGTTGTATTCAATCCCGACGCAATCTCTGTGCTTCATCAACACTCTGACAGTCCACAGATTACAGAATACCACCAGATGTGCATTGGAAACTACTACTGGTCTTCCAGGTAACGATTTAAGCGTAGACTGTTTGAGACATACCTCCCGTGGAGGAAAGTGCGCAAGGTGACTCTTTTATTCAATCCCGATGCAATTTCGGTGTTTAATCAACACTCTGATAGTCCACAGATTACAGAATACCACAGATGTGCATCGGAAACAACTACTGGTCTTCCAGGGAACGGTCAAAGGGTGGACTGTTTCAGACATTAATCCCATGGCGGAAAGTGCGCATGGTGACGGTTGTATTCAATCCCGATGCAATTTCTGTGTTTCATCAACAGTCTGATAGTCCACAGATTACAGAATGCCTCCAGATGTGCATTGAAAAGTACCACTGGTCTTCCAGGGAACGATCAAAGCATAGACTGTTTGAGACATTACTAACATGGAGGAAAGTGCGCAAGGTGACTGTTGTATTCAATCCCGATGCAATTTCTGTGTTTCATCAACATACTGATGGTCCACAGATTTAAGAATGCCTCCAGATGTGCATCGGAAACTACCACTTGTCTTCCAGTTAACGATCAAAGCGTAGACTGTTTGAGACATTACTCCCATGGAGGGAAGTGCGCATGGTGATTGTTGTATTCAATCCCGATGCAATTTCTGTGTTTCATCAACACTCTGATAGTCCACAGAGTACAGAATGCCTCCAGATGTGCATCGGAAACTACTACTGGTCTTCCAGGGAACGATCAAAGCGTAGACTGTTTGAGACATTACTCCCATGGAGGAAAGTGCGCATGGTGACTGTTGTACTCAATCCCGATGCAATTTCTGAGTTTCATCAACACTCTGATAGTCCACAGATTACAGTATGCCACCAGATGTGCATCGGAAACTACTACTGGTCTTCCAGGTAACGATCAAAGCGTGGACTCTTTGAGACATACCTCCCGTGGAGGAAAGTGCGCATGGTGACTGTTTTATTCAATCCCGATGCAATTTCTGTGTTTCATCAACACTCTGTTAGTCCACAGTTTACAGAATGCTACCAGATGTGCATCGGAAACTACTACTGGTCTTCCAGGGAACGATCAAAGAGTGGACTGTTTCAGACATTACTCCCATGGAGGAAAGAGCGCATGGTAACTGTTGTATTCAATCCCGATGCAATTTCTGTGTTTCATCAACACTCTGATAGTCCACAGATTACAGAATGCCTCCAGATGTGCATTGGAAACTACTACTGGTCTTCCAGGGAACGATCAAAGCGTAGACTGTTTGAGACATTACTCCCATGGAGGAAAGTGTCCATGGTGACTGTTGTATTCAATCCCGATGCAATTTCTGTGTTTCATCAACACTCTGATGGTCCACAGATTACAGAATGCCTCCAGATGTGCATCGGAAACTACCACTGGTCTTCCAGGGAACGATCAAAGCGTAGTCTGTTTGAGATATTACTAACATGGAGGAAAGTGCGCATGGTGACTGTTGTATTCAATCCCGATGCAATTTCTGTGTTTCATCAACACTCTGATAGTCCACAGATTACAGAATGCTACCAGATGTGCATCGGAAACTACTACTGGTCTTCCAGGGAACGATCAAAGCGTAGACTGTTTGAGACATTACTCCCATGGAGGGAAGTGCGCATGGTGATTGTTGTATTCAATCCCGATGCAATTTCTGTGTTTCATCAACACTCTGATGGTCCACAGATTAAAGAATGCCTCCAGATGTGCATCGGTAACTACCACTGGTCTTCCAGTTAACGATCAAACCGTAGACTGTTTGAGACATTACTCCCATGGAGGGAAGTGCGCATGGTGATTGTTGTATTCAATCCCGATGCAATTTCTGTGTTTCATCAACACTCTGATAGTCCACAGAGTACAGAATGCCTCCAGAAGTGCATCGGAAACTACTACTGGTCTTCCAGGGAACGATCAAAGCGTAGACTGTTTGAGACATTACTCCCATGGAGGAAAGTGCGCATGGTGACTGTTGTACTCAATTCCGATGCAATTTCTGAGTTTCATCAACACTCTGATAGTCCACAGATTACAGAATGCCACCAGGTGTGCATCGGAAACTACTACTGGTATTCCAGGTAACGATCAAAGCGTGGACTGTTTGAGACATACCTCCCGTGGAGGAAAGTGCGCATGGTGACTGTTTTATTCAATCCCGATGCAATTTCTGTGTTTCATCAACACTCTGTTAGTCCACAGATTACAGAAAGCTACCAGATGTGCATCGGAAACTACTACTGGTCTTCCAGGGAACGATCAAAGAGTGGACTGTTTCAGACATTACTCCCATGGAGGAAAGTGCGCATGGTAACTGTTGTATTCAATCCCGATGCAATTTCTGTGTTTCATCAACACTCTGATAGTCCACAGATTACAGAATGCCTCCAGATGTGCATTGGAAACTACTACTGGTCTTCCAGGGAACGATCAAAGCGTAGACTGTTTGAGACATTACTCCCATGGAGGAAAGTGTCCATGGTGACTGTTGTATTCAATCCCGATGCAATATCTGTGTTTCATCAACACTCTGATGGTCCAAAGATTACAGAATGCCTCCAGATGTGCATCGGAAACTACCACTGGTCTTCCAGGGAACGATCAAAGCGTAGACTGTTTGAGATATTACTAACATGGAGGAAAGCGCGCATGGTGACAGTTGTATTCAATCCCGATGCAATTTCTGTGTTTCATCAACACTCTGATAGTCCACAGATTACAGAATGCTACCAGATGTGCATCGGAAACTACTACTGGTCTTCCAGGGAACGATCAAAGGGTGGACGGTTTCAGACATTACTCCCATGGAGGAAAGTGCGCATGGTGACTGTTGTATTCAATCCCGATGCAATTTCTGTGTTTCATCAACACTCTGACAGTCCACAGATTACAGAATACCACCAGATGTGCATCGGAAGCTACTACTGATCTTCCAGGTAACAATTTAAGCATAGACTGTTTGAGACATACCTCCCGTGGAGGAAAGTGAGTAGGTTGACTGTTTTATACAATCCCGATGCAATTTCGGTGTTTCATCAACACTCTGTTAGTCCACAGATTACAGAACCCTACCAGATGTGCATCGGAAACTACTACTGGTCTTCCAGGGAACGATCAAAGAGTGGACTGTCTCAGACATTACTCCCATGGAGGAAAGTGCGCATGGTAACTGTTGTATTCAATCCCGATGCAATTTCTGTGTTTCATCAACACTCTGATAGTCCACAGATTACAGAATGCCTCCAGATGTGCATTGGAAACTACTACTGGTCTTCCAGGGAACGATCAAAGCGTAGACTGTTTGAGACATTACTCCCATGGAGGAAAGTGTCCATGGTGACTGTTGTATTCAATCCCGATGCAATTTCTGTGTTTCATCAACACTCTGATGGTCCACAGATTACAGAATGCCTCCAGATGTGCATCGGAAACTACCACTGGTCTTCCAGGGAACGATCAAAGCGTAGACTGTTTGAGATATTACTAACATGGAGGAAAGTGCGCATGGTGACTGTTGTATTCAATCCCGATGCAATTTCTGTGTTTCATCAACACTCTGATAGTCCACAGATTACAGAATGCTACCAGATGTGCATCGGAAACTACTACTGGTCTTCCAGGGAACGATCAAAGCGTAGACTGTTTGAGACATTACTCCCATGGAGGGAAGTGCGCATGGTGATTGTTGTATTCAATCCCGATGCAATTTCTGTGTTTCATCAACACTCTGATGGTCCACAGATTAAAGAATGCCTCCAGATGTGCATCGGTAACTACCACTGGTCTTCCAGTTAACGATCAAACCGTAGACTGTTTGAGACATTACTCCCATGGAGGGAAGTGCGCATGGTGATTGTTGTATTCAATCCCGATGCAATTTCTGTGTTTCATCAACACTCTGATAGTCCACAGAGTACAGAATGCCTCCAGAAGTGCATCGGAAACTACTACTGGTCTTCCAGGGAACGATCAAAGCGTAGACTGTTTGAGACATTACTCCCATGGAGGAAAGTGCGCATGGTGACTGTTGTACTCAATTCCGATGCAATTTCTGAGTTTCATCAACACTCTGATAGTCCACAGATTACAGAATGCCACCAGGTGTGCATCGGAAACTACTACTGGTATTCCAGGTAACGATCAAAGCGTGGACTGTTTGAGACATACCTCCCGTGGAGGAAAGTGCGCATGGTGACTGTTTTATTCAATCCCGATGCAATTTCTGTGTTTCATCAACACTCTGTTAGTCCACAGATTACAGAATGCTACCAGATGTGCATCGGAAACTACTACTGGTCTTCCAGGGAACGATCAAAGAGTGGACTGTTTCAGACATTACTCCCATGGAGGAAAGTGCGCATGGTAACTGTTGTATTCAATCCCGATGCAATTTCTGTGTTTCATCAACACTCTGATAGTCCACAGATACAGAATGCCTCCAGATGTGCATTGGAAACTACTACTGGTCTTCCAGGGAACGATCAAAGCGTAGACTGTTTGAGACATTACTCCCATGGAGGAAAGTGTCCATGGTGACTGTTGTATTCAATCCCGATGCAATATCTGTGTTTCATCAACACTCTGATGGTCCAAAGATTACAGAATGCCTCCAGATGTGCATCGGAAACTACCACTGGTCTTCCAGGGAACGATCAAAGCGTAGACTGTTTGAGATATTACTAACATGGAGGAAAGCGCGCATGGTGACAGTTGTATTCAATCCCGATGCAATTTCTGTGTTTCATCAACACTCTGATAGTCCACAGATTACAGAATGCTACCAGATGTGCATCGGAAACTACTACTGGTCTTCCAGGGAACGATCAAAGGGTGGACGGTTTCAGACATTACTCCCATGGAGGAAAGTGCGCATGGTGACTGTTGTATTCAATCCCGATGCAATTTCTGTGTTTCATCAACACTCTGACAGTCCACAGATTACAGAATACCACCAGATGTGCATCGGAAACTACTACTGATCTTCCAGGTAACAATTTAAGCATAGACTGTTTGAGACATACCTCCCGTGGAGGAAAGTGAGTAGGTTGACTGTTTTATACAATCCCGATGCAATTTCGGTGTTTCATCAACACTCTGATAGTCCACAGATTACAGAATGCCACAGATGTGCATCGGAAACTACTACTGGTCTTCCAGGGAACGATCAAAGCGTAGACTGTTTGAGACATACCTCGCGTGGAGGAAAGTGGGCATGGTGACTGTTTTATTCAATCCCGATGCAATTTCTGTGTTTCATCAACACTCTGATAGTCCACAGATTACAGAAAGCCACCAGATGTGCATCGGAAACTACTACTGGTCTTCCAGGGAACGATCAAAAGGGTGGACTGCTTCAGACATTACTCCCATGGAGGAAAGTGCGAAGGGTGATTGTTGTATTCAATCCCTATGCAATTTCTGTGTTTCATGAACACTCATATAGTCCACAGATTACAGAATGCCTAAAGGTGTGCATTGGAAACTACCACTGGTCTTCCAGAGAACGATCAAAGCGTAGATTGTTTGAGATATTACTAACATGGAGGAAAGTGCGCATGGTGACTGTTGTATTCAATCCCGATGCGATTTCTGTGTTTCATCAACACTTTGTTGGTCCACAGATTACAGAATGCCTCTAGATGTGCATCGGAAACTACTACTGGTCTTCCATGGAACGATCAAAGCGTAAACTCTTTGAGACATTACTCCCTTGGGGGAAGGTGCGCATGGTGACTGTTATAATCAATCCCGATGCAATTTCTGTGTTTCATTAACACTCTGATAATCCAGATATTAAGGAATGCCACCAGATGTGCATCGGAAACTACTACTGGTCTTCCAGGGAACGATCAAAGCGTAGACTGTTTGAGACATTACTCCCATGGCGGAAAGTGCGCAGGGTGACTGTTGTATTCAATCCCGATGCAATTTCTGTGCTTCTCCACACTCTGATAGTCCACAGATTAAGGAATGCCACCAGATGTGCATCGGAAACTACTACTGGTCTTCCTGGGGACGATCCAAGCGTAGACTTTTAGAGAAATTACTCCCATGCAGGGAAGTGCGCTTGGTGACTGTTTTATTGAATCCCGATGCAATTTCTGTGTTTCACCAACACTCTGATAGTCCACAGATTACAGAATGCATCCAGATGTGCATCGGAAACTACTACTGGTCTTGAAGGGAACGATCAAAGCGTAGACTGTTTGAGACATATCTCCCGTGGAGGAAAGTGCGCATGGTGAGTGTTTTATTCAATCCCGATGGAATTTCTGTGTTTCATCAACACTCTAATAGTCCACAGATTACAGAATGCCACAGATGTGCATCGGAAACTACTACTGGTCTTCAAGGGAACGGTCAAAGGGTGGACTGTTTCAGATATTACTCCGATGGAGGAAAGTGCGCATGGTGACTGTTGTATTCAATCCCGATGCAATTTCTGTGTTTCATCAACACTCATATAGTCCACAGATTACAGAATGACTAAAGATGTGCATTGGAAACTACCACTGGTTTTCCAGAGAACGATCAAAGCGTAGATTGTTTGAGACATTACTAACATGGAGGAAAGTGCGCATGGTGACTGTTGTATTCAATCCCGATGCAATTTCTGTGTTTCATCAACACTCTGATATTCCACAGATTACAGAATGCCTCTAGATGTGCATCGGAAACTACTACTGGTCTTCCAGTGAACGATCAAAGCGTAAACTCTTTGAGACATTACTCCCTTGGAGGAAGGTGCGCATGTTGACTCTTATAATCAATCCCGATGCAATATCTGTGTTTCATTAACACTCTGTAAATCCACAGATTACAGAAAACCACCAGATGTGCATCGGAAACTACTACCGGTCTTCCAGGTAACGATTTAAGCGTAGACTGTTTGAGACATACCCCCCGTTCAGGAAAGTGCGCATGGTTACTGTTTTATTCAATCCCGATGCAATTTCGGTGTTTCATCAACACTCTGATAGTCCACAGATTACAGAATGCCTCCAGATGTGCATTGAAAAGTACCACTGGTCCTCCAGGAAACGATCAAAGCATAGACTGTTTGAGACATTACTAACATGTAGGAAAGTGCGCATGGTGACTGTTGTATCAAATCCCGATGCAATTTCTGTGTTTCATCAACACTCTGATGGTCCACAGATTAAAGAATGCCTCCAGATGTGCATCGGAAACTACCACTGCCCTTCCAGTTAACGATCAAAGCGTAGACAGTTTGAGACATTACTCCCATATAGGGATGGGCGCATGGTGATTGTTGTATTCAATCCCGATGCAATTTCTGTGTTTCATCAACACAATGATAGTCCACAGAGTACAGAATGCCTCCAGATGTGCATCGGAAACTACTACTGGTCTTCCAGGGAACGATCAAAGCGTAGACTGTTTGGGACATTACTCCCAAGGAGGAAAGTGCGCATGGTGACTGTTGTACTCAATCCCGATGCAATTTCTGAGTTTCATCAACACTCTGATAGTCCACAGATTACAGAATGCCACCAGATGTGCATCGGAAACTACTACTGGTCTTCCAGGTAACGATCAAAGCGTGGACTGTTTGAGACATACCTCCCGTGGAGGAAAGTGCGCATGGTGACTGTTTTATTCAATCCTGATGCAATTTGTGTGTTTCATCAACACTCTGTTAGTCCACAGATTACAGAATGCTACCAGATGTGCATCGGAAACTACTACTGGTCTTCCAGGGAACGATCAAAGCGTAGACTGTTTGAGATATTACTAACATGGAGGAAAGTGCGCATGGTGACTGTTGTATTTAATCCCGATCCAATTTCTGTGTTTCATCAACAGTCTGACAGTCCACAGATTACAGAATGCTACCAGATGTGCATCGGAAACTACTACTGGTCTTCCAGGGAACGATCAAAGAGTGGACTTTTTCAGACATTTCTCCCATGGAGGAAAGTGCGCATGGTGACTGTTGTATTCAATCCCGATGCAATTTCTGTGTTTCATCAACACTCTGACAGTCCACAGATTACAGAATACCACCAGATGTGCATCGGAAACTACTACTGATCTTCCAGGTAACGATTTAAACATAGACTGTTTGAGACATACCTCCCGTGGAGGAAAGTGAGTAGGGTGACTGTTTTATACAATCCCGATGCAATTTCGGTGTTTCATCAACACTCTGATAGTCCACAGATTACAGAATGCCACAGATGTGCATCGGAAACTACTACTGAACTTCCAGGGAACGGTCAACGGGTGGACTGTTTCAGACATTACTCCCATGGAGGAAAGTGCGCAAGGTGACTGTTGTATTCAATCCCGATGCAATTTCTGTGTTTCATCAACAGTCCGATAGTCCACAGGTTACAGAATGCCTCCAGATGTGCATTGGAAACTACTACTGGTCTTCCAAGAAACGATCAAAGGTTAGACTGTTTGAGACATTACTTACATGGAGGAAAGTGCGCATGGTGACTGTTGTATTCAATCCCGATGCAATTTCTGTGTTTCATCAACACTCTGATGGTCCACAGATTACAGAATGCCTCCAGATGTTCATCGGAAACTACTACTGGCCTTCCAGAGAACGATCAAAGCGTAAACTCTTTGAGACATTACTCCCATGGAGGAAAGTTCGCATGGTGACTGTCGTATACAATCCCGATGCAATTTCTGTGTTTCATCAACACTCTGATAGTCCATAGATTACAGAATGCCTCCAGATCGCATCGGAAACTGCTACTGGTCTTCCAGGGAACGATCAAAGCGTAGACTGTTTGAGACATACCTCGCGTGGAGGAAAGTGCGCATGGTGACTGTTTTATTCAATCCCGATGCAATTTCTGTGTTACATCAACACTCTGATAGTCCAAAGATTACAGAAATCCACCAGATGTGCATCGGAAACTACAACTGGTCTTTTAGGGAACGATCAAAGGGTGGACTGCTTCAGACATTACTCCCATGGAGCAAAGTGCGCATGGTGATTGTTGTATCAATCCCGATGCAATTTCTGTGTTTCATGAACACTCATATAGTCCACAGATTACAGAATGCCTAAAGATGTGCATTTGAAACTACCACTGGTCTTCCAGAGAACGATCAAAGCGTAGATTGTTTGGGATAACACTAACATGGAGGAAAGTGCGCATGGTGACTGTTGTATTCAATCACGATGCAATTTCTGTGTTTCTTCAACACTTTGTTGGTCCACAGATTACAGAATGCCTCTAGATGTGCATCGGAAACTACCACTGGTCTTCCAGGGAACGATCAAAGCGTAGACTGTTTGAGATATTACTAACATGGAGGAAAGTGCGCATGGTGACTGTTGTATTCAATCCCGATGCAATTTCTGTGTTTCATCAACACTCTGATAGTCCACAGATTACAGAATGCTACCAGATGTGCATCGGAAACTACTACTGGTCTTCCAGGGAACGATCAAAGCGTAGACTGTTTGAGACATTACTCCCATGGACGGAAGTGCGCATGGTGATTGTTGTATTCAATCCCGATGCAATTTCTGTGTTTCATCAACACTCTGATGGTCCACAGATTAAAGAATGCCTCCAGATGTGCATCGGAAACTACCACTGGTCTTCCAGTTAACGATCAAACCGTAGACTGTTTGAGACATTACTCCCATGGAGGGAAGTGCGCATGGTGATTGTTGTATTCAATCCCGATGCAATTTCTGTGTTTCATCAACACTCCGATAGTCCACAGAGTACAGAATGCCTCCAGAAGTGCATCGGAAACTACTACTGGTCTTCCAGGGAACGATCAAAGCGTAGACTGTTTGAGACATTACTCCCACGGAGGAAAGTGCGCATGGTGACTGTTGTACTCAATTCCGATGCAATTTCTGAGTTTCATCAACACTCTGATAGTCCACAGATTACAGAATGCCACCAGGTGTGCATCGGAAACTACTACTGGTATTCCAGGTAACGATCAACGCGTGGACTGTTTGAGACATACCTCCCGTGGAGGAAAGTGCGCATGGTGACTGTTTTATTCAATCCCGATGCAATTTCTGTGTTTCATCAACACTCTGATAGTCCACAGATACAGAATGCCTCCAGATGTGCATTGGAAACTACTACTGGTCTTCCAGGGAACGATCAAAGCGTAGACTGTTTGAGACATTACTCCCATGGAGGAAAGTGTCCATGGTGACTGTTGTATTCAATCCCGATGCAATATCTGTGTTTCATCAACACTCTGATGGTCCAAAGATTACAGAATGCCTCCAGATGTGCATCGGAAACTACCACTGGTCTTCCAGGGAACGATCAAAGCGTAGACTGTTTGAGATATTACTAACATGGAGGAAAGCGCGCATGGTGACAGTTGTATTCAATCCCGATGCAATTTCTGTGTTTCATCAACACTCTGATAGTCCACAGATTACAGAATGCTACCAGATGTGCATCGGAAACTACTACTGGTCTTCCAGGGAACGGTCAAAGGGTGGACTGTTTCAGACATTACTCCCATGGAGGAAAGTGCGCAGGGTGACTGTTGTATTCAATCCCGATACAATTTCTGTGTTTCATCAACACTCATATAGTCCACAGATTACAGAATGACTAAAGATGTGCATTGGAAACTACCACTGGTTTTCCAGAGAACGATCAAAGCGTAGATTGTTTGAGACATTACTAACATGGAGGAAAGTGCGCATGGTGACTGTTGTATTCAATCCCGATGCAATTTCTGTGTTTCATCAACACTCTGATATTCCACAGATTACAGAATGCCTCTAGATGTGCATCGGAAACTACTACTGGTCTTCCAGTGATCGATCAAAGCGTAAACTCTTTGAGACATTACTCCCTTGGAGGAAGATGCGCATGGTGACTCTTATAATCAATCCCGATGCAATATCTGTGTTTCATTAACACTCTGTAAATCCACAGATTACAGAAAACCACCAGATGTGCATCGGAAGCTACTACCGGTCTTCCAGGTAACGATTTAAGCGTAGACTGTTTGAGACATACCCCCCGTGGAGGAAAGTGCGCATGGTTACTGTTTTATTCAATCCCGATGCAATTTCGGTGTTTCATCAACACTCTGATAGTCCACAGATTACAGAATGCCTCCAGATGTGCATTGAAAAGTACCACTGGTCCTCCAGGAAACGATCAAAGCATAGACTGTTTGAGACATTACTAACATATAGGAAAGTGCGCATGGTGACTGTTGTATTCAATCCCGATGCAATTTCTGTGTTTCATCAACACTCTGATGGTCCACAGATTAAAGAATGCCTCCAGATGTGCATCGGAAACTACCACTGCCCTTCCAGTTAACGATCAAAGCGTAGACAGTTTGAGACATTACTCCCATATAGGGATGTGCGCATGGTGATTGTTGTATTCAATCCCGATGCAATTTCTGTGTTTCATCAACACAATGATAGTCCACAGAGTACAGAATGCCTCCAGATGTGCATCGGAAACTACTACTGGTCTTCCAGGGAACGATCAAAACGTAGACTGTTTGAGACATTACTCCCATGGAGGAAAGTGCGCATGGTGACTGTTGTACTCAATCCCGATGCAATTTCTGAGTTTCATCAACACTCTGATAGTCCACAGATTACAGAATGCCACCAGATGTGCATCGGAAACTACTACTGGTCTTCCAGGTAACGATCAAAGCGTGGACTGTTTGAGACATACCTCCCGTGGAGGATAGTGCGCATGGTGACTGTTTTATTCAATCCCGATGCAATTTGTGTGTTTCATCAACACTCTGTTAGTCCACAGATTACAGAATGCTACCAGATGTGCATCGGAAACTACTACTGGTCTTCCAGGGAACGATCAAAGCGTAGACTGTTTGAGATATTACTAACATGGAGGAAAGTGCGCATGGTGACTGTTGTATTTAATCCCGATCCAATTTCTGTGTTTCATCAACAGTCTGATAGTCCACAGATTACAGAATGCTACCAGATGTGCATCGGAAACTACTACTGGTCTTCCAGGGAACGATCAAAGAGTGGACTGTTTCAGACATTTCTCCCATGGAGGAAAGTGCGCATGGTGACTGTTGTATTCAATCCCGATGCAATTTCTGTGTTTCATCAACACTCTGACAGTCCACAGATTACAGAATACCACCAGATGTGCATCTGAAACTACTACTGATCTTCCAGGTAACGATTTAAGCATAGACTGTTTGAGACATACCTCCCGTGGAGGAAAGTGAGTAGGTTGACTGTTTTATACAATCCCGATGCAATTTCGGTGTTTCATCAACACTCTGATAGTCCACAGATTACAGAATGCCACAGATGTGCATCGGAAACTACTACTGAACTTCCAGGGAACGGTCAACGGGTGGACTGTTTCAGACATTACTCCCATGGAGGAAGTGCGCATGGTGACTGTTGTATTCAATCCCGATGCAATTTCTGTGTTTCATCAACAGTCTGATAGTCCACAGGTTACAGAATGCCTCCAGATGTGCATTGGAAACTACTACTGGTCTTCCAGGAAACGATCAAAGGTTAGACTGTTTGAAACATTACTTACATGGAGGAAAGTGCGCATGGTGACTGTTGTATTCAATCCCGATGCAATTTCTGTGTTTCATCAACACTCTGATGGTCCACAGATTACAGAATGCCTCCAGATGTTCATCGGAAACTACTACTGGCCTTCCAGAGCACGATCAAAGCGTAAACTCTTTGAGACATTACTCCCATGGAGGAAAGTTCGCATGGTGACTGTCGTATACAATCCCGATGCAATTTCTGTGTTTCTTCAACACTTTGTTGGTCCACAGATTACAGAATGCCTCTAGATGTGCATCGGAAACTACTACTGGTCTTCCATGGAACGATCAAAGCGTAAACTCTTTGAGACATTACTCCCTTGGGGGAAGGTGCGCATGGTGACTGTTATAATCAATCCCGATGCAATTTCAGTGTTTCATTAACACTCTGATAATCCAGATATTAAGGAATGCCACCAGATGTGCATCGGAAACTACTACTGGTCTTCCAGGGAACGATCAAAGCGTAGACTGTTTGAGACATTAATCCCATGGCGGAAAGTGCGCAGGGTGACTGTTGTATTCAATCCCGATGCAATTTCTGTGCTTCTCCACACTCTGATAGTCCACAGATTAAGGAATGCCACCAGATGTGCATCGGAAACTACTACTGGTCTTCCTGGGGACGATCCAAGCGTAGACTTTTAGAGAAATTACTCCCATGCAGGGAAGTGCGCTTGGTGACTGTTTTATTGAATCCCGATGCAATTTCTGTGTTTCACCAACACTCTGATAGTCCACAGATTACAGAATGCCTCCAGATGTGCATCGGAAACTACTACTGGTCTTGAAGGGTACGATCAAAGCGTAGACTGTTTGAGACATATCTCCCGTGGAGGAAAGTGCGCATGGTGAGTGTTTTATTCAATCCCGATGGAATTTCTGTGTTTCATCAACACTCTAATAGTCCACAGATTACAGAATACCACAGATGTGCATCGGAAACTACTACTGGTCTTCCAGAGAACGGTCAAAGGGTGGAATGTTTCAGACATTACTCCCATGGAGGAAAGTGCGCATGGTGACTGTTGTATTCAATCCCGATGCAATTTCTGTGTTTCATCAACACTCATATAGTCCACAGATTACAGAATGACTAAAGATGTGCATTGGAAACTACCACTGGTTTTCCAGAGAACGATCAAAGCGTAGATTGTTTGAGACATTACTAACATGGAGGAAAGTGCGCATGGTGACTGTTGTATTCAATCCCGATGCCATTTCTGTGTTTCATCAACACTCTGATATTCCACAGATTACAGAATGCCTCTAGATGTGCATCGGAAACTACTACTGGTCTTCCAGTGAACGATCAAAGCGTAAACTGTTTGAGACATTACTCCCTTGGAGGAAGGTGCGCTTGGTGACTCTTATAATCAATCCCGACGCAATATCTGTGTTTCATTAACACTCTGTAAATCCACAGATTACAGAAAACCACCAGATGTGCATCGGAAACTACTACCGGTCTTCCAGGTAACGATTTAAGCGTAGACTGTTTGAGATATACCCCCCGTGGAGGAAAGTGCGCATGGTTACTGTTTTATTCAATCCCGATGCAATTTCGGTGTTTCATCAACACTCTGATAGTCCACAGATTACAGAATGCCTCCAGATGTGCATTGAAAAGTACCACTGGTCCTCCAGGAAACGATCAAAGCATAGACTGTTTGAGACATTACTAACATGTAGGAAAGTGCGCATGGTGACTGTCGTATTCAATCCCGATGCAATTTCTGTGTTTCATCAACACTCTGATGGTCCACTGATTAAAGAATGCCTCCAGATGTGCATCGGAAACTACCACTGCTCTTCCAGTTAACGATCAAAGCGTAGACAGTTTGAGACATTACTCCCATATAGGGATGTGCGCATGGTGATTGTTGTATTCAATCCCGATGCAATTTCTGTGTTTCATCAACACAATGATAGTCCACAGAGTACAGAATGCCTCCAGATGTGCATCGGAAACTACTACTGGTCTTCCAGGGAACGATCAAAGCGTAGACTGTTTGAGACATTACTCCCATGGAGGAAAGTGCGCATGGTGACTGTTGTACTCAATCCCGATGCAATTTCTGAGTTTCATCAACACTCTGATAGTCCACAGATTACAGAATGCCACCAGATGTGCATCGGAAACTACTACTGGTCTTCCAGGTAACGATCAAAGCGTGGACTGTTTGAGACATACCTCCCGTGGAGGAAAGTGCGCATGGTGACTGTTTTATTCAATCCCGATGCAATTTGTGTGTTTCATCAACACTCTGTTAGTCCACAGATTACAGAATGCTAAGAGATGTGCATCGGAAACTACTACTGGTCTTCCAGGAAAAGATCAAAGAGTGGACTGATTCAGACATTACTCCCATGGAGGAAAGTGCGCATGGTAACTGTTGTATTCAATCCCGATACAATTTCTGTGTTTCATCAACACTCTGATAGTCCACAGATTACAGAATGCCTCCAGATGTGCATTGGAAACTACTACTGGTCTTCCAGGGAACGATCACAGCGTAGACTGTTTGAGACATTACTCCCATGGAGGAAAGTGTCCATGGTGACTGTTGTATTCAATCCCGATGCAATTTCTGTGTTTCATCAACACTCTGATGGTCCACAGATTACCGAATGCCTCCAGATGTGCATCGGAAACTACCACTGGTCTTCCAGGGAACGATCAAAGCGTAGACTGTTTGAGATATTACTAGCATGGAGGAAAGTGCGCATGGTGACTGTTGTATTTAATCCCGATCCAATTTCTGTGTTTCATCAACACTCTGATAGTCCACAGATTACAGAATGCTACCAGATGTGCATCGGAAACTACTACTGGTCTTCCAGGGAACGATCAAAGAGTGGACTGTTTCAGGATTTTTTTCCAATGGAGGAAAGTGCGCATGGTGACTGTTGTATTCAATCCCGATGCAATTTCTGTGTTTCATCAACACTCTGACAGTCCACAGATTACAGAATACCACCAGATGTGCATCGGAAACTACTACTGATCTTCCAGGTAACGATTTAAGCATAGACTGTTTGAGACATACCTCCCGTGGAGGAAAGTGAGTAGGGTGACTGTTTTATACAATCCCGATGCAATTTCGGTGTTTCATCAACACTCTGATAGTCCACAGATTACAGAATGCCACAGATGTGCATCGGAAACTACTACTGAACTTCCAGGGAACGGTCAACGGGTGGACTGTTTCAGACATTACTCCCATGGAGGAAAGTGCGCATGGTGACTGTTGTATTCAATCCCGATGCAATTTCTGTGTTTCATCAACAGTCTGATAGTCCACAGATTACAGAATGCCTCCAGATGTGCATTGGAAACTACTACTGGTCTTCCAGGAAACGATCAAAGGTTAGACTGTTTGAGACATTACTTACATGAAGGAAAGTGCGCATGGTGACTGTTGTATTCAATCCCGATGCAATTTCTGTGTTTCATCAACACTCTGATGGTCCACAGATTACAGAATGCCTCCAGATGTTCATCGGAAACTACTACTGGCCTTCCAGAGAACGATCAAAGCGTAAACTCTTTGAGACATTACTCCTATGGAGGAAAGTTCGCATGGTGACTGTCGTATTCAATCCCGATGCAATTTCTGTGTTTCATCAACACTCTGATAGTCCATAGATTACAGAATGCCTCCAGATCGCATCGGAAACTGCTACTGGTCTTCCAGGGAACGATCAAAGCGTAGACTGTTTGAGACATACCTCGCGTGGAGGATAGTGCGCATGGTGACTGTTTTATTCAATCCCGATGCAATTTTTGTGTTTCATCAACACTCTGATAGTCCACAGATTACAGAAAGCCACCAGATGTGCATCGGAAACTACTACTGGTCTTCCAGGGAACGATCAAAGGGTGGACTGCTTCAGACATTACTCCCATGGAGCAAAGTGCGCATGGTGATTGTTGTATTCAATCCCGATGCAATTTCTGTGTTTCATGAACACTCATATAGTCCACAGATTACAGAATGCCTAAAGATGTGCATTTGAACCTACCACTGGTCTTCCAGAGAACGATCAAAGCGTAGATTGTTTGGGATATTACTAACATGGAGGAAAGTGCGCATGGTGACTGTTGTATTTAAATCCCGATGCAATTTCTGTGTTTCATCAACACTTTGTTGGTCCACAGATTACAGAATGCCTCTAGATGTGCATCGGAAACTACTACTGGTCTTCCAGGGAACGATCATAGCGTAAACTCTTTGAGACATTACTCCCTTGGGAGAAGGTGCGCATGTTGACTGTTATAATCAATCCCGATGCAATTTCTGTGTTTCATTAACACTCTGATAATCCAGATATTAAGGAATGCCACCAGACGTGCATCGGAAACTACTACTGGTCTTCCTGGGGACGATCCAAGCGTCAACTTTTAGAGAAATTACTCCCATGCAGGGAAGTGCGCTTGGTGACTGTTTTATTGAATCCCGATGCAATTTCTGTGTTTCACCAACACTCTGATAGTCCACAGATTACAGAATGCCTCCAGATGTGCATCGGAAACTACCACTGGTCTTCCAGGGAAGGATCAAAGCGTAGACTGTTTGAGACATTACTAACATGTAGGAAAGTGCGCATGGTGACTGTTTTATTCAATCCAGATGCAATTTCTGTGTTTCATCAACACTTTGAAGGTCCACTGATTACAGAATCCATCCAGATGTGCATCGGAAACTACTACTGGTCATCCAGGGAACGATCAAAGCGTAGACTATTTGAGACATTACTCCCATGGAGCAAAGTGCGCATGGTGATTGTTGTATTCAATCCCGATGCAATTTCGGTTTTTAATCAACACTCAGATAGTCCACAGATTACAGAACGCCTCCAGATGTGCATCGAAAACTACTACTGGTCTTCTAGGGAACGGTCAAAGGGTGGACTGTTTCAGACATTACTCCCATGGAGGAAAGTGCGCATGGTGACTGTTGTATTCAATCCCGATGCAATATCTATGTTTCATCAACAGTCTGATAGTCCACAGATTACAGAATGCCTCCAGATGTGCATTGGAAAGTACCACTGGTCTTCCAGGGAACGATCAAAGCGTAAACTGTTTGAGACATTACTAACATGGAGGAAAGTGCGCATGGTGACTGTTGTATTCTATCCCGATGCAATTTCTGTGTTTCATCAACACTTTGATGGTCCACAGATTAAAGAATGCCTCCACATGTGCATCGGAAACTACTACTGGTCTTCCAGGGAACGATCAAAACGTAGACTGTTTGAGACATTACTCCCATGGAATGAAGTGCGCATGGTGACTGTTGTATTCAATCCCGATGCAATTTCTGTGTCTCTTCAACACTCTGATAGTCCACAGATTACAGAACGCCTCCAGATGTGCATCGGAAACTACTACTGGTCTTCCAGGGAACGATCAAAGCGTAGACTGATTGAGACATTACTCCCATGGAGGAAAGTGTCCATGGTGACTGTTGTATTCAATCCCGATGCAATTTCTGTGTTTCATCAACACTCTGATAGTCCACAGATTACAGAATGCCACCAGATGTGCATCGGAAACTACTACAGGTCTTCCAGGTAACGATCAAAGCGTGGACTGTTTGAGACATACCTCCCGTGGAGGAAAGTGCGCATGGTTACTGTTTTATTCAATCCCGATGCAATTTCTGTGTTTCATCAACACTCTGATAGTCCACAGATTACAGAATGCTACCAGATGTGCGTCAGAAACTACTACTGGTCTTCCAGGGAACGATCAAAGAGTGGACTGTTTCAGACATTACTCCCATGGAGGAAAGTGCGCATGGTGACTGTTGTATTCACTCCCGATGCAATTTCTGTGCTTCATCAACACTCTGATAGTCCACAGATTACAGAATGCCTCCAGATGTGCATTGGAAACTACTACTGGTCTTCCAGGGAACGATCAAAGCGTAGACTGTTTGAGACATTACTCCCATGGAGGAAAGTGTCCATGGTGACTGTTGTATTCTATCCCGATGCAATTTCTGTGTTTCATCAACACTCTGATGGTCCACAGATTACAGAATGCCTCCAGATGGGCATCGGAAACTACCACTGGTCTTCCAGGGATCGATCAAAGCGTAGACTGTTTGAGATATTACTAACGTGGAGGAAAGTGCGCATGGTGACTGTTGTATTCAATCCCGATGCAATTTCTGTGTTTCATCAACACTTTGAAGGTCCACAGATTACAGAATGCATCTAAAAGTGCATCGGAAACTACTACTGGTCTTCCAGGGAACGATCAAAGCGTAGACTATTTGAGACATTACTCCCATGGAGGAAAGTGCGCATGGTGAATGTTTTATTCAATCCCGATGCAATTTCTATGTTTCATCAACACTCTGATAGTCCACAGATTACAGAATGCTACCAGATGTGCATCGGAAACTACTACTGGTCTTCCAGGTAACGATTTAATCGTAGACTGTTTGAGACATTCCTCCCGTGGAGGAAAGTGCGCATGGTGACTCTTTTATTCAATCCCGATGCAATTTCTGTGTTTCATCAACACTCTGATAGTCCACAGATTACAGAATGCCACAGATGTGCATCGGAAACTACCACTGGTGTTCCAGGGAACGATCAAAGCGTAGACTGTTCAGATATTACTAACATGGAGGAAAGTGCGATGGTGTCTGTTGTATTCAATCCCGATGCAACTTCTGTGTTTCATCAACACTTTCTAGGTCCACAGATTACGGAATGCATCCAGAAGAGCATCGGAAACTACTACTGGTCTTCCAGGGAACGATCAAAACGTAGACTGTTTGAGATATTACTAACATGGAGGAAAGTGCGCATGGTGACTGTTGTATTAAATGCCGATGCAATTTCTGTATTTCATCAACACTCTGATAGTCCACAGATTATAGAATGCTACCACATGTGAATCGGAAACTACTACTGGTCTTCCAGGGAACGATCGAAGAGTGGACTGTTTCAGATATTACTCCCATGGATTAAAGTGCGCATGGTGACTGTTGTATTCAATCCCGATGCAATTTCTGTGTTTCATCAACACTCTGATAGTCCACAGATTACAGAATGCCACCAGATGTGCATCGGAAACTACTACTGGTCTTCCAGGGAACGATCAAAGCGTAGACTGTTTGAGACATTACTCCCATGGAGGAATGTGTCCATGGTGACTGTTGTATTCAATCCCGATGCAATTTCTGTGTTTCATAAACACTCTGATGGTCCACAGATTACAGAATGCCTCCAGATGTGCATCGGAAACTACCACTGGTCCTCCAGGGAACGATCAAAGCCTAGACTCTTTGAGATATTACTAACATGGATGAAAGTGCGCATGGTGACTGTTGTATTCAATCCCGATGCAATTTCTGTGTTTCATCAACACTTTGAAGGTCCACAGATTACAGAATGCATCCAGAAGTGCATCGGAAACTACTACTGGTCTTCCAGGGAACGATCAAAGCGTAGACAATTTGAGACATTACTCCCATGGAGGAAAGTGCGCATGGTGAGTGTTGTATTCAATCCCGACACAATCTCTGTGTTTCATCAACACTCTGATAGTCCAAAGATTACAGAATGCCTCCAGATGTGCATGGGAAACTACTACTGGTCTTCCAGGGAACGATCAAAACGTAGACTGTTTGAGACATTACTCCAATGGAGGAAAGTGCGCATGGTGACTGTCGTATTCAATCCCGATGCAATTTCTGTGTTTCATCAACACTGTGATGGTCCACAGATTACAGAATGCCTCCAGACGTGCATCGGAAACTACCACTGGTGTTCCAGGGAACGATCAAAGCGTAGACTGTTTGAGATATTACTAACATGGGGGAAAGTGCGATGGTGTCTGTTGTATTCAATCCCGATGCAACTTCTGTGTTTCATCAACACTTTCTAGGTCCACAGATTACAGAATGCATCCAGAAGTGCATCGGAAACTACTACTGGTCTTCCAGGGAACGATCAAAGCGTAGACTCTTTCAGACATTACTCCCATGGAGGAACGTGTGCATGGTGAATGTTGTATTCAATCCCGATGCAATTTCTGTGTTTCATCAACACTCTGATAGTCCACACATTACAGAATGCCCCCAGATGTGCATCGGAAACTACTACTGGTCTTCCAGGGAATGGTCAAAGTGTGAACTGTTTCAGACATTACTCCCATGGAGGAAAGTGCGCATGGTGACTGTTGTATTCAATCCCGATGCAATTTCTGTGTTTCATCAACACTCTGATGGGCCACAGATTAAAGAATGCCTCCAGATGTGCATCGGAAACTACCACTGGTCTTCCAGGGAACGATCAAAGCGTAGACTGTTTGAGACATTACTCCTATGGAGGGAAGTGCGCATGGTGACTGTTGTATTCAATCCTGATGCAATTTCTGTGTTTCATCAACACTGTGATGGTCCACAGATTACAGAATGCCTCCAGACGTGCATCGGAAACTACCACTGGTGTTCCAGGGAACGATCAAAGCGTAGACTGTTTGAGATATTACTAACATGGGGGAAAGTGCGATGGTGTCTGTTGTATTCAATCCCGATGCAACTTCTGTGTTTCATCAACACTTTCTAGGTCCACAGATTACAGAATGCATCCAGAAGTGCATCGGAAACTACTACTGGTCTTCCAGGGAACGATCAAAGCGTAGACTGTTTGAGATATTACTAACATGGAGGAAAGTGCGCATGGTGACTGTTTTATTCAATCCCGATGCAATTTCTGTGTTTCATCAACACTCTGATAGTCCACAGATTATAGAATGCTACCACATGTGAATCGGAAACTACTACTGGTCTTCCAGGGAACGATCAAAGAGTGGACTGTTTCAGATATTACTCCCATGGATTAAAGTGCGCATGGTGACTGTTGTATTCAACCCCGATGCAATTTCTTTGTTTCATCAACACTCTGATAGTCCACAGATTACAGAATGCCAACAGATGTGCATCGGAAACTACTACTGGTCTTCCAGGGAACGATCAAAGCGTAGACTGTTTGAGACATTACTCCCATGGAGGAATGTGTCCATGGTGACTGTTGTATTCAATCCCGATGCAATTTCTGTGTTTCATCAACACTCTGATGGTCCACAGATTACAGAATGCCTCCAGATGTGCATCGGAAACTACCACTGGTCCTCCAGGGAACGATCAAAGCCTAGACTCTTTGAGATATTACTAACATGGATGAAAGTGCGCATGGTGACTGTTGTATTCAATCCCGATGCAATTTCTGTGTTTCATCAACACTTTGAAGGTCCACAGATTACAGAATGCATCCAGAAGTGCATCGGAAACTACTACTGGTCTTCCAGGGAACGATCAAAGCGTAGACAATTTGAGACATTACTCCCATGGAGGAAAGTGCGCATGGTGAGTGTTGTATTCAATCCCGACACAATCTCTGTGTTTCATCAACACTCTGATAGTCCAAAGATTACAGAATGCCTCCAGATGTGCATGGGAAACTACTACTGGTCTTCCAGGGAACGATCAAAACGTAGACTGTTTGAGACATTACTCCAATGGACGAAAGTGCGCATGGTGACTGTCGTATTCAATCCCGATGCAATTTCTGTGTTTCATCAACACTCTGATAGTCCACAAGTTACAGAATGCCTAAAGATGTGCATCGGAAACTACTACTGGTCTTCCAGGGAACGATCAAAGCGTAGACTGTTTGACATATTACTCCCATGGAGAGAAGTGCGCATGGTGACTGTTTTATTCAATCCCGATGCAATTTCTGTGTTTCATCAACTCTCTGATAGTCCACAGATTACAGAATGCCTCCAGATGTGCATCGGAAACTAACACTGGTCTTCCTGGGGACGATCCAAGCGTAGACTTTTAGAGACATTACTCCTATGCGGGGAAGTGCGCATGGTGACTGTTTTATTCAATCCTGATGCAATTTCTGTGTTTCATCAACACTGTGATGGTCCACAGATTACAGAATGCCTCCAGACGTGCATCGGAAACTACCACTGGTGTTCCAGGGAACGATCAAAGCGTAGACTGTTTGAGATATTACTAACATGGAGGAAAGTGCGCATGGTGACTGTTTTATTCAATCCCGATGCAATTTCTGTGTTTCATCAACACTCTGATAGTCCACAGATTATAGAATGCTACCACATGTGAATCGGAAACTACTACTGGTCTTCCAGGGAACGATCAAAGAGTGGACTGTTTCAGATATTACTCCCATGGATTAAAGTGCGCATGGTGACTGTTGTATTCAACCCCGATGCAATTTCTTTGTTTCATCAACACTCTGATAGTCCACAGATTACAGAATGCCACCAGATGTGCATCGGAAACTACTACTGGTCTTCCAGGGAACGATCAAAGCGTAGACTGTTTGAGACATTACTCCCATGGAGGAATGTGTCCATGGTGACTGTTGTATTCAATCCCGATGCAATTTCTGTGTTTCATCAACACTCTGATGGTCCACAGATTACAGAATGCCTCCAGATGTGCATCGGAAACTACTACTGGTCTTCCAGGGAACGATCAAAGCGTAGACTCTTTGAGACATTACTCCCATGGAGGAAAGTGCTCATAGTGACTATTGTATTCAATCCCGATGCAATTTCTGTGTTTCAACAACACTCAGATAGTCCACAGATTACAGAATGCGTCCAGATGTGCATCGGAAACTACTACTGGTTTTCCAGGGAACGATCAAAGCGTTGACTGTTTGTGACATTACTCCCATGGAGGAAAGTGCACATGGTGACTGTTGTATTCAATCCCGATGCAATTTCTGTGTTTCATCAACACTCTGATAGTCCACAGATTACAGAATGCCTCCAGATGTGCATCGGAAACTACCACTGGACTTCCAGGGAACGATCAAAGCGTAGACTGTTTGAGATATTACTAACATGGAGGAAAGTGCGATGGTGTCTGTTGTATTCAATCCCGATGCATTTTCTGTGTTTCATCAACACTTTGAAGGTCCACAGATTACAGAATGCATCCAGAAGTGCATCGGAAACTACTACTGGTCTTCCAGGGAACGATCAAAGCGTAGACTGTTTGAGATATTACTAACATGGAGGAAAGTGCGCATGGTGACTGTTGTATTCAATCCCGATGCAATTTCTGTGTTTCATCAACACTTTGAAGGTCCACAGATTACAGAATGCATCCAGATGTGCATCGGAAACTACTACTGGTCTTCCAGGGAACGATCAAAACGTAGCCTGTTTGAGACATTACTCCCATGGAGGAAAGTGCACATGGTGACTGTTGTATTCAATCGCGATGCAATTTCTGTGTTTCATCAACACTCTGATAGTCCACAGATTACAGAATGCTACCAGATGTGAATCGGAAACTACCACTGGTCTTCCAGGGAACGATCAAAACGTAGACTCTTTGAGATATTACTAACATGGATGAAAGTGCGCATGGTGACTGTTGTATTCAATCCCGATGCAAATTCTGTGTTTCATCAACACTTTGAATTTCCACAGATTACAGAATGCATCCAGAGGTGCATCGGAAACTACTACTGGTCTTCCAGGGAACGATCAAAGCGTAGACAATTTGAGACATTACTCCCATGGAGGAAAGTGCGCATGGTGAGTGTTGTATTCAATCCCGACACAATCTCTGTGTTTCATCAACACTCTGATAGTCCAAAGATTACAGAATGCCTCCAGATGTGCATGGGAAACTACTACTGGTCTTCCAGGGAACGATCAAAACGTAGACTGTTTGAGACATTACTCCTATGGAGGGAAGTGCGCATGGTGACTGTTGTATTCAATCCTGATGCAATTTCTGTGTTTCATCAACACTGTGATGGTCCACAGATTACAGAATGCCTCCAGACGTGCATCGGAAACTACCACTGGTGTTCCAGGGAACGATCAAAGCGTAGACTGTTTGAGATATTACTAACATGGGGGAAAGTGCGATGGTGTCTGTTGTATTCAATCCCGATGCAACTTCTGTGTTTCATCAACACTTTCTAGGTCCACAGATTACAGAATGCATCCAGAAGTGCATCGGAAACTACTACTGGTCTTCCAGGGAACGATCAAAGCGTAGACTGTTTGAGATATTACTAACATGGAGGAAAGTGCGCATGGTGACTGTTTTATTCAATCCCGATGCAATTTCTGTGTTTCATCAACACTCTGATAGTCCACAGATTATAGAATGCTTCCACATGTGAATCGGAAACTACTACTGGTCTTCCAGGGAACGATCAAAGAGTGGACTGTTTCAGATATTACTCCCATGGATTAAAGTGCGCATGGTGACTGTTGTATTCAACCCCGATGCAATTTCTTTGTTTCATCAACACTCTGATAGTCCACAGATTACAGAATGCCACCAGATGTGCATCGGAAACTACTACTGGTCTTCCAGGGAACGATCAAAGCGTAGACTGTTTGAGACATTACTCCCATGGAGGAATGTGTCCATGGTGACTGTTGTATTCAATCCCGATGCAATTTCTGTGTTTCATCAACACTCTGATGGTCCACAGATTACAGAATGCCTCCAGATGTGCATCGGAAACTACTACTGGTCTTCCAGGGAACGATCAAAGCGTAGACTCTTTGAGACATTACTCCCATGGAGGAAAGTGCTCATAGTGACTATTGTATTCAATCCCGATGCAATTTCTGTGTTTCAACAACACTCAGATAGTCCACAGATTACAGAATGCGTCCAGATGTGCATCGGAAACTACTACTGGTTTTCCAGGGAACGATCAAAGCGTTGACTGTTTGTGACATTACTCCCATGGAGGAAAGTGCACATGGTGACTGTTGTATTCAATCCCGATGCAATTTCTGTGTTTCATCAACACTCTGATAGTCCACAGATTACAGAATGCCTCCAGATGTGCATCGGAAACTACCACTGGACTTCCAGGGAACGATCAAAGCGTAGACTGTTTGAGATATTACTAACATGGAGGAAAGTGCGATGGTGTCTGTTGTATTCAATCCCGATGCATTTTCTGTGTTTCATCAACACTTTGAAGGTCCACAGATTACAGAATGCATCCAGAAGTGCATCGGAAACTACTACTGGTCTTCCAGGGAACGATCAAAGCGTAGACTGTTTGAGATATTACTAACATGGAGGAAAGTGCGCATGGTGACTGTTGTATTCAATCCCGATGCAATTTCTGTGTTTCATCAACACTTTGAAGGTCCACAGATTACAGAATGCATCCAGATGTGCATCGGAAACTACTACTGGTCTTCCAGGGAACGATCAAAACGTAGCCTGTTTGAGACATTACTCCCATGGAGGAAAGTGCACATGGTGACTGTTGTATTCAATCGCGATGCAATTTCTGTGTTTCATCAACACTCTGATAGTCCACAGATTACAGAATGCTACCAGATGTGAATCGGAAACTACCACTGGTCTTCCAGGGAACGATCAAAACGTAGACTCTTTGAGATATTACTAACATGGATGAAAGTGCGCATGGTGACTGTTGTATTCAATCCCGATGCAAATTCTGTGTTTCATCAACACTTTGAATTTCCACAGATTACAGAATGCATCCAGAGGTGCATCGGAAACTACTACTGGTCTTCCAGGGAACGATCAAAGCGTAGACAATTTGAGACATTACTCCCATGGAGGAAAGTGCGCATGGTGAGTGTTGTATTCAATCCCGACACAATCTCTGTGTTTCATCAACACTCTGATAGTCCAAAGATTACAGAATGCCTCCAGATGTGCATGGGAAACTACTACTGGTCTTCCAGGGAACGATCAAAACGTAGACTGTTTGAGACATTACTCCAATGGAGGAAAGTGCGCATGGTGACTGTCGTATTCAATCCCGATGCAATTTCTGTGTTTCATCAACACTCTGACAGTCCACAGATTACAGAATGCATCCAGATGTGCATCGGAAACTACTACTGGTCTTCCAGGGAACGATCAAAGCGTAGACTGTTTCAGACATTACTCCCATGGAGGAACGTGTGCATGGTGAATGTTGTATTCAATCCCGATGCAATTTCTGTGTTTCATCAACACTCTGATAGTCCACACATTACAGAATGCCCCCAGATGTGCATCGGAAACTACTACTGGTCTTCCAGGGAACGGTCAAAGTGTGAACTGTTTCAGACATTACTCCCATGGAGGAAAGTGCGCATGGTGACTGTTGTATTCAATCCCGATGCAATTTCTGTGTTTCATCAACACTCTGATGGGCCACAGATTAAAGAATGCCTCCAGATGTGCATCGGAAACTACCACTGGTCTTCCAGGGAACGATCAAAGCGTAGACTGTTTGAGACATTACTCCTATGGAGGGAAGTGCGCATGGTGACTGTTGTATTCAATCCTGATGCAATTTCTGTGTTTCATCAACACTCTGATGGTCCACAGATTACAGAATGCCTCCAGATGTGCATCGGAAACTACCACTGGTGTTCCAGGGAACAATCAAAGCGTAGACTGTTTGAGATATTACTAACATGGAGGAAAGTGCGATGGTGTCTGTTGTATTCAATCCCGATGCAACTTCTGTGTTTCATCAACACTTTCTAGGTCCACAGATTACAGAATGCATCCAGAAGTGCATCGGAAACTACTACTGGTCTTCCAGGGAACGATCAAAGCGTAGACTGTTTGAGATATTACTAACATGGAGGAAAGTGCGCATGGTGACTGTTTTATTCAATCCCGATGCAATTTCTGTGTTTCATCAGCACTCTGATAGTCCACAGATTATAGAATGCTACCACATGTGAATCGGAAACTACTACTGGTCTTCCAGGGAACGATCAAAGAGTGGACTGTTTCAGATATTACTCCCATGGATTAAAGTGCGCATGGTGACTGTTGTATTCAACCCCGATGCAATTTCTTTGTTTCATCAACACTCTGATAGTCCACAGATTACAGAATGCCACCAGATGTGCATCGGAAACTACTACTGGTCTTCCAGGGAACGATCAAAGCGTAGACTGTTTGAGACATTACTCCCATGGAGGAATGTGTCCATGGTGACTGTTGTATTCAATCCCGATGCAATTTCTGTGTTTCATCAACACTCTGATGGTCCACAGATTACAGAATGCCTCCAGATGTGCATCGGAAACTACCACTGGTCTACCAGGGAAAGATCAAAGCGTAGACTCTTTGAGATATTACTAACATGGATGAAAGTGCGCATTGTGACTGTTGTATTCAATCCCGATGCAATTTCTGTGTTTCAACACTTTGAAGGTCCACAGATTACAGAATGCATCCAGAAGTGCATCGGAAACTACTACTGGTCTTCCAGGGAACGATTAAAGCGTAGACAATTTGAGACATTACTCCCATGGAGGAAAGTGCGCATGGTGAGTGTTGTATTCAATTCCGACACAATCTCTGTGTTTCAAAACACTCTGATAGTCCAAAGATTACAGAATGCCTCCAGATGTGCATGGGAAACTACTACTGGTCTTCCAGGGAACGATCAAAACGTAGACTGTTTGAGACATTACTCCAATGGAGGAAAGTGCGCATGGTGACTGTCGTATTCAATCCCGATGCAATTTCTGTGTTTCATCAACACTCTGACAGTCCACAGATTACAGAATGCATCCAGATGTGCATCGGAAACTACTACTGGTCTTCCAGGGAACGATCAAAGCGTAGACTGTTTCAGACATTACTCCCATGGAGGAACGTGTGCATGGTGAATGTTGTATTCAATCCCGATGCAATTTCTGTGTTTCATCAACACTCTGATAGTCCACACATTACAGAATGCCCCCAGATGTGCATCGGAAACTACTACTGGTCTTCCAGGGAACGGTCAAAGTGTGAACTGTTTCAGACATTACTCCCATGGAGGAAAGTGCGCATGGTGACTGTTGTATTCAATCCCGATGCAATTTCTGTGTTTCATCAACACTCTGATGGGCCACAGATTAAAGAATGCCTCCAGATGTGCATCGGAAACTACCACTGGTCTTCCAGGGAACGATCAAAGCGTAGACTGTTTGAGACATTACTCCTATGGAGGGAAGTGCGCATGGTGACTGTTGTATTCAATCCTGATGCAATTTCTGTGTTTCATCAACACTCTGATGGTCCACAGATTACAGAATGCCTCCAGATGTGCATCGGAAACTACCACTGGTGTTCCAGGGAACAATCAAAGCGTAGACTGTTTGAGATATTACTAACATGGAGGAAAGTGCGATGGTGTCTGTTGTATTCAATCCCGATGCAACTTCTGTGTTTCATCAACACTTTCTAGGTCCACAGATTACAGAATGCATCCAGAAGTGCATCGGAAACTACTACTGGTCTTCCAGGGAACGATCAAAGCGTAGACTGTTTGAGATATTACTAACATGGAGGAAAGTGCGCATGGTGACTGTTTTATTCAATCCCGATGCAATTTCTGTGTTTCATCAGCACTCTGATAGTCCACAGATTATAGAATGCTACCACATGTGAATCGGAAACTACTACTGGTCTTCCAGGGAACGATCAAAGAGTGGACTGTTTCAGATATTACTCCCATGGATTAAAGTGCGCATGGTGACTGTTGTATTCAACCCCGATGCAATTTCTTTGTTTCATCAACACTCTGATAGTCCACAGATTACAGAATGCCACCAGATGTGCATCGGAAACTACTACTGGTCTTCCAGGGAACGATCAAAGCGTAGACTGTTTGAGACATTACTCCCATGGAGGAATGTGTCCATGGTGACTGTTGTATTCAATCCCGATGCAATTTCTGTGTTTCATCAACACTCTGATGGTCCACAGATTACAGAATGCCTCCAGATGTGCATCGGAAACTACCACTGGTCTACCAGGGAAAGATCAAAGCGTAGACTCTTTGAGATATTACTAACATGGATGAAAGTGCGCATTGTGACTCTTGTATTCAATCCCGATGCAATTTCTGTGTTTCAACACTTTGAAGGTCCACAGATTACAGAATGCATCCAGAAGTGCATCGGAAACTACTACTGGTCTTCCAGGGAACGATTAAAGCGTAGACAATTTGAGACATTACTCCCATGGAGGAAAGTGCGCATGGTGAGTGTTGTATTCAATTCCGACACAATCTCTGTGTTTCAAAACACTCTGATAGTCCAAAGATTACAGAATGCCTCCAGATGTGCATGGGAAACTACTACTGGTCTTCCAGGGAACGATCAAAACGTAGACTGTTTGAGACATTACTCCAATGGAGGAAAGTGCGCATGGTGACTGTCGTATTCAATCCCGATGCAATATCTGTGTTTCATCAACACTCTGATAGTCCACAGGTTACAGAATGCCTCCAGATGTGCATCGGAAACTACTACTGGTCTTCCAGGGAACGATCAAAGCGTAGACTGTTTGACATATTACTCCCATGGAGGGAAGTGCGCATGGTGACTGTTTTATTCAATCCCGATGCAATTTCTGTGTTTCATCAACTCTCTGATAGTCCACAGATTACAGAATGCCTCCAGATGTTCATCGGAAACTACTACTGGTCTTCCAGGGAACGATCAAAGCGTAGACTGTTTGAGACATTACTCCCATGGAGGAAAGTGCTCATATTGACTATTGTATTCAATCCCGATGCAATTTCTGTGTTTCAACAACACTCAGATAGTCCACAGATTACAGAATGCGTCCAGATGTGCATCGGAAACTACTACTGGTCTTCCAGAGAACGATCAAAGCGTTGACAGTTTGAGACATTACTCCCATGGAGGAAAGTGCACATGGTGACTGTTGTATTCAATCCCGATGCAATTTCTGTGTTTCATCAACACTCTGATAGTCCACAGATTACAGAATGCCTCCAGATGTGCATCGGAAACTACCACTGGACTTCCAGGGAACGATCAAAGCGTAGACTGTTTGAGATATTACTAACATGGAGGAAAGTGCGATGGTGTCTGTTGTATTCAATCCCGATGCATTTTCTGTGTTTCATCAACACTTTGAAGGTCCACAGATTACAGAATGCATCCAGAAGTGCATCGGAAACTACTACTGGTCTTCCAGGGAACGATCAAAGCGTAGACTGTTTGAGATATTACTAACATGGAGGAAAGTGCGCATGGTGACTGTTGTATTCAATCCCGATACAATTTCTGTGTTTCATCAACACTTTGAAGGTCCACAGATTACAGAATGCATCCAGATGTGCATCGGAAACTACTACTGGTCTTCCAGGGAACGATCAAAACGTAGCCTGTTTGAGACATTACTCCCATGGAGGAAAGTGCACATGGTGACTGTTGTATTCAATCCCGATGCAATTTCTGTGTTTCATCAACACTCTGATAGTCCACAGATTACAGAATGCTACCAGATGTGAATCGGAAACTACCACTGGTCTTCCAGGGAACGATCAAAGCGTAGACTCTTTGAGATATTACTAACATGGATGAAAGTGCGCATGGTGACTGTTGTATTCAATCCCGATGCAATTTCTGTGTTTCATCAACACTTTGAATTTCCACAGATTACAGAATGCATCCAGAGGTGCATCGGAAACTACTACTGGTCTTCCAGGGAACGATCAAATCGTAGACAATTTGAGACATTACTCCCATGGAGGAAAGTGCGCATGGTGAATGTTTTATTCAATCATGATGCAATTTCTGTGTTTCATCAATACTCTGATAATCCGCAGATAAAGGAATGCCACGAGATGTGCATGGGAAACTACTACTAGTCTTCCAGGGAACGATCATATCGTAGACTGTTTGAGACATTACTCCCATGGAGGAAAGTGCGCGTGGTGAGTGTTGTATTCAATCCCGACACAATCTCTGTGTTTCATCAACACTCTGATAGTCCAAAGATTACAGAATGCCTCCAGATGTGCATGGTAAACTACTACTGGTCTTCCAGGGAACGATCAAAACGTAGACTGTTTGAGACATTACTCCCATTTAGGAGGGTGCGCATGGTGACTGTCGTATTCAATCCCGATGCAATTTCTGTGTTTCATCAACACTCTGATAGTCCACAGATTACAGAATGCCTCCAGATGTGCATCGGAAACTACTACTGGTCTTCCAGGGAACGATCAAAGCGTAGACTGTTTGACCCATTACTCCCATCGAGGGAAGTGCGCATGGCGACTGTTTTATTCAATCCCGATGCAATTTCGGTGTTTCATCAACACTCTGATAGTCCACAGATTACAGAATGCCACAGATGTGCATCGGAAACTACTACTGGTCTTCCAGGGAACGGTCAAAGGGTGGACTGTTTCAGACATTACTCCCATGGAGGGAAGTACGCATGGTGACTATTGTATTCAATCCCGATGCAATTTCTGTGTTTCATCAACACTCTGATAGTCCACAGATTACAGAATGCCACCAGATGTGCATCGGAAACTACTATTTGTCTTCCAGGTAACGATCAAAGCGTAGACTGTTTGAGACATTACTCCCACGGAGGGAAATACGCATGGTGACTATTGTATTCAATCCCGATGCAATTTCTGTGTTTCATCAACACTCTGATAGTATACAGATTACAGAATGCCTCCAGATGTGCATTGGAAACTACTACTGGTCTTCCAGGGAACGATCAAAGCGTAAACTCTTTGAGACATTACTCCATTGGAGGAGGGTGCGCATGGTGACTGATGTATTCAATCCCGATGCTATTTCTTTGTTTCATCAACACTCTGATACTCCACAGATTACAGAATGCCTCCAGATGTGCATCGGAAACTACTACTGGTCTTCCTGGGAACGATCCAAGCGTAGACATTTAGAGACATTACTCCCATGGAGGGAAGTGCGTATGGTGACTGTTGTATTCAATCCCGATGCAATTTCTGTGTTTCGTCAACACTCTGATAGTCCACAGATTCAGAATGCCTCCAGATGTGCATCGGAAATTACCACTGGTCTTCCAGGGAACGATCAAAGCGTAGACTGTTTAAGACATTACTAACATGGAGGCAAGTGCGCGAGGTGACTGTTGTATTCAATCCCGATGCAATTTCTGTGTTTCATCAACACTCTGATAGTCCACAGATTACAGAATGCCACCAGATGTGCATCGGAAACTACTACTGGTCTTCCAGGGAACGATCAAAGCGTAGACTGTTTGAGACATTACTCCCATGGAGGAATGTGTCCATGGTGACTGTTGTATTCAATCCCGATGCAATTTCTGTGTTTCATCAACACTCTGATGGTCCACAGATTACAGAATGCCTCCAGATGTGCATCGGAAACTACCACTGGTCCTCCAGGGAACGATCAAAGCCTAGACTCTTTGAGATATTACTAACATGGATGAAAGTGCGCATGGTGACTGTTGTATTCAATCCCGATGCAATTTCTGTGTTTCATCAACACTTTGAAGGTCCACAGATTACAGAATGCCTCCGGATGTGCATCGGAAACTAACACTGGTCTTCCTGGGGACGATCCAAGCGTAGACTTTTAGAGACATTACTCCTATGCGGGGAAGTGCGCATGGTGACTGTTATATTCAATCCCGATGCAATTTCTGTGTTTCATCAACACTCTGACAGTCCACAGATTACAGAATGCCTCCAGATGTGCATCGGAAACTACTACTGGTCTTCCAGGGAACGATCAAAGCGTAGACTCTTTCAGACATTACTCCCATGGAGGAACGTGTGCATGGTGAATGTTGTATTCAATCCCGATGCAATTTCTGTGTTTCATCAACACTCTGATTGTCCACACATTACAGAATGCCCCCAGATGTGCATCGGAAACTACTACTGGTCTTCCAGGGAATGGTCAAAGTGTGAACTGTTTCAGACATTACTCCCATGGAGGAAAGTGCGCATGGTGACTGTTGTATTCAATCCCGATGCAATTTCTGTGTTTCATCAACACTCTGATGGGCCACAGATTAAAGAATGCCTCCAGATGTGCATCGGAAACTACCACTGGTCTTCCAGGGAACGATCAAAGCGTAGACTGTTTGAGACATTACTCCTATGGAGGGAAGTGCGCATGGTGACTGTTGTATTCAATCCTGATGCAATTTCTGTGTTTCATCAACACTCTGATGGTCCACAGATTACAGAATGCCTCCAGACGTGCATCGGAAGCTACCACTGGTGTTCCAGGGAACGATCAAAGCGTAGACTGTTTGAGATATTACTAACATGGAGGAAAGTGCGATGGTGTCTGTTGTATTCAATCCCGATGCAACTTCTGTGTTTCATCAACACTTTCTAGGTCCACAGATTACAGAATGCATCCAGAAGTGCATCGGAAACTACTACTGGTCTTCCAGGGAACGATCAAAGCGTAGACTGTTTGAGATATTACTAACATGGAGGAAAGTGCGCATGGTGACTGTTTTATTCAATCCCGATGCAATTTCTGTGTTTCATCAACACTCTGATAGTCCACAGATTATAGAATGCTACCACATGTGAATCGGAAACTACTACTGGTCTTCCAGGGAACGATCAAAGAGTGGACTGTTTCAGATATTACTCCCATGGATTAAAGTGCGCATGGTGACTGTTGTATTCAACCCCGATGCAATTTCTTTGTTTCATCAACACTCTGATAGTCCACAGATTACAGAATGCCTCCAGATGTGCATCGGAAACTACCACTGGACTTCCAGGGAACGATCAAAGCGTAGACTGTTTGAGATATTACTAACATGGAGGAAAGTGCGATGGTGTCTGTTGTATTCAATCCTGATGCATTTTCTGTGTTTCATCAACACTTTGAAGGTCCACAGATTACAGAATGCATCCAGAAGTGCATCGGAAACTACTACTGGTCTTCCAGGGAACGATCAAAGCGTAGACTGTTTGAGATATTACTAACATGGAGGAAAGTGCGCATGGTGACTGTTGTATTCAATCCCGATGCAATTTCTGTGTTTCATCAACACTTTGAAGGTCCACAGATTACAGAATGCATCCAGATGTGCATCGGAAACTACTACTGGTCTTCCAGGGAACGATCAAAACGTAGCCTGTTTGAGACATTACTCCCAAGGAGGAAAGTGCACATGGTGACTGTTGTATTCAATCCCGATGCAATTTCTGTGTTTCATCAACACTCTGATAGTCCACAGATTACAGAATGCCACCAGATGTGCATCGGAAACTAATACTCGTCTTCCAATGAACGATCAAAGCGTAGACTGTTTAAGACATTACTCCCATGGAGGAGTGTGCGCATTGTGACCGTTGTATTCAATCCCGATGCAATTTCTGTGTTTCATCAACACTGTGATAGTCCATAGATTACAGAATGCATCCAGATGTGCATCGGAAACTACTACTGGTCTTCCAGCGAACAATCAAAGCGTAGACTATTTGAGACATTACTCCCATGGAGGAAAGTGCGCATGGTGACTGTTGTATTCAATCACGATGCAATTTCTGTGTTTCATCAACAGTCTGATAGTGCACAGATTAAGGAAAGCCACCAGATGTGCATCGGAAACTACTACTGGTCTTCCAGGGAACGATCAAAGCGTAGACTGTTTGAGACATTACTCCCGTGGAGGAGAGTGCGCATGGTGACTGTTGTATTCAATTCCCATGCAATTTCTGTGTTTCGTCAACACTTTGAAGGTCCACAGATTACAGAATGCCTCCAGATGTGCATCGGAAACTACTACTAGACTTCCAGAGGACGATCAAAGCGTAGACTGTTTGAGACATTACTCCCGTGGAGGAAAGTGCTCATGGTGAGTGTTGTATTCAATCCCGATGCAATTTCTGTGTTTCATCAACACTCTGATAGTCCACAGATTACAGAATGCCACCAGATGTGCATCGGAAACTACTACTCGTCTTCCAATTAACGATCAAAGCGTAGACTGTTTAAGACATTACTCCCATGGAGGAGTGTGCGCATGGTGACTGTTGTATTCAATCCTGATGCAATTCCTGTGTTTCATCAACACTCTGATAGTCCACAGATTACAGAATGCCACCAGGTGTGCATCGGAAACTACTACTGGTCTTCCAGGGAACGATCAAAGGGTGGACTGTTTCAGACATTACTCCCATGGAGGGAAGTGCGCATGGTGACTGTTGTATTCAATCCCGTTGCAATTTCTGTGTTTCATCAACACTCTGATAGTCCAGATATTACAGAATGCCTCCAGATGTGCATTGGAAACTACCACTGGTCTTCCAGTGAACGATCAAAGCGTAGACTGTTTGAGACATTACTGACATGGAGGAAAGTGCGCATGGTGACTGTTGTATTCAATCCCGATGCAATTTCTGTGTTTCATCAACACTCTGATACTCCACAGACTACAGAATGCCTCCAAATGTGCATCGGAAACTACCACTGGTCTTCCAGGGAACAATCAAAGCGTAGACTGTTTGAGACATTACTAACATGGAGGCAAGTGCGCATGGTGACTGTTGTATTCAATCCCGATGCAATTTCTGTGTTTCATCAACACTTTGATAGTCCACAGATTACAGAATGCATCCAGATGTGCATCGGAAACTACTACTGGTCTTCCAGGGAACGATCAAAGCGTAGATTATTTGAGATATTACTCCCATGGAGGAAAGTGCGCATGGTGACTGTTGTATTCAATCCCGTTGCAATTTCTGTGTTTCATCAACACTCTGATAGTCCACAGATTAAGGGATGCCACCAGATGAGAATCGCAAACTACTACTGGTCTTTCAGGGAACAGTCAAAGCGTAGACTGTTTGAGACATTACTCCCATGGAGGAAAGTGTGCATGGTGACCGTTGTATTCAATCCCGATGCAATCTCTGTGTTTCATCAACACTCTGATAGTCCACAGATTATAGAATGCCTACATATGTGCATCGGAAACTACTACTGATCTTCCAGGGAACGATCAAAGCGTAGACTGTTTGAGACTTTACTCCCGTGGAGGGAAGTGCTCATGGTGAGTGTTGTATTCAATCCCGATGCAATTTCTGTGTTTCATCAACACTCTGATAGTCCACACATTACAGAATGCCTCCAAATGTGCATTGGAAACGACCACTGTTCTTCCAGGGTACGATCAAAGCGTAGACTGTTGGAGACAAAACTAACTTGGTGGAATGTGCGCATGGTGACTGTTGTATTCAATCCCGATGCAATTTCGGTGTTTCATCAACCCTCGGATAGTCCACAGATTACAGAATGCCTACAGATGTGCATCGGAAACTAATACTGGTCTCCAGGGAACGGTCAAAGCGTAAACTCTTTGAGACATTACTCCCTTGGAGGAAGGTGCGCATGGTGACTGTTGTATTCAATCCCGATGTAATTTCTGTGTTTCATCAACACTCTGACACTCCACAGATTACAGAATGCCTCCAGATGTGCATCAGAAACTACTACTGGTCTTCCTGGGAACGATCCAAGCGTAGACTGTTAGAGACATTACTCCCATGGAGGGAAGTGCAATTGTGATTGTTGTATTCAATCCCGATCCAATTTCTGTGTTTCATCAACACTCTGAAAGTCCACAGATTACAGAATGTCTCCATATGTGCATCGGAAACTACCACTGGTCTTCCAGGAAACAATCAAAGCGTAGACTGTTTGAGACATTACTCCCATGGAGGAAAGTGCGCATGGTGACTGTTGTATTCAATCCCGATGCAATTTCTGTGTTTCATCAACACTCAATTAGTCCACAGATTTCAGAATGCCTCCAGATGTGCATCGGAAACTACTACTGGTCTTCTAGGGAACGATCAAAGCGTAGACTGTTTGTGACATTACTCCCATGGAGGAGAGTGCACATGGTGACTGTTGTATTTAATTCCGATGCAATTTCTGTGTTTCATCAACACTCTGATAGTCCACAGAATACAGAATGCCTCCAGATGTGCATTGGAAACTACCACTGGTCTTCCTGGGTACGATTAAAGCGTAGACTGATTGAGACATTACTAACATGGAGGAAAGTGCGCATAGTGACTGATGGATTCAATCCCGATGCAATTTCTGTATTTCATCAACACTTTGAAGGTCCACAGATTACAGCATGCCTCCAGATGTGCATCGGAAACTACTACTGGTCTTCCAAGGAACGATCAAAGCGTAGACTGTTTGAGACATTACTCCCGTGGAGGAAAGTGGGATGGTGAGTGTTGTATTCAATCCCGATGCAATTTCTGTGTTGCATCAACACTCTGATAGTCCACAGATTACAGAATGCCACCAGATGTGCCACGGAAACTACTACTGGTCTTCCAATGAACGCCAAAGCGTAGACTGTTTGAGACATTACTCCTGTGGAGGAAAGTGTGCATCGTGACTGTTGTATTCAATCCCGATGCAATTTCTGTTTTTCATCAACACTCTGATAGTCCACAGATTACAGAATGCCTCCAGATGTGCATTGGAAACTACCACTTGTCTTCCAGGGAACGATCAAATCGTAGACTGTTTGAGACATTGCTCCTGTGGAGGAAAGTGCCCATGGTGACTGTTGTATTCAATCCCTTTGCAATTTCTGTGTTTCATCAACACTCTGATAGTCCACAGATTACAGAATGCCTCCAGATGTGCTTCGGAAACTAATACTGGTCTTCCAGGGAACGAATAAATCGTAGACTCTCTGAGACATTACTCCCATGGAGGAAAGTGCACATGGTGACTGTTGTATTCAATCCCGATGCAATTTCTGTGTTTCATCAACACTCTGATAGTCCACTGATTACAGAATGCCAAAAGGTGTGCATCGGAAACTACTACTGGTCTTCCAGGTAACGATCAAAGCATAGACTCTTTGTGACATAACTCCCGTGGAGGAAAGTGCGCATGGTGACTGTTGTATTCAATCCCTATGCAATTTCTGTGTTTCATCAACACTCTGATAGTCCACAGATTACAGAATGTCTCCAGATGTGCATCGGAAACTGCTACTGGTCTTCCAGGGAACGATCCAAGCGTAGACTGTTAGAGACATTACTCCCATGGAGGGAAGTGCGCATGGTGACTGTTGTATTCAATCCCGATGCAATTTCTGTATTTCATCAACACTCTGATAGTCCACAGATTACAGAATGCCTCCAGATGTGCATCGGAAACTACTACTGGTCTACCTGGGAACGATCGAAGCGTGGACTGTTAGAGACATTACTCCCATGGCGGGAAGTGCGCATGGTGACTGTTGTATTCAATCCCGATGCAATTTCTGTGTTTCATCAACACTCTGATTGTACACAGATTACAGAATGCCTCCAGATGTGCATCCGAAACTACCACTGATCTTCCAGGGAACGATCAAAGCGTATACTGTTTGAGACTTTACTAACACGGTGGCAAGTGCGCATGGTGACTGTTGTATTCAATCCCGATGCAATTTCTGTGTTTCATCAACACTTTGAAGGTCCACAGATTAAGGAATGCATCCAGATGTGCATCGGAAATTCCTACTGGTCTTCCAGGGAACGATCAAAGCGTAGACAATTTGAGACATTACTCGCATGGAGGAAAGTGCGCATGGTGACTGTTGTATTCAATCCCGATGCAATTTCTGTGTTTCATCAACACTCTGATAGTCCACAGATTAAGGAATGGCACCAGATGTGCATCGGAAACTACCACTGGTCTTCCAGGGAACAATCAAAGCGTAGACTGTTTGAGACATTAATCCCGTGGAGGAAAGTGCGCATGGTGACTGTTGTATTCACCCCGATGCAATCTCTGTGTTTCATCAACACTCTGATAGTCCACAGATTACAGAATGCAACCAGATGTGCATCGGAAACTACTACTGGTCTTCCAGGGAACGATTTAAGCGTAGACTGTTTGAGAAATTACAGCCGTGGCGGAAAGTGCGCATGGTGAGTGTTGTATTCAATCCCGATGCAATTTCTGTGTTTCATCAACACTCTGATAGTCCACTGATTCCAGAATTCCACCATATGTGCATCGGAAACTACTACTGGTCTTCCAGGGGACGATCAAAGGGTGGACTGTTTCAGACATTACTCCCAAGGAGGAAAGTGCGCATGATGACTGTTGTATTCAATCCCGATGCAATTTCTGTGTTTCATCAACACTCTGATAGTCCACAGATTACAGAATGCCACCAGATGTGCATTGCAAACTACCACTGGCCTTCCAGGGAACGATCAAAGCGTAGATTGTTTGAGAAATTACTAACATGGAGGAGAGTGCACATGGTGACTCTTGTATTTAATCCAGATGCAATTCCTGTGTTTCATCAACACTCTGATAGTCCACAGATTACAGAATGCCTCCAGAGGTGCATTGGAAACTACCACTGGTCTTCCAGGGAACGATCAAAGGGTGGACTGTTTGAGACACAACTCCCATGGAGGAGAGTGCGCATGGTGACTGTTGTATCCAATCCTGATACATTTTCTGTGTTTCATCAACAGTCTGATAGTCCACAGATTACAGAATGCCTCCAGATGTGCATTGGAAACTACCACTGGTCTTCCAGGGAACGATCGAAGCGTATATTGTTTGAGACATTACTAACATGGAGGAAAGTTCGCATAGTGATTGTTGTATTCAATTGCGATGCAATTTCGTGCTTTATCAAAAATGATAATATACAGATTACAGAATGCCTCCAGATGTACATCGGAAACTACTACTGGTCTTCCAGGAACGATCAAAGCGTAAACTCTTTGAGACATTACTCCTTTGGAGGATGGTGTGCATGGTGACTGTTGTATTCAATCACGATGCAATTTCTGTGTTTCATCAACACTCTAATAGTCCACAGATTACAGAATGCCACCAGATGTGCATTGGAAACTACTACTGGTCTTCCAGGGAACGATCAAAGCGTAGACAATTTGAGACATTACTCCCATGAAGGAAAGTGCGCATGGTGACTGTTGTATTCAATCCCGATGCACTTTCTGTGTTTCATCAACACTCTGATAGTCCACAGATTAAGGAATGCCACCAGATGTGCATCGGAAACTACTATTGGTCTTCCAGGGAACAATCAAAGGGTAGACTGTTTGAGACATTACTCCCACGGCGGAAAGTGCGCATGGTGACTGTTGTACTGACCACGGTGCAATCTCTGTGTTTCATCAACACTCTGATAGTCCACAGATTACAGAATGCATCCAGATGTGCATCGGAAACTACTACTGATCTTCCAGGGGACGATCAAAGTGTGGACTGTTACAGACAATACTCCCAAGGAGGAATGTGCGCATGATGACAGTTGTATTCAATCCCGATGCAATTTCTGTGTTTCATCAACACTTTGAAGGTCCACAGATTAAGGAATGCATCCAGATGTGCATCGGAAATTACTACTGGTCTTCCAGGGAACGATCAAAGTGTAGACAATTTGAGACATTACTCCCGTGGAGGAAAGTGCGCATGGTGACTGTTGTATTCAATCCCGATGCAATTTCTGTGTTTCATCAACACTCTGATAGTCCACAGATTAAGGAATGCCACCAGAAGTGCATCGGAAACTACCATTGGTCTTCCAGGGAACAATCAAAGCGTAGACTGTTTGAGACATTAATCCCGTGGAGGAAAGTGCGCATGGTGACTGTTGTATTCACCCCGATGCAATCTCTGTGTTTCATCAATACTCTGATAGTCCACAGATTACAGAATGCATCCAGATGTGCATCGGAAACTACTACTGGTCTTCCAGGGAACGATGAAAGCGTAGACTGTTTGAGACATTACTGCCGTGGCGGAAAGTGCGCATGGTGAGTGTTGTATTCAATCCCGATGCAATTTCTGTGTTTCATCAACACTCTGATAGTCCACAGATTACAGAATTCCACCAGATGTGCATCGGAAACTACTACTGGTCTTCCAGGGGACGATCAAAGGGTGGACTGTTTCAGACATTACTCCCAAGGAGGACAGTGCGCATGATGACTGTTGTATTCAATCCCGATGCAATTTCTGTGTTTCATCAACACTCTGATAGTCCACAGATTACAGAATGCCACCAGATGTGCATTGGAAACTACCACTGGTCTTCCAGGGAACGATCAAAGCGTAGACTGTTTGAGACATTACTAACATGGAGGAGAGTGCACATGGTGACTGTTGTATTTCATCCAGATGTAATTCCTGTGTTTCATCAACACTCTGATAGTCCACAGATTACAGAATGCCTCCAGAGGTGCATTGGAAACTACCACTGGTCTTCCATGGTACGATCAAAGGGTGGACTGTTTGAGACACTACTCCCATGGAGGAGAGTGCGCATGGTGACTGTTGTATTCAATCCCGATACATTTTCTGTGTTTCATCAACAGTCTGATAGTCCACAGATTACAGAATGCCTGCAGATGTGCATTGGAAACTACCACTGGTCTTCCAGGGAACGATCGAAGCGTATATTGTTTGAGACATTACTAACATGGAGGAAAGTTCGCATGGTGATTGTTGTATTCAATCCCGATGCAATTTCGTGCTTTATCAAAAATGATAGTCCACAGATTACAGAATGCCTCCAGATGTGCATCGGAAACTACTACTGGTCTTCCAGGGAACGATCAAAGCGTAAACTCTTTGAGACATTACTCCCTTGGAGGATGGTGTGCATGGTGATTGTTGTATTCAATCACGATGCAATTTCTGTGTCTCATCAACACTCTGATAGTCCACAGATTACAGAATGCCTCCAGATGTGCATCGGAAACTACTACTGGTCTTCCAGGGAACGATCAAAGCGTAGACAATTTGAGACATTACTCCCATGAAGGAAAGTGCGCATGGTGACTGTTGTATTCAATCCCGATGCACTTTCTGTGTTTCATCAACACTCTGATAGTCCACAGATTAAGGAATGCCACCAGATATGCATCGGAAACTACTACTGGTCTTCCAGGGAACAATCAAAGGGTAGACTGTTTGAGACATTACTCCCGCGGCGGAAAGTGCGCATGGTGAATGTTGTACTGACCACGGTGGAATCTCTGTGTTTCATCAACACTCTGATAGTCCACAGATTACAGAATGTCTCCAGATGTGCATCGGAAACTGCTACTGGTCTTCCAGGGAACGATCCAAGCGTAGACTGTTAGAGAAATTACTCCCATGGAGGGAAGTGCGCATGGTGACTGTTGTATTCAATCCCGATGCAATTTCTGTATTTCATCAACACTCTGATAGTCCACAGATTACAGAATGCCTCCAGATGTGCATCCGAAACTACCACTGATCTTCCAGGGAACGATCAAAGCGTATACTGTTTGAGACAATACTAACACGGAGGCAAGTGCACATGGTGACTGTTGTATTCAATCCCGATGCAATTTCTGTGTTTCATCAACACTTTGAAGGTCCACAGATTAAGGAATGCATCCAGATGTGCATCGGAAATTACTACTGGTCTTCCAGGGAACGATCAAAGCGTAGACAATTTGAGACATTACTCGCATGGAGGAAAGTGCGCATGGTGACTGTTGTATTCAATCCCGATGCAATTTCTGTGTTTCATCAACACTCTAATAGTCCACAGATAAGGAATGCCACCAGATGTGCATCGGAAACTACCACTGGTCTTCCAGGTAACAATCAAAGCGTAGACTGTTTGAGACATTATTCCCGTGGAGGAAAGTGCGCATGGTGACTGTTGTATTCACCCCGATGCAATCTCTGTGTTTCATCAACACTCTGATAGTCCACAGATTACAGAATGCATCCAGATGTGCATCGGAAACTACTACTGGTCTTCCAGGGAACGATGAAAGCGTAGACTGTTTGAGACATTACTGCCGTGGCGGAAAGTGCGCATGATGACTGTTGTATTCAATCCCGATGCAATTTCTGTGTTTCATCAACACTCTGATAGTCCACAGATTACAGAATGCCACCAGATGTGCATCGGAAACTACTACTGGTCTTCCAGGGGACTATCAAAGGGTGGACTGTTTGAGACATTACTCCCAAGGAGGAAAGTGCGCATGATGACTGTTGTATTCAATCCCGATGCAATTTCTGTGTTTCATCAACACTCTGATAGTCCACAGATTACAGAATGCCTCCAGAGGTGAATTGGAAACTACCACTGGTCTTCCAGGGAACGATCGAAGCGTATATTGTTTGAGACATTACTGACATGGAGGAAAGTTCGCATAGTGATTGTTGTATTCAATTGCGATGCAATTTCGTGCTTTATCAAAAATGATAGTCCACAGATTACAGAATGCCTGCAGATATGCATCGGAAACTACTACTGGTCTTCCAGGAACGATCAAAGCGTAAACTCTTTGAGACATTACTCCCTTGGAGGATGGTGTGCATGGTGACTGTTGTATTCAATCACGATGCAATTTCTATGTTTCATCAACACTCTGATAGTCCACAGATTAAGGAATGCCACCAGATGTGCATCGGAAACTACTATTGGTCTTCCAGGGAACAATCAAAGGGTAGACTGTTTGAGACATTACTCCCGCGGCGGAAAGTGCGCATGGTGACTGTTGTACTGACCACGGTGCAATCTCTGTGTTTCATCAACACTCTGATAGTCCACAGATTACAGAATGCATCCAGATATGCATCGGAAACTACTACTGATCTTCCACGGGGACGATCAAAATGTGGACTGTTACAGACATTACTCCCAAGGAGGAAAGTGCGCATGATGACTGTTGTATTCAATCCCGATGCAATTTCTGTGTTTCATCAACACTTTGAAGGTCCTCAGATTAAGGAATGCATCCAGATGTGCATCGGAAATTACTACTGGTCTTCCAGGGAACGATCAAAGTGTAGACAATTTGAGACATTACTCCCGTGGAGGAAAGTGCGCATGGTGACTGTTGTATTCAATCCCGATGCAATTTCTGTGTTTCATCAACACTCTGATAGTCCACAGATTAAGGAATGCCACCAGAAGTGCATCGGAAACTACCACTGGCCTTCCAGGGAACAATCAAAGCGTAGACTGTTTGAGACATTACTCCCGTGGAGGAAAGTGCGCATGGTGACTGTTGTATTCAATCCCGATGCAATTTCTGTGTTTCATCAACACTCTGATAGTCCACAGATTAAGGAATGCCACCAGAAGTGCATCGGAAACTACCACTGGCCTTCCAGGGAACAATCAAAGCGTAGACTGTTTGAGACATTAATCCCGTGTAGGAAAGTGCGCATGGTGACTGTTGTATTCACCCCGATGCAATCTCTGTGTTTCATCAATACTCTGATAGTCCACAGATTACAGAATGCCACCAGATGTGCATTGGAAACTACCACTGGTCTTCCAGGGAACGATCAAAGCGTAGACTGTTTGAGACATTACTAACATGGAGGAGAGTGCACATGGTGACTGTTGTATTTAATCCAGATGTAATTCCTGTGTTTCATCAACACTCTGATAGTCCACAGATTACAGAATGCCTCCAGTGGTGCATTGGAAACTACCACTGGTCTTCCAGGGTACGATCAAAGGGTGGACTGTTTGAGACACTACTCCCATGGAGGAGAGTGCGCATGGTGACTGTTGTATTCAATCCCGATACATTTTCTGTGTTTCATCAACAGTCTGATAGTCCACAGATTACAGAATGCCTCCAGATGTGCATTGGAAACTACCACTGGTCTTCCAGGGAACGATCGAAGCGTATATTGTTTGAGACATTACTAACATGGAGGAAAGCTCGCATGGTGATTGTTGTATTCAATCCCGATGCAATTTCGTGCTTTATCAAAAATGATAGTCCACAGATTACAGAATGCCTCCAGATGTGCATCGGAAACTACTACTGGTCTTCCAGGGAACGATCAAAGCGTAAACTCTTTGAGACATTACTCCCTTGGAGGATGGTGTGCATGGTGATTGTTGTATTCAATCACGATGCAATTTCTGTGTCTCATCAACACTCTGATAGTCCACAGATTACAGAATGCCTCCAGATGTGCATCGGAAACTACTACTGGTCTTCCAGGGAACAATCAAAGCGTAGACAATTTGAGACATTACTCCCATGAAGGAAAGTGCGCATGGTGACTGTTGTATTCAATCCCGATGCACTTTCTGTGTTTCATCAACACTCTGATAGTCCACAGATTAAGGAATGCCACCAGATATGCATCGGAAACTACTACTGGTCTTCCAGGGAACAATCAAAGGGTAGACTGTTTGAGACATTACTCCCGCGGCGGAAAGTGCGCATGGTGAATGTTGTACTGACCACGGTGCAATCTCTGTGTTTCATCAACACTCTGATAGTCCACAGATTACAGAATGTCTCCAGATGTGCATTGGAAACTGCTACTGGTCTTCCAGGGAACGATCCAAGCGTAGACTGTTAGAGACATTACTCCCATGGAGGGAAGTGCGCATGGTGACTGTTGTATTCAATCCCGATGCAATTTCTGTATTTCATCAACACTCTGATAGTCCACAGATTACAGAATGCCTCCAGATGTGCATCGGAAACTACTACTGGTCTACCTGGGAACGATCGAAGCGTGGACTGTTAGAGACATTACTCCCATGGCGGGAAGTGCGCATGGTGACTGTTGTATTCAATCCCGATGCAATTTCGGTGTTTCATCAACACTCTGATTGTCCACAGATTACAGAATGCCTACAGATGTGCATCCGAAACTACCACTGATCTTCCAGGGAACGATCAAAGCGTATACTGTTTGAGACAATATTAACACGGAGGCAAGTGCGCATGGTGACTGTTGTATTCAATCCAGATGCAATTTCTGAGTTTCATCAACACTTTGAAGGTCCACTGATTACAGAATTCCACCAGATGTGCATCGGAAACTACCACTGGTCTTCCAGGTAACAATCAAAGCGTAGACTGTTTGAGACATTAATCCCGTGGAGGAAAGTGCGCATGGTGACTGTTGTATTCACCCCGATGCAATCTCTGTGTTTCATCAACACTCTGATAGTCCACAGATTACAGAATGCATCCAGATGTGCATCGGAAACTACTACTGGTCTTCCAGGGAACGATGAAAGCGTAGACTGTTTGAGACATTACTGCCGTGGCGGAAAGTGCGCATGGTGAGTGTTGTATTCAATCCCGATGCAATTTCTGTGTTTCATCAACACTCTGATAGTCCACTGATTACAGAATTCCACCAGATGTGCATCGGAAACTACTACTGGTTTTCCAGGGGACTATCAAAGGGTGGACTGTTTGAGACATTACTCCCAAGGAGGAAAGTGCGCATGATGACTGTTGTATTCAATCCCGATGCAATTTCTGTGTTTCATCAACACTCTGATAGTCCACAGATTACAGAATGCCACCAGATGTGCATCGGAAACTACTACTGGTCTTCCAGGGGACTATCAAAGGGTGGACTGTTTGAGACATTACTCCCAAGGAGGAAAGTGCGCATGATGACTGTTGTATTCAATCCCGATGCAATTTCTGTGTTTCATCAACACTTTGAAGGTCCTCAGATTAAGGAATGCATCCAGATGTACATCGGAAATTACTACTGGTCTTCCAGGGAACGATCAAAGTGTAGACAATTTGAGACATTACTGCCGTGGCGGAAAGTGCGCATGGTGAGTGTTGTATTCAATCCCGATGCAATTTCTGTGTTTCATCAACACTCTGATAGTCCACAGATTACAGAATGCCTCCAGATGTGCATTGGAAACTACCACTGGTCTTCCAGGGAACGATCGAAGCGGATATTGTTTGAGACATTACTAACATGGAGGAAAGTTCGCATAGTGATTGTTGTATTCAATTGCGATGCAATTTCGTGCTTTATCAAAAATGATAGTCCACAGATTACAGAATGCCTCCAGATATGCATCGGAAACTACTACTGGTCTTCCAGGAACGATCAAAGCGTAAACTCTTTGAGACATTACTCCCTTGGAGGATGGTGTGCATGGTGATTGTTGTATTCAATCGCGATGCAATTTCTGTGTTTCATCAACACTCTGATAGTCCACAGATTACAGAATGCCACCAGATGTGCATCGGAAACTACTACTGATCTTCCAGGGGACGATCAAAGTGTGGACTGTTACAGACATTACTCCCAAGGAGGAAAGTGCGCATGATGACTGTTGTATTCAATCCCGATGCAATTTCTGTGTTTCATCAACACTTTGAAGGTCCACAGATTAAGGACTGCATCCAGATGTGCATCGGAAATTACTACTGGTCTTCCAGGGAACGATCAAAGTGTAGACAATTTGAGACATTACTCCCGTGGAGGAAAGTGCGCATGGTGACTGTTGTATTCAATCCCGATGCAATTTCTGTGTTTCATCAACACTCTGATAGTCCACAGATTAAGGAATGCCACCAGAAGTGCATCGGAAACTACCACTGGTCTTCCAGGGAACAATCAAAGCGTAGACTGTGTGAGACATTAATCCCGTGGAGGAAAGTGCGCATGGTGACTGTTGTATTCACCCCGTTGCAATCTCTGTGTTTCATCAATACTCTGATAGTCCACAGATTACAGAATGCATCCAGATGTGCATCGGAAACTACTACTGGTCTTCCAGGGAACGATGAAAGCGTAGACTGTTTGAGACATTACTGCCGTGGCGGAAAGTGCGCATGGTGAGTGTTGTATTCAATCCCGATGCAATTTCTGTGTTTCATCAACACTCTGATAGTCCACAAATTAAAGAATTCCACCAGATGTGCATCGGAAACTACTACTGGTCTCCCAGGGGACGATCAAAGGGTGGACTGTTTCAGACATTATGCCCAAGGAGGACAGTGCGCATGATGACTGTTGTATTCAATCCCGATGCAATTTCTGTGTTTCATCAACACTCTGATAGTCCACAGATTACAGAATGCCACCAGATGTGCATTGGAAACTACCACTGGTCTTCCAGGGAACGATCAAAGCGTAGACTGTTTGAGACATTACTAACATGGAGGAGACTGCACATGGTGACTGTTGTATTTAATCCAGATGTAATTCCTGTGTTTCATCAACACTCTGATAGTCCACAGATTACAGAATGCCTCCAGATGTGCATTGGAAACTACCACTGGTCTTCCAGGGAACGATCGAAGCGTATATTGTTTGAGACATTACTAACATGGAGGAAAGTTCGCATGGTGATTGTTGTAGTCAATCCCGATGCAATTTCGTGCTTTATCAAAAATGATAGTCCACAGATTACAGAATGCCTCCAGATGTGCATCGGAAACTACTACTGGTCTTCCAGGGAACGATCAAAGCGTAAACTCTTTGAGACATTACTCCCTTGGAGGATGGTGTGCATGGTGATTGTTGTATTCAATCACGATGCAATTTCTGTGTCTCATCAACACTCTGATAGTCCACAGATTACAGAATGCCTCCAGATGTGCATCGGAAACTACTACTGGTCTTCCAGGGAACGATCAAAGCGTAGACAATTTGAGACATTACTCCCATGAAGGAAAGTGCGCATGGTGACTGTTGTATTCAATCCCGATGCACTTTCTGTGTTTCATCAACACTCTGATAGTCCACAGATTAAGGAATGCCACCAGATATGCATCGGAAACTACTACTGGTCTTCCAGGGAACAATCAAAGGGTAGACTGTTTGAGACATTACTCCCGCGGCGGAAAGTGCGCATGGTGAATGTTGTACTGACCACGGTGCAATCTCTGTGTTTCATCAACACTCTGATAGTCCACAGATTACAGAATGTCTCCAGATGTGCATCGGAAACTGCTACTGGTCTTCCAGGGAACGATCCAAGCGTAGACTGTTAGAGACATTACTCCCATGGAGGGAAGTGCGCATGGTGACTGTTGTATTCAATCCCGATGCAATTTCTGTATTTCATCAACACTCTGATAGTCCACAGATTACAGAATGCCTCCAGATGTGCATCGGAAACTACTACTGGTCTACCTGGGAACGATCGAAGCGTGGACTGTTAGAGACATTACTCCCATGGCGGGAAGTGCGCATGGTGACTGTTGTATTCAATACCGATGCAATTTCTGTGTTTCATCAACACTCTGATTGTCCACAGATTACAGAATGCCTCCAGATGTGCATCCGAAACTACCACTGATCTTCCAGGGAACGATCAAAGCGTATACTGTTTGAGACAATACTAACACGGAGGCAAGTGCGCATGGTGACTGTTGTATTCAATCCCGATGCAATTTCTGTGTTTCATCAACACTCTGATAGTCCACAGATAAGGAATGCCACCAGATGTGCATCGGAAACTGCCACTGGTCTTCCAGGTAACAATCAAAGCGTAGACTGTTTGAGACATTAATCCCGAGGAGGAAAGTGCGCATGGTGACTGTTGTATTCACCCCGATGCAATCTCTGTGTTTCATCAACACTCTGATAGTCCACAGATTACAGAATGCATCCACATGTGCATCGGAAACTACTACTGGTCTTCCAGGGAACGATGAAAGCGTAGACTGTTTGAGACATTACTGCCGTGGCGGAAAGTGCGCATGGTGAGTGTTGTATTCAATCCCGATGCAATTTCTGTGTTTCATCAACACTCTGATAGTCCACTGATTACAGAATTCCACCAGATGTGCATCGGAAACTACTACTGGTCTTCCAGGGGACTATCAAAGGGTGGACTGTTTGAGACATTACTCGCAAGGAGGAAAGTGCGCATGATGACTGTTGTATTCAATCCCGATGCAATTTCTGTGTTTCATCAACACTCTGATAGTCCACAGATTACAGAATGCCACCAGATGTGCATCGGAAACTACTACTGGTCTTCCAGGGGACTATCAAAGGGTGGACTGTTTGAGACATTACTCCCAAGGAGGAAAGTGCGCATTATGACTGTTGTATTCAATCCCGATGCAATTTCTGTGTTTCATCAACACTCTGATAGTCCACAGATTACAGAATGCCTCCAGAGGTGCATTGGAAACTACCACTGGTCTTCCAGGGAACGATCGAAGGGTGGACTGTTTGAGACACAACTCCCATGGAGGAGAGTGCGCATGGTGACTGTTGTATTCAATCCCGATACATTTTCTGTGTTTCATCAACAGTCTGATAGTCCACAGATTACAGAATGCCTCCAGATGTGCATTGGAAACTACCACTGGTCTTCCAGGGAACGATCGAAGCGTATATTGTTTGAGACATTACTAACATGGAGGAAAGTTCGCATAGTGATTGTTGTATTCAATTGCGATGCAATTTCGTGCTTTATCAAAAATGATAGTCCACAGATTACAGAATGCCTCCAGATATGCATCGGAAACTACTACTGGTCTTCCAGGAACGATCAAAGCGTAAACTCTTTGAGACATTACTCCCTTGGAGGATGGTGTGCATGGTGACTGTTGTATTCAGTCACGATGCAATTTCTGTGTTTCATCAACACTCTGATAGTCCACAGATTACAGAATGCCACCAGATGTGCATCGGAAACTACTACTGGTCTTCCAGGGGACTATCAAAGGGTGGACTGTTTGAGACATTACTCCCAAGGAGGAAAGTGCCCATTATGACTGTTGTATTCAATCCCGATGCAATTTCTGTGTTTCATCAACACTTTGAAGGTCCACAGATTAAGTACTGCATCCAGATGTGCATCGGAAACTACTACTGGTCTTCCAGGGAACGATCAAAGCGTAGACAATTTGAGACATTACTCGCATGGAGGAAAGTGCGCATGGTGACTGTTGTATTCAATCCCGATGCAATTTCTGTGTTTCATCAACACTCTGATAGTCCACAGATTACAGAATGCCTCCAGATGTGCATCGGAAACTACCACTGGTCTTCCAGGTAACAATCAAAGCGTAGACTGTTTGAGACATTAATCCCGTGGAGGAAAGTGCGCATGGTGACTGTTGTATTCAATCCCGATGCAATTTCTGTATTTCATCAACACTCTGATAGTCCACAGATTACAGAATGCCTCCAGATGTGCATCGGAAACTACTGCTGGTCTACCTGGGAACGATCGAAGCGTGGACTGTTAGAGACATTACTCCCATGGCGGAAAGTGCACATGGTGACTGTTGTATTCAATCCCGATGCAATTTCTGTGTTTCATCAACACTCTGATTGTCCACAGATTACAGAATGCCTCCAGATGTGCATCCGAAACTACCACTGATCTTCCAGGGAACGATCAAAGCGTATACTGTTTGAGACAATACTAACACGGAGGCAAGTGCGCATGGTGACTGTTGTATTCAATCCCGATGCAATTTCTGAGTTTCATCAACACTTTGAAGGTCCACAGATTAAGGAATGCATCCAGATGTGCATCGGAAATTACTACTGGTCTTCCAGGGAACGATCAAAGCGTAGACAATTTGAGACATTACTCGCATGGAGGAAAGTGCGCATGGTGACTGTTGTATTCAATCCCGATGCAATTTCTGTGTTTCATCAACACTCTGATAGTCCACAGATAAGGAATGCCACCAGATGTGCATCGGAAACTACCACTGGTCTTCCAGGTAACAATCAAAGCGTAGACTGTTTGAGACATTAATCCCGTGGAGGAAAGTGCGCATGGTGACTGTTGTATTCACCCCGATGCAATCTCTGTGTTTCATTAACACTCTGATAGTCCACAGATTACAGAATGCATCCAGATGTGCATCGGAAACTACTACTGGTCTTCCAGGGAACGATGAAAGCGTAGACTGTTTGAGACATTACTGCCGTGGCGGAAAGTGCGCATGGTGAGTGTTGTATTCAATCCCGATGCAATTTCTGTGTTTCATCAACACTCTGATAGTCCACAAATTAAAGAATTCCACCAGATGTGCATCGGAAACTACTACTGGTCTTCCAGGGGACGATCAAAGGGTGGACTGTTTCAGACATTATTCCCAAGGAGGACAGTGCGCATGATGACTGTTGTATTCAATCCCGATGCAATTTCTGTGTTTCATCAACACTCTGATAGTCCACAGATTACAGAATGCCACCAGATGTGCATTGGAAACTACCACTGGTCTTCCAGGGAACGATCAAAGCGTAGACTGTTTGAGACATTACTAACATGGAGGAGACTGCACATGGTGACTGTTGTATTTAATCCAGATGTAATTCCTGTGTTTCATCAACACTCTGATAGTCCACAGATTACAGAATGCCTCCAGATGTGCATTGGAAACTACCACTGGTCTTCCAGGGAACGATCGAAGCGTATATTGTTTGAGACATTACTAACATGGAGGAAAGTTCGCATGGTGATTGTTGTATTCAATCCCGATGCAATTTCGTGCTTTATCAAAAATGATAGTCCACAGATTACAGAATGCCTCCAGATGTGCATCGGAAACTACTACTGGTCTTCCAGGGATCGATCAAAGCGTAAACTCTTTGAGACATTACTCCCTTGGAGGATGGTGTGCATGGTGATTGTTGTATTCAATCACGATGCAATTTCTGTGTCTCATCAACACTCTGATAGTCCACAGATTACAGAATGCCTCCAGATGTGCATCGGAAACTACTACTGGTCTTCCAGGGAACGATCAAAGCGTAGACAATTTGAGACATTACTCCCATGAAGGAAAGTGCGCATGGTGACTGTTGTATTCAATCCCGATGCACTTTCTGTGTTTCATCAACACTCTGATAGTCCACAGATTAAGGAATGCCACCAGATATGCATCGGAAACTACTACTGGTCTTCCAGGGAACAATCAAAGGGTAGACTGTTTGAGACATTACTCCCGCGGCGGAAAGTGCGCATGGTGAATGTTGTACTGTCCACGGTGCAATCTCTGTGTTTCATCAACACTCTGATAGTCCACAGATTACAGAATGTCTCCAGATGTGCATCGGAAACTGCTACTGGCCTTCCAGGGAACGATCCAAGCGTAGACTGTTAGAGACATTACTCCCATGGAGGGAAGTGCGCATGGTGACTGTTGTATTCAATCCCGATGCAATTTCTGTATTTCATCAACACTCTGATAGTCCACAGATTACAGAATGCCTCCAGATGTGCATCGGAAACTACTGCTGGTCTACCTGGGAACGATCGAAGCGTGGACTGTTAGAGACGTTACTCCCATGGCGGAAAGTGCGCATGGTGACTGTTGTATTCAATCCCGATGCAATTTCTGTGTTTCATCAACACTCTGATTGTCCACAGATTACAGAATGCCTCCAGATGTGCATCCGAAACTACCACTGATCTTCCAGGGAACGATCAAAGCGTATACTGTTTGAGACAATACTAACACGGAGGCAAGTGCGCATGGTGACTGTTGTATTCAATCCCGATGCAATTTCTGAGTTTCATCAACACTTTGAAGGTCCACAGATTAAGGAATGCATCCAGATGTGCATCGGAAATTACTACTGGTCTTCCAGGGAACGATCAAAGCGTAGACAATTTGAGACATTACTCGCATGGAGGAAAGTGCGCATGGTGACTGTTGTATTCAATCCCGATGCAATTTCTGTGTTTCATCAACACTCTGATAGTCCACAGATAAGGAATGCCACCAGATGTGCATCGGAAACTACCACTGGTCTTCCAGGTAACAATCAAAGCGTAGACTGTTTGAGACATTAATCCCGTGGAGGAAAGTGCGCATGGTGACTGTTGTATTCACCCCGATGCAATCTCTGTGTTTCATCAACACTCTGATAGTCCACAGATTACAGAATGCATCCAGATGTGCATCGGAAACTACTACTGGTCTTCCAGGGAACGATGAAAGCGTAGACTGTTTGAGACATTACTGCCGTGGCGGAAAGTGCGCATGGTGAGTGTTGTATTCAATCCCGATGCAATTTCTGTGTTTCATCAACACTCTGATAGTCCACAAATTAAAGAATTCCACCAGATGTGCATCGGAAACTACTACTGGTCTTCCAGGGGACGATCAAAGGGTGGACTGTTTCAGACATTATTCCCAAGGAGGACAGTGCGCATGATGACTGTTGTATTCAATCCCGATGCAATTTCTGTGTTTCATCAACACTCTGATAGTCCACAGATTACAGAATGCCACCAGATGTGCATTGGAAACTACCACTGGTCTTCCAGGGAACGATCAAAGCGTAGACTGTTTGAGACATTACTAACATGGAGGAGACTGCACATGGTGACTGTTGTATTTAATCCAGATGTAATTCCTGTGTTTCATCAACACTCTGATAGTCCACAGATTACAGAATGCCTCCAGATGTGCATTGGAAACTACCACTGGTCTTCCAGGGAACGATCGAAGCGTATATTGTTTGAGACATTACTAACATGGAGGAAAGTTCGCATGGTGATTGTTGTATTCAATCCCGATGCAATTTCGTGCTTTATCAAAAATGATAGTCCACAGATTAAGAATGCCTCCAGATGTGCATCGGAAACTACTACTGGTCTTCCAGGGATTGATCAAAGCGTAAACTCTTTGAGACATTACTCCCTTGGAGGATGGTGTGCATGGTGATTGTTGTATTCAATCACGATGCAATTTCTGTGTCTCATCAACACTCTGATAGTCCACAGATTACAGAATGCCTCCAGATGTGCATCGGAAACTACTACTGGTCTTCCAGGGAACGATCAAAGCGTAGACAATTTGAGACATTACTCCCATGAAGGAAAGTGCGCATGGTGACTGTTGTATTCAATCCCGATGCACTTTCTGTGTTTCATCAACACTCTGATAGTCCACAGATTAAGGAATGCCACCAGATATGCATCGGAAACTACTACTGGTCTTCCAGGGAACAATCAAAGGGTAGACTGTTTGAGACATTACTCCCGCGGCGGAAAGTGCGCATGGTGAATGTTGTACTGTCCACGGTGCAATCTCTGTGTTTCATCAACACTCTGATAGTCCACAGATTACAGAATGTCTCCAGATGTGCATCGGAAACTACTACTGGTCTTCCAGGGAACGATCCAAGCGTAGACTATTAGAGACATTACTCCCATGGAGGGAAGTGCGCATGGTGACTGTTGTATTCAATCCCGATGCAATATCTGTATTTCATCAACACTCTGATAGTCCACAGATTACAGAATGCCTCCAGATGTGCATCGGAAACTACTGCTGGTCTACCTGGGAACGATCGAAGCGTGGACTGTTAGAGACATTACTCCCATGGCGGAAAGTGCGCATGGTGACTGTTGTATTCAATCCCGATGCAATTTCTGTGTTTCATCAACACTCTGATTGTCCACAGATTACAGAATGCCTCCAGATGTGCATCCGAAACTACCACTGATCTTCCAGGGAACGATCAAAGCGTATACTGTTTGAGACAATACTAACACGGAGGCAAGTGCGCATGGTGACTGTTGTATTCAATCCCGATGCAATTTCTGAGTTTCATCAACACTTTGAAGGTCCACAGATTAAGGAATGCATCCAGATGTGCATCGGAAATTACTACTGGTCTTCCAGGGAACGATCAAAGCGTAGACAATTTGAGACATTACTCGCATGGAGGAAAGTGCGCATGGTGACTGTTGTATTCAATCCCGATGCAATTTCTGTGTTTCATCAACACTCTGATAGTCCACAGATAAGGAATGCCACCAGATGTGCATCGGAAACTACCACTGGTCTTCCAGGTAACAATCAAAGCGTAGACTGTTTGAGACATTAATCCCGTGGAGGAAAGTGCGCATGGTGACTGTTGTATTCACCCCGATGCAATCTCTGTGTTTCATCAACACTCTGATAGTCCACAGATTACAGAATGCATCCAGATGTGCATCGGAAACTACTACTGGTCTTCCAGGGAACGATGAAAGCGTAGACTGTTAGAGATATTACTGCCGTGGCGGAAAGTGCGCATGGTGAGTGTTGTATTCAATCCCGATGCAATTTCTGTGTTTCATCAACACTCTGATAGTCCACAAATTAAAGAATTCCACCAGATGTGCATCGGAAACTACTACTGGTCTTCCAGGGGACGATCAAAGGGTGGACTGTTTCAGACATTATTCCCAAGGAGGACAGTGCGCATGATGACTGTTGTATTCAATCCCGATGCAATTTCTGTGTTTCATCAACACTCTGATAGTCCACAGATTACAGAATGCCACCAGATGTGCATTGGAAACTACCACTGGTCTTCCAGGGAACGATCAAAGCGTAGACTGTTTGAGACATTACTAACATGGAGGAGACTGCACATGGTGACTGTTGTATTTAATCCAGATGTAATTCCTGTGTTTCATCAACACTCTGATAGTCCACAGATTACAGAATGCCTCCAGATGTGCATTGGAAACTACCACTGGTCTTCCAGGGAACGATCGAAGCGTATATTGTTTGAGACATTACTAACATGGAGGAAAGTTCGCATGGTGATTGTTGTATTCAATCCCGATGCAATTTCGTGCTTTATCAAAAATGATAGTCCACAGATTAAGAATGCCTCCAGATGTGCATCGGAAACTACTACTGGTCTTCCAGGGATCGATCAAAGCGTAAACTCTTTGAGACATTACTCCCTTGGAGGATGGTGTGCATGGTGATTGTTGTATTCAATCACGATGCAATTTCTGTGTCTCATCAACACTCTGATAGTCCACAGATTACAGAATGCCTCCAGATGTGCATCGGAAACTACTACTGGTCTTCCAGGGAACGATCAAAGCGTAGACAATTTGAGACATTACTCCCATGAAGGAAAGTGCGCATGGTGACTGTTGTATTCAATCCCGATGCACTTTCTGTGTTTCATCAACACTCTGATAGTCCACAGATTAAGGAATGCCACCAGATATGCATCGGAAACTACTACTGGTCTTCCAGGGAACAATCAAAGGGTAGACTGTTTGAGACATTACTCCCGCGGCGGAAAGTGCGCATGGTGAATGTTGTACTGTCCACGGTGCAATCTCTGTGTTTCATCAACACTCTGATAGTCCACAGATTACAGAATGTCTCCAGATGTGCATCGGAAACTGCTACTGGTCTTCCAGGGAACGATCCATGCGTAGACTGTTAGAGACATTACTCCCATGGAGGGAAGTGCGCATGGTGACTGTTGTATTCAATCCCGATGCAATTTCTGTATTTCATCAACACTCTGATAGTCCACAGATTACAGAATGCCTCCAGATGTGCATCGGAAACTACTGCTGGTCTACCTGGGAACGATCGAAGCGTGGACTGTTAGAGACATTACTCCCATGGCGGAAAGTGCGCATGGTGACTGTTGTATTCAATCCCGATGCAATTTCTGTGTTTCATCAACACTCTGATTGTCCACAGATTACAGAATGCCTCCAGATGTGCATCCGAAACTACCACTGATCTTCCAGGGAACGATCAAAGCGTATACTGTTTGAGACAATACTAACACGGAGGCAAGTGCGCATGGTGACTGTTGTATTCAATCCCGATGCAATTTCTGAGTTTCATCAACACTTTGAAGGTCCACAGATTAAGGAATGCATCCAGATGTGCATCGGAAATTACTACTGGTCTTCCAGGGAACGATCAAAGCGTAGACAATTTGAGACATTACTCGCATGGAGGAAAGTGCGCATGGTGACTGTTGTATTCAATCCCGATGCAATTTCTGTGTTTCATCAACACTCTGATAGTCCACAGATAAGGAATGCCACCAGATGTGCATCGGAAACTACCACTGGTCTTCCAGGTAACAATCAAAGCGTAGACTGTTTGAGACATTAATCCCGTGGAGGAAAGTGCGCATGGTGACTGTTGTATTCACCCCGATGCAATCTCTGTGTTTCATCAACACTCTGATAGTCCACAGATTACAGAATGCATCCAGATGTGCATCGGAAACTACTACTGGTCTTCCAGGGAACGATGAAAGCGTAGACTGTTTGAGACATTACTGCCGTGGCGGAAAGTGCGCATGGTGAGTGTTGTATTCAATCCCGATGCAATTTCTGTGTTTCATCAACACTCTGATAGTCCACTGATTACAGAATTCCACCAGATGTGCATCGGAAACTACTACTGGTCTTCCAGGGGACTATCAAATGGTGGACTGTTTGAGACATTACTCCCAAGGAGGAAAGTGCGCATGATGACTGTTGTATTCAATCCCGATGCAATTTCTGTGTTTCATCAACACTCTGATAGTCCACAGATTACAGAATGCCACCAGATGTGCATCGGAAACTACTACTGGTCTTCCAGGGGACTATCAAAGGGTGGACTGTTTGAGACATTACTCCCAAGGAGGAAAGTGCGCATGATGACTGTTGTATTCAATCCCGATGCAATTTCTGTGTTTCATCAACACTCTGATAGTCCACAGATTACAGAATGCCTCCAGAGGTGCATTGGAAACTACCACTGGTCTTCCAGGGAACGATCAAAGGGTGGACTGTTTGAGACACAACTCCCATGGAGGAGAGTGCGCATGGTGACTGTTGTATTCAATCCCGATACATTTTCTGTGTTTCATCAACAGTCTGATAGTCCACAGATTACAGAATGCCTCCAGATGTGCATCGGAAACTACTACTGGTCTTCCAGGAACGATCAAAGCGTAAACACTTTGAGACATTACTCCCTTGGAGGATGGTGTGCATGGTGACTGTTGTATTCAATCACGATGCAATTTCTGTGCTTCATCAACACTCTGATAGTCCACAGATTACAGAATGCCTCCAGAGGTGCATTGGAAACTACCACTGGTCTTCCAGGGAACGATCAAAGGGTGGACTGTTTGAGACACAACTCCCATGGAGGAGAGTGCGCATGGTGACTGTTGTATTCAATCCCGATACATTTTCTGTGTTTCATCAACAGTCTGATAGTCCACAGATTACAGAATGCCACCAGATGTGCATCGGAAACTACTACTGATCTTCCAGGGGACGATCAAAGTGTGGACTGTTACAGACATTACTCCCAAGGAGGAAAGTGCGCAGGATGACTTTTGTATTCAATCCCGATGCAATTTCTGTGTTTCATCAACACTTTGAAGGTCCACAGATTAAGGACTGCATCCAGATGTGCATCGGAAATTACTACTGGTCTTCCAGGGAACGATCAAAGTGTAGACAATTTGAGACATTACTCCCGTGGAGGAAAGTGCGCATGGTGACTGTTGTATTCAATCCCGATGCAATTTCTGTGTTTCATCAACACTCTGATAGTCCACAGATTAAGGAATGCCACCAGAAGTGCATCGGAAACTACCACTGGTCTTCCAGGGAACAATCAAAGCGTAGACTGTTTGAGACATTAATCCCGTGGAGGAAAGTGCGCATGGTGACTGTTGTATTCACCCCGATGCAATCTCTGTGTTTCATCAATACTCTGATAGTCCACAGATTACAGAATGCATCCAGATGTGCATCGGAAACTACTACTGGTCTTCCAGGGAACGATGAAAGCGTAGACTGTTTGAGACATTACTGCCGTGGCGGAAAGTGCGCATGGTGAGTGTTGTATTCAATCCCGATGCAATTTCTGTGTTTCATCAACACTCTGATAGTCCACAAATTAAAGAATTCCACCAGATGTGCATCGGAAACTACTACTGGTCTTCCAGGGGACGATCAAAGGGTGGACTGTTTCAGACATTACTCCCAAGGAGGACAGTGCGCATGATGACTGTTGTATTCAATCCCGATGCAATTTCTGTGTTTCATCAACACTCTGATGGTCCACAGATTACAGAATGCCACCAGATGTGCATTGGAAACTACCACTGGTCTTCCAGGGAACGATCAAAGCGTAGACTGTTTGAGACATTACTAACATGGAGGAGACTGCACATGGTGACTGTTGTATTTAATCCAGATGTAATTCCTGTGTTTCATCAACACTCTGATAGTCCACAGATTACAGAATGCCTCCAGAGGTGCATTGGAAACTACCACTGGTCTTCCAGGGAACGATCAAAGGGTGGACTGTTTGAGACACAACTCCCATGGAGGAGAGTGCGCATGGTGACTGTTGTATTCAATCCCGATACATTTTCTGTGTTTCATCAACAGTCTGATAGTCCACAGATTACAGAATGCCACCAGATGTGCATCGGAAACTACTACTGGTCTTCCAGGGGACTATCAAAGGGTGGACTGTTTGAGACATTACTCCCAAGGAGGAAAGTGCGCATGATGACTGTTGTATTCAATCCCGATGCAATTTCTGTGTTTCATCAACACTCTGATAGTCCACAGATTACAGAATGCCTCCAGAGGTGCTTTGGAAACTACCACTGGTCTTCCAGGGAACGATCAAAGGGTGGACTGTTTGAGACACAACTCCCATGGAGGAGAGTGCGCATGGTGACTGTTGTATTCAATCCCGATACATTTTCTGTGTTTCATCAACAGTCTGATAGTCCACAGATTACAGAATGCCACCAGATGTGCATCGGAAACTACTACTGATCTTCCAGGGGACGATCAAAGTGTGGACTGTTACAGACATTACTCCCAAGGAGGAAAGTGCGCAGGATGACTTTTGTATTCAATCCCGATGCAATTTCTGTGTTTCATCAACACTTTGAAGGTCCACAGATTAAGGACTGCATCCAGATGTGCATCGGAAATTACTACTGGTCTTCCAGGGAACGATCAAAGTGTAAACAATTTGAGACATTACTCCCGTGGAGGAAAGTGCGCATGGTGACTGTTGTATTCAATCCCGATGCAATTTCTGTGTTTCATCAACACTCTGATAGTCCACAGATTAAGGAATGCCACCAGAAGTGCATCGGAAACTACCACTGGTCTTCCAGGGAACAATCAAAGCGTAGACTGTTTGAGACATTAATCCCGTGGAGGAAAGTGCGCATGGTGACTGTTGTATTCACCCCGATGCAATCTCTGTGTTTCATCAATACTCTGATAGTCCACAGATTACAGAATGCATCCAGATGTGCATCGGAAACTACTACTGGTCTTCCAGGGAACGATGAAAGCGTAGACTGTTTGAGACATTACTGCCGTGGCGGAAAGTGCGCATGGTGAGTGTTGTATTCAATCCCGATGCAATTTCTGTGTTTCATCAACACTCTGATAGTCCACAAATTAAAGAATTCCACCAGATGTGCATCGGAAACTACTACTGGTCTTCCAGGGGACGATCAAAGGGTGGACTGTTTCAGACATTACTCCCAAGGAGGACAGTGCGCATGATGACTGTTGTATTCAATCCCGATGCAATTTCTGTGTTTCATCAACACTCTGATGGTCCACAGATTACAGAATGCCACCAGATGTGCATTGGAAACTACCACTGGTCTTCCAGGGAACGATCAAAGCGTAGACTGTTTGAGACATTACTAACATGGAGGAGACTGCACATGGTGACTGTTGTATTTAATCCAGATGTAATTCCTGTGTTTCATCAACACTCTGATAGTCCACAGATTACAGAATGCCTCCAGAGGTCAATTGGAAACTACCACTGGTCTTCCAGGGTACGATCAAAGGGTGGACTGTTCGAGACACTACTCCCATGGAGGAGAGTGCGCATGGTGACTGTTGTATTCAATCCCGATACATTTTCTGTGTTTCATCAACAGTCTGATAGTCCACAGATTACAGAATGCCTCCAGATGTGCATTGGAAACTACCACTGGTCTTCCAGGGAGCGATCGAAGCGTATATTGTTTGAGACATTACTAACATGGAGGTAAGTTCGCATGGTGAGTGTTGTATTCAATCCCGATGCAATTTCGTGCTTTATCAAAAATGATAGTCCACAGATTACAGAATGCCTCCAGATGTGCATCGGAAACTACTACTGGTCTTCCAGGGAACGATCAAAGCGTAAACTCTTTGAGACATTACTCCCTTGGAGGATGGTGTGCATGGTGACTGTTGTATTCAATCACGATGCAATTTCTGTGTCTCGTCAACACTCTGATAGTCCACAGATTACAGAATGCCTCCAGATGTGCATCGGAAACTACTACTGGTCTTCCAGGGAACAATCAAAGGGTAGACTGTTTGAGACATTACTCCCGCGGCGGAAAGTGCGCATGGTGAATGTTGTACTGACCACGGTGCAATCTCTGTGTTTCATCAACACTCTGATAGTCTACAGATTACAGAATGTCTCCAGATGTGCATCGGAAACTGCTACTGGGCTTCCAGGGAACGATCCAAGCGTAGACTGTTAGAGACATTACTCCCATGGAGGGAAGTGCTCATGGTGACTGTTGTATTTAATCCCGATGCAATTTCTGTAATTCATCAACACTCTGATAGTCCACAGATTACAGAATGCCTCCAGATGTGCATCGGAAACTACTACTGGTCTACCTGGGAACGATCGAAGCGTGGACTGTTAGAGACATTACTCCCATGGCGGGAAGTGCGCATGGTGACTGTTGTATTCAATCCCGATGCAATTTCTGTGTTTCATCAACACTCTGATTGTCCACAGATTACAGAATGCCTCCAGATGTGCATCCGAAACTACCACTGATCTTCCAGGGAACGATCAAAGCGTATACTGTTTGAGACATTACTAACACGGAGGCAAGTGCGCATGGTGACTGTTGTATTCAATCCCGATGCAATTTCTGTGTTTCATCAACACTTTGAAGGTCCACAGATTAAGGAATGCATCCAGATGTGCATCGGAAATTACTACTGGTCTTCCAGGGAACGATCAAAGCGTAGACAATTTGAGACATTACTCGCATGGAGGAAAGTGCGCATGGTGACTGTTGTATTCAATCCCGATGCAATTTCTGTGTTTCATCAACACTCTAATAGTCCACAGATTAAGGAATGCCACCAGATGTGCATCGGAAACTACCACTGGTCTTCCAGGTAACAATCAAAGCGTAGACTGTTTGAGACATTAATCCCGTGGCAGAAAGTGCGCATGGTGACTGTTGTATTCACCCCGATGCAATCACTGTGTTTCATCAACACTCTGATAGTCCACAGATTACAGAATGCATCCAGATGTGCATCGGAAACTACTACTGGTCTTCCAGGGAACGATGAAAGCGTAGACTGTTTGAGACATTACTGCCTTGGCGGAAAGTGCGCATGGTGAGTGTTGTATTCAATCCCGATGCAATTTCTGTGTTTCATCAACACTCTGATAGTCCACTGATTACAGAATTCCACCAGATGTGCATCGGAAACTACTACTGGTCTTCCAGGGGACTATCAAAGTGTGGACTGTTTGAGACATTACTCCCAAGGAGGAAAGTACGCATGATGACTGTTGTATTCAATCCCGATGCAATTTCTGTGTTTCATCAACACTCTGATAGTCCACAGATTACAGAATGCCACCAGATGTGCATTGGAAACTACCACTGGTCTTCCAGGGAACGATCAAAGCGTAGACTGTTTGAGACATTACTAACATGGAGGAGAGTGCACATGGTGACTCTTGTATTTAATCCAGATGCAATTCCTGTGTTTCATCAACACCCTGATAGTCCACAGATTACAGAATGCCTCCAGAGGTGCATTGGAAACTACCACTGGTCTTCCAGGGAACGATCAAAGGGTGGACTGTTTGAGACACAACTCCCATGGAGGAGAGTGCGCATGGTGACTGTTGTATTCAATCCCGATACATTTTCTGTGTTTCATCAACAGTCTGATAGTCCACAGATTACAGAATGCTTCCAGGTGTGCATTGGAAACTACCACTGGTCTTCCAGGGAACGATCGAAGCGTATATTGTTTGAGACATTACTAACATGGAGGAAAGTTCGCATAGTGATTGTTGTATTCAATTGCGATGCAATTTCGTGCTTTATCAAAAATGATAGTCCAGAGATTACAGAATGCCTCCAGATGTGCATCGGAAACTACTACTGGTCTTCCAGGGACGATCAAAGCGCAAACTCTTTGAGACATTACTCCCTTGGAGGATGGTGTGCATGGTGACTGTTGTATTCAATCACGATGCAATTTCTGTGTTTCATCAACACTCTGATAGTCCACAGATTACAGAATGCCACCAGATGTGCATCGGAAACTACTACTGGTCTTCCAGGGAACGATCAAAGCGTAGACAATTTGAGACATTACTCCCATGAAGGAAAGTGCGCATGGTGACTGTTGTATTCAATCCCGATGCACTTTCTGTGTTTCATCAACACTCTGATAGTCCACAGATTAAGGAATGCCACCAGATGTTTATTGGAAACTACCACTGGTCGTCCAGGGATCGATCAAAGCGTAGACTGTTTGAGACATTACTAACATGGAGGAGAGTGCACATGGTGACTGTTGTATTTAATCCAGATGTAATTCCTGTGTTTCATCAACACTCTGATAGTCCACAGATTACAGAATGCCTCCAGAGGTGCATTGGAATGTACCACTGGTCTTCCAGGGAACGATCAAAGGGTGGACTCTTTGAGACACTACTCCCATGGAGGTGAGTGCGCATGGTGATTGTTGTATTCAATCCCGATACATTTTCTGTGTTTCATCAACAGTCTGATAGTCCACAGATTACAGAATGCCTCCAGATGTGCATTGGAAACTACCACTGGTCTTCCAGGGAACGATCGAAGCGTATATTGTTTGAGACATTACTAACATGGAGGAAAGTTCGCATGGTGATTGTTGTATTCAATCCCGATGCAATTTCGTGCTTCATCAAAAATGATAGTCCACAGATTACAGAATGCCTCCAGATGTGCACCGGAAACTACTACTGGTCTTCCAGGGAACGATCAAAGCGTAAACTCTTTGAGACATTACTCCCTTGGAGGATGGTGTGCATGGTGACTGTTGTATTCAATCACGATGCAATTTCTGTGTTTCATCAACACTCTGATAGTCCACAGATTACAGAATGCCTCCAGATGTGCATCGGAAACTACTACTGGTCCTCCAGGGAACGATCAAAGCGTAGACAATTTGAGACATTACTCCCATGAAGGAAAGTGCACATGGTGACTGTTGTATTCAATCCCGATGCACTCTCTGTGTTTCATCGACACTCTGATAGTCCACAGATTAAGGAATGCCACCAGATGTGCATCGGAAACTACTACTGGTCTTCCAGGGAACAATCAAATGGTAGACTGTTTGAGACATTACTCCCGCGGCGGAAAGTGCGCATGGTGACTGTTGTACTGACCACGGTGCAATCTCTGTGTTTCATCAACACTCTGATAGTCCACAGATTACAGAATGCATCCAGATGTGCATCGGAAACTACTACTGGTCTTCCAGGGAGCGATCAAAGCGTAGACTGTTTGAGACATTACTCCCGTTGCGGAAAGTGCGCATGGTGACTGTTGTATTCAATCCCGATGCTATTTCTGTGTTTCATCAACACTTTGAAGGTCCACAGATTACAGCACGCCTCCAGATGTGCATCGGAAACTACTACTGGTCTTCCAAGGAACGATCAAAGCGTAGACTGTTTGAGACATTACTCCAGTGGCGGAAAGTGCGAATTGTGAGTGTTGTATTCAATCCCGATGCAATTTCTGTGTTTCATCAACACTCTGATAGTCCACAGATTACAGAATGCCTCCAGAGGTGCATTGGAAACTACCACTGGTCTTCCAGGGTACGATCAAAGGGTGGACTGTTTGAGACACTACTCCCATGGAGGAGAGTGCGCATGGTGACTGTTGTATTTAATCCCGATACATTTTCTGTGTTTCATCAACAGTCTGATAGTCCACAGATTACAGAATGCCTCCAGATGTGCATTGGAAACTACCACTGGTCTTCCAGGGAACGATCGAAGCGTATATTGTTTGAGACATTACTAACATGGAGGAAAGTTCGCATAGTGATTGTTGTATTCAATTGCGATGCAATTTCGTGCTTTATCAAACATGATAGTCCACAGATTACAGAATGCCTCCAGATGTGCATTGGAAACTACTACTGGTCTTCCAGGAACGATCAAAGCGTAAACTCTTTGAGACATTACTCCCTTATAGGATGGTGTGCATGGTGACTGTTGTATTCAATCACGATGCAATTTCTGTGTTTCATCAACACTCTGATAGTCCACAGATTACAGAATGCCACCAGATGTGCATCGGAAACTACTACTGGTCTTCCAGCGAACGATCAAAGCGTAGACAATTTCAGACATTACTCCCATGAAGGAAAGTGCGCATGGTGACTGTTGTATTCAATCCCGATGCACTTTCTGTGTTTCATCAACACTCTGATAGTCCACAGATTACAGAATGCATCCAGATGTGCATCGGAAACTACTACTGATCTTCCAGGGGACGATCAAAGTGTGGACTGTTACAGACATTACTCCCAAGGAGGAAAGTGCGCATGATGACTGTTGTATTCAATCCCGATGCAATTTCTGTGTTTCATCAACACTTTGAAGGTCCACAGATTAAGGAATGCATCCAGATGTGCATCGGAAATTACTACTGGTCTTCCAGGGAACGATCAAAGTGTAGACAATTTGAGACATTACTCCCGTGGAGGAAAGTGCGCATGGTGACTGTTGTATTCAATCCCGATGCAATTTCTGTGTTTCATCAACACTCTGATAGTCCACAGATTAAGGAATGCCACCAGAAGTGCATCGGAAACTACCACTGGTCTTCCAGGGAACAATCAAAGCGTAGACTGTTTGAGACATTAATCCCGTGGAGGAAAGTGCGCATGGTGACTGTTGTATTCACCCCGATGCAATCTCTGTGTTTCATCAATACTCTGATAGTCCACAGATTACAGAATGCATCCAGAAGTGCATCGGAAACTACTACTGGTCTTCCAGGGAACGATGAAAGCGTAGACTGTTTGAGACATTACTGCCGTGGCGGAAAGTGCGCATGGTGGGTGTTGTATTCAATCCCGATGCAATTTCTGTGTTTCATCAACACTCTGATAGTCCACAGAATACAGAATTCCACCAGATGTGCATCGGAAACTACTACCGGTCTTCCAGGGGACGATCAAAGGGAGGACTGTTTCAGACATTACTCCCAAGGAGGACAGTGCGCATGGTGAGTGTTGTATTCAATCCCGATGCAATTTCTGTGTTTCATCAACACTCTGATAGTCCACAGATTACAGAATGCCACCAGATGTGCATTGGAAACTACCACTGGTCGTCCAGGGAACGATCAAAGCGTAGACTGTTTGAGACATTACTAACATGGAGGAGAGTGCACATGGTGACTGTTGTATTTAATCCAGATGTAATTCCTGTGTTTCATCAACACTCTGATAGTCCACAGATTACAGAATGCCTCCAGAGGTGCATTGGAAAGTACCACTGGTCTTCCAGGGAACGATCAAAGGGTGGACTCTTTGAGACACTACTCCCATGGAGGTGAGTGCGCATGGTGATTGTTGTATTCAATCCCGATACATTTTCTGTGTTTCATCAACAGTCTGATAGTCCACAGATTACAGAATGCCTCCAGATGTGAATTGGAAACTACCACTGGTCTTCCAGGGAACGATCGAGGCGTATATTGTTTGAGACATTACTAACATGGAGGAAAGTTCGCATTGTGATTGTTGTATTCAATCCCGATGCAATTTCGTGCTTCATCAAAAATGATAGTCCACAGATTACAGAATGCCTCCAGATGTGCACCGGAAACTACTACTGGTCTTCTAGGGAACGATCAAAGCGTAAACTCTTTGAGACATTACTCCCTTTTTAGGATGGTGTGCATGGTGACTGTTGTATTCAATCACGATGCAATTTCTGTGTTTCATCAACACTCTGATAGTCCACAGATTACAGAATGCCTCCAGATGTGCATCGGAAACTACTACTGGTCTTCCAGGGAACGATCAAAGCGTAGACAATTTGAGACATTACTCCCATGAAGGAAAGTGCACATGGTGACTGTTGTATTCAATCCCGATGCACTCTCTGTGTTTCATCGACACTCTGATAGTCCACAGATTAAGGAATGCCACCAGATGTGCATCGGAAACTACTACTGGTCTTCCAGGGAACAATCAAATGGTAGACTGTTTGAGACATTACTCCCGCGGCGGAAAGTGCGCAAGGTGACTGTTGTACTGACCACGGTGCAATCTCTGTGTTTCATCAACACTCTGATAGTCCACAGATTACAGAATGCATCCAGATGTGCATCGGAAACTACTACTGGTCTTCCAGGGAGCGATCAAAGCGTAGACTGTTTGAGACATTACTCCCGTTGCGGAAAGTGCGCATGGTGACTGTTGTATTCAATCCCGATGCTATTTCTGTGTTTCATCAACACTTTGAAGGTCCACAGATTACAGCATGCCTCCAGATGTGCATCGGAAACTACTACTGGTCTTCCAAGGAACGATCAAAGCGTAGACTGTTTGAGACATTACTCCAGTGGCGGAAAGTGCGAATTGTGAGTGTTGTATTCAATCCCGATGCAATTTCTGTGTTTCATCAACACTCTGATAGTCCACAGATTACAGAATGCCTCCAGAGGTGCATTGGAAACTACCACTGGTCTTCCAGGGTACGATCAAAGGGTGGACTGTTTGAGACACTACTCCCATGGAGGAGAGTGCGCATGGTGACTGTTGTATTTAATCCCGATACATTTTCTGTGTTTCATCAACAGTCCGATAGTCCACAGATTACAGAATGCCTCCAGATGTGCATTGGAAACTACCACTGGTCTTCCAGGGAACGATCGAAGCGTATATTGTTTGAGACATTACTAACATGGAGGAAAGTTCGCATAGTGATTGTTGTATTCAATTGCGATGCAATTTCGTGCTTTATCAAAAATGATAGTCCACAGATTACAGAATGCCTCCAGATGTGCATCGGAAACTACTACTGGTCTTCCAGGAACGATCAAAGCGTAAACTCTTTGAGACATTACTCCCTTGGAGGATGGTGTGCATGGTGACTGTTGTATTCAATCACGATGCAATTTCTGTGTTTCATCAACACTCTGATAGTCCACAGATTACAGAATGCCACCAGATGTGCATCGGAAACTACTACTGGTCTTCCAGGGAACGATGAAAGCGTAGACAATTTGAGACATTACTCCCATGAAGGAAAGTGCGCATGGTGACTGTTGTATTCAATCCCGATGCACTTTCTGTGTTTCATCAACACTCTGATAGTCCACAGATTACAGAATGCATCCAGATGTGCATCGGAAACTACTACTGATCTTCCAGGGGACGATCAAAGTGTGGACTGTTACAGACATTACTCCCAAGGAGGAAAGTGCGCATGATGACTGTTGTATTCAATCCCGATGCAATTTCTGTGTTTCATCAACACTTTAAAGGTCCACAGATTAAGGAATGCATCCAGATGTGCATCGGAAATTACTACTGGTCTTCCAGGGAACGATCAAAGTGTAGACAATTAGAGACATTACTCCCGTGGAGGAAAGTGCGCATGGTGACTGTTGTATTCAATCCCGATGCAATTTCTGTGTTTCATCAACACTCTGATAGTCCACAGATTAAGGAATGCCACCAGAAGTGCATCGGAAACTACCACTGGTCTTCCAGGGAACAATCAAAGCGTAGACTGTTTGAGACATTAATCCCGTGGGGGAAAGTGCGCATGGTGACTGTTGTATTCACCCCGATGCAATCTCTGTGTTTCATCAATACTCTGATAGTCCACAGATTACAGAATGCATCCAGATGTGCATCGGAAACTACTACTGGTCTTCCAGGGAACGATGAAAGCGTAGACTGTTTGAGACATTACTGCCGTGGCGGAAAGTGCGCATGGTGAGTGTTGTATTCAATCCCGATGCAATTTCTGTGTTTCATCAACACTCTGATAGTCCACAGATTACAGAATTCCACCAGATGTGCATCGGAAACTACTACTGGTCTTCCAGGGGACGATCAAAGGGTGGACTGTTTCAGAAATTACTCCCAAGGAGGACAGTGCGCATGATGACTGTTGTATTCAATCCCGATGCAATTTCTGTGTTTCATCAACACTCTGATAGTCCACATATTACAGAATGCCACCAGATGTGCATTGGAAACTACCACTGGTCTTCCAGGGAACGATCAAAGCGTAGACTGTTTGAGACATTACTAACATGGAGGAGAGTGCACATGGTGACTGTTGTATTCAATCCCGATGCAATTTCTGTGTTTCATCAACACTCTGATAGTCCACAGATTACAGAATGCCTCCAGAGGTGCATTGGAAACTACCACTGGTCTTCCAGGGTACGATCAAAGGGTGGACTGTTTGAGACACTACTCCCATGGGGGAGAGTGCGCATGGTGACTGTTGTATTCAATCCCGATACATTTTCTGTGTTTCATCAACAGTCTGATAGTCCACAGATTACAGAATGCCTCCAGATGTGCATTGGAAACTACTACTGGTCTTCCAGGGAACGATCAAAGCGTAAACTCTTTGAGACATTAATCCCTTGGAGGATGGTGTGCATGGTGACTGTTGTATCCAATCACGATGCAATTTTTGTGTCTCATCAACACTCTGATAGTCCACAGATTACAGAATGGATTCAGATGTGCATCGGAAACTACTACTGGTCTTCCAGGGAACGATCAAAGCGTAGACAATTTGAGACATTACTCCCATGAAGGAAAGTGCGCATGGTGACTGTTGTATTCAATCCCGATGCATTTACTGTGTTTCATCAACACTCTGATAGTCCACAGATTAAGGAATGCCACCAGATGTGCATCGGAAACTACTACTGGTCTTCCAGGGAACAATCAAATGGTAGACTCTTTGAGACATTACTCCCGTGGCGGAAAGTGCGCTAGGTGACTGTTGTACTGACCACGGTACAATCTCTGTGTTTCATCAACACTCTGATAGTCCACAGATTACAGAATGCATCCAGATGTGCATCGGAAACTACTACTGGTCTTCCAGGGAGCGATCAAAGCGTAGACTGTTTAAGACATTTATCCCGTGGCGGAAAGTGCGCATGGTGAGTGTTGTATTCAAACCCGATGCAATTCCTGTGTTTCATCAACACTCTGATAGTCCACAGACTACAGAATGCCACCAGATGTGCATCGGAAACTACTACTGATCTTCCAGGGGACGATCAAAGTGAGGACTGTTACAGACATTACTCCCAAGGAGGAAAGTGCGCATGATGACTGTTGTATTCAATCCCGATGCAATTTCTGTGTTTCATCAACAATCTGATAGTCCACAGATAACAGAATGCCTCCCGATGTGCATTGGAAACTACCACTGGTCTTCCAGGGAACGATCAAAGCGTAGACTGTTTGAGACATTACTAACATGGATTAGAGTGCACATGGTGACTGTTGTATTTAATCCCGATGTAATTTCTGTGTTTCATCAACACTCTGATAGTCCACAGATTACAGAATGCCTTCAGACGTGCATTGGAACCTACCACTGGTCTTCCAGGGAACGATAAAAGCGTAGACTGTTTGAGACATTACTAACATGGAGGAAAGTGCACATGGTGACTGTTGTATTCAATCCCGATGCAATTTGTGTGTTTCATCAACACTTTGAAGGTCCACAGATTACAGCATGCCTCCAGATGTGCATCGGAAACTACTACTGGTCTTCCAAGGAACGATCAAAGCGTAGACTGTTTGAGACATTACTCCCGTGGAGGAAAGTGCGCATGGTGACTGTTGTATTCAATCCCGATGCATTTACTGTGTTTCATCAACACTCTGATAGTCCACAGATTAAGGAATGCCACCAGATGTGCATCGGAAACTACTACTGGTCTTCCAGGGAACAATCAAATGGTACACTGTTTGAGACATTACTCCCGTGGCGGAAAGTGGGCTAGGTGACTGTTGTACTGACCACGGTGCAATCTCTGTGTTTCATCAACACTCTGATAGTCCACAGATTACAGAATGCATCCAGATGTGCATCGGAAACTAATACTGGTCTTCCAGGGAGCGATCAAAGCGTAGACTGTTTGAGACATTTATCCCGTGGCGGAAAGTGCGCATGGTGAGTGTTGTATTCAATCCCGATGCAATTTCTGTGTTTCATCAACACTCTGATAGTCCACAGACTACAGAATGCCACCAGATGTGCATCGGAAACTACTACTGATCTTCCAGGGGACGATCAAAGTGTGGACTGTTACAGACATTACTCACAAGGTGGAAAGTGCGCATGATGACTGTTGTATTCAATCCCGATGCAATTTCTGTGTTTCATCAACACTCTGATAGTCCACAGATAACAGAATGCCTCCCGATGTGCATTAGAAACTACCACTGGTCTTCCAGGGAACGATCAAAGCGTAGACTGCTTGAGACATTACTAACATGGATTAGAGTGCACATGGTGACTGTTGTATTTAATCCCGATGTAATTTCTGTGTTTCATCAACACTCTGATAGTCCACAGATTACAGAATGCCTTCAGATGTGCATTGGAATCTACCACTGGTCTTCCAGGGAACGATAAAAGCGTAGACTGTTTGAGACATTACTAACATGGAGGAAAGTGCGCATGGTGACTGTTGTATCCAATCCCGATGCAATTTATGTGTTTCATCAACACTTTGAAGGTCCACAGAATACAGCATGTCTCCAGATGTGCATCGGAAACTACTACTGGTCTTCCAAGGCACGATCAAAGCGTAGACTGTTTGAGACTTTACTCCCGTGGAGGAAAGTGGGATGGTGAGTGTTGTATTCAATCCCGATGCAATTTCTGTGTTTCATCAACACTCTGATAGTCCACAGATTAAGGAATGCAACCATATGTGCATCGGAAACTACCACTGGTCTTCCAGGGAACAATCAAAGCGTAGACTGTTTGAGACATTACTCTCGTGGATGAAAGTGCGCATGGTGACTGTTGTATTCAATCCCTATGCAATTTCTGTGTTTCATCAACGCTCTGATAGTCCACACATTACAGAATGCCTCCTGATGTGCATTGGAAACTACCACTGGTCTTCCAGGGAACGATCAAAGCGTAGACTGCTTGAGACATTACTAACATGGATTAGAGTGCACATGGTGACTGTTGTATTTAATCCCGATGTAATTTCTGTGTTTCATCAACACTCTGATACTCCACAGATTACAGAATGCCTCCAGATGTGCATCAGGAACTACTACTGGTCTTCCTGGGAACGATGCAAGCGTAGACTGTTAGAGACATTACTCCCATGGAGGGAAGTGCGCATAGTGATTGTTGTATTCAATCCCGATCCAATTTCTGTGTTTCATCAACACTCTGATAGTCCACAGATTACAGAATTCCACCAGATGTGCATCGGAAACTACTACTGGTCTTCCACGGGACGATCAAAGGGTGGACTGTTTCAGACATTACTCCCAAGGAGGAGAGTGCGCATGATGACTGTTGTATTCAATCCCGATGCAATTTCTGTGTTTCATCAACACTCTGATAGCCCACAGATTACAGAATGCCACCAGATGTGCATTGGAAACTACCACTGGTCTTCCAGGGAACGATCAAAGCGTAGACTGTTTGAGACATTACTAACATGGTGGAGAGTGCACATGGTGACTGTTGTATTTAATCCAGATGCAATTCCTGTGTTTCATCAACACTCTGATAGTCCACAGATTACAGAATGCCTCCAGATGTGCATTGGAAACTACCACTGGTCTTCCAGGGAACGATCAAAGGGTGGACTGTTTGAGACACTACTCCCATGGAGGAGAGTGCGCATGGTGACTGTTGTATTCAATCCCGATACATTTTCTGTGTTTCATCAACAGTCTGATAGTCCACAGATTACAGAATGCCTCCAGATGTGCATTGGAAACTACCACAGGTCTTCCAGGGAACGATCGATGCGTATATTGTTTGAGACATTACTAACATGGAGGAAAGTTCGCATGGTGATTGTTGTATTCAATCCCGATGCAATTTAAGTGCTTTATCAAAAATGATAGTCCACAGATTACCGAATGCCTCCAGATGTGCATCGGAATCTACTACTGGTCTTCCAGGTAACGATCAAACGTAGACAATTTGAGACATTACTCCCATGAAGGAAAGTGCGCATGGTGACTGTTGAATTCAATCCCGATGCAATTTCTGTGTTTCATCAACACTCTGATAGTCCACAGATTAAGGAATGCCACCAGATGTGCATCGGAAACTACTACTGGTCTTCCAGGGAACAATCAAAGGGTAGACTTTTTGAGACATTACTCCCGTGGCGAAAAGTGCGCATGGTGACTGTTGTACTGACCACGGTGCAATCTCTGTATTTCATCAACACTCCGATAGTCCACAGATTACAGAATGCATCCAGATGTGCAACGGAAACTACTACTGGTCTTCCAGGGAGCGATCAAAGCTTAGACTGTTTGAGACATTACTCCCGTGGGGGAAAGTGCGCATGGTGAGTATTGTATTCAATCCCGATGCAATTTCTGTGTTTCATCAACACTCTGATAGTCCACAGACTACAGAATGCCACCAGATCTGCATCGGAAACTACTACTGATCTTCCAGGGGACGATCAAAGTGTGGACTGTTAAAGACATTACTCCCAAGGAGGAAAGTGCGCATGATGACTGTTGTATTCAATCCCGATGCAATTTCTGTGTTTCATCAACACTCTGATAGTCCACAGATTACAGAATGCCTATCGATGTGCATTGGAAACTACAACTGGTCTTCCAGGGAACGATCAAAGCGTAGACTGTTTGAGACAATACTAACATGGATTAGAGTGCACATGGTTACTGTTGTATTTAATCCCGATGTAATTTCTGTGTTTCATCAACACTCTGATAGTCCACAGATTACAGATTGCCTTCAGATGTGCATTGGAACCTACCACTGGTTTTCCAGGGAACGATAAAAGCGTAGACTGTTTGAGACATTACTAACATGGAGGAAAGTGCGCATGGTGACTGTTGTATTCAATCCCTATGCAATTTCTGTGTTTAATCAACACTCTGAAGGTCGACAGATTACAGCATGCCTCCAGATGGGCATCGGAAACTACTACTGGTCTTCCAAGGTACAATCAAAGCGTAGACTGTTTCAGACATAACTCCCGTGGAGGAAAGTGGGATGGTGAGTGTTGTATTCAATCCCGATGCAATTTCTGTGTTTCATCAACACTCTGATAGTCCACAGATTAAGGAATGCAACCAGATGTGCATCTGAAACTACCACTGGTCTTCCAGGGAACAATCAAAGCGTAGACTGTTGGAGACATTACTAACATGGAGGAAAGTGCGCATGGTGACTGTTGTATTCAAACCCGATGCAATTTCTGTGTTTCATCAACCCTCTGATAGTCCACAGATTACAGAATGCCTCCAGATGTGCATCGGAAACTAATACTGGTCTCCAGGGAACGGTCAAAGCGTAAACTCTTTGAGACACTACTCCCTTGGAGGAAGGTGCGCATGGTGACTGTTGTATTCAATCCCGATGTAATTTCTGAGTTTCATCAACACTCTGATACTCCACAGATTACAGAATGCCTCCAGATGTGCATCAAAAACTACTACTGGTCTTCCTGGGAACGATCCAAGCGTAGACTGTTAGAGACATTACTCCCATGGAGGGAAGTGCGCATAGTGATTGTTGTATTCAATCCCGATCCAATTTCTGTGTTTCATCAACACTCTGATAGTCCACAGATTACAGAATGCCTCCATATGTGCATCGGAAACTACCACTGGTCTTAAAGGAAACAATCAAATCGTAGACTGTTTGAGATATTACTCCCATGGAGGAAAGAGCGCATGGTGTCTGTTGTATTCAATCCCGATGCAATTTCTGTGTTTCATCAACACTCAATTAGTCCACAGATTTCAGAATGGCTCCAGATGTGCATCGTAAACTAATACTGGTCTTCTAGGGAACGATCAAAGCGTAGACAGTTTGAGACATTACCCCCATGGAGGCGAGTGCACATGGTGACTGTTGTATTTAATCCCGATGCAATTTCTGTGTTTCATCAACACTCTGATAGTCCACAGATTACAGAATGCCTCCTGATGTGCATTGGAAACTACCACTGGTCTTCCAGTCAACGATGAAAGTGTAGACTGTTTGAGACATTACTAACATGGAGGAAAGTGCGCATGGTGACTGTTGTATTCAATCCCGATGCAATTTCTGTGTTTCGTCAACACTTTGAAGGTCCACAGATTACAGCATGTTTCCAGATGTGCATCGGAAACTACTACTGGTCTTCCGGGGAACGATCAAAGCGTAGACTCTTTGAGACATTACTCCTGTGGAGGAAAGTGCGCATGGCGACTGTTGTATTCAATCCCGATGCAATTTCTGTGTTTCATCAACACTCTGCTAGTCCACAGATTGCAGAATGCCTCCAGATGTGCATTGGAAACTACCACTTGTATTCCAGGGAACGATCAAAGCGTTACTGTTTGAGATATTGCTCCTGTGGAGGAAAGTGCCCATGGTGACTGTTGTATTTAATCCCGATGCAATTTGTGTGTTTCATCAACACTCTGATAGTCCACAGATTACAGAATGCCTCCAGATGTGCATCGGAAACTACCACTGGTCTTCCAGTTAACAGTCAAAACGTAGACTGTTCGAGACATTACTCCCATGGAAGAAACTGCGCATGGTGACTGTTGTATTCAATCCCGATGCAATTTCTGTGTTTCATCAACACTCAATTAGTCCACAGATTTCAGAATGCCTCCAGATGTGCATTGGAAACTACCACTGGTCTTCCAGGCAACGATCAAAGCGTAGACTGTTTGAGACATTACTAACATGGAGGAGAGTGCACATGGTGACTGTTGTATTTAATCCAGATGCTATTTCTGTGTTTCATCAACACTCTGATAGTCCACAGATTAAAGAAAGCCTCCAGATGTGCATTGGAAACTACCACTGGTCTTCCAGGGAACCATCAAAGGGTGGACTGTTTGAGACATTACTCCCATGGAGGAGAGGGCGCATGGTGACTGTTGTATTCAATCCCGATGCAATTTATGTGCACTATCAAAAATGATAGTCCACAGATTACAGAATGCCTCCAGATGTGCATCGGAAACTACTACTGATCTTCCAGGGAACGATCAAAGCGTAAACTCTTTGAGACATTACTCCCTTTGAGGATGGAGCGCATGGTGACTGTTGTATTCAATCCCGATGCAATTTCTGTGTTTCATCAACACTTTGAAGGTCCACAGATTACAGAATGCATCCAGATGTGCATGGGAAAGTACTACTGGTCTTCCAGGGAACGATCAAAGCGTAGACTATTTGAGACATTACTCCTATGGAGGAAAGTGCGCATGGTGAATGTTTTATTCAATCCCTATGCAATTTCTGTGTTTCATCAACACTCTGATAGTCCACAGAATACAGAATTCCACCAGATGTGCATCGGAAACTACTACTGATCTTCTAGGGGACGATCAAGGTGTGGACTGTTACAGACTTTACTCCCAAGGAGGAAAGTGCGCATGGTGACTGTTGTATTCAATCCCGATGGAATTTCTATGTTTCATCAACACTCTGATAGTCCGCAGATTACAGAATGCCACCAGATGTGCATCGGAAACTACTACTGGTCTTCCAGGTAACGATCAAAGCGTAGACTATTTGAGACATACCTCCTGTGGAGGTATTGCGCATGGTGAGTGTTGTATTCAATCCCGATGCAATTTCTGTGTTTCATCAACACTCTTATAGTCCACAGATTACAGAATGCCACCATATGTGCATCGGAAACTACTACTGGTCTTCCAGGGAACGATCAAAGGGTGGACTGTTTGAGACATTACTCCCATGGAGGAAAGTGCGCATGGTGAGTGTTGTATTCAATCCCGATGCAATTTCTGTGTTTCATCAACACACTTATAGTCCACAGATTACAGAATGCCTCCAGATGTGCATTGGAAACTACCACTGGTCTTCCAGGGAACGATCAAATCGTAGACTGTTTGAGACATTACTAACATAGAGGAAAGTGCGCATGGTGATTGTTGTATTCAATCCCGATGCAATTTCTGAGTTTCATCAACACTGATAGTCCACAGATTACAGAATGCCTCACGATGTGCATCGGAAGCTACTACTGGTCTTCCAGGGAACGATCAAAGCGTAAACTCTTTGAGACATTACTCCCTTGGAGGAAGGTGCGCATGGTGACTGTTGTATTCAATCACGATGCAATTTCTGTGTTTAATCAACACTCTAATACTCCACAGATTACACAATGCCTCCAGATGTGCACCGTAAGCTACTACTCGTCTTCCAGGGAACGATCCAAGCGTAGACTCTTAGAGACATTACTCCCATGGAGGGAAGTGCGCATGCAGACTGTTGTATTCAACCCCGATGCAATTTCTGTGTTTCATCAACACTCTGATAGTCCACAGATTACAGAATGCCTCCAGATGTGCATCGGAAACTACTACTGGTCTTCCAGGGATCGATCAAAGCGTAAACTCTTAGAGACATTACTCCCTTGGAGGATGGTGCGCATGGTGACTGTTGTATTCAATCACGATGCAATTTCTGTGTTTCATCAACACTCTGATAGTCCACAGATTACAGAATGCCTTAAGATGTGCATCGGAAACAACTACTGGTCTTCCAGGAAACGATCAAAGCGTAGACAATTTGAGACATTACTCCCGTGGAGGAAAGTGCGCATGGTGACTGTTGTATTCAATCCCGATGCAATTTCTGTGTTTCATCAGCACTCTGATAGTCCACAGATTAAGGAATGCCACCAGATGTGCATCGGAAACTACTACTGGTCTTCCAGGGGACAATCAAAGCGTAGACTGTTTGAGACATTACTCCCGTGGCGGAGAGTGCGCATGGTGACTGTTGTACTGACCCCGGTGCAATCTCTGTGTTTCATCAACACTCTGATAGTCCACAGATTACAGAATGCATCCAGATGTCCATCGGAAACTACTACTGGTCTTATACGGAACGATCAAAGCGTAGACTGTTTGAGACATTACTAGCGTAGGGGCAAGTGCGCATGGTGAGTGTTGTATTCAATCCCGATGCAATTTCTGTGTTTCATCAACACTCTGATAGTCCACAGATTACAGAATGCCACCAGATGTGCATCGAAAACTACTACTGGCCTTCCAGGGGACGATCAAAGGGAGGACTGTTACAGACATTACTCCCAAGGAGGTAAGTGGGCATGATGACTGTTGTAGTCAATCCCGATGCAATTTCTGTGTTTCATCAACACTCTGATAGTCCACAGATTACAGAATGCCTCCAGATGAGCATTGGAAACTACCACTGGTGTTCCAGGAAACGATCAAAGCGTAGACTGTTTGAGACATTACTAACATGGATTATAGTGCACATGGTGACTGTTGTATTTAATCCCAATGTAATTTCTGTGTTTCATCAACACTCTGATAGTCCACAGATTACAGAATGCCACCAGATATGCATCGGAAACTACTACTGGTCTTCCAGGGAACGATCAAAGCGTAAACTCTTTGAGATATTACTCCCTTGGAGGAAGGTGCGCATGGTGACTGTTATATTCAGTCACGATGCAATTTCTGTGTTTCATCAACACTCTGGTCTTCCACAGATTACAGAATGCCTCCAGATGTGCATCGGAAACTACTACTGTTCTTCCAGGGAACGATCCAAGCGTAGACTGTTAGAGACATTACTCCCATGGATTGAAGAGCGCAAGGTGACTGTTGTATTCAATCCCGATGCAATATCTGTGTTTCATCAACACTCTGATAGTCCACAGATTACAGAATGCCTCCAGATGTGCATCGGAAACTACTACTGGTCTTCCAGGGCACGATCCAAGCGTAGACTGTTTGAGACATTACTAACATGGAGGAAAGTGCGCATGGTGATTGTTGTATCAATCCCGATGCAATTTCTGTGTTTCATCAACACTGATAGTCCACAGATTACAGAATGCCTCCAGATGTGCATCGGAAACTACTACTGGTCTTCCAGGGAACGATCAAAGCGTAAACTCTTTGAGATATTACTCCCTTGGAGGAAGGTGCGCATGGTGACTGTTATATTCAGTCACGATGCAATTTCTGTGTTTCATCAACACTCTGGTCTTCCACAGATTACAGAATGCCTCCAGATGTGCATCGGAAACTACTACTGTTCTTCCAGGGAACGATCCAAGCGTAGACTGTTAGAGACATTACTCCCATGGATTGAAGTGCGCAAGGTGACTGTTGTATTCAATCCCGATGCAATATCTGTGTTTCATCAACACTCTGATAGTCCACAGATTACAGAATGCCTCCAGATGTGCATCGGAAACTACTACTGGTCTTCCAGGGAACGATCAAAGCCAAAACTCTTTGAGACATTACTCCCTTTGAGGATGGTGCGCATGGTGACTGTTGTATTAAATCACGATGCAAAATCTGTGTTTCATCAACACTCTGATAGTCCACAGATTACAGAATGCCTCCAGATGTGCATCGGAAACTACTACTGGTCTTCCAGGGAACGATCAAAGCCTAGACTGTTTGAGACATTACTCCCATGGAGGCAAGTGCGCATGGTGATTGTTGTATTCAATCCCGATGCAAGTTCTGTGTTTCATCAACACTGATTGTCCACAGATTACAGAATGCCTCCAGATGTGCATTGGAAACTACCACTGGTCTTCCGGGGAACGATCAAAGCGTAGACTGTTTGAGACATTACTCAGTAGGAGGAAAGTGCGCATGGTGATTGTTGTATCAATCCCGATGCAATTTCTGTGTTTCATCAACACTGATAGTCCACAGATTACAGAATGCCTCCAGATGTGCATCGGAAACTACTACTGGTCTTCCAGGGAACGATCAAAGCGTAAACTCTTTGAGACATTACTCCCTTGGAGGAAGGTGCGCATGGTGACTGTTATATTCAGTCACGATGCAATTTCTGTGTTTCATCAACACTCTGGTACTCCACAGATTACAGAATGCCTCCAGATGTGCATCGGAAACTACTACTGGTCTTCCAGGGAACGATCAAAGCGTAGACTGTTTGAGACATTACTCCCATGGAGGCAAGTGGCATGGTGATTGTTGTATTCAATGCCGATGCAATTTCTGTGTTTCATCAACACTGATAGTCCACAGATTACAGAATGCCTCCAGATGTGCATTGGAAACTACCACTGGTCTTCCGGGGAACGATCAAAGCGTAGAATGTTTGAGACATTACTAACATGGAGGAAAGTGCGCATGGTGATTGATGTATCAATCCCGATGCAATTTCTGTGTTTCATCAACACTGATAGTCCACAGATTACAGAATGCCTCCAGATGTGCATCGGAAACTGCTACTGGTCTTCCAGGGAACGATCAAAGAGTAAACTCTTTGAAACATTACTCCCTTTGAGGAAGCTGCGCATGGTGACTGTTGTATTCAATCACGATGCAATTTCTGTGTTTCATCAACACTCTGATAGTCCACAGATTACAGAATGCCTCCAGATGTGCATCGGAAACTACTACTGGTCTCCCAGGGAACGATCAAAGGGTAGACTGTTTGAGACATTACTCCCATGGAGGCCAGTGCGCATGGTGATTGTTGTATTCAATCCCGATGCAATTTCTGTGTTTCATCAACACTGATAGTCCACAGATTACAGAATGCCTCCAGATGTGCATCGGAAACTACCACTGGTCTTCCGGGGAACGATCAAAGCGTAGACTGTTTGAGACATTACTAACATGGAGGAAAGTGCACATGGTGATTGTTGTATCAATCCCGATGCAATTTCTGTGTTTCATCTACACTGATAGTCCACAGATTACAGAATGCCTCCAGATGTGCATCGGAAACTACTACTGGTCTTCCAGGGAACGATCAAAACGTAGCCTGTTTGAGACATTGCTAACATGGAGGAAAGTGCGCATGGTGTCTGTTGTATTCAATCCCGATGCAACTTCTGTGTTTCATCAACACTCTGATAGTCCACAGATTACAGAATGCCTCCAGATGTGCATTGGAAACTACCACTGGTCTTCCTGGGAACGATCAAAGAGTAGACTGTTTGAGACATTACTAACATGGAGGAAAGTGCACATGGTGATTGTTGTATCAATGACGATGCAATTTCTGTGTTTCATCAACACTGATAGTCCACAGATTACAGAATGCCTCCAGATGTGCATCGGAAACTAGTACTGGTCTTCCAGCTAACGATCAAAGCGTAAACTCTTTGAGACATTACTCCCTTGGAGGAAGGTGCGCATGGTGACTGTTGTATTCAATCACGATGCAATTTCTGTGTTTCATCAACACTCTGGTACTCCACAGATTACAGAATGCCTCCAGATGTGCATTGGAAACTACTACTGGTCTTCCAGGGAACGATCAAAACGTAGCCTGTTTGAGACATTACTAACATGGAGGAAAGTGCGCATGGTGTCTGTTGTATTCAATCCCGATGCAACTTCTGTGTTTCATCAACACTCTGATAGTCCTCAGATTACAGAATGCCTCCAGATGTGCATTGGAAACTACCACTGGTCTTCCAAGGAACGATCAATGCCTAGACTGTTTGAGACATTACTAACATGGAGGAAAGTGCGCATTGTGATTGTTGTATTCAATCCCGATGCAATTTCTGAGTTTCATCAACACTGATAGTCCACAGATTACAGAATGCCTCCAGATGTGCACCGGAAACTACTACTGGTCTTCCAGGGAACGATCAAAGGGTAAACTCTTTGAGACATTACTCCCTTGGAGGAAGGTGCGCATGGTGACTGTTATATTCAATCACGATGCAATTTCTGTGTTTCATCAACACTTTGAAGGTCCACAGATTACAGAATGCCTCCAGATGTGCATCGGAAACTGCTACTGGTCTTCCATTGAACGATCAAAGTGTAAACTCTTTGAAACATTACTCCCTTTGAGGAAGGTGCGCATGGTGACTGTTGTATTCAATCACGATGCAATTTCTGTGTTTCATCAACACTCTGGTACTCCACAGATTACATAATGCCTCCAGATGTGAATCGGAAACTACTAATGCTCTTCAAGGGAACGATTGAACCGTAGACTGTTAGAGACATTACTCCCATGGAGGGAAGTGCGCATGGTGACTGTTGTATTCAATCCCGATGCAATTTCTGTGTTTCATCAACAGTCTCATAGTCCACAGATTACAGAATGCCTCCAGATGTGCATTGGAAACTACCACTGGTCTTCCAGGGAACGATCAATGAATAGACTGTTTGAGACATTACTAACATGGATTAGAGTGCACATGGTGACTGTTGTATTTAATCCCGATGTAATTTCTGTGTTTCATCAACACTCTGATAGTCCACAGATTACAGAATGCCCCCAGATGTGCATCGGAAAATACTACTGGTTTTCCAGGGAACGATCCAAGCCAAAACTCTTTGAGACATTACTCCCTTTGAGGATGGTGCGCATGGTGACTGTTGTATTCAATCACGATGCAATTTCTGTGTTTCATCAACACTCTGATAGTCCACAGATTACAGAATGCCTCCAGATGTGCATCGGAAACTACTACTTGTCTTCCAGGGAACGATAAAGCGTAGACTGTTTGAGACATTACTAACATGGAGGAAAGTGCGCATGGTGATTGTTGTATCAATCCCGATGCAATTTCTGTGTTTCATCAACACTGATAGTCCACAGATTACAGAATGCCTCCAGATGTGCATCGGAAACTACTACTGGTCTTCCAGGGAACGATCAAAGCGTAAACTCTTTGAGACATTACTCCCTTGGAGGAAGGTGCGCATGGTGACTGTTATATTCAGTCACGATGCAATTTCTGTGTTTCATCAACACTCTGGTCTTCCACAGATTACAGAATGCCTCCAGATGTGCATCGGAATCTACTACTGTTCTTCCAGGGAACGATCCAAGCGTAGACTGTTAGAGACATTACTCGCATGGATTGAAGTGCGCAAGGTGACTGTTGTATTGAATCCCGATGCAATTTCTGTGTTTCATCAACACTCTGATAGTCCACAGATTACAGAATGCCTCCAGATGTGCATCGGAAACTACTACTGGTCTTCCAGGGAACGATCAAAGCCAAAACTCTTTGAGACATTACTCCCTTTGAGGATGGTGCGCATGGTGACTGTTGTATTAAATCACGATGCAATTTCTGTGTTTCATCAACACTCTGGTACTCCACAGATTACAGAATGCCTCCAGACGTGCATCGGAAACTACTATTGGTCTTCCAGGGAACGATGAAAACGTAGCCTGTATGAGACATTACTAACATGGAGGAAAGTGCGCATGGTGTCTGTTGTATTTAATCCCGATGCAACGTCTGTGTTTCATCAACACTCTGATAGTCCACAGATTACAGAATGCCTCCAGATGTGCATTGGAAACTACCACTGGTCTTCCTGGGAACGATCAAAGCGTAGACTGTTTGAGACATTACTAACACGGAGGAAAGTGCGCATGGTGATTGTTGTATCAATCCCGATGCAATTTCTGTGTTTCATCAACACTGATAGTCCTTAGATTACAGAATGCCTCCAGATGTGCATCGGAAACTACTACTGGTCTTCCAGGGAACGATCAAAGCGTAAACTCTTTGAGACATTACTCCCTTTGAGGAAGGTGCGCATGGTGACTGTTATATTCAGTCACGATGCAATTTCTGTGTTTCATCAACACTCTGGTACTCCACAGATTACAGAATGCCTCCGGATGTGCATCGGAAACTACTACTGGTCTTCCAGGGAACGATCAAAGCGTAGACTGTTTGAGACATTACTCCCATGGAGGCAAGTGGCATGGTGATTGTTGTATTCAATCCCGATGCAATTTCTGTGTTTCATCAACACTGATAGTCCACAGATTACAGAATGCCTCCAGATGTGCATTGGAAACTACCACTGGTTTTCCGGGGAACGATCAAAGCGTAGACTGTTTGAGACATTACTAACATGGAGGAAAGTGCGCATGGTGATTGTTGTATCAATCCCGATGCAATTTCTGTGTTTCATCAACACTGATAGTCCACAGATTACAGAATAGCTCCAGATGTGCATCGGAAACTGCTACTGGTCTTCCAGGGAACGATCAAAGAGTAAACTCTTTGAAACATTACTCCCTTTGAGGAAGGTGCGCATGGTGACTGTTGTATTCAATCACGGTGCAATTTCTGTGTTTCATCAACACTCTGATAGTCCACAGATAACAGAATGCCTCCAGATGTGCATCGGAAACTACTACTGGTCTCCCATGGAACGATCAAAGGGTAGACTGTTTGAGACATTACTCCCATGGAGGCCAGTGCGCATGGTGATTGTTGTATTCAATCCCGATGCAATTTCTGTGTTTCATCAACACTGATAGTCCACAGATTACAGAATGCCTCCAGATGTGCATCGGAAACTACTACTGGTCTTCCAGGGAACGATCAAAACGTAGCCTGTTTGAGACATTACTAACATGAGGAAAGTGCTCATGGTGTCTGTTGTATTCAATCCCGATGCAACTTCTGTGTTTCATCAACACTCTGATAGTCCACAGATTACAGAATGCCTCCAGATGTGCATTGCAAACTACCACTGGTCTTCCTGTGAACGATCAAAGCGTAGACTGTTTGAGACATTACTAACATGGAGGAAAGTGCACATGGTGATTGTTGTATCAATGACGATGCAATTTCTGTGTTTCATCAACACTGATAGTCCACAGATTACAGAATGCCTCCAGATGTGCATCGGAAACTAGTACTGGTCTTCCAGGGAACGATCAAAGCGTAAACTATTTGAGACATTACTCCCTTGGAGGAAGGTGCGCATGGTGACAGTTGTAATCAATCACTATGCAATTTCTGTGTTTCTTCAACACTCTGGTACTCCACAGATTACAGAATGCCTCCAGATGTGAATCGGAAACTACTACTGCTCTTCCAGGGAACGATCGAACCGTAGACTGTTAGAGGCATTACTCCCATGGAGGGAAGTGCGCATGGTGACTGTTGTATTCAATCCCGATGCAATTTCTGTGTTTCATCAACAGTCTGATAGTCCTCAGATTACAGAATGCCTCCAGATGTGCATTGGAAACTACCACTGGTCTTCCAAGGAACGATCAATGCCTAGACTGTTTGAGACATTACTAACATGGAGGAAAGTGCGCATTGTGATTGTTGTATTCAATCCCGATGCAATTTCTGAGTTTCATCAACACTGATAGTCCACAGATTACAGAATGCCTCCAGATGTGCATCGGAAACTACTACTGGTCTTCCAGTGAACGATCAAAGCGTAAACTCTTTGAGACATTACTCCCTTGGAGGAAGGTGCGCATGGTGACTGTTATATTCAATCACGATGCAATTTCTGTGTTTCATCAACACTTTGAAGGTCCACAGATTACAGAATGTCTCCAGATGTGCATCGGAAATTACTACTGGTCTTCCGAGGAACGATCAAACTGTGGACTGTTTCAGACATTACTCCTGTGGAGGAAAGTGCGCATGGTGAGTGTTGTATTCAATCACGATGCAATTTCTGTGTTTCATCAACACTCTGGTACTCCACAGATTACATAATACCTCCAGATGTGAATCGGAAACTACTAATGCTCTTCAAGGGAACGATCGAACCGTAGACTGTTAGAGACATTACTCCCATGGAGGGAAGTGCGCATGGTGACTGTTGTATTCAATCCCGATGCAATTTCTGTGTTTCATCAACAGTCTGATAGTCCACAGATTACAGAATGCCTCCAGATGTGCATTGGAAACTACCACTGGTCTTTCAGGGAACGATCAATGAATAGACTGTTTGAGACATTACTAACATGGATTAGAGTGCACATGGTGACTGTTGTATTTAATCCCGATGTAATTTCTGTGTTTCATCAACACTCTGATAGTCCACAGATTACAGAATGCCACCAGATATGCATCGGAAACTACTACTGGTCTTCCAGGTAAATATCAAAATGTGGACTGTTTCAGACATTACTCCTGTGGAGGAAAGTGCGCATGCTGAGTGTTGTATTCAATCCCAATGCAATTTCTATGTTTCATCAACACTCTGATAGTCCACAGATTACAGAATGCCCCCAGATGTGCATCGGAAAATACTACTGGTTTTCCAGGGAACGATCCAAGCCAAAACTCTTTGAGACATTACTCCCTTTGAGGATGGTGCGCATGGTGACTGTTGTATTCAATCACGATGCAATTTCTGTGTTTCATCAACACTCTGATATTCCACAGATTACAGAATGCCTCCAGATGTGCATCGGAAACTACTACTGGTCTTCCAGGGAACGATAAAGCGTAGACTGTTTGAGACATTACTAACATGGAGGAAAGTGCGCATGGTGATTGTTGTATCAATCCCGATGCAATTTCTGTGTTTCATCAACACTGATAGTCCACAGATTACAGAATGCCTCCAGATGTGCATCGGAAACTACTACTGGTCTTCCAGGGAACGATCAAAGCGTAAACTCTTTGAGACATTACTCCCTTGGAGGAAGGTGCGCATGGTGACTGTTATATTCAGTCACGATGCAATTTCTGTGTTTCATCAACACTCTGGTCTTCCACAGATTACAGAATGCCTCCAGATGTGCATCGGAATCTACTACTGTTCTTCCAGGGAACGATCCAAGCGTAGACTGTTTGAGACATTACTCCCATGGAGGCAAGTGGCATGGTGATTGTTGTATTCAATCCCGATGCAATTTCTGTGTTTCATCAACACTGATAGTCCACAGATTACAGAATGCCTCCAGATGTGCATTGGAAACTACCACTGGTCTTCCGGGGAACGATCAAAGCGTAGACTGTTTGAGACATTACTAACATGGAGGAAAGTGCGCATGGTGATTGTTGTATCAATCCTTATGCAATTTCTGTGTTTCATCAACACTGATATTCCACAGATTACAGAATGCCTACAGATGTGCATCGGAAACTGCTACTGGTCTTCCATTGAACGATCAAAAGTAAACTCTTTGAAACATTACTCCCTTTGAGGAAGGTGCGCATGGTGACAGTTGTAATCAATCACTATGCAATTTCTGTGTTTCTTCAACACTCTGGTACTCCACAGATTACAGAATGCCTCCAGATGTGCATCGGAAACTACTACTGGTCTTCCAGGGAACGATCAAAACGTAGCCTGTTTGAGACATTACTAACATGGAGGAAAGTGCGCATGGTGTCTGTTGCATTCAATCCCGATGCAACTTCTCTGTTTCATCAACACTCTGATAGTCCACAGATTACAGAATGCCTCCAGATGTGCATTGGAAACTACCACTGGTCTTCCGGGGAACGATCAAAGCGTAGACTGTTTGAGACATTACTAACATGGAGGAAAGTGCGCATGGTGATTGTTGTATCAATCCTTATGCAATTTCTGTGTTTCATCAACACTGATATTCCACAGATTACAGAATGCCTCCATATGTGCATCGGAAACTGCTACTGGTCTTCCAGGGAACGATCAAAGCGTAAACTCTTTGAAACATTACTCCCTTGGAGGAAGGTGCGCATGGTGACAGTTGTAATCAATCACTATGCAATTTCTGTGTTTCTTCAACACTCCGGTACTCCACAGATTACAGAATGCCTCCAGATGTGCATCGGAAACTACTACTGGTCTTCCAGGGAACGATCAAAACGTAGCCTGTTTGAGACATTACTAACATGGAGGAAAGTGCGCATGGTGTCTGTTGCATTCAATCCCGATGCAACTTCTCTGTTTCATCAACACTCTGATAGTCCACAGATTACAGAATGCCTCCAGATGTGCATTGGAAACTACCACTGGTCTTCCTGGGAACGATCAAAGCGTAGACTGTTTGAGACATTACTAACATGGAGGAAAGTGCGCATGGTGATTGTTGTATCAATGACGATGCAATTTCTGTGTTTCATCAACACTGATAGTCCACAGATTACAGAATGCCTCCAGATGTGCATCGGAAACTAGTACTGGTCTTCCAGCTAACGATCAAAGCGTAAACTCTTTGAGACATTACTCCCTTGGAGGAAGGTGCGCATGGTGACTGTTGTATTCAATCACGATGCAATTTTTGTGTTTCATCAACACTCTGGTACTCCACAGATTACAGAATGCCTCCAGATGTGAAACGGAAACTACTACTGCTCTTCCAGGGAACGATCGAACCGTAGACTGTTAGAGGCATTACTCCCATGGAGGGAAGTGCGCATGGTGACTGTTGTATTCAATCCCGATGCAATTTCTGTGTTTCATCAACAGTCTGATAGTCCTCAGATTACAGAATGCCTCCAGATGTGCATTGGAAACTACCACTGGTCTTCCAAGGAACGATCAATGCCTAGACTGTTTGAGACATTACTAACATGGAGGAAAGTGCGCATTGTGATTGTTGTATTCAATCCCGTTGCAATTTCTGAGTTTCATCAACACTGATAGTCCACAGATTACAGAATGCCTCCAGATGTGCATCGGAAACTACTACTGGTCTTCCAGGGAACGATCAAAGCGTAAACTCTTTGAGACATTACTCCCTTGGAGGAAGGTGCGCATGGTGACTGTTATATTCAATCACGATGCAATTTCTGTGTTTCATCAACACTTTGAAGGTCCACAGATTACAGAATGCCTCCAGATGTGCATCGGAAATTACTACTGGTCTTCCGAGGAACGATCAAAGTGTGGACTGTTTCAGACATTACTCCTGTGGAGGAAAGTGCGCATGGTGAGTGTTGTATTCAATCACGATGCAATTTCTGTGTTTCATCAACACTCTGGTACTCCACAGATTACATAATGCCTCCAGATGTGAATCGGAAACTACTAATGCTCTTCAAGGGAACGATCGAATCGTAGACTGTTAGAGGCATTACTCCCATGGAGGGAAGTGCGCATGGTGACTGCTGTATTCAATCCCGATGCAATTTCTGTGTTTCATCAACAGTCTGATAGTCCACAGATTACAGAATGCCTCCAGATGTGCATTGGAAACTACCACTGGTCTTCCAGGGAACGATCAATGAATAGACTGTTTGAGACATTACTAACATGCAGGAAAGTGCGCATTGTGATTGTTGCATTCAATCCCGATGCAATTTCTGAGTTTCATCAACACTGATAGTCCACAGATTACAGAATGCCACAGATGTGCATCGGAAACTACTACTGGTCTTCCAAGAAACCTTCGAAGGGTAGACTGTTTGAGACATACCTCCCGTGGAGGAAAGTGCGCATGGTGATTGTTGTATTCAATCCCGATGCAATTTCGGTGTTTCATCAAAACTGATATTCCACAGATTAAAGAATGCTTCGAGATGTGCATCGGAAACTACTAATGGTCTTCCAGGGAACGATCAAAGCCAAAACTCTTTGAGACATTACTCCCTTGGAGGATGGTTCGCATGGTGACTGATGTATTCAATCACAATGCAATTTCTGTGTTTCATCAACACTCTGATAGTCCACAGATTACAGAATGCCTCCAGATGTGCATCGGAAACTACTACTGGTCTTCCAGGGAACGATCAAAGCGTAGACTCTTTGAGACATTACTCCCATGGAGGCAAGTGCGCATGGTGATTGTTGTATTCAATCCCGATGCAATTTCCGTGTTTCATCAATACTGATAGTCCACAGATTACAGAATGCCTCCAGATGTGCATTGGAAACTACCACTGGTCTTCAGGGGAACGATCAAAGCGTACACTGTTAGAGACATTACTCCCATGGATTAAAGTGCGCAAGGTGACTGTTGTATTCAATCCCGATGCAATTTCTGTGTTTCATCAACACTCTGATAGTCCACAGATTACAGAATGCCTCCAGATGTTCATCGGAAACTACTACTGGTCTTCCAGGGAATGATCAAAGCCAAAACTCTTTGAGACATTACTCCCTTTGAGGATGGTGCGCATGGTGACTGTTGTACTCAATCACGATGCAATTTCTGTGTTTCATCAACACTCTGATAGTCCACAGATTACAGAATGCCTCCTGATGTGCATCGGAAACTACTACTGGTCTTCCAGGGAACGATCAAAGCGTAGACTGTTTGAGACATTACTCCCATGGAGGCAAGTACGCATGGTGATTGTTGTATTCAATCCCGATGCAATTTCTGTGTTTCATCAACACTGATAGTCCACAGATTACAGAATGCCTCCAGATGTGCATCGGAAACTGCTACTGGTCTTCCAGGGAACGATCAAAGCGTAAACTCTTTGAAACATTACTCCCTTGGAGGAAGGTGCGCATGGTGACAGTTGTATTCAATCACTATGCAATTTCTGTGTTTCTTCAACACTCTGGTACTCCACAGATTACAGAATGCCTCCAGATGTGCATCGGAAACCACTACTAGTCTTCCAGGGAACGTCAAAACGTAGCCTGTTTTAGACATTACTAACATGGAGGAAAGTGCGCATGGTGACTGTTGTATTCAATCCCGATGCAATTTCTGTGTTTCATCAACACTCTGATAGTCCACAGATTACAGAATGCATCCAGAAGTGCATCGGAAACTACTACTGGTCTTCCAGGGAACGATCAAAGCGTAAACTCTTTGAGACATTACTCCCATGGAGGAAGGTGCGCATGGTGACTGTTGTATTCAATCACGATGCAATTTCTGTGTTTCATCAACACTCTGATACTCGACAGATTACAGAATGCATCCAGATGTTCATCGGAAACTACTACTCGTCTTCCAGGGAACGATCCAATCGTAGACTGTTAGAGACATTACTCCCATGGAGGGAAGTGCGCATGGTGACTGTTGTATTCAACCCCGATGCAATTTCTGTGTTTCATCAACACTCTGATAGTCCACAGATTACAGAATGCCACCAGATGTGCATCGGAAACTACTACTGGCCTTCCAGGGGACGATCAAAGGGAGGACTGTTACAGACATTACTCCCAAGGTGGTAAGTGCGCATGATGACTGTTGTAGTCAATCCCGATGCAATTTCTGTGTTTCATCAACACTTTGAAGGTCCACAGATTACAGAATGCCTCCAGATGTGCATCGGAAGTTACTACTGGTCTTCCAAGGAACGATCAAAGTGTGGACTGTTTCTGACATTACTCCAGTGGAGGAAAGTGCGCATGGTGAGTGTTGTACTCAATTTAAATGCAATTTCTGTGTTTCATCAACACTCTGATAGTCCACAGATTTCAGAATGATCCCAGATGTGCATCGGAAACTACTACTGGTCTTCCAGGTTGATACATACCTCCCGTGGAGGAAAGTGTGCATGGTGATTGTTGTATTCAATCCTGATGCAATTTCGGTGTTTCATCAAAACTGATATTTCACAGATTACAGAATGCCTCCAGATGTGCATCGGAAACTACTACTGGTCTTCCAGGGAACGATCAAAGCGTAAACTCTTTGAGACATTACTTCCTTGGAGGAAGGTGCGCATGGTGACTGTTGTATTCAATCACGATGCAATTTCTGTGTTTCATCAACACTCTCGTACTCCACAGATTACAGAATGCCTCCAGATGTGAATCGGAAACTACTACTGCTCTTCCAGGGAACGATCGAACCGTAGACAGTTAGAGACATTACGCCCATGGAGGGAAGTGCGCATGGTGACTGTTGTATTCAATCCCGATGCAATTTCTGTGTTTCATCAACAGTCTGATAGTCCACAGATTACAGAATGCCTCCAGATGTGCATTGGAAACTACCACTGGTCTTCCAGGGAACGATCCAATCGTAGACTGTTAGAGGCATTACTCCCATGGAGGGAAGTGCGCATGGTGACTGTTGTATTCAACCCCGATGCAATTTCTGTGTTTCATCAACACCCTGATAGTCCACAGATTACAGAATGCCTCCAGATTTGCATCGGAAACTACTACTGGTCTTCCAGGGAACGATCAAATTGTGGAGTGTTTGAGACATTACTCCCATGGAGGAAAGTGCGCATGGTGACTGTTGTATTCAACCCCGATGCAATTTCTGTGTTTCATCAACACTCTGATAGTCCACAGATTACAGAATGCCACCAGATGTGCATCGGAAACTACTACTGGCCTTCCAGGGGACGATCAAAGGGAGGACTGTTACAGACATTACTCCCAAGGAGGTAAGTGCGCATGATGACTGTTGTAGTCAATCACGATGCAATTTCTGTGTTTCATCAACACTCTGATAGTCCACAGATTACAGAATGCCTCCAGATGTGCATTAGAAACTACCACTGGTCTTCCATGGAACGATCAAAGCGTAGACTGTTTGAGACATTACTAACATGGATTAGAGTGCACATGGTGACTGTTGTATTTAATCCCGATGTAATTTCTGTGTTTCATCAACACTCTGATAGTCCACAGATTACAGAATGCCACCAGATATGCTTCGGAAACTACTACTGGTCTTCCAGGTAAAGATAAAAATGTGGACTGTTTCAGACATTACTCCTGTGGAGGAAAGTGCGCATGGTGAGTGTTGTATTCAATCCCAATGCAATTTCTATGTTTCATCAACACTCTGATAGTCCACAGATTACAGAATGCCACCAGATGTGCATCGGAAACTACTACTGGCCTTCCAGGGGACGATCAAAGGGAGGACTGTTACAGACATTACTCCCAAGGAGGTAAGTGCGCATGATGACTGTTATAGTCAATCCCGATGCAATTTCTGTGTTTCATCAACACTCTGATAGTCCACAGATTACAGAATGCCTACAGATGTGCATTAGAAACTACCACTGGTCTTCCATGGAACGATCAAAGCGTAGACTGTTTGAGACATTACTAACATGGATTAGAGTGCGCATGGTGACTGTTGTATTCAATCCCGATGCAATTTCTGTGTTTCATCAACACTTTGAAGGTCCACAGATTACAGAATGCCTCCAGATGTGCATCGGAAGTTACTACTGGTCTTCCAAGGAACGATCAAAATGTGGACTGTTTCAGACATTACTCCTGTGGAGGAAAGTGCGCATGGTGAGTGTTGTATTCAATCCCAATGCAATTTCTATGTTTCATCAACACTCTGATAGTCCACAGATTACAGAATGCCACCAGATGTGCATCGGAAACTACTACTGTCTTTCCAGGGGACGATCAATGGGAGGACTGTTACAGACATTACTCCCAAGGAGGTAAGTGCGCATGATGACTGTTGTAGTCAATCCCGATGCAATTTCTGTGTTTCATCAACACTCTAATAGTCCACAGATTACAGAATGCCTCCAGATGTGCATTAGGAACTACCACTGGTCTTCCGTGGAACGATCAAAGCGTAGACTGTTTGAGACATTACTAACATGGATTAGAGTGCGCATGGTGACTGTTGTATTCAATCCCGATGCAATTTCTGTGTTTCATCAACACTTTGAAGGTCCACAGATTACAGAATGCCTCCAGATGTGCATCGGAAGTTACTACTGGTCTTCCAAGGAACGATCAAAGTGTGGACTGTTTCAGACACTACTCCAGTGGAGGAAAGTGCGCATGGTGAGTGTTGTACTCAATTTAAATGCAATTTCTGTGTTTCATCAACACTCTGATAGTCCACAGATTTCAGAATGATCCCAGATGTGCATCGGAAACTACTACTGGTCTTCCAGGTTGATACATACCTCCCTTGGAGGAAAGTGTGCATGGTGATTGTTGTATTCAATCCCGATGCAATTTCGGTGTTTCATCAAAACTGATATTCCACAGATTACAGAATGCCTCCAGATGTGCATCGGAAACTACTACTGGTCTTCCACGGAACGATCAAAGCCAAAACTCTTTGAGACATTACTCCCTTGGAGGATGGTGCGCATGGTGACTGTTGTATTCAATCACGATGCAATTTCTGTGTTTCATCGACACTCTGATAGTCCACAGATTACAGAATGCCTCCGGATGTGCATCGGAAACTACTACTGGTCTTCCAGGGAACGATCAAAGCGTAGACTGTTTGAGACATTACTCCCATGGAGGCAAGTGCGCATGGTGATTGTTGTATTCAATCCCGATGCAATTTATGTGTTTCATCAACACTGATAGTCCACAGATAACAGAATGCCTCCAGATGTGCATTGGAAACTAAAACTGGTCTTCCGGGGAACGATCAAAGCGTAGACTGTTTGAGACATTACTAACATGGAGGAAAGTGCGCATGGTGATTGTTGTATCAATCCCGACGCAATTTCTGTGTTTCATCAACACTGATAGTCCACAGATTACAGAATGCGTCCAGATGTGCATCGGAAACTACTACTGGTCTTCCAGGGAACGATCAAAGCGTAAACTCTTTGTGACATTACTCCCTTGGAGGAAGGTGCGCATGGTGACTGTTGTATTCAATCACGATGCAATTTCTGTGTTTCATCAACACTCTGGTACTCCACAGATTACAGAATGCCCCCAGATGTGAATCGTAAACTACTACTGCTCTTCCAGGGAACGATCGAACCGTAGACAGTTAGAGACATTACGCCCATGGAGGGAAGTGCGCATGGTGACTGTTGTATTCAATCCCGATGCAATTTCTGTGTTTCATCAACAGTCTGATAGTCCACAGATTACAGAATGCCTCCAGATGTGCATTGGAAACTACCACTGGTCTTCCAGGGAACGATCCAATCGTAGACTGTTAGAGGCATTACTCCCATGGAGGGAAGTGCGCATGGTGACTGTTGTATTCAACCCCGATGCAATTTCTGTGTTTCATCAACACCCTGATAGTCCACAGATTACAGAATGCCTCCAGATTTGCATCGGAAACTACTACTGGTCTTCCAGGGAACGATCAAAGCGTAGACTCTTTGAGACATTACTCCCATGGAGGAAAGTGCACATGGTAACTGTTGTATTCAATCACAAGGCAATTTCTGTGTTTCATCAACACTCTGATAGTCCACAGATTACAGAATGCCTCCAGATGTGCATCGAAACTACTACTGGTCTTCCAGGGAACGATCAAAGCGTAGACTCTTTGAGACATTACTCCCATGGAGGAAAGTGCGCATGGTGACTGTTGTATTCAATCACGAGGCAATTTCTGTGTTTCATCAACACTCTGATAGTCCACAGATTACAGAATGCCACCATATGTGCATCGGAAACTACTACTGGCCTTCCAGGGGACGATCAAAGGGAGGACTGTTACAGACATTACTCCCAAGGAGGTAAGTGCGCATGATGACTGTTATAGTCAATCCCGATGCAATTTCTGTGTTTCATCAACACTCTGATAGTCCACAGATTACAGAATGCCTACAGATGTGCATTAGAAACTACCACTGGTCTTCCATGGAACGATCAAAGCGTAGACTGTTTGAGACATTACTAACATGGATTAGAGTGCGCATGGTGACTGTTGTATTCAATCCCGATGCAATTTCTGTGTTTCATCAACACTTTGAAGGTCCACAGATTACAGAATGCCTCCAGATGTGCATCGGAAGTTACTACTGGTCTTCCAAGGAACGATCAAAATGTGGACTGTTTCAGACATTACTCCTGTGGAGGAAAGTGCGCATGGTGAGTGTTGTATTCAATCCCAATGCAATTTCTATGTTTCATCAACACTCTGATAGTCCACAGATTACAGAATGCCACCAGATGTGCATCGGAAACTACTACTGTCTTTCCAGGGGACGATCAATGGGAGGACTGTTACAGACATTACTCCCAAGGAGGTAAGTGCGCATGATGACTGTTGTAGTCAATCCCGATGCAATTTCTGTGTTTCATCAACACTCTAATAGTCCACAGATTACAGAATGCCTCCAGATGTGCATTAGGAACTACCACTGGTCTTCCGTGGAACGATCAAAGCGTAGACTGTTTGAGACATTACTAACATGGATTAGAGTGCGCATGGTGACTGTTGTATTCAATCCCGATGCAATTTCTGTGTTTCATCAACACTTTGAAGGTCCACAGATTACAGAATGCCTCCAGATGTGCATCGGAAGTTACTACTGGTCTTCCAAGGAACGATCAAAGTGTGGACTGTTTCAGACACTACTCCAGTGGAGGAAAGTGCGCATGGTGAGTGTTGTACTCAATTTAAATGCAATTTCTGTGTTTCATCAACACTCTGATAGTCCACAGATTTCAGAATGATCCCAGATGTGCATCGGAAACTACTACTGGTCTTCCAGGTTGATACATACCTCCCTTGGAGGAAAGTGTGCATGGTGATTGTTGTATTCAATCCCGATGCAATTTCGGTGTTTCATCAAAACTGATATTCCACAGATTACAGAATGCCTCCAGATGTGCATCGGAAACTACTACTGGTCTTCCACGGAACGATCAAAGCCAAAACTCTTTGAGACATTACTCCCTTGGAGGATGGTGCGCATGGTGACTGTTGTATTCAATCACGATGCAATTTCTGTGTTTCATCGACACTCTGATAGTCCACAGATTACAGAATGCCTCCGGATGTGCATCGGAAACTACTACTGGTCTTCCAGGGAACGATCAAAGCGTAGACTGTTTGAGACATTACTCCCATGGAGGCAAGTGCGCATGGTGATTGTTGTATTCAATCCCGATGCAATTTATGTGTTTCATCAACACTGATAGTCCACAGATAACAGAATGCCTCCAGATGTGCATTGGAAACTAAAACTGGTCTTCCGGGGAACGATCAAAGCGTAGACTGTTTGAGACATTACTAACATGGAGGAAAGTGCGCATGGTGATTGTTGTATCAATCCCGACGCAATTTCTGTGTTTCATCAACACTGATAGTCCACAGATTACAGAATGCGTCCAGATGTGCATCGGAAACTACTACTGGTCTTCCAGGGAACGATCAAAGCGTAAACTCTTTGTGACATTACTCCCTTGGAGGAAGGTGCGCATGGTGACTGTTGTATTCAATCACGATGCAATTTCTGTGTTTCATCAACACTCTGGTACTCCACAGATTACAGAATGCCCCCAGATGTGAATCGTAAACTACTACTGCTCTTCCAGGGAACGATCGAACCGTAGACAGTTAGAGACATTACGCCCATGGAGGGAAGTGCGCATGGTGACTGTTGTATTCAATCCCGATGCAATTTCTGTGTTTCATCAACAGTCTGATAGTCCACAGATTACAGAATGCCTCCAGATGTGCATTGGAAACTACCACTGGTCTTCCAGGGAACGATCCAATCGTAGACTGTTAGAGGCATTACTCCCATGGAGGGAAGTGCGCATGGTGACTGTTGTATTCAACCCCGATGCAATTTCTGTGTTTCATCAACACCCTGATAGTCCACAGATTACAGAATGCCTCCAGATTTGCATCGGAAACTACTACTGGTCTTCCAGGGAACGATCAAAGCGTAGACTCTTTGAGACATTACTCCCATGGAGGAAAGTGCACATGGTAACTGTTGTATTCAATCACAAGGCAATTTCTGTGTTTCATCAACACTCTGATAGTCCACAGATTACAGAATGCCTCCAGATGTGCATCGAAACTACTACTGGTCTTCCAGGGAACGATCAAAGCGTAGACTCTTTGAGACATTACTCCCATGGAGGAAAGTGCGCATGGTGACTGTTGTATTCAATCACGAGGCAATTTCTGTGTTTCATCAACACTCTGATAGTCCACAGATTACAGAATGCCACCATATGTGCATCGGAAACTACTACTGGTCTTCCAGGGAACGATCAAATTGTGGAGTGTTTGAGACATTACTCCCATGGAGGAAAGTGCACATGGTGACTGTTGTATTCAACCCCGATGCAATTTCTGTGTTTCATCAACACTCTGATAGTCCTCAGATTACAGAATGCCACCAGATGTGCATCGGAAACTACTACTGGCCTTCCAGGGGACGATCAAAGGGAGGACTGTTACAGACATTACTCCCAAGGAGGTAAGTGCGCATGATGACTGTTGTAGTCAATCCCGATGCAATTTCTGTGTTTCATCAACACTCTGATAGTCCACAGATTACAGAATGCCTCCAGATGTGCATTAGGAACTACCACTGGTCTTCCATGGAACGATCAAAGCGTAGACTGTTTGAGAAATTACTAACATGGATTAGAGTGCGCATGGTGACTGTTGTATTCAATCCCGATGCAATTTCTGTGTTTCATCAACACTTTGAAGGTCCACAGAATACAGAATGCCTCCAGATGTGCATCGGAAGTTACTACTGGTCTTCCAAGGAACGATCAAAGTGTGGACTGTTTCAGACATTACTCCAGTGGAGGAAAGTGCGCATGGTGAGTGTTGTACTCAATTTAAATGCAATTTCTGTGTTTCATCAACACTCTGATAGTCCACAGATTTCAGAATGATCCCAGATGTGCATCGGAAACTACTACTGGTCTTCCAGGTTGATACATACCTCCCTTGGAGGAAAGTGTGCATGGTGATTGTTGTATTCAATCCCGATGCAATTTCGGTGTTTCATCAAAACTGATATTCCACAGATTACAGAATGCCTCCAGATGTGCATCGGAAACTACTACTGGTCTTCCACGGAACGATCAAAGCCAAAACTCTTTGAGACATTACTCCCTTGGAGGATGGTGCGCATGGTGACTGTTGTATTCAATCACGATGCAATTTCTGTGTTTCATCAACACTCTGATAGTCCACAGATTACAGAATGCCTCCGGATGTGCATCGGAAACTACTACTGGTCTTCCAGGGAACGATCAAAGCGTAGACTGTTTGAGACATTACTCCCATGGAGGCAAGTGCGCATGGTGATTGTTGTATTCAATCCCGATGCAATTTATGTGTTTCATCAACACTGATAGTCCACAGATAACAGAATGCCTCCAGATGTGCATTGGAAACTAAAACTGGTCTTCCGGGGAACGATCAAAGCGTAGACTGTTTGAGACATTACTAACATTGAGGAAAGTGCGCATGGTGATTGTTGTATCAATCCCGATGCAATTTCTGTGTTTCATCAACACTGATAGTCCACAGATTACAGAATGCGTCCAGATGTGCATCGGAAACTACTACTGGTCTTCCAGGGAACGATCAAAGCGTAAACTCTTTGAGACATTACTCCCTTGGAGGAAGGTGCGCATGGTGACTGTTGTATTCAATCACGATGCAATTTCTGTGTTTCATCAACACTCTGGTACTCCACAGATTACAGAATGCCCCCAGATGTGAATCGGAAACTACTACTGCTCTTCCAGGGAACGATCGAACCGTAGACAGTTAGAGACATTACGCCCATGGAGGGAAGTGCGCATGGTGACTGTTGTATTCAATCCCGATGCAATTTCTGTGTTTCATCAACAGTCTGATAGTCCACAGATTACAGAATGCCTCCAGATGTGCATTGGAAACTACCACTGGTCTTCCAGGGAACGATCCAATCGTAGACTGTTAGAGGCATTACTCCCATGGAGGGAAGTGCGCATGGTGACTGTTGTATTCAACCCCGATGCAATTTCTGTGTTTCATCAACACCCTGATAGTCCACAGATTACAGAATGCCTCCAGATTTGCATCGGAAACTACTACTGGTCTTCCAGGGAACGATCAAAGCGTAGACTCTTTGAGACATTACTCCCATGGAGGAAAGTGCACATGGTAACTGTTGTATTCAATCACGAGGCAATTTCTGTGTTTCATCAACACTCTGATAGTCCACAGATTACAGAATGCCTCCAGATGTGCATCGAAACTATTACTGGTCTTCCAGGGAACGATCAAAGCGTAGACTGTTTGAGACATTACTCCCATGGAGGAAAGTGCGCATGGTGACTGTTGTATTCAATCACGAGGCAATTTCTGTGTTTCATCAACACTCTGATAGTCCACAGATTACAGAATGCCACCATATGTGCATCGGAAACTACTACTGGTCTTCCAGGGAACGATCAAATTGTGGAGTGTTCGAGACATTACTCCCATGGAGGAAAGTGCGCATGGTGACTGTTGTATTCAACCCCGATGCAATTTCTGTGTTTCATCAACACTCTGATAGTCCTCAGATTACAGAATGCCACCAGATGTGCATCGGAAACTACTACTGGCCTTCCAGGGGACGATCAAAGGGAGGACTGTTACAGACATTACTCCCAAGGAGGTAAGTGCGCATGATGACTGTTGTAGTCAATCCCGATGCAATTTATGTGTTTCATCAACACTCTGATAGTCCACAGATTACAGAATGCCTCCAGATGTGCATTAGAAACTACCACTGGTCTTCCATGGAACGATCAAAGCGTAGACTGTTTGAGACATTACTAACATGGATTAGAGTGCACATGGTGACTGTTGTATTTAATCCCGATGTAATTTCTGTGTTTCATCAACACTCTGATAGTCCACAGATTACAGAATGCCACCAGATATGCTTCGGAAACTACTACTGGTCTTCCAGGTAAAGATAAAAATGTGGACTGTTTCAGACATTACTCCTGTGGAGGAAAGTGCGCATGGTGAGTGTTGTATTCAATCCCAATGCAATTTCTATGTTTTATCAACACTCTGATAGTCCACAGATTACAGAATGCCACCAGATGTGCATCGGAAACTACTACTGGCCCTCCAGGGGACGATCAAAGGGAGGACTGTTACAGACATTACTCCCAAGGAGGTAAGTGCGCATGATGACTGTTGTAGTCAATCCCGATGCAATTTCTGTGTTTCATCAACACTCTGATAGTCCACAGATTACAGAATGCCTCCAGATGTGCATTACAAACTACCACTGGTCTTCCATGGAACGATCAAAGCGTAGACTTTTTGAGACATTACTAACATGGATTAGAGTGCGCATGGTGACTGTTGTATTCAATCCCGATGCAATTTCTGTGTTTCATCAACACTTTGAAGGTCCACAGATTACAGAATGCCTCCAGATGTGCATCGGAAGTTACTACTGGTCTTCCAAGGAACGATCAAAGTGTGGACTGTTTCAGACATTACTCCTGTGGAGGAAAGTGCGCATGGTGAGTGTTGTACTCAATCCCAATGCAATTTCCGTGTTTCATCAACACTCTGATAGTCCACAGATTTCAGAATGATCCCAGATGTGCATCGGAAACTACTACTGGTCTTCCAGGTTGATACATACCTCCCGTGGAGGAAAGTGCGCATGGTGATTGTTGTATTCAATCCCGATGCAATTTCGGTGTTTCATCAAAACTGATATTCCACAGATTACAGAATGCCTCCAGATGTGCATCGGAAACTACTACTGGTCTTCCACGGAACGATCAAAGCCAAAACTCTTTGAGACATTACTCCCTTGGAGGATGGTGCGCATGGTGACTGTTGTATTCAATCACGATGCAATTTCTGTGTTTCATCAACACTCTGATAGTCCACAGATTACAGAATGCCTCCAGATGTGCATCGGAAACTACTACTGGTCTTCCAGGGAACGATCAAAACGTAGACTGTTTGAGACATTACTCCCATGGAGGCAAGTGCGCATGGTGATTGTTGTATTCAATCCCGATGCAATTTATGTGTTTCATCAACACTGATAGTCCACAGATTACAGAATGCCTCCAGATGTGCATTGGAAACTACCACTGGTCTTCCGGGGAACGATCAAAGCGTAGACTGTTTGAGACATTACTAACATGGAGGAAAGTGCGCATGGTGATTGTTGTATCAATCCCGATGCAATTTCTGTGTTTCATCAACACTGATAGTCCACAGATTACAGAATGCCTCCAGATGTGCATCGGAAACTACTACTGGTCTTCCAGGGAACGATCAAAGCGTAAACTCTTTGAGACATTACTCCCTTGGAGGAAGGTGCGCATGGTGACTGTTGTATTCAATCACGATGCAATTTCTGTGTTTCATCAACACTCTGATACTCGACAGATTACAGAATGCCACCATATGTGCATCGGAAACTACTACTGGTCTTCCAGGGAACGATCAAATTGTGGAGTGTTTGAGACATTACTCCCATGGAGGAAAGTGCGCATGGTGACTGTTGTATTCAACCCCGATGCAATTTCTGTGTTTCATCAACACTCAGATAGTCCACAGATTACAGAATGCCTCCAGATGTGCATCGGAAACTACTACTGGTCTTCCAGGGAACGATCAAAGCGTAGACTGTTTGAGACATTACTCCATGGAGGAAAGTGCGCATGGTGACTGTTGTATTCAATCCCGATGCAATTTCTGTGTTTCATCAACACTCTGATAGTCCACAGATTACAGAATTCCTCCAGATGTGCATCGGAAACTACTACAGGTCTTCCAGGGAACGATCAAAGCGTAGACTGTTTGAGACATTACTCCCATGGAAGAAAGTGCGCATGGTGACTGTTTTATACAATCACGATGCAGTCTCTGTGTTTCATCAACACTCAGATAGACCACAGATTACAGAATGCCACCAGATGATCATCGGAAACTACTACTGGTCTTCCAGGGAACGATCAAAGCGTAGACTGTTTGAGACATTACTCCCATGGAGGAAAGTGGGCATGGTGACTGTTGTATTCAATCCCGATGCAACTTCTGTGTTTCATCAACACTCTGATAGTCCACAGATTACAGAATGTCTCCAGATGTGCGTCGGAAACTACTACTGGTCTTCCAATGAACGATCAAAGCGTAGACTGTTCGAGACATTACTAACATGGAGGAAAGTGCGCATGGTGACTGTTGTATTCAATTCCGATGCAATTTCTGTGTTTCATCAACACTCTGATAGTCCACAGATTACAGAATGCCTCCAGATGTACGTCGGAAACTACTACTGGTCTTCCAAGGAACGATCAAAGCGTAATAAAAGCGTAGACTGTTTGAGACATTACTTCCGTGGAGGAAAGTGCGCATGGTGAGTGTTGTATTCAATCCCGATGCAATTTCTGTGTTTCATCAACACTCTGATAGTCCACAGATTACAGAATGCCACCAGATGTGCATCGGAAACTACTACTGGTCTTCAGGGAACGATCAAAGCGTAGACTAGTATTTCACTGAAAAAATACAGCAACCAGCCACTTTTTAATGCGTTTTTTATTTACGCCAATATGCATTTCGGGTTTGCACCCATCTTCAGCTGGCAAATTACATGGATCTTCAGTTACTACAGTAGTACAATCTCGACAGCAGTTTGGATGCTGCAGCAAGCCTGTGCAAAGCAACGACTCCAATCAGTTACTTCAATTTCGCGAGTTTAAAGTCACACACTATCAGCTGTTCAGTGAAATACTATTATCCACGGCCACGGAGCTCAACAGTCCAAATAAAATGGACAAATTGTTAAAGCGTAGACTTTTTGAGACATTAATCCCATGGAGGAAAGTGAGCATGGTGACTGTTGTATTAAATCCCGATGCAATTTCTGTGTTTCATCAACACTCTGATAGTCCACAGATTACAGAATGCCACCAGATATGCTTCGGAAACTGCTACTGGTCTTCCAGGTAAAGATAAAAGTGTGGACTGTTTCAGACATTACTCCTGTGGAGGAAAGTGCGCATGGTGAGTGTTGTATTCAATCCCAATGCAATTTCTATGTTTCATCAACACTCTGATAGTCCACAGATTACAGAATGCCACCAGATGTGCATCGGAAACTACTACTGGCCTTCCAGGGGACGATCAAAGGGAGGAATGTTACAGACATTACTCCCAAGGAGGTAAGTGCGCATGATGACTGTTGTAGTCAATCCCGATGCAATTTCTGTGTTTCATCAACACTCTGATAGTCCACAGATTACAGAATGCCACCAGATATGCTTCGGAAACTACTACTGGTCTTCCAGGTAAAGATAAAAATGTGGACTGTTTCAGACATTACTCCTGTGGAGGAAAGTGCGCATGGTGAGTGTTGTATTCAATCCCAATGCAATTTCTATGTTTCATCAACACTCTGATAGTCCACAGATTACAGAATGCCACCAGATGTGCATCGGAAACTACTACTGTCCTTCCAGGGGACGATCAAAGGGAGCACTGTTACAGACATTACTCCCAAGGAGGTAAGTGCGCATGATGACTGTTGTAGTCAATCCCGATGCAATTTCTGTGTTTCATCAACACTCTGATAGTCCACAGATTACAGAATGCCTCCAGATGTGCATTAGAAACTACCACTGGTCTTCCATGGAACGATCAAAGCGTAGACTGTTTGAGACATTACTAACATGGATTAGAGTGCGCATGGTGACTGTTGTATTCAATCCCGATGCAATTTCTGTGTTTCATCAACACTTTGAAGGTCCACAGATTACAGAATGCCTCCAGATGTGCATCGGAAGTTACTACTGGTCTTGCAAGGAACGATCAAAGTGTGGACTGTTTCAGACATTACTCCAGTGGAGGAAAGTGCGCATGGTGAGTGTTGTACTCAATTTAAATGCAATTTCTGTGTTTCATCAACACTCTGATAGTCCACAGATTTCAGAATGATCCCAGATGTGCATCGGAAACTACTACTGGTCTTCCAGGTTGATACATACCTCCCGTGGAGGAAAGTGTGCATGGTGATTGTTGTATTCAATCCCGATGCAATTTCGGTGTTTCATCAAAACTGCTATTCCACAGATTAGAGAATGCCTCCAGATGTGCATCGGAAACTACTACTGGTCTTCCACGGAACGATCAAAGCCAAAACTCTTTGAGACATTACTCCCTTGGAGGATGGTGCGCATGGTGACTGTTGTATTCAATCACGATGCAATTTCTGTGTTTCATCAACACTCTGATAGTCCACATATTACAGAATGCCTCCAGATGTGCATCGGAAACTACTACTGGTCTTCCAGGGAACGATCAAAGCGTAGACTGTTTGAGACATTACTCCCATGGAGGCAAGTGCGCATGGTGATTGTTGTATTCAATCCCGATGCAATTTATGTGTTTCATCAACACTGATAGTCCACAGATAACAGAATGCCTCCAGATGTGCATTGGAAACTAAAACTGGTCTTCCGGGGAACGATCAAAGCTTAGACTGTTTGAGACATTACTAACATGGAGGAAAGTGCGCATGGTGATTGTTGTATCAATCCCGATGCAATTTCTGTGTTTCATCAACACTGATAGTCCACAGATTACAGAATGCGTCCAGATGTGCATCGGAAACTACTACTGGTCTTCCAGAGAACGATCAAAGCGTAAACTCTTTGAGACATTACTCCCTTGGAGGAAGGTGCGCATGGTGACTGTTGTAATCAATCACGATGCAATTTCTGTGTTTCATCAACACTCTGGTACTCCACAGATTACAGAATGCCTCCAGATGTGAATCGGAAACTACTACTGCTCTTCCAGGGAACGATCGAACCGTAGACAGTTAGAGACATTACGCCCATGGAGGGAAGTGCGCATGGTGACTGTTGTATTCAATCCCGATGCAATTTCTGTGTTTCATCAACAGTCTGATAGTCCACAGATTACAGAATGCCTCCAGATGTGCATTGGAAACTACCACTGGTCTTCCAGGGAACGATCCAATCGTAGACTGTTAGAGGCATTACTCCCATGGAGGGAAGTGCGCATGGTGACTGTTGTATTCAACCCCGATGCAATTTCTGTGTTTCATCAACACCCTGATAGTCCACAGATTACAGAATGCCTCCAGATTTGCATCGGAAACTACTACTGGTCTTCCAGGGAACGATCAAAGCGTAGACTCTTTGAGACATTACTCCCATGGAGGAAAGTGCGCATGGTGACTGTTGTATTCAATCACGAGGCAATTTCTGTGTTTCATCAACACTCTGATAGTCCACAGATTACAGAATGCCTCCAGATGTGCATCGGAACTACTACTGGTCTTCCAGGGAACGATCAAAGCGTAAACTCTTTGAGACATTACTCCTTTGGAGGAAGGTGCGCATGGTGACTGTTGTATTCAATCACGGTGCAATTTCTGTGTTTCATCAACACTCTGATAGTCCACAGATTACAGAATGCCACCATATGTGCATGGGAAACTACTACTGGTCTTCCAGGGAACGATCAAATTGTGGAGTGTTTGAGACATTACTCCCATGGAGGAAAGTGCGCATGGTGACTGTTGTATTCAACCCCGATGCAATTTCTGTGTTTCATCAACACTCTGATAGTCCACAGGTTACAGAATGCCACCAGATGTGCATCGGAAACTACTATTGGCCTTCCAGGGGACGATCAAAGGGAGGACTGTTACAGACATTACTCCCAAGGAGGTAAGTGCGCATGATGACTGTTGTAGTCAATCCCGATGCAATTTCTGTGTTTCATCAACACTCTGATAGTCCACAGATTACAGAATGCCTCCAGATGTGCATTAGAAACTACCACTGGTCTTCCATGGAACGATCAAAGCGTAGACTGTTTGAGACATTACTAACATGGATTAGAGTGCACATGGTGACTGTTGTATTTAATCCCGATGTAGTTTCTGTGTTTCATCAACACTCTGATAGTCCACAGATTACAGAATCCACCAGATATGCTTCGGAAACTACTACTGGTCTTCCAGGTAAAGATAAAAATGTGGACTGTTTCAGACATTACTCCTGTGGAGGAAAGTGCGCATGGTGAGTGTTGTATTCAATCCCAATGCAATTTCTATGTTTCATCAACACTCTGATAGTCCACAGATTACAGAATGCCACCAGATGTGCATCGGAAACTACTACTGGCCTTCCAGGGGACGATCAAAGGGAGGACTGTTACAGACATTACTCCCAAGGAGGTAAGTGCGCATGATGACTGTTGTAGTCAATCCCGATGCAATTTCTGTGTTTCATCAACACTCTGATAGTCCACAGATTACAGAATGCCTCCAGATGTGCATTAGAAACTACCACTGGTCTTCCATGGAACGATCAAAGCGTAGACTGTTTGAGACATTACTAACATGGATTAGAGTGCGCATGGTGACTGTTGTATTCAATCCCGATGCAATTTCTGTGTTTCATCAACACTTTGAAGGTCCACAGATTACAGAATGCCTCCAGATGTGCATCGGAAGTTACTACTGGTCTTGCAAGGAACGATCAAAGTGTGGACTGTTTCAGACATTACTCCAGTGGAGGAAAGTGCGCATGGTGAGTGTTGTACTCAATTTAAATGCAATTTCTGTGTTTCATCAACACTCTGATAGTCCACAGATTTCAGAATGATCCCAGATGTGCATCGGAAACTACTACTGGTCTTCCAGGTTGATACATACCTCCCGTGGAGGAAAGTGTGCATGGTGATTGTTGTATTCAATCCCGATGCAATTTCGGTGTTTCATCAAAACTGCTATTCCACAGATTAGAGAATGCCTCCAGATGTGCATCGGAAACTACTACTGGTCTTCCACGGAACGATCAAAGCCAAAACTCTTTGAGACATTACTCCCTTGGAGGATGGTGCGCATGGTGACTGTTGTATTCAATCACGATGCAATTTCTGTGTTTCATCAACACTCTGATAGTCCACATATTACAGAATGCCTCCAGATGTGCATCGGAAACTACTACTGGTCTTCCAGGGAACGATCAAAGCGTAGACTGTTTGAGACTTTACTCCCATGGAGGCAAGTGCGCATGGTGATTGTTGTATTCAATCCCGATGCAATTTATGTGTTTCATCAACACTGATAGTCCACAGATAACAGAATGCCTCCAGATGTGCATTGGAAACTAAAACTGGTCTTCCGGGGAACGATCAAAGCTTAGACTGTTTGAGACATTACTAACATGGAGGAAAGTGCGCATGGTGATTGTTGTATCAATCCCGATGCAATTTCTGTGTTTCATCAACACTGATAGTCCACAGATTACAGAATGCGTCCAGATGTGCATCGGAAACTACTACTGGTCTTCCAGAGAACGATCAAAGCGTAAACTCTTTGAGACATTACTCCCTTGGAGGAAGGTGCGCATGGTGACTGTTGTAATCAATCACGATGCAATTTCTGTGTTTCATCAACACTCTGGTACTCCACAGATTACAGAATGCCTCCAGATGTGAATCGGAAACTACTACTGCTCTTCCAGGGAACGATCGAACCGTAGACAGTTAGAGACATTACGCCCATGGAGGGAAGTGCGCATGGTGACTGTTGTATTCAATCCCGATGCAATTTCTGTGTTTCATCAACAGTCTGATAGTCCACAGATTACAGAATGCCTCCAGATGTGCATTGGAAACTACCACTGGTCTTCCAGGGAATGATCCAATCGTAGACTGTTAGAGGCATTACTCCCATGGAGGGAAGTGCGCATGGTGACTGTTGTATTCAACCCCGATGCAATTTCTGTGTTTCATCAACACCCTGATAGTCCACAGATTACAGAATGCCTCCAGATTTGCATCGGAAACTACTACTGGTCTTCCAGGGAACGATCAAAGCGTAGACTCTTTGAGACATTACTCCCATGGAGGAAAGTGCGCATGGTGACTGTTGTATTCAATCACGAGGCAATTTCTGTGTTTCATCAACACTCTGATAGTCCACAGATTACAGAATGCCTCCAGATGTGCATCGGAACTACTACTGGTCTTCCAGGGAACGATCAAAGCGTAAACTCTTTGAGACATTACTCCTTTGGAGGAAGGTGCGCATGGTGACTGTTGTATTCAATCACGGTGCAATTTCTGTGTTTCATCAACACTCTGATAGTCCACAGATTACAGAATGCCACCATATGTGCATGGGAAACTACTACTGGTCTTCCAGGGAACGATCAAATTGTGGAGTGTTTGAGACATTACTCCCATGGAGGAAAGTGCGCATGGTGACTGTTGTATTCAACCCCGATGCAATTTCTGTGTTTCATCAACACTCTGATAGTCCACAGGTTACAGAATGCCACCAGATGTGCATCGGAAACTACTATTGGCCTTCCAGGGGACGATCAAAGGGAGGACTGTTACAGACATTACTCCCAAGGAGGTAAGTGCGCATGATGACTGTTGTAGTCAATCCCGATGCAATTTCTGTGTTTCATCAACACTCTGATAGTCCACAGATTACAGAATGCCTCCAGATGTGCATTAGAAACTACCACTGGTCTTCCATGGAACGATCAAAGCGTAGACTGTTTGAGACATTACTAACATGGATTAGAGTGCACATGGTGACTGTTGTATTTAATCCCGATGTAGTTTCTGTGTTTCATCAACACTCTGATAGTCCACAGATTACAGAATCCACCAGATATGCTTCGGAAACTACTACTGGTCTTCCAGGTAAAGATAAAAATGTGGACTGTTTCAGACATTACTCCTGTGGAGGAAAGTGCGCATGGTGAGTGTTGTATTCAATCCCAATGCAATTTCTATGTTTCATCAACACTCTGATAGTCCACAGATTACAGAATGCCACCAGATGTGCATCGGAAACTACTACTGGCCTTCCAGGGGACGATCAAAGGGAGGACTGTTACAGACATTACTCCCAAGGAGGTAAGTGCGCATGATGACTGTTGTAGTCAATCCCGATGCAATTTCTGTGTTTCATCAACACTCTGATAGTCCACAGATTACAGAATGCCTCCAGATGTGCATTAGAAACTACCACTGGTCATCCATGGAACGATCAAAGCGTAGACTGTTTGAGACATTACTAACATGGATTAGAGTGCGCATGGTGACTGTTGTATTCAATCCCGATGCAATTTCTGTGTTTCATCAACACTTTGAAGGTCCACAGATTACAGAATGCCTCCAGATGTGCATCGGAAGTTACTACTGGTCTTCCAAGGAACGATCAAAGCGTAGACTATTTGAGACATACTCCCATGGAGGCAAGTGCGCATGGTGATTGTTGTATTCAATCCCGATGCAATTTATGTGTTTCATCAACACTGATAGTCCACAGATTACAGAATGCCTCCAGATGTGCATTGGAAACTACCACTGGTCTTCCGGGGAACGATCAAAGCGTAGACTGTTTGAGACATTACTAACATGGAGGAAAGTGCGCATGGTGATTGTTGTATCAATCCCGATGCAATTTCTGTGTTTCATCAACACTGATAGTCCACAGATTACAGAATGCCTGCAGATGTGCATTGGAAACTACCACTGGTCTTCCGGGGAACGATCAAAGCGTAGACTGTTTGAGACATTACTAACATGGAGGAAAGTGCGCATGGTGATTGTTGTATCAATCCCGATGCAATTTCTGTGTTTCATCAACACTGATAGTCCACAGATTACAGAATGCCTCCAGATGTGCATCGGAAACTACTACTGGTCTTCCAGGGAACGATCAAAGCGTAAACTCTTTGAGACATTACTCCCTTGGAGGAAGGTGCGCATGGTGACTGTTGTATTCAATCACGATGCAATTTCTGTGTTTCATCAACACTCTGATACTCGACAGATTACAGAATGCCACCATATGTGCATCGGAAACTACTACTGGTCTTCCAGGGAACGATCAAATTGTGGAGTGTTTGAGACATTACTCCCATGGAGGAAAGTGCGCATGGTGACTGTTGTATTCAACCCCGATGCAATTTCTGTGTTTCATCAACACTCTGATAGTCCACAGATTACAGAATGCCTCCAGATGTGCATCGGAAACTACTTCTGGTCTTCCAGGGAACGATCAAAGCGTAGGCTGTTTGAGACATTACTCCCATGGAGGAAAGTGCGCATGGTGACTGTTGTATTCAATCCCGATGCAATTTCTGTGTTTCATCAACACTCTGATAGTCCACAGATTACAGAATTCCTCCAGATGTGCATCGGAAACTACTACAGGACTTCCAGGGAACGATCAAAGCGTAGACTGTTTGAGACATTACTCCCATGGAAGAAAGTGCGCATGGTGACTGTTTTATACAATCACGATGCAGTCTCTGTGTTTCATCAACACTCCGATAGTCCACAGATTACAGAATGCCACCAGATGATCATCGGAAACTACTACTGGTCTTCCAGGGAACGATCAAAGCGTAGACTGTTTGAGACATTACTCCCATGGAGGAAAGTGGGCATGGTGACTGTTGTATTCAATCCCGATGCAACTTCTGTGTTTCATCAACACTCTGATAGTCCACAGATTACAGAATGTCTCCAGATGTGCGTCGGAAACTACTACTGGTCTTCCAATGAACGATCAAAGCGTAGACTGTTCGAGACATTACTAACATGGAGGAAAGTGCGCATGGTTACTGTTGTATTCAATCCCGATGCAATTTCTGTGTTTCATCAACACTCTGATAGTCCACAGATTACACAATGCCTCCAGATGTGCGTCGGAAACTACTACTGGTCTTCCAAGGAACGATCAAAGCCTAATAAAAGCGTAGACTGTTTGAGACATTACTTCCGTGGAGGAAAGTGCGCATGGTGAGTGTTGTATTCAATCCCGATGCAATTTCTGTGTTTCATCAACACTCTAATAGTCCACAGACTACAGAATGCCACCAGATGTGCATCGGAAACTACTACAGGTCTTCAGGGAACGATCAAAGCGTAGACTGTTTGAGACATTACTCCCATGGAGGAAAGAGCGCATGGTGATTGTTGTATACAATCCCGATGCAATTTCTGTGTTTCATCAACACTCTGATAGTCCACAGATTACAGAATGCCACCATATGTGCATCGGAAACTACTACTGGTCTTCCAGGGAACGATCAAAGCGTAAACTCCTTGAGACATTAATCCCTTGAAGGAAGGTGCGCATGGTGACTGTTGTATTCAATCACGATGCAATTTCTGTGTTCCATCAACACTCTAATACTCCACAGATTACACAATGCCTCCAGATGTGCACCGGAAGCTACTACTCGTCTTCCAGGGAACGATCCAAGCGTAGATTCTTAGAGACATTACTCCCATGGAGGAAAGTGCGCATGGTGACTGTTGTATTCAACCCCGATGCAAATTCTGTGTTTCATAAACACTCTGATAGTCCACAGATTACAGAATGCCTCCAGATGTGCATCGGAAACTACTTCTGGTATTCCAGGGAACGATAAAAGCGTAGACTGTTAGAGACATTACTCCCATGGAGGGAAGTGCACATGGTGACAGTTGTATTCAATCCCGATGCAATATCTGTGTTTCATCAAAACTGATAGTCCACAGATTACAGAATGCCTCCAGATGTGCATTGGAAACTACTACTGTTCTTCCAGTGACCGATCAAAGCGTAGACTGTTTGAGACATTACTCCCATGGAGGAAAGTGCGCATGGTGACAGTTGTATTCAATCACGATGCAGTCTCTGTGTTTCATCAACACTCTGATAGTCCACAGATTACAGAATGCCACCAGATGAGCATCGGAAACTACTACTGGTCATCCAGGTAACGATCAAACCGTAGACTGTTTGAGCATACCTCCCATGGAGGAAAGTGCGCATGGTGACTGTTGTATTCAATCCCGATGCAATTTCTATGTTTCATCAACACTCTGATAGTCCACAGATTGCAGAATGCCACCAGATGTGCATCGGAAACTACTACTGGTCTTCCAGGGAACGATCAAAGCGTAAACTCTTTGAGACATTACTCCCTTGGAGGAAGGTGCGCATGCTGACTGTTGTATTCAATCACGATGCAATTTCTGTGTTTCATCAACACTCTGATACTCCACAGATTACAGAATGCCGCCAGATGTGCATCGGAAACTACTACTCGTCTTCCAGGGAACGATCCAAGCATAGACTGTTAGAGACATTACTCCCATGGAGGGAAGTGCGCATGGTGTCTGTTGTATTCAATCCCGATGCAATTTCTGTGTTTCATCAGCACTCTGATAGTCCACAGATTACAGAATGCCTCCAGATGTGCATCGGAAACTACTACTGGTCTTCCAGGGAAAGATCAAAGCGTAAACTCTTTGAGACATTACTCCCTTATAGGAAGGTGCGCATGGTGACTGTTGTATTCAATCACGATGCAATTTCAGTGTTTCATCAGCACTCTGATACTCCACAGATTACAGAATGCCTCCAGATGTGCATCGGAAACTACTACTGGTATTCCAGGGAACGATCCAAGCGTAGACTGTTAGAGACATTACTCCCATGGAGGGAAGTGCACATGGTGACTGTTGTATTCAATCCCGATGAAATATCTGTGTTTCATCAAAACTGATAGTCCACAGATTACAGAATGCCTCCAGATGTGCATTGGAAACTACTACTGGTCTTCCAGGGAACGATCAAAGCGTAGACTGTTTGAGACATTACTCCCATGGAAAAAAGTGGGCATGGTGACTGTTGTATTCAATCCCGATTCAACTTCTGTGTTTCATCAACTCTCTGATAGTCCACAGATTACAGAATGCCTCCAGATGTGCGTCGGAAACTACTACTGGTCTTCCAGGGAACGATCAATGCGTAGACTGTTTGAGACATTACTCCCATGTAGGAAAGTGGGCATGGTGACTGTTGTATTCAATGCCGATGCAATTTCTGTGTTTCATCAACACTCTGATAGTCCACAGATTACAGAATGAATCCAGATGTGCATCGGAAACTACTACTGGTCTTCCAAGGAACGATCAAAGCGTAATAAAAGCGTAGACTGTTTGAGACATTACTTCCGTGGAGGAAAGTGCGCATGGTGACTGTTGTATTATATCCCGATGCAATTTCTGTGTTTCATCAACACTCTGATAGTCCACAGATTACAGAATGCCACCAGATGTGCATTGGAAACTACTACTGGTCTTCCAGGGAACGATCAAAGCGTAGACTGTTTGAGACATTACTCCCATGGAAAAAAGTGGGCATGGTGACTGTTGTATTAAATCCCGATGCAATTTCTGTGTTTCATCAACACTCTGATAGTCCACAGATTACAGAATGCCACCAGTTGTGCATCGGAAACTACAACTGGTCTTCCATGCAACGATCAAATCTTAGACTGTTTGAGACATACCTCCCGTGGAGGAAAGTGCGCATGGTGACTGTTTTATTCAATCCCATTGCAATTTCTGTGTTTCATCACCACTCTGATAGTCCACAGATAACAGAATGAAACCAGATGTGCATCGGAAACTACTACTGGTCTTCCAGAGAACGATCAAAGGGTGGACTGTTTGAGACATTACTCCCATGGAGGAAAGTGCACATGGTGACTGTTATATTCAGTCCCGATGCAATTTCTGTGTTTCATCAACAGTCTGATAGTCCACAGATTGCAGAATGCCTCCAGATGTGCATTGGTAACTACCACTGGTCTTCCAGGGAACGATCAAAGCGTAGACTGTTCGAGACATTTCTAACATGGAGGAAAGTGCGCATGGTGACTGTTGTATTCAATCCCGATGCAATTTCTGTGTTTCATCAACACTCTGATAGTCCACAGATTGCAGAATGCCTCCAGATGTGCATTGGTAACTACCACTGGTCTTCCAGGGAACGATCAAAGCGTAGACTGTTCGAGACATTACTAACATGGAGGAAAGTGCGCATGGTGACTGTTGTATTCAATCCCGATGCAATTTCTGTGTTTCATCAACACTCTGATAGTCCACAGATTACAGAATGCCTCCAGATGTGCATCGGAAACTACTACTGGTTTTCCAGGGAACGATCAAAGCGTACACTGTTTGAGACATTACTCCCATGGAGGAAAGTGCGCTTGGTGATTGTTGTATTCAATCCCGATGCAATTTCTGTGTTTTATCTACACTCTGATAGTCCACAGATTACAAAACGCCACCAGTTGTGCATAGGAAACTACTACTGGTCTTCGAGGGAACGATCAAAGAGTGGACTGTTTGAGACATTACTCCCATGGAGGGAAGTGCGCATGGTGACTGTTGTATTCAACCCCGATGGAATTTCTGTGTTTTATCAACACTCTGATAGTCCACAGATTACAGAATGCCTCCAGATGTGCATCGGAAACTACTACTGGTCTTCCAGGGAACGATCAAAGCGTAGACTGTTTGAGACATTACTCCCATGGAGGAAAGTGCGCATGGTGACTGTTGTATTCAATGCCGATGCAATTTCTGTGTTTCATCAACACTCTGATAGTCCACAGATTACAGAATGCCTCCAGATGTGCATTGGAAACTACCACTGGTCTTCAAGGGAACGATCAAAGCGTTGACTGTTTGAGACATTACTAACATGGAGGAAAGTGCACATGGTGATTGTTGTATTCAATCCCGATGCAATTTCTGAGTTTCATCAACACTGATAGTCCACAGATTACAGAATGCCTCCAGATGTGCATCAGAAACTACTACTGGTCTTCCATCGAACGATCAAAGCGTAAACTCTTTGAGACATTACTCCCTTGGAGGAAGGTGCTCATCTTGACTGTTATATTCAATCACGATGCAATTTCTGGGTTTCATCTACACTCTGATACTCCACAGATTACAGAATGCCTCCAGATGTGCATCGGAAGCTACTACTCGTCTTCCAGGGAACGATCCAAGCGTAGACTGTTAGAGACATTACTCCCATGGAGGGAAGTGCGCATGGTGACTGTTGTATTCAACCCCGATGCAATTTCTGTGTTTCATCAACACTCTGATAGTCCACAGATTACAGAATGCCTCCAGATGTGCATGGGAAACTACTACTGGTCTTCCAGGGAACGATCAAAGCGTAGACTGTTTGAGACATTACTCCCATGGAGGAAAGTGCGCATGGTGACTGTTGTATTCAATGCCGATGCAATTTCTGTGTTTCATCAACACTCTGATAGTCCACAGATTACAGAATTCCTCCAGATGTGCATCGGAAACTACTACTGGTCTTCCAGGGAACGATCAAAGCGTTGACTGTTTGAGACATTATTCCCATGGAAGAAAGTACGCATGGTGACTGTTTTATTCAATCACGATGCAGTCTCTGTGTTTCATCAACACTCCGATAGTCCACAGATTACAGAATGCCACCAGATGATCATCGGAAACTACTACTGGTCTACCAGGTAACGATCAAAGCGTAGACTGTTTGAGCATACCACCCATGGAGGAAAGTGCGCATGGTGACTGTTGTATTCAATCCCGATGCAATTTCTATGTTTCATCAACACTCTGATAGTCCACAGATTGCAGAATGCCACCAGATGTGCATCGGAAACTACTACTGGTCTTCCAGGGAACGATCAAAGCGTAAACTCTTTGAGACATTACTCCCTTGGAGGAAGGTGCGCATGGTGACTGTTGTATTCAATCACGATGCAATTTCTGTGTTTCATCAACACTCTGATACTCCACAGATTACAGAATGCCGCCAGATGTGCATCGGAAACTACTACTCGTCTTCCAGGGAACGATCCAAGCATAGACTGTTGGAGACATTACTCCCATGGAGGGAAGTGCGCATGGTGTCTGTTGTATTCAATCCCGATGCAATTTCTGTGTTTCATCAGCACTCTGATAGTCCACAGATTACAGAATGCCTCCAGATGTGCATCGGAAACTACTACTGGTCTTCCAGGGAACGATCAAAGCGTAAACTCTTTGAGACATTACTCCCTTATAGGAAGGTGCGCATGGTGACTGTTGTATTCAATCACGATGCAATTTCAGTGTTTCATCTGCACTCTGATACTCCACAGATTACAGAATGCCTCCAGATGTGCATCGGAAACTACTACTGGTATTCCAGGGAACGATCCAAGCGTAGACTGTTAGAGACATTACTCCCATGGAGGGAAGTGCACATGGTGACTGTTGTATTCAATCCCGATGAAATATCTGTGTTTCATCAAAACTGATAGTCCACAGATTACAGAATGCCTCCAGATGTGCATTGGAAACTACTACTGGTCTTCCAGGGAACGATCAAAGCGTAGACTGTTTGAGACATTACTCCCATGGAAAAAAGTGGGCATGGTGACTGTTGTATTCAATCCCGATTCAACTTCTGTGTTTCATCAACTCTCTGATAGTCCACAGATAACAGAATGCCTCCAGATGTGCGTCGGAAACTACTACTGGTCTTCCAGGGAACGATCAATGCGTAGACTGTTTGAGACATTACTCCCATGGAGGAAAGTGCGCATGGTGACTGTTGTATTCAATCACGATGCAATTTCTGTGTTTCATCAACACTCTGATAGTCCACAGATTACAGAATGAATCCAGATGTGCATCGGAAACTACTACTGGTCTTCCAAGGAACGATCAAAGCGTAATAAAAGCGTAGACTGTTTGAGACATTACTTCCGTGGAGGAAAGAGCGCATGGTGACTGTTTTATTCAATCCCCATGCAATTTCTGTGTTTCATCACCACTCTGATAGTCCACAGATTACAGAATGAAACCAGATGTGCATCGGAAACTACTACTGGTCTTCCAGAGAACGATCAAAGGGTGGACTGTTTGAGACATTACTCCCATGGAGGAAAGTGCACATGGTGACTGTTGTATTCAGTCCCGATGCAATTTCTGTGTTTCATCAACAGTCTGATAGTCCACAGATTGCAGAATGCCTCCAGATGTGCATTGGTAACTACCACTGGTCTTCCAGGGAACGATCAAAGCGTAGACTGTTCGAGACATTACTAACATGGAGGAAAGTGCGCATGGTGACTGTTGTATTCAATCCCGATGCAATTTCTGTGTTTCATCAACACTCTGATAGTCCACAGATTACAGAATGCCTCCAGATGTGTATCGGAAACTACTACTGGTCTTCCAGGGAACGATCAAAGCGTAGACTGTTTGAGACATTACTCCCATGGAGGAAAGTGAGCATGTTGACCGTTGTATTAAATCCCGATGCAATATCTGTGTTTCATCAACACTCTGATAGTCCACAGATTACAGAATGCCACCAGATGTGCATCGGAAACAACTACTGGTCTTCCATGCAACGATCAAAACTTAGACTGTTTGAGCCATACCTCCCGTGGAGGAAAGTGCGCATGGTGACTGTTTTATTCAATCCCCATGCAATTTCTGTGTTTCATCACGACTCTGATAGTCCACAGATTACAGAATGAAACCAGATGTGCATCGGAAACTACTACTGGTCTTCCAGAGAACGATCAAAGGGTGGACTGTTTGAGACATTACTCCCATGGAGGAAAGTACGCATGGTGACTGTTGTATTCAATCCCGATGCAATTTCTGTGTATCATCAACAGTCTGATAGTCCACAGATTGCAGAATGCCTCCAGATGTGCATTGGTAACTACCACTGGTCTTCCAGGGAACGATCAAAGCGTAGACTGTTCGAGACATAACTAACATGGAGGAAAGTGCGCATGGTGACTGTTGTATTCAATCCCGATGCAATTTCTGTGTTTCATCAACACTCTGATAGTCCACAGATTACAGAATGCCTCCAGATGTGCATCGGAAACTACTACTGGTCTTCCAGGGAACGATAAAGCGTAGACTGTTTGAGACATTACTCCCATGGAGGAAAGTGCGCATGGTGATTGTTGTATTCAATCCCGATGCAATTTCTGAGTTTCATCAACACTGATAGTTCACAGATTACAGAATGCCTCCAGATGTGCATCGGAAACTACTACTGGTCTTCCATTGAACGATCAAAGCGTAAACTCTTTGAGACATTACTCCCTTGGAGGAAGGTGCGCATCTTGACTGTTATATTCAATCACGATGCAATTTCTGGGTTTCATCAACACTCTGATACTCCACAGATTACAGAATGCCTCCAGATGTGCAACGGAAGCTACTACTCGTCTTCCAGGGAACGATCCAAGCGTAGACTGTTAGAGACATTACTCCCATGGAGGGAAGTGCGCATGGTGACTGTTGTATTCAACCCCGATGCAATTTCTGTGTTTCATCAACACACTGATAGTCCACAGATTACAGAATGCCTCCAGATGTGCATCGGAAACTACGACTGGTCTTCCAGGGAACGATCAAAGCGTAGACTGTTTGAGACATCACTCCCATGGAGGAAAGTGCGCATGGTGACTGTTGTATTCAATACCGATGCAATTTCTGTGTTTCATCAACACTCTGATAGTCCACAGATTACAGAATTCCTCCAGATGTGCATCGGAAACTACTACTGGTCTTCCAGGGAACGATCAAAGCGTAGACTATTTGAGACATTACTCCCATGGAAGAAAGTGCGCATGGTGACTGTTTTATTCAATCACGATGCAGTCTCTGTGTTTCATCAACACTCCGACAGTCCACAGATTACAGAATGCCACCAGATGATCATCGGAAACTACTACTGGTCTTCCAGGTAACGATCAAAGCGTAGACTGTTTGAGCATACCTCCCGTGGAGGAAAGTGCGCATGGTGACTGTTGTATTCAAGCCCGATGCAATTTCTATGTTTCATCAACACTCTGATAGTCCACAGATTACAGAATGCCTCCAGATGTGCATCGGAAACTACTACTGGTATTCCAGGGAACGATTCAAGCGTAGACTGTTAGAGACATTACTCCCATGGAGGGAAGTGCACATGGTGACTGTTGTATTCAATCCCGATGCAATATCTGTGTTTCATCAAAACTGATAGTCCACAGATTACAGAATGCCTCCAGATGTGCATTGGAAACTACTACTGGTCTTCCAGGGAACGATCAAAGCGTAGACTGTTTGAGACATTACTCCCATATAGGAAAGTGGGCATGGTGACTGTTGTATTCAATCCCGATGCAACTTCTGTGTTTCATCCACAGATTTCAGAATGCCTCCAGATGTGCGTCGGAAACTACTACTGGTCTTCCAATGAACGATCAAAGCGTAGACTGTTCGAGACATTACTAACATTGAGGAAAGTGCGCATGGTGACTGTTGTATTCAATCCCGATGCAATTTCTGTGTTTCATCAACACTCTGATAGTCCACATATTACAGAATGCCTCCAGATGTGCGTCGGAAACTACTACTGGTCTTCCAAGGAACGATCAAAGCGTAATAAAAGCGTATACTGTTTGAGACATTACTTCCGTGGAGGAAAGTGCGCATGGTGAGTGTTGTATTCAATCCCGATGCAATTTCTGTGTTTCATCAACACTCTGATAGTCCACAGACTACAGAATGCCACCAGATGTGCATCGGAAACTACTACAGGTCTTCAGGGAACGATCAAAGCGTAGACTTTTTGAGACATTAATCCCATGGAGGAAAGTGAGCATGGTGACTGTTGTATTAAATCCCGATGCAATTTCTGTGTTTCATCAACACTCCGATAGTCCACAGATTACAGAATGCCACCAGATGTGCATCGGAAACTACTACTGGTCTTCCATGCAACGATCTAAACTTAGACTGTTTGAGACTTACCTCCCGTGGAGGAAAGTGCGCATGGTGACTGTTTTATTCAATCCCCATGCATTTTCTGTGTTTCATCACCACTCTGATAGTCCACAGATTACAGAATGAAACCAGATGTGCATCGGAAACTACTACTGGTCTTCCAGAGAAGGATCAAAGGGTGGACTGTTTGAGACATTACTCCCATGGAGGAAAGTGCGCATGGTGACTGTTGTATTCAATCCCGATGCAATTTCTGTGTATCATCAACAGTCTGATAGTCCACAGATTGCAGAATGCCTCCAGATGTGCATTGTTAACTACCACTGGTCTTCCAGGGAACGATCAAAGCGTAGACTGTTCGAGACATTACTAACATGGAGGAAAGTGCGCATGGTGACTGTTGTATTCAATCACGATGCAGTCTCTGTGTTTCATCAACACTCTGATAGTCCACAGATTACAGAATGCCACCAGATGAGCATCGGAAACTACTACTGGTCATCCAGGTAACGATCAAACCGTAGACTGTTTGAGCATACCTCCCATGGAGGAAAGTGCGCATGGTGACTGTTGTATTCAATCCCGATGCAATTTCTATGTTTCATCAACACTCTGATAGTCCACAGATTGCAGAATGCCACCAGATGTGCATCGGAAACTACTACTGGTCTTCCAGGGAACGATCAAAGCGTAAACTCTTTGAGACATTACTCCCTTGGAGGAAGGTGCGCATGGTGACTGTTGTATTCAATCCCGATGCAATTTCTGTGTTTCATCAACACTCTGATACTCCACAGATTACAGAATTCCGCCAGATGTGCATCGGAAACTACTACTCGTCTTCCAGGGAACGATCCAAGCATAGACTGTTAGAGACATTACTCCCATGGAAGGAAGTGCGCATGGTGTCTGTTGTATTCAATCCCGATGCAAATTCTGTGTTTCATCAGCACTCTGATAGTCCACAGATTACAGAATGCCTCCAGATATGCATCGGAAACTACTACTGGTCTTCCAGGGAACGATCAAAGCGTAAACTCTTTGAGACATTACTCCCTTATAGGAAGGTGCGCATGGTGACTGTTGTATTCAATCACGATGCAGTTTCAGTGTTTCATCAGCACTCTGATACTCCACAGATTACAGAATGCCTCCAGATGTGCATCGGAAACTAGTACTGGTATTCCATTGAACGATCCAAGCGTAGACTGTTAGAGACATTACTCCCATGGAGGGAAGTGCACATGGTGACTGTTGTATTCAATCCCGATGAAATATCTGTGTTTCATCAAAACTGATAGTCCACAGATTACAGAATGCCTCCAGATGTGCATTGGAAACTACTACTGGTCTTCCAGGGAACGATTAAAGCGTAGACTGTTTGAGACATTACTCCCATGGAAAAAAGTGGGCATGGTGACTGTTGTATTCAATCCCGATTCAACTTCTGTGTTTCATCATCTCTCTGATAGTCCACAGATTACAGAATGCCTCCAGATGTGCGTCGGAAACTACTACTGGTCTTCCAGGGAACGATCAATGCGTAGACTGATTGAGACATTACTCCCATGGAGGAAAGTGCGCATGGTGACTGTTGTATTCAATCACGATGCAATTTCTGTGTTTCATCAACACTCTGATAGTCCACAGATTACAGAATGAATCCAGATGTGCATCGGAAACTACTACTGGTCTTCCAAGGAACGACCAAAGCGTAATAAAAGCGTAGACTGTTTGAGACATTACTTCCGTGGAGGAAAGTGCGCATGGTGACTGTTGTATTCAATCCCGATGCAATTTCTGTGTTTCATCAACACTCTGATAGTCCACAGATTACAGAATGCCACCAGATGTGCATCGGAAACTACTACTGGTCTTCAGGGAACGATCAAAGCGTAGACTTTTTGAGACATTACTCCCATGGAGGAAAGTGAGCATGGTGACTGTTGTATTAAATCCCGATGCTATTTCTGTGTTTCATCAACACTCTGATAGTCCACAGATTACAGAATGCCACCAGATGTGCATCGGAAACTACTACTGGTCTTCCATGCAACGATCAAATCTTAGACTGTTTGAGACATACCTCCCGTGGAGGAAAGTGCGCATGGTGACTGTTTTATTCAATCCCCATGCAATTTCTGTGTTTCATCACCACTCTGATAGTCCACAGATTACAGAATGAAACCAGATGTGCATCGGAAACTACTACTGGTCTTCCAGAGAACGATCAAAGGGTGGACTGTTTGAGACATTACTCCCATGGAGGAAAGTGCTCATGGTGACTGTTGTTTTCAGTCCCGATGCAATTTCTGTGTTTCATCAACAGTCTGATAGTCCACAGATTGCAGAATGCCTCCAGATGTGCATTGGTAACTACCACTGGTCTTCCAGGGAACGATCAAAGCGTAGACTGTTCGAGACATTACTAACATGGAGGAAAGTGCGCATGGTGACTGTTGTATTCAATCCCGATGCAATTTCTGTGTATCATCAACAGTCTGATAGTCCACAGATTGCAGAATGCCTCCAGATGTGCATTGGTAACTACCAATGGTCTTCCAGGGAACGATCAAAGCGTAGACTGTTCGAGACATTACTAACATGGAGGAAAGTGCGCATGGTGACTGTTGTATTCAATCCCGATGCAATTTCTGTGTTTCATCAACACTCGGATAGTCCACAGATTACAGAATGCCTCCAGATGTGCATCGGAAACTACTACTGGTCTTCCAGGGAACGATCAAAGCGTAGACTGTTTGATACATTACTCCCATGGAGGAAAGTGCGCATGGTGATTGTTGTATTCAATCCCGATGCAATTTCTTTGTTTTATCAACACTCTGATAGTCCACAGATTACAAAACGCCACCAGATGTGCATCGGAAACTACTACTGGTCTTCCAGAGAACGATCAAAGGGTGGACTGTTTGAGACATTACTCCCATGGAGGAAAGTGCTCATGGTGACTGTTGTTTTCAGTCCCGATGCAATTTCTGTGTTTCATCAACAGTCTGATAGTCCACAGATTGCAGAATGCCTCCAGATGTGCATTGGTAACTACCACTGGTCTTCAAGGGAACGATCAAAGCGTTGACTGTTTGAGACATTACTAACATGGAGGAAAGTGCACATGGTGATTGTTGTATTCAATCCCGATGCAATTTCTGAGTTTCATCAACACTGATAGTCCACAGATTACAGAATGCCTCCAGATGTGCATCGGAAACTACTACTGGTCTTCCATTGAACGATCAAAGCGTAAACTCTTTGAGACATTACTCCCTTGGAGGAAGGTGCGCATCTTGACTGTTATATTCAATCACGATGCAATTTCTGGGTTTCATCAACACTCTGATACTCCACAGATTACAGATTGCCTCCAAATGTGCATCGGAAGCTACTACTCGTCTTCCAGGGAACGATCCAAGCGTAGACTGTTAGAGACATTACTCCCATGGAAGGAAGTGCGCATGGTGACTGTTGTATTCAACCCCGATGCAATTTCTGTGTTTCATCAACACTCTGATAGTCAACAGATTACAGAATGCCTCCAGATGTGCATCGGAAACTACTACTGGTCTTCCAGGGAACGATCAAAGCATAGACTGTTTGAGACATTACTCCCATGGAGGAAAGTGCGCATGGTGACTGTTGTATTCAATGCCGATGCAATTTCTGTGTTTCATCAACACTCTGATAGCCCACAGATTACAGAATTCCTCCAGATGTGCATCGGAAACTACTACTGGTCTTCCAGGGAGCGATCAAAGCGTAGACTGTTTGAGACATTACTCCCATGGAAGAAAGTGCGCATGGTGACTGTTTTATTCAATCACGATGCAGTCTCTGTGTTTCATCAACACTCCGATAGTCCACAGATTACAGAATGCCACCAGATGATCATCGGAAACTACTACTGGTCTACCAGGTAACCATCAAAGCGTAGACTGTTTGAGCATACCTCCCGTGGAGGAAAGTGCGCATGGTGACTGTTGTATTCAATCCCGATGCAATTTCTATGTTTCATCAACACTCTGATAGTCCACAGATTACAGAATGCCTCCAGATGTGCATCGGAAACTACTACTGGTATTCCAGGGAACGATCCAAGCGTAGACTGTTAGAGACATTACTCCCATGGAGGGAAGTGCACATGGTGACTGTTGTATTCAATCCCGATGCAATATCTGTGTTTCATCAAAACTGATAGTCCACAGATTACAGAGTGCCTCCAGATGTGCATTGGAAACTACTACTGGTCTTCCAGGGAACGATCAAAGCGTAGACTGTTTGAGACATTACTCCCATATAGGAAAGTGGGCATGGTGACTGTTGTATTCAATCCCGATGCAACTTCTGTGTTTCATCAACACTCTGATAGTCCACAGATTACAGAATGCCTCCAGATGTGCGTCGGAAACTACTACTGGTCTTCCAATGAACGATCAAAGCGTAGACTGTTCGAGACATTACTAACATGGAGGAAAGTGCGCATGGTGACTGTTGTATTCAATCCCGATGCAATTTCTGTGTTTCATCAACACTCTGATAGTCCACAGATTACAGAATGCCTCCAGATGTGTATCGGAAACTACTACTGGTCTTCCAGGGAACGATCAAAGCGTAGACTGTTTGAGACATTACTCCCATGGAGGAAAGTGAGCATGTTGACCGTTGTATTAAATCCCGATGTAATATCTGTGTTTCATCAACACTCTGATAGTCCACAGATTACAGAATGCCACCAGATGTGCATCGGAAACTACTACTGGTCTTCCATGCAACGATCAAAGCTTAGACTGTTTGAGACATACCTCCCGTCGAGGAAAGTGCGCATGGTGACTGCTTTATTCAATCCCCATGCAATTTCTGTGTTTCATCACCACTCTGATAGTCCACAGATTACAGAATGAAACCAGATGTGCATCGGAAACTACTACTGGTCTTCCAGAGAACGATCAAAGGGTAGACTGTTTGAGACATTACTCCCATGGGGGAAAGTGCGCATGGTGACTGTTGTATTCAATCCCGATGCAATTTCTGTGTATCATCAACAGTCTGATAGTCCACAGATTGCAGAATGCCTCCAGATGTGCATTGGTAACTACCACTGGTCTTCCAGGGAACGATCAAAGCGTAGACTGTTCGAGACATTACTAACATGGAGGAAAGTGCGCATGGTGACTGTTGTATTCAATCCCGATGCAATTTCCATGTTTCATCAACACTCTGATAGTCCACAGATTACAGAATGCCTCCAGGTGTGCATTGGAAACTACCACTGGTCTTCAAGGGAACGATCAAAGCGTTGAATGTTTGAGACATTACTAACATGGAGGAAAGTGCACATGGTGATTGTTGTATTCAATCCCGATGCAATTTCTGAGTTTCATCAACACTGATAGTCCACAGATTACAGAATGCCTCCAGATGTGCATCGGAAACTACTACTGGTCTTCCATTGAACGATCAAAGCGTAAACTCTTTGAGACATTACTCCCTTGGAGGAAGGTGCGCATCTTGACTGTTATATTCAATCACGATGCAATTTCTGGGTTTCATCAACACTCTGATACTCCACAGATTACAGAATGCCTCCAGATGTGCATCGGAAGCTACTACTCGTCTTCCAGGGAACGATCCAAGCGTAGACTGTTAGAGACATTACTCCCATGGAGGGAAGTGCGCATGGTGACTGTTGTATTCAACCCCGATGCAATTTCTGTGTTTCATCAACACTCTGATAGTCCACAGATTACAGAATGCCTCCAGATGTGCATCGGAAAGTACTACTGGTCTTCCAGGGAACGATCAAAGCGTAGACTGTTTGAGACATTACTCCCATGGAGGAAAGTGCGCATGGTGACTGTTGTATTCAATGCCGATGCAATTTCTGTGTTTCATCAACACTCTGATAGTCCACAGATTACAGAATGCCTCCAGATGTGCATTGGAAACTACTACTGGTCTTCCAGGGAACGATCAAAGCGTAGACTGTTTGAGACATTACTCCCATATAGGAAAGTGGGCATGGTGACTGTTGTATTCAATCCCGATGCAACTTCTGTGTTTCATCAACACTCTGATAGTCCACAGATTACAGAATGCCTCCAGATGTGCGTCGGAAACTACTACTGGTCTTCCAATGAACGATCAAAGCGTAGACTGTTCGAGACATTACTAACATGGAGGAAAGTGCGCATGGTGACTGTTGTATTCAATCCCGATGCAATTTCTGTGTTTCATCAGCACTCTGATAGTCCACAGATTACAGAATGCCTCCAGATATGCATCGGAAACTACTACTGGTCTTCCAGGGAACGATCAAAGCGTAAACTCTTTGAGACATTACTCCCTTATAGGAAGGTGCGCATGGTGACTGTTGTATTCAATCACGATGCAGTTTCAGTGTTTCATCAGCACTCTGATACTCCACAGATTACAGAATGCCTCCAGATGTGCATCGGAAACTAGTACTGGTATTCCATTGAACGATCCAAGCGTAGACTGTTAGAGACATTACTCCCATGGAGGGAAGTGCACATGGTGACTGTTGTATTCAATCCCGATGAAATATCTGTGTTTCATCAAAACTGATAGTCCACAGATTACAGAATGCCTCCAGATGTGCATTGGAAACTACTACTGGTCTTCCAGGGAACGATTAAAGCGTAGACTGTTTGAGACATTACTCCCATGGAAAAAAGTGGGCATGGTGACTGTTGTATTCAATCCCGATTCAACTTCTGTGTTTCATCAACTCTCTGATAGTCCACAGATTACAGAATGCCTCCAGATGTGCGTCGGAAACTACTACTGGTCTTCCAGGGAACGATCAATGCGTAGACTGTTTGAGACATTACTCCCATGGAGGAAAGTGCGCATGGTGACTGTTGTATTCAATCACGATGCAATTTCTGTGTTTCATCAACACTCTGATAGTCCACAGATAACAGAATGAATCCAGATGTGCATCGGAAACTACTACTGGTCTTCCAAGGAACGATCAAAGCGTAATAAAAGCGTAGACTGTTTGAGACATTACTTCCGTGGAGGAAAGTGCGCATGGTGACTGTTGTATTCAATCCCGATGCAATTTCTGTGTTTCATCAACACTCTGATAGTCCACAGATTACAGAATGCCACCAGATGTGCATCGGAAACTACTACTGGTCTTCAGGGAACGATCAAAGCGTAGACTTTTTGAGACATTACTCCCATGGAGGAAAGTGAGCATGGTGACTGTTGTATTAAATCCCGATGCTATTTCTGTGTTTCATCAACACTCTGATAGTCCACAGATTACAGAATGCCACCAGATGTGCATCGGAAACTACTACTGGTCTTCCATGCAACGATCAAATCTTAGACTGTTTGAGACATACCTCCCGTGGAGGAAAGTGCGCATGGTGACTGTTTTATTCAATCCCCATGCAATTTCTGTGTTTCATCACCACTCTGATAGTCCACAGATTACAGAATGAAACCAGATGTGCATCGGAAACTACTACTGGTCTTCCAGAGAACGATCAAAGGGTGGACTGTTTGAGACATTACTCCCATGGAGGAAAGTGCTCATGGTGACTGTTGTTTTCAGTCCCGATGCAATTTCTGTGTTTCATCAACAGTCTGATAGTCCACAGATTGCAGAATGCCTCCAGATGTGCATTGGTAACTACCACTGGTCTTCCAGGGAACGATCAAAGCGTAGACTGTTCGAGACATTACTAACATGGAGGAAAGTGCGCATGGTGACTGTTGTATTCAATCCCGATGCAATTTCTGTGTATCATCAACAGTCTGATAGTCCACAGATTGCAGAATGCCTCCAGATGTGCATTGGTAACTACCAATGGTCTTCCAGGGAACGATCAAAGCGTAGACTGTTCGAGACATTACTAACATGGAGGAAAGTGCGCATGGTGACTGTTGTATTCAATCCCGATGCAATTTCTGTGTTTCATCAACACTCGGATAGTCCACAGATTACAGAATGCCTCCAGATGTGCATCGGAAACTACTACTGGTCTTCCAGGGAACGATCAAAGCGTAGACTGTTTGAGACATTACTCCCATGGAGGAAAGTGCGCATGGTGATTGTTGTATTCAATCCCGATGCAATTTCTTTGTTTTATCAACACTCTGATAGTCCACAGATTACAAAACGCCACCAGATGTGCATCGGAAACTACTACTGGTCTTCCAGAGAACGATCAAAGGGTGGACTGTTTGAGACATTACTCCCATGGAGGAAAGTGCTCATGGTGACTGTTGTTTTCAGTCCCGATGCAATTTCTGTGTTTCATCAACAGTCTGATAGTCCACAGATTGCAGAATGCCTCCAGATGTGCATTGGTAACTACCACTGGTCTTCAAGGGAACGATCAAAGCGTTGACTGTTTGAGACATTACTAACATGGAGGAAAGTGCACATGGTGATTGTTGTATTCAATCCCGATGCAATTTCTGAGTTTCATCAACACTGATAGTCCACAGATTACAGAATGCCTCCAGATGTGCATCGGAAACTACTACTGGTCTTCCATTGAACGATCAAAGCGTAAACTCTTTGAGACATTACTCCCTTGGAGGAAGGTGCGCATCTTGACTGTTATATTCAATCATGATGCAATTTCTGGGTTTCATCAACACTCTGATACTCCACAGATTACAGATTGCCTCCAGATGTGCATCGGAAGCTACTACTCGTCTTCCAGGGAACGATCCAAGCGTAGACTGTTAGAGACATTACTCCCATGGAAGGAAGTGCGCATGGTGACTGTTGTATTCAACCCCGATGCAATTTCTGTGTTTCATCAACACTCTGATAGTCCACAGATTACAGAATGCCTCCAGATGTGCATCGGAAACTACTACTGGTCTTCCAGGGAACGATCAAAGCATAGACTGTTTGAGACATTACTCCCATGGAGGAAAGTGCGCATGGTGACTGTTGTATTCAATGCCGATGCAATTTCTGTGTTTCATCAACACTCTGATAGCCCACAGATTACAGAATTCCTCCAGATGTGCATCGGAAACTACTACTGGTCTTCCAGGGAGCGATCAAAGCGTAGACTGTTTGAGACATTACTCCCATGGAAGAAAGTGCGCATGGTGACTGTTTTATTCAATCACGATGCAGTCTCTGTGTTTCATCAACACTCCGATAGTCCACAGATTACAGAATGCCACCAGATGATCATCGGAAACTACTACTGGTCTTCCAGGTAACGATCAAAGCGTAGACTGTTTGAGCATACCTCCCGTGGAGGAAAGTGCGCATGGTGACTGTTGTATTCAATCCCGATGCAATTTCTATGTTTCATCAACACTCTGATAGTCCACAGATTACAGAATGCCTCCAGATGTGCATCGGAAACTACTACTGGTATTCCAGGGAACGATCCAAGCGTAGACTGTTAGAGACATTACTCCCATGGAGGGAAGTGCACATGGTGACTGTTGTATTCAATCCCGATGCAATATCTGTGTTTCATCAAAACTGATAGTCCACAGATTACAGAGTGCCTCCAGATGTGCATTGGAAACTACTACTGGTCTTCCAGGGAACGATCAAAGCGTAGACTGTTTGAGACATTACTCCCATATAGGAAAGTGGGCATGGTGACTGTTGTATTCAATCCCGATGCAACTTCTGTGTTTCATCAACACTCTGATAGTCCACAGATTACAGAATGCCTCCAGATGTGCGTCGGAAACTACTACTGGTCTTCCAATGAACGATCAAAGCGTAGACTGTTCGAGACATTACTAACATGGAGGAAAGTGCGCATGGTGACTGTTGTATTCAATCCCGATGCAATTTCTGTGTTTCATCAACACTCTGATAGTCCACAGATTACAGAATGCCTCCAGATGTGTATCGGAAACTACTACTGGTCTTCCAGGGAACGATCAAAGCGTAGACTGTTTGAGACATTACTCCCATGGAGGAAAGTGAGCATGTTGACCGTTGTATTAAATCCCGATGTAATATCTGTGTTTCATCAACACTCTGATAGTCCACAGATTACAGAATGCCACCAGATGTGCATCGGAAACTACTACTGGTCTTCCATGCAACGATCAAAACTTAGACTGTTTGAGACATACCTCCCGTCGAGGAAAGTGCGCATGGTGACTGCTTTATTCAATCCCCATGCAATTTCTGTGTTTCATCACCACTCTGATAGTCCACAGATTACAGAATGAAACCAGATGTGCATCGGAAACTACTACTGGTCTTCCAGAGAACGATCAAAGGGTAGACTGTTTGAGACATTACTCCCATGGGGGAAAGTGCGCATGGTGACAGTTGTATTCAATCCCGATGCAATTTCTGTGTATCATCAACAGTCTGATAGTCCACAAATTGCAGAATGCCTCCAGATGTGCATTGGTAACTACCACTGGTCTTCCAGGGAACGATCAAAGCGTAGACTGTTCGAGACATTACTAACATGGAGGAAAGTGCGCATGGTGACTGTTGTATTCAATCCCGATGCAATTTCTGTGTTTCATCAACACTCTGATAGTCCACAGATTACAGAATGCCTCCAGGTGTGCATTGGAAACTACCACTGGTCTTCAAGGGAACGATCAAAGCGTTGAATGTTTGAGACATTACTAACATGGAGGAAAGTGCACATGGTGATTGTTGTATTCAATCCCGATGCAATTTCTGAGTTTCATCAACACTGATAGTCCACAGATTACAGAATGCCTCCAGATGTGCATCGGAAACTACTACTGGTCTTCCATTGAACGATCAAAGCGTAAACTCTTTGAGACATTACTCCCTTGGAGGAAGGTGCGCATCTTGACTGTTATATTCAATCACGATGCAATTTCTGGGTTTCATCAACACTCTGATACTCCACAGATTACAGAATGCCTCCAGATGTGCATCGGAAGCTACTACTCGTCTTCCAGGGAACGATCCAAGCGTAGACTGTTAGAGACATTACTCCCATGGAGGGAAGTGCGCATGGTGACTGTTGTATTCAACCCCGATGCAATTTCTGTGTTTCATCAACACTCTGATAGTCCACAGATTACAGAATGCCACCAGATGAGCATCGGAAACTACTACTGGTCTTCCAGGGAACGATCAAAGCGTAGACTGTTTGAGACATTACTCCCATGGAGGCAAGTGCGCACGGTGATTGTTGTATCAATCCCGATGCAATTTCTGTGTTTCATCAACACTGATAGTCCACAGATTACAGAATGCCTCCAGATGTGCATCGGAAACTGCTACTGGTCTTCCAGGGAACGGTCAAAGCGTAAACTCTTTGAGACATTACTCCCTTGGAGGAAGGTGCGCATGGTGACAGTTGTATTAAATCACTATGCAATTTCTGTGTTTCTTCAACACTCTGGTACTCCACAGACTACAGAATGCCTCCAGATGTGCATCGGAAACTACTACTGGTCTTCCATGTAACGATCAAAACGTAGCCTGTTTGAGACATTACTAACATGGAGGAAAGTGCGCATGGTGTCTGTTGTATTCAATCCCGATGCAATTTCTGTGTTTCATCAACACTCTGATAGTCCACAGATTACAGAATGCCACCATATGTGCATCGGAAACTACTACTGGTCTTCCAGGGAACGATCAAAGCGTAAACTCCTTGAGACATTACTCCCTTGAAGGAAGGTGCGCATGGTGACTGTTGTATTCAATCACGATGCAATTTCTGTGTTCCATCAACACTCTAATACTCCACAGATTACACAATGCCTCCAGATGTGCACCGGAAGCTACTACTCGTCTTCCAGGGAAAGATCCAAGCGTAGATTCTTAGAGACATTACTCCCATGGAGGAAAGTGCGCATGGTGACTGTTGTATTCAACCCCGATGCAAATTCTGTGTTTCATCAACACTCTGATAGTCCACAGATGACAGAATGCCTCCATATGTGCATCGGAAACTACTTCTGGTATTCCAGGGAACGATCCAAGCGTAGACTGTTAGAGACATTACTCCCATGGAGGGAAGTGCACATGGTGACTGTTGTATTCAATCCCGATGCAATATCTGTGTTTCATCAAAACTGATAGTCCACAGATTACAGAATGCCTCCAGATGTGCATTGGAAACTACTACTGGTCTTCCAGGGAACGATCAAAGCGTAGACTGTTTGAGACATTACTCCCATGGAGGAAAGTGCGCATGGTGACTGTTGTATTCAATCACGATGCAGTCTCTGTGTTTCATCAACACTCTGATAGTCCACAGATTACAGATTGCCACCAGATGAGCATCGGAAACTACTACTGGTCTTCCAGGTAACGATCAAAGCGTAGACTGTTTGAGCATACCTCCCATGGAGGAAAGTGCACATGGTGACTGTTGTATTCAATCCCGATGCAATTTCTATGTTTCATCAACACTCTGATAGTCCACAGATTACAGAATGCCACCAGATGTGCATCGGAAACTACTACTGGTCTTCCAGGGAACGATCAAAGCGTAAACTCTTTGAGACATTACTCCCTTGGAGGAAGGTGCGCATGGTGACTGTTGTATTCAATCACGATGCAATTTCTGTGTTTCATCAACACTCTGATACTCCACAGATTACAGAATGCCTTCAGATGTGCATCGGAAACTACTACTCGTCTTCCAGGGAACGATCCAAGCATAGACTGTTAGAGACATTACTCCCATGGAGGGAAGTGCGCATGGTGTCTGTTGTATTCAATCCCGATGCAATTTCTGTGTTTCATCAGCACTCTGATAGTCCACAGATTACAGAATGCCTCCAGATGTGCATCGGAAACTACTACAGGTCTTCCAGGGAACGATCAAAGTGTAAACTCTTTGAGACATTACTCCCTTATAGGAAGGTGCGCATGGTGACTGTTGTATTCAATCACGATGCAATTTCAGTGTTTCATCAGCACTCTGATACTCCACAGATTACAGAATGCCTCCAGATGTGCATCGGAAACTACTACTGGTATTCCAGGGAACGATCCAAGCGTAGACTGTTAGAGACATTACTCCCATGGAGGGAAGTGCACATGGTGACTGTTGTATTCAATCCCGATGAAATATCTGTGTTACATCAAAACTGATAGTCCACAGATTACAGAATGCCTCCAGATGTGCATTGGAAACTACTACTGGTCTTCCAGGGAACGATCAAAGCGTACACTGTTTGAGACACTACTCCCATGGAAAAAAGTGGGCATGGTGACTGTTGTATTCAATCCCGATTCAACTTCTGTGTTTCATCAACGCTCTGATAGTCCACAGATTACAGAATGCCTCCAGATGTGCGTCGGAAACTACTACTGGTCTTCCAGGGAAGGATCAAAGCGTAGACTGTTTGAGACATTACTCCCATGGAGGAAAGTGCGCATGGTGACTGTTGTATTCAATCACGATGCAATTTCTGTGTTTCATCAACACTCTGATAGTCCGCAGATTACAGAATGAATCCAGATGTGCATCGGAAACTACTACTGGTCTTCCAAGGAACGATCAAAGCGTAATAAAAGCGTAGACTGTTTGAGACATTACTTCCGTGGAGGAAAGTGCGCATGGTGACTGTTTTATTCAATCCCCATGCAATTTCTGTGTTTCATCACCACTCTGATAGTCCACAGATTACAGAATGAAACCAGATGTGCATCGGAAACTACTACTGGTCTTCCAGAGAACGATCAAAGGGTGGACTGTTTGAGACATTACTCCCATGGAGGAAAGTGCGCATGGTGACTGTTGTATTCAATCCCGATGCAATTTCTGTGTTTCATCAACACTCTGATAGTCCACAGATTACAGAATGCCTCCAGATGTGTATTGGAAACTACTACTGGTCTTCCAGGGAACGATCAAAGCGTAGACTGTTTGAGACATTACTCCCATGGAGGAAAGTGAGCATGTTGACCGTTGTATTAAATCCCGATGCAATATCTGTGTTTCATCAACACTCTGATAGTCCACAGATTACAGAATGCCACCAGATGTGCATCGGAAACTACTACTGGTCTTCCATGCAACGATCAAAACTTAGACTGTTTGAGACATACCTCCCGTGGAGGAAAGTGCGCATGGTGACTGTTTTATTCAATCCCCATGCAATTTCTGTGTTTCATCACCACTCTGATAGTCCACAGATTACAGAATGAAACCAGATGTGCATCGGAAACTACTACTGGTCTTCCAGAGAACGATCAAAGGGTGGACTGTTTGAGACATTACTCCCATGGACGAAAGTGCGCATGGTGACTGTTGTATTCAATCCCGATGCAATTTCTGTGTTTCATCAACACTCTGATAGTCCACAGATTACAGAATGCCTCCAGATGTGCATCGGAAACTACTACTGGTCTTCCAGGGAACGATCAAAGCGTAGACTGTTTGAGACATTACTCCCATGGAGGAAAGTGCGCATGGTGATAGTTGTATTCAATCCCGATGCAATTTCTGTGTTTTATCAACACTCTGATAGTCCACAGATTACAAAACGCCACCAGATGTGCATAGGAAACTACTACTGGTCTTCGAGGGAACGATCAAAGGGTGGACTGTTTCAGACATTACTCCCATGGAGGAAAGTGCCCATGGTGACTGTTGTATTCAATACCGATGCAATTTCTGTGTTTCATCAACAGTCTGATAGTCCACAGATTACAGAATGCCTCCAGATGTGCATTGGAAACTACCACTGGTCTTCCAGGGAACGATCAAAGCGAGGACTGTTTGAGTCATTACTCCCATGGAGGAAAGTGCGCATGGTGAATGTTGTATTCAATCCCGATGCAATTTCTGTGTTTCATCAACACTCTGATAGTCCACAAATTGCAGAATGCCTCCAGATGTGCATTGGTAACTACCACTGGTCTTCCAGGGAACGATCAAAGCGTAGACTGTTCGAGACATTACTAACATGGAGGAAAGTGCGCATGGTGACTGTTGTATTCAATCCCGATGCAATTTCTGTGTTTCATCAACACTCTGATAGTCCACAGATTACAGAATGCCTCCAGGTGTGCATTGGAAACTACCACTGGTCTTCAAGGGAACGATCAAAGCGTTGAATGTTTGAGACATTACTAACATGGAGGAAAGTGCACATGGTGATTGTTGTATTCAATCCCGATGCAATTTCTGAGTTTCATCAACACTGATAGTCCACAGATTACAGAATGCCTCCAGATGTGCATCGGAAACTACTACTGGTCTTCCATTGAACGATCAAATCGTAAACTCTTTGAGACATTACTCCCTTGGAGGAAGGTGCGCATCTTGACTGTTATATTCAATCACGATGCAATTTCTGGGTTTCATCAACACTCTGATACTCCACAGATTACAGAATGCCTCCAGATGTGCATCGGAAGCTACTACTCGTCTTCCAGGGAACGATCCAAGCGTAGACTGTTAGAGACATTACTCCCATGGAGGGAAGTGCGCATGGTGACTGTTGTATTCAACCCCGATGCAATTTCTGTGTTTCATCAACACTCTGATAGTCCACAGATTACAGAATGCCACCAGATGAGCATCGGAAACTACTACTGGTCTTCCAGGGAACGATCAAAGCGTAGACTGTTTGAGACATTACTCCCATGGAGGCAAGTGCGCACGGTGATTGTTGTATCAATCCCGATGCAATTTCTGTGTTTCATCAACACTGATAGTCCACAGATTACAGAATGCCTCCAGATGTGCATCGGAAACTGCTACTGGTCTTCCAGGGAACGGTCAAAGCGTAAACTCTTTGAGACATTACTCCCTTGGAGGAAGGTGCGCATGGTGACAGTTGTATTAAATCACTATGCAATTTCTGTGTTTCTTCAACACTCTGGTACTCCACAGACTACAGAATGCCTCCAGATGTGCATCGGAAACTACTACTGGTCTTCCATGTAACGATCAAAACGTAGCCTGTTTGAGACATTACTAACATGGAGGAAAGTGCGCATGGTGTCTGTTGTATTCAATCCCGATGCAATTTCTGTGTTTCATCAACACTCTGATAGTCCACAGATTACAGAATGCCACCATATGTGCATCGGAAACTACTACTGGTCTTCCAGGGAACGATCAAAGCGTAAACTCCTTGAGACATTACTCCCTTGAAGGAAGGTGCGCATGGTGACTGTTGTATTCAATCACGATGCAATTTCTGTGTTCCATCAACACTCTAATACTCCACAGATTACACAATGCCTCCAGATGTGCACCGGAAGCTACTACTCGTCTTCCAGGGAAAGATCCAAGCGTAGATTCTTAGAGACATTACTCCCATGGAGGAAAGTGCGCATGGTGACTGTTGTATTCAACCCCGATGCAAATTCTGTGTTTCATCAACACTCTGATAGTCCACAGATGACAGAATGCCTCCATATGTGCATCGGAAACTACTTCTGGTATTCCAGGGAACGATCCAAGCGTAGACTGTTAGAGACATTACTCCCATGGAGGGAAGTGCACATGGTGACTGTTGTATTCAATCCCGATGCAATATCTGTGTTTCATCAAAACTGATAGTCCACAGATTACAGAATGCCTCCAGATGTGCATTGGAAACTACTACTGGTCTTCCAGGGAACGATCAAAGCGGAGACTGTTTGAGACATTACTCCCATGGAGGAAAGTGCGCATGGTGACTGTTGTATTCAATCACGATGCAGTCTCTGTGTTTCATCAACACTCTGATAGTCCACAGATTACAGATTGCCACCAGATGAGCATCGGAAACTACTACTGGTCTTCCAGGTAACGATCAAAGCGTAGACTGTTTGAGCATACCTCCCATGGAGGAAAGTGCACATGGTGACCGTTGTATTCAATCCCGATGCAATTTCTATGTTTCATCAACACTCTGATAGTCCACAGATTACAGAATGCCACCAGATGTGCATCGGAAACTACTACTGGTCTTCCAGGGAACGATCAAAGCGTAAACTCTTTGAGACATTACTCCCTTGGAGGAAGGTGCGCATGGTGACTGTTGTATTCAATCACGATGCAATTTCTGTGTTTCATCAACACTCTGATACTCCACAGATTACAGAATGCCTTCAGATGTGCATCGGAAACTACTACTCGTCTTCCAGGGAACGATCCAAGCATAGACTGTTAGAGACATTACTCCCATGGAGGGAAGTGCGCATGGTGTCTGTTGTATTCAATCCCGATGCAATTTCTGTGTTTCATCAGCACTCTGATAGTCCACAGATTACAGAATGCCTCCAGATGTGCATCGGAAACTACTACAGGTCTTCCAGGGAACGATCAAAGTGTAAACTCTTTGAGACATTACTCCCTTATAGGAAGGTGCGCATGGTGACTGTTGTATTCAATCACGATGCAATTTCAGTGTTTCATCAGCACTCTGATACTCCACAGATTACAGAATGCCTCCAGATGTGCATCGGAAACTACTACTGGTATTCCAGGGAACGATCCAAGCGTAGACTGTTAGAGACATTACTCCCATGGAGGGAAGTGCACATGGTGACTGTTGTATTCAATCCCGATGAAATATCTGTGTTTCATCAAAACTGATAGTCCACAGATTACAGAATGCCTCCAGATGTGCATTGGAAACTACTACTGGTCTTCCAGGGAACGATCAAAGCGTACACTGTTTGAGACACTACTCCCATGGAAAAAAGTGGGCATGGTGACTGTTGTATTCAATCCCGATTCAACTTCTGTGTTTCATCAACGCTCTGATAGTCCACAGATTACAGAATGCCTCCAGATGTGCGTCGGAAACTACTACTGGTCTTCCAGGGAACGATCAAAGCGTAGACTGTTTGAGACATTACTCCCATGGAGGAAAGTGCGCATGGTGACTGTTGTATTCAATCACGATGCAATTTCTGTGTTTCATCAACACTCTGATAGTCCGCAGATTACAGAATGAATCCAGATGTGCATCGGAAACTACTACTGGTCTTCCAAGGAACGATCAAAGCGTAATAAAAGCGTAGACTGTTTGAGACATTACTTCCGTGGAGGAAAGTGCGCATGGTGACTGTTTTATTCAATCCCCATGCAATTTCTGTGTTTCATCACCACTCTGATAGTCCACAGATTACAGAATGAAACCAGATGTGCATCGGAAACTACTACTGGTCTTCCAGAGAACGATCAAAGGGTGGACTGTTTGAGACATTACTCCCATGGAGGAAAGTGCGCATGGTGACTGTTGTATTCAATCCCGATGCAATTTCTGTGTTTCATCAACACTCTGATAGTCCACAGATTACAGAATGCCTCCAGATGTGTATTGGAAACTACTACTGGTCTTCCAGGGAACGATCAAAGCGTAGACTGTTTGAGACATTACTCCCATGGAGGAAAGTGAGCATGTTGACCGTTGTATTAAATCCCGATGCAATATCTGTGTTTCATCAACACTCTGATAGTCCACAGATTACAGAATGCCACCAGATGTGCATCGGAAACTACTACTGGTCTTCCATGCAACGATCAAAACTTAGACTGTTTGAGACATACCTCCCGTGGAGGAAAGTGCGCATGGTGACTGTTTTATTCAATCCCCATGCAATTTCTGTGTTTCATCACCACTCTGATAGTCCACAGATTACAGAATGAAACCAGATGTGCATCGGAAACTACTACTGGTCTTCCAGAGAACGATCAAAGGGTGGACTGTTTGAGACATTACTCCCATGGACGAAAGTGCGCATGGTGACTGTTGTATTCAATCCCGATGCAATTTCTGTGTTTCATCAACACTCTGATAGACCACAGATTACAGAATGCCTCCAGATGTGCATCGGAAACTACTACTGGTCTTCCAGGGAACGATCAAAGCGTAGACTGTTTGAGACATTACTCCCATGGAGGAAAGTGCGCATGGTGATAGTTGTATTCAATCCCGATGCAATTTCTGTGTTTTATCAACACTCTGATAGTCCACAGATTACAAAACGCCACCAGATGTGCATAGGAAACTACTACTGGTCTTCGAGGGAACGATCAAAGGGTGGACTGTTTCAGACATTACTCCCATGGAGGAAAGTGCCCATGGTGACTGTTGTATTCAATACCGATGCAATTTCTGTGTTTCATCAACAGTCTGATAGTCCACAGATTACAGAATGCCTCCAGATGTGCATTGGAAACTACCACTGGTCTTCCAGGGAACGATCAAAGCGAGGACTGTTTGAGTCATTACTCCCATGGAGGAAAGTGCGCATGGTGAATGTTGTATTCAATCCCGATGCAATTTCTGTGTTTCATCAACACTCTGATAGTCCACAGATTACAGAATGCCACCAGATGTGCATCGGAAACTACTACTGGTCTTCCAGGGAACGATCAAAGCGGAGACTGTTTGAGACATTACTCCCACTGAGGAAAGTGCTCATGGTGACTGTTGTATTCAGTCCCGATGCAATTTCTGTGTTTCATCAACACTCTGATAGTCCACAAATTACAGAACGCCACCAGATGTGCATCGGAAACTACTACTGGTCTTCCATGTAACGATCAAAACGTAGACTCTTTGAGACATTATTCCCTTGTAGGAAGTTGCGCATGGTGACTGTTGTATTCAATCCCGATGCAATTTCTGTGTTTCATCAACAGTGTGATAGTCCACAGATTACAGAATGCCTCCAGATGTGCGTCGGAAACTACTACTGGTCTTCCAGGGAACGATCAAAGCGTACACTGTTTGAGACTTTACTCTCATGGAGGAAAGTGCGCATGGTGACTGTTGTAATCAATCCCGATGCAATTTCTGTGTTTCAGCAAGAGTCTGATAGTCCACAGATTACTGAATGCCTCCAGATGTGCATTGGTAACTACCACTGGTCTTCCAGGGAACGATCAAAGCGTAGACTGTTTAAGACATTACTAACATGGACGAAAGTGCGCAAGGTGACTGTTGTATTCAATCCCGATGCAATTTCTGTGTTTCATCAACACTCTGATACTCCACAGATTACAGAATGCATCCAGATGTGCATCGGAAACTACTACTGGACTTCCAGGGAAAGGTCCAAGGGTAGACTCTTAGTGACATTACTCCCATGGAGGGAAGTGCGCACGGTGACTGTTGTATTCAATCACGATGCAATTTCTGTGTTTCATCAACACTCTGATAGTCCACAGATTACAGAATGCCTCCAGATGTGCATCGGTAAGTACTACTGGTCTTCCAGGGAACGATCAAAGCGTTGACTGTTTGAGAAATTACTCCCGTCGAGGAAAGTGCGCATGGTGACTGTTGTATTCAATCCCGATGCAACTTCTGTGTTTTATCAACACTCTGATAGTCCACAGATTACAGAACGCCACCAGATGTGCATTGGAAACTACTACTGGTCTTCCAGGTAAGGATCAAAGCGTAGACTGTTTGAGACATATCTCCCGTGGAACAAAGTGCGCATGGTGACTGTTTTATTCAATCACGATGCAATTTCTGTGTTTCATCAACACTGTGATAGTCCACAGATTACAGCATGCCCCCAGATGTGCATCGGAAACTACTACTGGTCTTCCAAGGAACGATCAAAGCGTAATCAAAGCGTAGACTGTTTGAGACATTACTCCCGAGGAGGAAAGTGCGCATGGTGACTGTTGTATCCAATCCCGATGCAATTTCTGTTTTTCATCTACAGTCTGATATTCCACAGATTACAGAATGCCTCTAGATGTTCATTGGAAACTACCACTGGTCTTCCAGGGAAAGATCAAAGCGTAGACTGTTCGAGACATTACTAACATGGAGGAAAGTGTGCATGGTGACTGTTGTATTTAATCCCGATGCATCTTCTGTGTTTCATCAACACTCTGATAGTCCACAGATTACAGAATGCCTCCAGATGTGCATCGGACACTACTACTGGTCTTCCAGGGAACGATCAAAGCGTAAACTCTTTGAAACATTACTCCCTTGGAGGAAGGTGCGCATGGTGACCGTTGTATTCAATCCCGATGCAATTTCTGTGTTTCATCAACACTCTGATACTCCACAGATTACAGAATGCCTCCAGATGTGCATCGGAAACTACTACTGGTCTTCCAGGGAACTATCAAAGCGTAGACTGTTTGAGACATTACTCCCATGGAGGAAAGTGCGCATGGTGACTATTGTATTCAATCCCGATGCAATTTCTGTTTTTCATCAACAGTCTGATAGTCCACAGATTACAGAATGCCTCCAGATGTGCATTGGAAACTACCACTGGTCTTCCAGGAAACGATCAAAGCGAGGACTGTTTGAGACATTACTTCCATGGAGGAAAGTGCGCATGGTGAAAGTTGTATTCAATCCCGATGCAATTTCTGTGTTTCATCAACACACTGATAGTCCACAGATTACAGAATGCCACCAGATGTGCATCGGAAACTACTACTGGTCTTCCAGGGAACGATCAAATCGTAGACTGTTTGAGACATTACCCCCATTGAAGAAAGTGCTCATGGTGACTGTTGTATTCAATCCCGATGCAATTTCTGTGTTTCATCAACACTCGGATAGTCCACAGATTACAGAACGAAACCAGATGTGCATCGGAAACTACTACTGGTCTTCCATGTAACGATCAAAGCGTAGACTTTTTGAGACATTACTCCCGTAGAGGAAAGTGCGCATGGTGAGTGTTGTATTCAATCCCGATGCAATTTCTGTGTTTCATCAACACTCTGATAGTCCACAGATTACAGAATGCCACCAGATGTGCATCGGAAACTACTACTGGTCTTCCAGGGAACGAACAAAGGGTGGACTGTTTGAGACATTACTCCCATGGAGGAAAGTGCGCATGGTGACTCTTTTATTCAATCCCGATGCAATTTCTGTGTTTCATCAACACTCTGATAGTCCACAGATTACTGAACGCCTCCAGATGTGCATCGGAAACTACTACTGGTCTTCCATGTAACGATCAAAGCGTAAACTCTTTGAGACATTACTCCCTTGTAGGAAGTTGCGCATGGTGACTGTTGAATTCAATCCCGATGCAATTTCTGTGTTTCATCAACACTCTGATAGTCCACAAATTACAGAATGCCTCCAGATGTGCATCGGAAACTACTACTGGTCTTCCGGGGAACGATCAAAGCGTAAACTCTTTGAGACATTACTCCCTTGTAGGAAGTTGCGCATGGTGACTGTTGTATTCAATCACGATGCAATTTCTGTGTTTCATCAACACTCTGATAGTCCGCAGATTACAGAATGAATCCAGATGTGCATCGGAAACTACTACTGGTCTTCCAAGGAACGATCAAAGCGTAATAAAAGCGTAGACTGTTTGAGACATTACTTCCGTGGAGGAAAGTGCGCATGGTGACTGTTTTATTCAATCCCCATGCAATTTCTGTGTTTCATCACCACTCTGATAGTCCACAGATTACAGAATGAAACCAGATGTGCATCGGAATCTACTACTGGTCTTCCAGAGAACGATCAAAGGGTGGACTGTTTGAGACATTACTCCCATGGAGGAAAGTGCGCATGGTGACTGTTGTATTCAATCCCGATGCAATTTCTGTGTTTCATCAACACTCTGATAGTCCACAGATTACAGAATGCCTCCAGATGTGTATTGGAAACTACTACTGGTCTTCCAGGGAACGATCAAAGCGTAGACTTATTTGAGACATTACTCCCATGGAGGAAAGTGAGCATGTTGACCGTTGTATTAAATCCCGATGCAATATCTGTGTTTCATCAACACTCTGATAGTCCACAGATTACAGAATGCCACCAGATGTGCATCGGAAACTACTACTGGTCTTCCATGCAACGATCAAAACTTAGACTGTTTGAGACATACCTCCCGTGGAGGAAAGTGCGCATGGTGACTGTTTTATTCAATCCCCATGCAATTTCTGTGTTTCATCACCACTCTGATAGTCCACAGATTACAGAATGAAACCAGATGTGCATCGGAAACTACTACTGGTCTTCCAGAGAACGATCAAAGGGTGGACTGTTTGAAACATTACTCCCATGGACGAAAGTGCGCATGGTGACTGTTGTATTCAATCCCGATGCAATTTCTGTGTTTCATCAACACTCTGATAGTCCACAGATTACAGAATGCCTCCAGATGTGCATCGGAAACTACTACTGGTCTTCCAGGGAACGATCAAAGCGTAGACTGTTTGAGACATTACTCCCATGGAGGAAAGTGCGCATGGTGATAGTTGTATTCAATCCCGATGCAATTTCTGTGTTTTATCAACACTCTGATAGTCCACAGATTACAAAACGCCACCAGATGTGCATAGGAAACTACTACTGGTCTTCGAGGGAACGATCAAAGGGTGGACTGTTTCAGACATTACTCCCATGGAGGAAAGTGCCCATGGTGACTGTTGTATTCAATACCGATGCAATTTCTGTGTTTCATCAACAGTCTGATAGTCCACAGATTACAGAATGCCTCCAGATGTGCATTGGAAACTACCACTGGTCTTCCAGGGAACGATCAAAGCGAGGACTGTTTGAGTCATTACTCCCATGGAGGAAAGTGCGCATGGTGAATGTTGTATTCAATCCCGATGCAATTTCTGTGTTTCATCAACACTCTGATAGTCCACAGATTACAGAATGCCACCAGATGTGCATCGGAAACTACTACTGGTCTTCCAGGGAACGATCAAAGCGGAGACTGTTTGAGACATTACTCCCACTGAGGAAAGTGCTCATGGTGACTGTTGTATTCAGTCCCGATGCAATTTCTGTGTTTCATCAACACTCTGATAGTCCACAAATTACAGAACGCCACCAGATGTGCATCGGAAACTACTACTGGTCTTCCATGTAACGATCAAAACGTAGACTCTTTGAGACATTATTCCCTTGTAGGAAGTTGCGCATGGTGACTGTTGTATTCAATCCCGATGCAATTTCTGTGTTTCATCAACAGTGTGATAGTCCACAGATTACAGAATGCCTCCAGATGTGCGTCGGAAACTACTACTGGTCTTCCAGGGAACGATCAAAGCGTACACTGTTTGAGACTTTACTCTCATGGAGGAAAGTGCGCATGGTGACTGTTGTAATCAATCCCGATGCAATTTCTGTGTTTCAGCAAGAGTCTGATAGTCCACAGATTACTGAATGCCTCCAGATGTGCATTGGTAACTACCACTGGTCTTCCAGGGAACGATCAAAGCGTAGACTGTTTAAGACATTACTAACATGGACGAAAGTGCGCAAGGTGACTGTTGTATTCAATCCCGATGCAATTTCTGTGTTTCATCAACACTCTGATACTCCACAGATTACAGAATGCATCCAGATGTGCATCGGAAACTACTACTGGACTTCCAGGGAAAGGTCCAAGGGTAGACTCTTAGTGACATTACTCCCATGGAGGGAAGTGCGCACGGTGACTGTTGTATTCAATCCCGATGCAATTTCTGTGTTTCATCAACACTCTGATAGTCCACAGATTACAGAATGCCTCCAGATGTGCATCGGAAAGTACTACTGGTCTTCCAGGGAACGATCAAAGCGTTGACTGTTTGAGAAATTACTCCCGTCGAGGAAAGTGCGCATGGTGACTGTTGTATTCAATCCCGATGCAACTTCTGTGTTTTATCAACACTCTGATAGTCCACAGATTACAGAACGCCACCAGATGTGCATTGGAAACTACTACTGGTCTTCCAGGTAAGGATCAAAGCGTAGACTGTTTGAGACATATCTCCCGTGGAACAAAGTGCGCATGGTGACTGTTTTATTCAATCACGATGCAATTTCTGTGTTTCATCAACACTGTGATAGTCCACAGATTACAGCATGCCCCCAGATGTGCATCGGAAACTACTACTGGTCTTCCAAGGAACGATCAAAGCGTAATCAAAGCGTAGACTGTTTGAGACATTACTCCCGTGGAGGAAAGTGCGCATGGTGACTGTTGTATCCAATCCCGATGCAATTTCTGTTTTTCATCTACAGTCTGATATTCCACAGATTACAGAATGCCTCTAGATGTTCATTGGAAACTACCACTGGTCTTCCAGGGAAAGATCAAAGCGTAGACTGTTCGAGACATTACTAACATGGAGGAAAGTGTGCATGGTGACTGTTGTATTTAATCGCGATGCATCTTCTGTGTTTCATCAACACTCTGATAGTCCACAGATTACAGAATGCCTCCAGATGTGCATCGGACACTACTACTGGTCTTCCAGGGAACGATCAAAGCGTAAACTCTTTGAAACATTACTCCCTTGGAGGAAGGTGCGCATGGTGACCGTTGTATTCAATCCCGATGCAATTTCTGTGTTTCATCAACACTCTGATACTCCACAGATTACAGAATGCCTCCAGATGTGCATCGGAAACTACTACTGGTCTTCCAGGGAACTATCAAAGCGTAGACTCTTTGAGACATTACTCCCATGGAGGAAAGTGCGCATGGTGACTATTGTATTCAATCCCGATGCAATTTCTGTTTTTCATCAACAGTCTGATAGTCCACAGATTACAGAATGCCTCCAGATGTGCATTGGAAACTACCACTGGTCTTCCAGGAAACGATCAAAGCGAGGACTGTTTGAGACATTACTTCCATGGAGGAAAGTGCGCATGGTGAAAGTTGTATTCAATCCCGATGCAATTTCTGTGTTTCATCAACACACTGATAGTCCACAGATTACAGAATGCCACCAGATGTGCATCGGAAACTACTACTGGTCTTCCAGGGAACGATCAAATCGTAGACTGTTTGAGACATTACTCCCATTGAAGAAAGTGCTCATGGTGACTGTTGTATTCAATCCCGATGCAATTTCTGTGTTTCATCAACACTCGGATAGTCCACAGATTACAGAACGAAACCAGATGTGCATCGGAAACTACTACTGGTCTTCCATGTAACGATCAGAGCGTAGACTTTTTGAGACATTACTCCCGTAGAGGAAAGTGCGCATGGTGAGTGTTGTATTCAATCCCGATGCAATTTCTGTGTTTCATCAACACTCTGATAGTCCACAGAATACAGAATGCCACCAGATGTGCATCGGAAACTACTACTGGTCTTCCAGGGAACGAACAAAGGGTGGACTGTTTGAGACATTACTCCCATGGAGGAAAGTGCGCATGGTGACTCTTTTATTCAATCCCGATGCAATTTCTGTGTTTCATCAACACTCTGATAGTCCACAGATTACTGAACGCCTCCAGATGTGCATCGGAAACTACTACTGGTCTTCCATGTAACGATCAAAGCGTAAACTCTTTGAGGCATTACTCCCTTGTAGGAAGTTGCGCATGGTGACTGTTGAATTCAATCCCGATGCAATTTCTGTGTTTCATCAACACTCTGATAGTCCACAAATTACAGAATGCCTCCAGATGTGAATCGGAAACTACTACTGGTCTTCCGGGGAACGATCAAAGCGTAAACTCTTTGAGACATTACTCCCCTGGAGGAAGGTGCGCATGGTGACTGTTGTATTCAATCCCGATGCAATTTCAGTGTTTCATCAACACTCTGATACTCCACAGATTACAGAATGCCACCAGATGTGCATCGGAAACTACTACTGGTCTTCCAGGGAAAGGTCCAAGCGTAGACTGTTAGTGACATTACTCCCATGGAGGAAAGTGCGCATGGTGCCTCTTGTATTCATTCCCGATGCAATTTCTGGGTTTCACCAACACTCTGATAGTCCACAGATTACAGAACGCCACCAGATGTGCATCGGAAACTACTACTGGTCTTCCATGTAACGATCAAAGCTTAGACTCTTTGACACAAATCTCCTGTGGAGGAAAGTGCGCTTGGTGACTGTTTTATTCAATCCCGATGGAATTTCTGTGTTTCATTAACACTCTGATAGTCCACAGATTACAGAATGCCACCAGATGTGCATCGGAAACTACTACTGGTCTTCCAGGGAACGATCAAAGTGTGGACTGTTTCAGACATTACTCCCATGGAGGAAAGTGCGCATGGTGACTGTTGTATTCAATCCCGATGCAATTTCAGTGTTTCATCAACAGTCTGATAGTCCACAGATTACTGAATCCTTCCAGATGTGCATTGGAAACTACCACTGGTCTTCCAGGGAACGATCAAAGCGTAGACTGTTTGAGACATTACTCCCATGGAGGAAAGTGCGCATGGTGACTGTTGTATTCAATCCCGATGCAATTTCTGTGTTTCATCAACACTCTGATAGTCCACAGATTACAGAATGCCTCCAGATGTACATCGGAAACTACTACTGGTCTTCCAGGGAACGATCAAATCGTAGACTGTTTGAGACAATACTCCCATGGAGGAAAGTGCGCATGGTGACTCTTGTATTCTTTCCCGATGCAATTTCTGTGTTCACCAACACTCTGATAGTCAACAGATTACAGAACGCCACCAGATATGCATCGGAAACTACTATTGGTCTTCCATAAAACGATCAAAGCGTAGACACTTTGAGACATATCTCCCGTGGAGGAAAGTGCGCATGGTGACTCTTTTATTAAATCCCGATGCAATTTCTGTGTTTCATCAACACTCTGATAGTCCACAGATTACAGAATGCCACCAGATGTGCATCGGAAACTACTACTGGTCTTCCAGGGAACGATCAAAGTGTGGACTGTTTCAGACATTACTCCCGTGGAGGAAAGTGCGCATGGTGACTGTTGTATTCAATCCCGATGCAACTTCTGTGTTTTATCAACACTCTGATAGTCCACAGATTACAGAACGCCACCAGATGTGCATCGGAAACTACTACTGGTGTTCCAGGTAACGATCAAAGCGTAAACTGTTTGAGACATATCTCCCGTGGAGGAAAGTGCGCATTGTGACTGTTTTAATCAATCCCGAAGCAATTTCTGTGTTTCATCAACACTCTGATAGTTCACAGACTACAGAATGCCACCAGATGTGCATCGTAAACTACTACTGGTCTTCCAGGGCGCGATCAAAGGGTGGACTGTTTCAGACATTACTCCCATGGAGGAAAGTGGGCATGGTGACTGTTGTATTCAATCACGATGCAATTTCTCTGTTTCATCAACAGTCTGATAGTCCACAGATTACAGAATGAATCCAGATGTGCATTGGAAACTACCACTGGTCTTCCAGGGAACGATCAAAGCTTAGAGTGTTTGAGACATTACTCCCATGGAGGAAAGTGCGCATGGTGACTGTTTTATTCATCCCGATGCAATATCTGTGTTTCATCAACACTCTGATAGTCCACAGATTACAGAATGCCACCAGATGTGCATCGGAAACTACTACTGGTCTTTTAGGGAACGATCAAAGGGTGGACTGTTTCAGACATTACTCCCATGGAGGAAAGTGCCCATGGTGACTGTTGTATTCAATCCCGATGCAATTTCTGTGTTTCATCAACAGTCTGATAGTCCACAGATTACAGAATGCCTCCAGATGTGCATTGGAAACTTCCACTGGTCTTCCAGGGAACGATCAAACGGTGGACTGTTTCAGACATTACTCCCATGGAGGAAAGTGCGTATGGTGACTGTTGTAATCAATCCCGATGCAATTTCTGTGTTTCAGCAAGAGTCTGATAGTCCACAGATTACTGAATGCCTCCAGATGTGGATTGGAAACTACCACTGGTCTTCCAGGGAACGATCAAAGCGTAGACTGTTTAAGACGTTACTAACATGGAGGAAAGTGCGCAAGGTGACTGCTGTATTCAATCCCGATGCAATTTCTGTGTTTCATCAACACTCTGATAGTCCACAAATTACAAAATGCCTCCAGATGTGCATCGGAAACTACTACTGGTCTTCCGGGGAACGATCAAAGCGTAAACTCTTTGAGACATTACTCCCCTGGAGGAAGGTGCGCATGGTGACTGTTGTATTCAATCCCGATGAAATTTCTGTGTTTCATCAACACTCTGATACTCCACAGATTACAGAATGCCTCCAGATGTGCATCGGAAACTACTACTGGTCTTCCAGGGAAAGGTCCAAGCGTAGACTGTTAGTGACATTACTCCCATGGAGGAAAGTGAGCACGGTGCCTGTTGTATTCAATCCCGATGCAATTTCTGTGTTTCATCAACACTCTGATAGTCCACAGATTACAGAACGCCACCTGATGTGCATCGGAAACTACTACTGGTCTTCCAGGTAACGATCAAAGTGTAGACTGTTTGAGACATATCTCCCGTGGAGGAAAGTGCGCATGGTGATTGTTGTATTCAATCCCGATGCAATTTCTGTGTTTCATCAACAGTCTGATCGTCCACAGATTACAGAATGCCTCGAGATGTGCATCGGAAACTACTACTGGTCTTCCAGGGAACGATCAAAGCGTAGACTGTTTGAGACAATACTCCCATGGAGGAAAGTGAGCATGGTGACTCTTGTATTCATTCCCGATGCAATTTCTGGGTTTCACCAACACTCTGATAGTCCACAGATTACAGAACGCCAACAGATGTGCATCGGAAACTACTACTGGTCTTCCATGTAACGATCAGAGCGTAGACTATTTGACACAAATCTCCCGTGGAGGAAAGTGCGCATGGTGACTGTTTTATTCAATCCCGATGCAATTTCTGTGTTTCATCAACACTCTGATAGTCCACAGATTTCAGAATGCCTCCAGATGTGCATCGGAAACTACTACTGGTCTTCCAGGGAACGATCAAAGCGTAGACTGTTTGAGACAATACTCCCATGGAGGAAAGTGCGCATGGTGACTCTTGTATTCATTCCCGATACAATTTCTGTGTTTCACCAACACTCTGATAGACAACAGATTACAGAACGCCACCAGATGTGCATCGGAAACTACTACTGGTCTTCCAGGTAACGATCAAAGCGTAGACTGTTTGGACATATCTCCCGTGGAGGAAAGTCGCATGGTGACTGTTTTATTCAATCCCGATGCAATTTCTGTGTTTCATCAACACTCTGATAGTCCACAGATTACAGAATGCCACCAGATGTGCATCGGAAACTACTACTGGTCTTCCAGGGAACGATCAAAGGGTGGACTGTTTCAGACATTACTCCCATGGAGGAATGTGCGCATGGTGACTGTTGTATTCAATCCCGATGCAATTTCTGTGTTTCATCAACAGTCTGATAGTCCACAGATTACAGAATGCCTCAATATGTGCATTGGAAACTACCACTGGTCTTCCTGGGAACGATCAAAGCGTAGACTGTTTGAGACGTTACTCCCATGGAGGAAAGTGCGCATGGTGACTGTTGTATTCAATCCCGATGCAAATTCTGTGTTTCATCAACACTCTGATAGTCCACAGATTTCAGAATGCCTCCAGATGTGCATCGGAAACTACTACTGGTCTTCCAGGGAACGATCAAAGCGTAGACTGTTTGAGACAATACTCCCATGGAGGAAAGTGCGCATGGTGACTCTTGTATTCATTCCCGATACAATTTCTGTGTTTCACCAACACTCTGATAGACAACAGATTACAGAACGCCACCAGATGTGCATCGGAAACTACTACTGGTCTTCCAGGTAACGATCAAAGCGTAGACTGTTTGGACATATCTCCCGTGGAGGAAAGTGCGCATGGTGACTGTTTTATTCAATCCCGATGCAATTTCTGTGTTTCATCAACACTCTGATAGTCCACAGATTACAGAATGCCACCAGATGTGCATCGGAAACTACTACTGGTCTTCCAGGGAACGATCAAAGGGTGGACTGTTTCAGTCATTACTCCCATGGAGGAAAGTGTGCATGGTGACTGTTGTATTCAATCACGATGCAACTTCTGTGTTTCATCAACAGTCTGATAGTCCACAGTTTACAGAATGCCTCCAGATGTGCATTGGAAACTACCACTGGTCTTCCATGGAACGATCAAAGTGTGGACTGTTTCAGACATTACTCCCGTGGAGGAAAGTGCGCATGGTGACTGTTGTATTCAATCCCGATGCAACTTCTGTGTTTTATCAACACTCTGATAGTCCACAGATTACAGAACGCCACCAGATGTGCATCGGAAACTACTACTGGTGTTCCAGGTAACGATCAAAGCGTAAACTGTTTGAGACATATCTCCCGTGGAGGAAAGTGCGCATTGTGACTGTTTTAATCAATCCCGAAGCAATTTCTGTGTTTCATCAACACTCTGATAGTTCACAGACTACAGAATGCCACCAGATGTGCATCGTAAACTACTACTGGTCTTCCAGGGCACGATCAAAGGGTGGACTGTTTCAGACATTACTCCCATGGAGGAAAGTGGGCAAGGTGACTGTTGTATTCAATCACGATGCAATTTCTCTGTTTCATCAACAGTCTGATAGTCCACAGATTACAGAATGAATCCAGATGTGCATTGGAAACTACCACTGGTCTTCCAGGGAACGATCAAAGCTTAGAGTGTTTGAGACATTACTCCCATGGAGGAAAGTGCGCATGGTGACTGTTTTATTCATCCCGATGCAATATCTGTGTTTCATCAACACTCTGATAGTCCACAGATTACAGAAAGCCACCAGATGTGCATCGGAAACTACTACTGATCTTTTAGGGAACGATCAAAGGGTGGACTGTTTCAGACATTACTCCCATGGAGGAAAGTGCCCATGGTGACTGTTGTATTCAATCCCGATGCAATTTCTGTGTTTCATCAACAGTCTGATAGTCCACATATTACAGAATGCCTCCAGATGTGCATTGGAAACTTCAACTGGTCTTCCAGGGAACGATCAAAGGGTGGACTGTTTCAGACATTACTCCCATGGAGGAAAGTGCGCATGGTGACTGTTGTAATCAATCCCGATGCAATTTCTGTGTTTCAGCAAGAGTCTGATAGTCCACAGATTACTGAATGCCTCCAGATGTGGATTGGAAACTACCACTGGTCTTCCAGGGAACGATCAAAGCGTAGACTGTTTAAGACGTTACTAACATGGAGGAAAATGCGCATGGTGACTGTTGTATTCAATCCCGATGCAATTTCTGTGTTTCATCAACACTCTGATAGTCCACAAATTACAAAATGCCTCCAGATGTGCATCGGAAACTACTACTGGTCTTCCGGGGAACGATCAAAGCGTAAACTCTTTGAGACATTACTCCCCTGGAGGAAGGTGCGCATGGTGACTGTTGTATTCAATCCCGATGAAATTTGTGTGTTTCATCAACACTCTGATAGTCCACAAATTACAAAATGCCTCCAGATGTGCATCGGAAACTACTACTGGTCTTCCAGGGAAAGGTCCAAGCGTAGACTGTTAGTGACATTACTCCCATGGAGGAAAGTGCGCACGGTGCCTGTTGTATTCAATCCCGATGCAATTTCTGTGTTTCATCAACACTCTGATAGTCCACAGATTACAGAACGCCACCTGATGTGCATCGGAAACTACTACTGGTCTTCCAGGTAACGATCAAAGTGTAGACTGTTTGAGACATATCTCCCGTGGAGGAAAGTGCGCATGGTGATTGTTGTATTCAATCCCGATGCAATTTCTGTGTTTCATCAACAGTCTGATAGTCCACAGATTACAGAATGCCTCGAGATGTGCATCGGAAACTACTACTGGTCTTCCAGGGAACGATCAAAGCGTAGACTGTTTGAGACAATACTCCCATGGAGGAAAGTGAGCATGGTGACTCTTGTATTCATTCCCGTTGCAATTTCTGGGTTTCACCAACACTCTGATAGTCCACAGATTACAGAACGCCAACAGATGTGCATCGGAAACTACTACTGGTCTTCCATGTAACGATCAAAGCGTAGACTCTTTGACACAAATCTCCCGTGGAGGAAAGTGCGCATGGTGACTGTTTTATTCATCCCGATGCAATTTCTGTGTTTCATCAACACTCTGATAGTCCACAGATTACAGAATGCCACCAGATGTGCATCGGAAACTACTACTGGTCTTCCAGGGAACGATCAAAGTGTGGATTGTTTCAGACATTACTCCCATGGAGGAAAGTGCGCATGGTGACTGTTGTATTCAATCCCGATGCATCTTCTGTGTTTTATCAACACTCTGATAGTCCACAGATTACAGAACGCCACCAGATGTGCATTGGAAACTACTACTGGTCTTCCAGGTAACGATCAAAGCGTAGACTGTTTGGACATATCTCCCGTGGAGGAAAGTGCGCATGGTGAGTGTTTTATTCAATCCCGATGCAATTTCTGTGTTTCATCAACACTCTGATAGTCCACAGATTACAGAATGCCACCAGATGTGCATCGGAAACTACTACTGGTCTTCCAGGGAACGATCAAAGGGTGGACTGTTTCAGACATTACTCCCATGGAGGAAAGTGCGCATGGTGACTGTTGTATTCAATCCCGATGCAAATTCTGTGTTTCATCAACACTCTGATAGTCCACAGATTTCAGAATGCCTCCAGATGTGCATCGGAAACTACTACTGGTCTTCCAGGGAACGATCAAAGCGTAGACTGTTTGAGACAATACTCCCATGGAGGAAAGTGCGCATGGTGACTCTTGTATTCATTCCCGATACAATTTCTGTGTTTCACCAACACTCTGATAGACAACAGATTACAGAACGCCACCAGATGTGCATCTGAAACTACTATTGGTCTTCCATGTAACGATCAAAGCGTAGACTCTTTGAGACATATCTCCCGTGGAGGAAAGTGTGCATGGTGACTGTTGTATTCAATCACGATGCAACTTCTGTGTTTCATCAACAGTCTGATAGTCCACAGTTTACAGAATGCCTCCAGATGTGCATTGGAAACTACCACTGGTCTTCCATGGAACGATCAAAGTGTGGACTGTTTCAGACATTACTCCCGTGGAGGAAACTGCGCATGGTGACTGTTGTATTCAATCCCGATGCAACTTCTGTGTTTTATCAACACTCTGATAGTCCACAGATTACAGAACGCCACCAGATGTGCATCGGAAACTACTACTGGTCTTCCAGGTAACGATCAAAGCGTAAACTGTTTGAGACATATCTCCCGTGGAGGAAAGTGCGCATTGTGACTGTTTTATTCAATCACGATGCAATTTCTGTGTTTCATCAACACTCAGATAGTCCACAGACTACAGAATGCCACCAGATGTGCATCGGAAACTACTACTGGTCTTCCAGGGCACGATCAAAGGGTGGACTGTTTCAGACATTACTCCCATGGAGGAAAGTGCGCATGGTGACTGTTGTATTCAATCACGATGCAATTTCTGTGTTTCATCAACAGTCTGATAGTCCACAGATTACAGATGGCTCCAGATGTGCATTGGAAACTACCACTGGTTTTCCAGGGAACGATCAAAGCGTAGACTGTTTGAGACATTACTCCCATGGAGGAAAGTGCGCATGGTGACTGTTGTATTCAATCCCGATGCAATTTCTGTGTTTCATCATCATTCTGATAGTCCACAGATTACAGAATGCCTCCAGATGTGCATCGGAAACTGCTACTGGTCTTCCAGGGAACGATCAAAGCGTAGACTGTTTGAGACAATACTCCTATGGAGGAAAGTGCACTTGGTGACTCTTGTATTCATTCCCGATGCAATTTCTGTGTTTCACCAACACTCTGATAGTCCACAGATTACAGAACGCCACCAGATGTGCATCGGATACTACTACTGGACTTCCTGGGAACGATCAAAGCGTAGACTGTTTGAGACATTACTCCCATGGAGGAAAGTGCGCATGGTGACTGTTGTATTCAATCCCGATGCAATTTCTGTGTTTCATCAACATTCTGATAGTCCACAGATTACAGAACACCACCAGATGTGCATCGGAAACTACTACTGGTCTTCCAGGGAACAATCAAAGCGTAGACTGTTTGAGACATTACTCCCATGGAGGAAAGTGCGAATATTGACTGTTGTATTCAATCCCGATGCAATTTCTGTGTTTCATCAACAGTGTGATAGTCCGCAGATTACAGAATGCCTCCAGATATGCGTCGGAAACTACAACTGGTCTTCCAGGGAACGATCAAAGCGTACACTGTTTGAGAAATTACTCCCATGGAGGATAGTGCGCATGGTGACTCTTGTATTCAATCCCGATGCAATTTCTGTGTTTTATCAACACTCTGATAGTCCACAGATTACAGAATGCCTCCAGATGTGCATCGGAAACTACTACTGGTCTTCCAGGGAACGATCAAAGCGTAGACTGTTTGAGAATTACTCCCATGGATGAAAGTGCGCATGGTGACTGTTGTATTCCATCGCGATGCAATTTCTGTGTTTCATCAACACTGTGAAGGTCCACCGATTACAGAACGCCTCCAGATGTGCATCGGAAACTACTACTGGTCTTCCGGGGAACGATCAAAGCGTAGACTGTTTGAGACATTACTCCCATTGAGGAGAGTGCGCATGGTGACTGTTGCATTCATTCCCGATGCAATTTCTAGGTTTCTTCAATACTCTGATAGTCCACAGATTACAGAATGCCACCAGATGTGCATCGGTAACTACTACTAATATTCCAGGGAACGATCAAAGCGTAGACTGTCTGAGACACTATTCCCGTGGAGGAAAGTACGCATGGTGACTGTTGTATTCAATCCCGATGCAATTTCTGTGTTTCATCAACACTCCTATAATCCACAGATTACAGAATGCCACCAGATGTGCATCGGTAACTACTACTGGTCTTCCAAGGAACGATCAAAGCGTACTCTGTTTGAGACATTACTCCCGTGGAGGAAAGTGCGCATGGTGACTGTTGTATTCAATCCCGATGCAATTTCTGTGTTTCATCAACACTCTGATAGTAAACAGGTTAAAGAATGATACCAGATGTGCATCGGAAACTACTACTGGTCTTAAAGGGAACGATCAAAGCGTGGACTGGTTGAGACATTACTCCAATGGAGGAAAATGCGCATGGTGACGGTTGTATTCATTCCCGATGCAATTTCTGTGATTCATCAACACTCTGATAATCCACAGATTACAGAATGCCTCCAGATGTGCATTGGAAACTACCACTGGTCTTCCAGGGAACGATCAAAGCGAGGAATGTTTGAGACATTACTCCCATTTAGGAAAGTGCGCATGGTGAATGTTGTATTCAATCCCGATGCAATTTCTGTGTTTCATCAACACTCTGATAGTCCACAGATTACAGAATGCCACCAGATGTGCATCGGAAACTACTACTGGTCTTACATGTAACGATCAAAGCGTAGACTTTTTGAGACATATATCCCGTGGAGGAAAGTGCGCATGGTGACTCTTTTATTCAATCCCGATGCAATTTCTGTGTTTCATCAACACTCTGATAGTCCACAGATTACTGAATGCCTCCAGATGTGCATCGGAAGCTACTACTGGTCTTCCAGGGAACGATCAAAGCGTAAACTCTTTGACACATTACTCCCTTGTAGGAAGTTGAGCATGGTGACTGTTGTATTCAATCCCGATGCAATTTCTGTGTTTCATCAACACTCCTATAATCCACAGATTACAGAATGCCACCAGATGTGCATCGGTAACTACTACTGGTCTTCCAAGGAACGATCAAAGCGTACTCTGTTTGAGACATTACTCCCGTGGAGGAAAGTGCGCATGGTGACTGTTGTATTCAATCCCGATGCAATTTCTGTGTTTCAGCAAGAGTCTGATAGTCCACAGATTACTGAATGCCTCCAGATGTGGTTTGGAAACTACCACTGGTCTTCCAGGGAACGATCAAAGCGTAGACTGTTTAAGACATTACTAACATGGAGGAAAGTGCGCATGGTGACTGTTGTATTCAATCCCGATGCAATTTCTGTGTTTCATCAACACTCTGATAGTCCACAAATTACAGAATGCCTCCAGATGTGCATCGGAAACTACTACTCGTCTTCCGGGGAACGATGAAAGCGTAAACTCTTTGAGACATTACTCCTCTGGAGGAAGGTGCGCATGGTGACTGTTGTATTCGATCCCGATGCAATTTCTGTGTTTCATCAACACTCTGGTACTCCACAGATTACAGAATGCCCCCAGGTGTGCATCGGAAACTACTACTGGTCTTCCAGGGAAAGGTCCAAGCGTAGACTGTTAGTGACATTACTCCCATGGAGGGAAGTGCGCACGGTGACTGTTGTATTCAATCCCGATGCAATTTCTGTGTTTCATCAACACTCTGATAGTCCACAGATTACAGAACGCCACCTGATGTGCATCGGAAACTACTACTGGTCTTCCAGGTAACGATCAAAGCGTAGACTGTTTGAGACATATCTCCCGTGGAGGAAAGTGCGCATGGTGATTGTTGTATTCAATCCCGATGCAGTTTCTGTGTTTCATCAACAGTCTGATAGTCCACAGATTACAGAATGCCTCGAGATGTGCATCGGTAACTACTACTGGTCTTCCAGGGAACGATCAAAGCGTAGACTGTTTGGGACAATACTCCCATGGAGGAAAGTGCGCATGGTGACTCTTGTATTCATTCCCGATGCAATTTCTGGGTTTTACCAACACTCTGATAGTCCACAGATTACAGAACGCCACCAGATGTGCATCGGATACTACTACTGGTCTTCCATGTAACGATCAAAGCGCAGACTCTTTGACACAAATCTCCCGTGGAGGAAAGTGCGCATGGTGACTGTTTTATTCAATCCCGATGCAAATTCTGTGTTTCATCAACACTCTGATAGTCCACAGATTACAGAATGCCACCAGATGTGCATCGGAAACTACTACTGGTCTTCCAGGGAACGATCAAAGTGTGGACTGTTATAGACATTACTCCCATGGAGGAAAGTGCGCATGGTGACTGTTGTATTCAATCCCGATGCAACGTCTGTGTTTTATCAACACTCTGATAGTCCACAGATTACAGAACGCCACCAGATGTGAATCGGAAGCTACTACTGGTCTTCCAGGTAACGATCAAAGCGTAGACTGTTTGAAACATATCTCCCGTGGAGGAAAGTGCGCATTGTGACTGTTTTATTCAATCCCGATGCAATTTCTGTGTTTCATCTACACTCTGATAGTCCACAGATTACAGAATGCCACCAGATGTGCATCGAAAACTACTACTGGTCTTCCAGGGAACGATCAAAGGGTGGACTGTTTCAGACATTACTCCCATGGAGGAAAGTGCGCATGGTGACTGTTGTATTCAATCCCGATGCAATTTCTGTGTTTCATCAACAGTCTGATAGTCCACAGATTACAGAATGCCTCCAGATGTGCATTGGAAACTACCACTGGTCTTCCAGGGAACGATCAAAGCGTAGACTGTTTGAGTCATTACTCCCATGGAGGAAAGTGCGCATGGTGACTGTTATAATCAATCCCGATGCAATTACTGTGTTTCATCAACACTCTGATAGTCCACAAATTACAGAATGCCTCCAGATGTGCATCGGAAACTACTACTGGTCTTCCAGGGAACGATCAAAGCGTAGACTATTTGAGACATTACTCCCGTGGAGGAAAGTGCGCATGGTGACTGTTGTATTCAATCCCGATGCAATTTCTGTGTTTCATCAACAGTCTGATAGTCCACAGATTACAGAATGCCTCCAGATGTGCATTGGAAACTACCACTGGTCTTCCAGGGAACGATCAAAGCGTAAACTGCTTGAGACATATCTCCAGTGGAGGAAGTGCGCATGGTGACTGTTTTATTTAATCCCGATGCAATTTCTGTGTTTCATCAACACTCTGATAGTCCACAGACTACAGAATGCCACCAGATATGCATCGGAAACTATTACTGGTCTTCCAGGGCACGATCAAAGGGTGGACTGTTTCAGACATTACTCCCATGGAGGAAAGTGCGCATGGTGACTGTTGTATTCAATCCCGATGCAATTTCTGTGTTTCATAAACAGTCTGATGGTCCACAGATTACTGAATGCCTCCAGATGTGCATTGGAAACTACCACTGGTCTTCCAGGGAACGATCAAAGTGTAGACTGTTAGAGACATTACTCCCATGGAGGAAAGTGCGCATGGTGACTGTTGTATTCAATCCCGATGCAATTTCTGTATTTCATCAACACTCTGATAGTCTACAGATTACAGAATGCCACCAGATGTGCATCGGAAACTACTACTGGTCTTCCAGGGAACGATCAAAGTGTGGACTTTTTCAGACATTACTCCCATGGAGGAAAGTGCGCATGGTGACTGTTGTATTCAATCCCGATGCAACTTCTGTGTTTTATCAACACTCTGATAGTCCACAGATTACAGAACGCCTCCAGATGTGCATCGGAAGCTACTACTGGCCTTCCAGGTAACGATCAAAGCGTAGACTGTTTGAAACATATCTCCCGTGGAGGAAAGTGCGCATGGTGACTGTTTTATTCAATCCCGATGCAATTTCTGTGTTTCATCAACACTCTGATAGTCCACAGATTACAGAACGCCACCAGATGTGCATCGGAAACTACTACTGGTCTTCCATGTAACGATCAAAGCGCAGACTCTTTGACACAAATCTCCCGTGGAGGAAAGTGCGCATGGTGACTGTTTTATTCAATCCCGATGCAATTTCTGTGTTTCATCAACACTCTGATAGTCTACAGATTACAGAATGCCACCAGATGTGCATCGGAAACTACTACTGGTCTTCCAGGTAACGATGAAAGTGTGGACTGTTTCAGACATAACTCCCATGGAGGAAAGTGCGCATGGTGACTGTTGTATTCAATCCCGATGCAACTTCTGTGTGTTATCAACACTCTGATAGTCCACAGATTACAGAACGCCTCCAGATGTGCATCGGAAGCTACTACTGGTCTTCCAGGTAACGATCAAAGCGTAGACTGTTTGAAACATATCTCCCGTGGAGGAAAGTGCGCATGGTGACTGTTTTATTCAATCCCGATGCAATTTCTGTGTTTCATCAACACTCTGATAGTCCACAGATTACAGAATGCCACCAGATGTGCATCGGAAACTACTACTGGTCTTCCAGGGAACGATCAAAGGGTGGACTGTTTCAGACACGACTCCCATGGAGGAATGTGCGCGTGGTGACTGTTGTATTCAATCCCGATGCAATTTCTGTGTTTCATCAACAGTCTGATAGTCCACAGATTACAGAATGCCTCCAGATGTGCATTGGAAACTACCACTGGTCTTCCAGGGAACGATCAAAGCGTAGACTGTTTGAGACATTACTCCCATTCAGGAAAGTGCGCATGGTGACTGTTGTATTCAATCCCGATGCAATTTCTGTGTTTCATCAACACTCTGATAGTCCACAGATTACAGAATGCCTCCAGATGTGCATCGGAAACTACTACTGGTCTACCAGGGAACGATCAAAGCGTAGACTATTTGAGACAATACTCCCATGGAGGAAAGTGCGCATGGTCACTCTTGTATTCATTCCCGATCCAATATCTGTGTTTCACCAACACTCTGATAGTCAACAGATTACAGAACGCCACCAGATGTGCATCGGAAAGTACTATTGGTCTTCCATGTAACGATCAAAGCGTAGACTCTTTGAGACATATCTCCCGTGGAGGAAAGTGCGCATGGTGACTGTTTTATTCAATCCCGATGCAATTTCTGTGTTTCATCAACACTCTGATAGTCCACAGATTACAGAATGCCACCAGATGTGCATCGGAAACTACTACTGGTCTTCCAGGGAACGATCAAAGTGTGGACTGTTTGAGACATTACTCCCGTGGAGGAAAGTGCGCATGGTGACTGTTGTATTCAATCCCGATGCAACTTCTGTGTTTTATCAACACTCTGATAGTCCACAGATTACAGAACGCCACCATATGTGCATCAGAAACTACTACTGGTGTTCATGGTAACGATCAAAGCGTAAACTGCTTGAGACATATCTCCCGTGGAGGAAAGTGCGCATGGTGACTGTTTTATTTAATCCCGATGCAATTTCTGTGTTTCATCAACACTCTGATAGTCCACAGACTACAGAATGCCACCAGATATGCATCGGAAACTATTACTGGTCTTCCAGGGCACGATTAAAGGGTGGACTGTTTCAGACATTACTCCCATGGAGGAAAGTGGGCATGGTGACTGTTGTATTGAATCCCGATGCTATTTCTGTGTTTCATCAACAGTCTGATAGTCCACAGATTACTGAATGTCTCCAGATGTGCATTGGAAACTACCACTGGTCTTCCAGGGAACGATCAAAGCGTAGACTGTTTAAGACATTACTAACATGGAGGGAAGTGCGCATGGTGACTGTTGTATTCAATCCCGATGCAATTTCTGTATTTCATCAACACTCTGATAGTCCACAGATTACAGAATGCCTCCAGATGCGCATCGGAAACTACTACTGGTCTACCTGGGAACGATCGAAGCGTGGACTGTTAGAGACATTACTCCCATGGCGGGAAGTGCTCATGGTGACTGTTGTATTCAATCCCGATGCAATTTCTGTGTTTCATCAACACTCTGATAGTCCACAGATTACAGAATGCCTCCAGATGTGCATCCGAAACTACCACTGATCTTCCAGGGAACGATCAAAGCGTATACTGTTTGAGACATTACTAACACGGAGGCAAGTGCGCATGGTGACTGTTGTATTCAATCCCGATGCAATTTCTGTGTTTCATCAGCACCTTGATGGTCCACAGATTAAGGAATGCATCCAGATGTGCATCGGAAATTACTACTGGTCTTCCAGGGAACGATCAAAGCGTAGACAATTTGAGACATTACTCCCGTGGCGGAAAGTGCGCATGGTGAGTGTTGTATTCAATCCCGATGCAATTTCTGTGTTTCATCAACACTCTGATAGTCCACAGATTACAGAATTACACCAGATGTGCATCGGAAACTACTACTGGTCTTCCAGGGGCCGATCAAAGGGTGGACTGTTTCAGACATTTCTCCCAATGAGGAAAGTGCGCATGATGACTGTTGTATTCAATCCCGATGCAATTTCTGTGTTTCATCAACACTCTGATAGTCCACTGATTACAGAATGCCACCAGACGTGCATTGGAAACTACCACTGCCCTTCCAGGGAACGATCAAAGCGTAGACTCTTTGAGACATTGTTAACATGGAGGAGAGTGCACATGGTGACTGTTGTATTTAATCCAGTTGCAATTCCTGTGTTTCATCAACACTCTGATAGTCCATAGATTACAGAATGCCTCCAGATGTGCATTGGAAACTACCACTGGTCTTCCAGGGAACGATCAAATGGTGGACTGTTTGAGACACTACTCCCATGGAGGAGAGTGCGCATGGTGAGTGTTGTATTCAATCCCGATACATTTTTTGTGTTTCATCAACAGTCTTATAGTCCACAGATTACAGAATGCCTCCAGATGTGCATCGGAAACTACTACTGGTATTCCAGGGAATGATCAAAGCGTAGACAATTTGAGACATTACTCCCATGAAGGAAAGTGCGCATGGTGACTGTTGTATTCAATCCCGATGCAATTTCTGTGTTTCATCAACACTCTGATAGTCCACAGATTACAGAATGCCACCAGATGTGCATCGGAAACTACTTTTGGTCTTCCAGGGAACAATCAAAGTGTAGACTGTTTGAGACATTACTCCCGTGGCGGAAAGTGCGCATGGTGACTGTTGTACTGACCACGGTGCAATCTCTGTGTTTCATCAACACTCTGATAGTCCACAGATTACAGAATGCATCTAGATGTGCATCGGAAACTTCTACTGGTCTTCCAGGGAGCGATCAAAACGTAGACTGTTTGTGACATTACTCTCGTGGCGGAAGGTGCGCATGGTGAGTGTTGTATTCAATCCCGATGCAATTTCTGTGTTTCATCAACACCCTGATAGTCCACAGACTACAGAATGCCACCAGATGTGCATCGGAAACTACTACTGATCTTCCAGGGGACGATCAAAGTGTGGACTGTTCAAGACATTACTCCCAAGGAGGAAAGTGCGCATGATGACTGTTGTATTCAATCCCGTTGCAATTTCTGTGTTTCATCAACACTCTGATAGTTCACAGATTACAGAATGCCTCCAGATGTGCATTGGAAACTACCATTGGTCTTCCAGGGAACGATCAAAGCGTAGACTGTTTGAGACATTACTAACATGGATTAGAGTGCACATGGTGACTGTTATATTTAATCCCGATGCAATTTCTGTGTTTCATCAACACTCTGATAGTCCACAGATTACAGAATGCCTCCAGATGTGCATTGGAACCTACCACTGGTCTTCCAGGGAACGATAAAAGCGTAGACTCTTTGAGACATTTCTAGCATGGAGGAAAGTGCGCATGGTGACTGTTTTATTCAATCCCGATGCAATTTCTGTGTTTCATCAACACTCTGATAGTCCACAGATTACAGAATGCCACCAGATGTGCATCGGAAACTACTACTGGTCTTCCAGGGAACGATCAGAGGGTGGACTGTTTCAGACATTACTCCCATGGAGGAAAGTGCGCATGGTGACTGTTTTATTCAATCCCGATGCAATTTCTGTGTTTCATCAACAGTCTGATAGTCCACAGATTACAGAATGCCTCCAGATGTGCATTGGAAACTACCACTGGTCTTCCAGGGAACGATCAAATCTTAGACTGTTTGAGACATTACTCCCATGGAGGAAAGTGCGCATGGTGACTGTTGTTTTCAATCCCGATGCAATTTCTGTGTTTCATCAACACTCTGATAGTCCACAGATTACAGAATGCCTCCAGATGTGCATCGGAAACTACTACTGGTCTTCCAGGGAACGATCAAAGCGTAGACTGTTTGAGACAATACTCCCATTTAGGAAAGTGCGCATGGTAACTCTTGTAATCATTCCCGATGCAATTTCTGTGTTTCATCAACACTCTGATAGTCAACAGTTTACAGAACGCATCCAGATGTGCATCGGAAACTACTATTGGTCTTCCATGTAACGATCAAAACGTAGACTCTTTGAGACATATCTCCCGTGGAGGAAAGTGCGCATGGTGACTGTTTTAATCAATCCCGAATCAATTTCTGTGTTTCATCAACAGTCTGATAGTCCACAGTTTACAGAATGCCACCAGATGTGCATCGGAAACTACTACTGGCCCTCCAGGGAACGATCAAAGTGTGGACTGTTTGAGACATTATTCCCGTGGAGGAAAGTGCGCATGGTGACTGTTGTATTCAATCCCGATGCAACTTCTGTGTTTTATCAACACTCTGATAGTCCACAGATTACAGAACGCCACCAGATGTGCATCGGAAACTACTACTGGTGTTCATGGTAACGATCAAAGCGTAAACTGCTTGAGACATATCTCCCGTGGAGGAAAGTGCGCATGGTGACTGTTTTATTTAATCCCGATGCAATTCCTGTGTTTCATCAACACTCTGATAGTCCACAGACTACAGAATGCCACCAGATATGCATCGGAAACTACTACTGGTCTTCCAGGGCACGATCAAAGGGTGGACTGTTTCAGACATTACTCCCATGGAGGAAAGTGCGCATGGTGACTGTTGTATTCAATCCCGATGCAATTTCTGTGTTTCATCAACAGTCTGATAGTCCACGGATTACTGAATGCCTCCAGATGTGCATTGGAAATTACCACTGGTCTTCCAGGGAACGATCAAAGAGTAGACTGTTAGAGACATTACTCCCATGGAGGGAAGTGCGCATGGTGACTGTTGTATTCAATCCCGATGCAATTTCTGTATTTCATCAACACTCTGATAGTCCACAGATTACAGAATGCCTCCAGATGTGCATCGGAAACTACTACTGGTCTACCTGGGAACGATCGAAGCGTGGACTGTTAGAGACATTACTCCCATGGCGGGAAGTGCTCATGGTGACTGTTGTATTCAATCCCGATGCAATTTCTGTGTTTCATCAACACTCTGATAGTCCACAGATTACAGAATTCCACCAGATGTGCATCGTAAACTACTACTGGTCTTCCAGGGGCCGATCAAAGGGTGGACTGTTTCAGACATTACTCCCAATGAGGAAAGTGCGCATGATGACTGTTGTATTCAATCCCGATTCAATTTCTGTGTTTCATCAACACTCTGATAGTCCACAGATTACAGAATGCCTCCAGATGTGCATTGGAAACTACCACTGGTCTTCCAATGAACGATCAAAGCGTAGACTGTTTGAGACATTACTAAAATGTATTAGAGTGCACATGGTGACTGTTGTATTTAATCCCGATGTAATTTCTGTGTTTCATCAACACTCTCATAGTCCACAGATTACAGAATGCCTTCAGATGTGCATTGGAGACTACCACTGGTCTTCCAGGGAACGATAAAAGCGTAGACGGTTTGAGACATTACTAACATGGAGGAAAGTGCGCATGGTGACTGTTGTATTCAATACCGATGCATTTTCTGTGTTTCATCAACACTTTGAAGGTCCACAGAATACAGAATGCCTCCAGATGTGCATCGGAAACTACTACTGGTCTTCCAAGGATCGATCAAAGTGTGGACTGTTTCAGACATTACTCCTGTGGAGGAAAGTGCGCATGGTTATTGTTGTATTCAATCAAAATGCAGTTTCTGTGTTTCATCAACACTCTGATAGTCCACAGATTACAGAATGCCACCAGATGTGCATCGGAAACTGCTGCTGGTCTTCCAGGGAACCATCGAAGCGTAGACTGTTTGAGACATTGCTCCTGTGGAGCAAAGTGCGCATGGAGATTGTTGTATTCAATCCCGATGCAATTTCGGTGTTTCATCAAAACTGATAGTCCACAGATTACAGAATGCCTCCAGATGTGCATCGGAAACTACTACTGGTCTTCCAGGGAACGATCAAATCTTAAACTCTTTGAGACATTACTCCCTTATAGGAAGGTGCGCATGGTGACTGTTGTATTCAATCACGATGCAATTTCTGTGTTTCATCAACACTCTGATACTCCACAGATTACAGAATGCCTTCAGATGTGCATCGGAAACTACTACTCCTCTTCCAGGGAACGATCCAAGCGTAGACTGTTAGAGACATTACTCCCATGGAGGGAAGTGCGCCAGGTGACTGTTGTATTCAATCCCGATGCAATTTCTGTGTTTCATCAACACTCTGATAGTCCACAGATTACAGAATGCCTCCAGATGTGCATCGGAAACTACTACTGGCCTTCCACAGAACGATCAAAGCGTAAACTCTTTGAGACATTACTGCCTTCGAGGAGGGTGCGCATGGTGACTGTTGTATTCAATCACAATGCAATTTCGGTGTTTCATCAACACTCTGATAGTCCACAGATTACAGAATGCCACCAGATGTGCATCGGAAACTACTACTCGTCTTCCAGGGAACGATCCAAGCGTAGACTGTTAGAGACATTACCCCCATGGAGAGAAGTGCGCATGGTGACTGTTGTATCCAATCCCGATGCAATTTCTGTGTTTCATCAAAACTGATAGTCCACAGATTACAGAATGCCTTTAGATGTGCATCGGAAACTACTACTGGTCTTCCAGGAACGATCAAAGCGTAGACTGTTTGAGACATTACTCCCATGGAGGAAAGTGCGCATGGTGACTGTTGTATTGAATCCTGATGCAATTTCTGAGTTTCATCAACCCTCTGATGGTCCAAAGATTACAGAACGCCTCCAGATGTGCATCGGAAACTACTACTGGTCTTCCAGCGAACGATCAAAGCGTAGACAGTTTGAGACATTACTCCCATGGAGGAAAGTGCGTATGGTGACTGTTGTATTTAATCCCGATGCAATTTCTGTGTTTCATCAACACTCTGATAGTCCACAGATTACAGAATGCCACCAGATATGCATCGGAAACTACTACCGGCCTTCCAGGCAACGATCAAAGCGTAGACTGTTTGAGACATACCTCCCGTGGAGGAAAGTGCGCATGGTGATTGTTGTATTCAATCCCGATGCAATTTCTATGTTTCATCAACACTCTGATAGTCCACAGATTACAGAATGCCTCCAGAAGTGCATCGGAAACTACTACTGGTCTTCGAGGGAACGATCAAAGGGTGGACTGTTTGAGACATTACTCCCATGGAGGAAAATGCGCATGGTGACTGTTGTATTCAATCCCGATGCAATTTCTGTGTTTCATCAACACACTGATAGTACACAGATTACAGAATGCCTCCAGATGTGCATTGGAAACTACCACTGGTCTTCCAGGGAACGATCAAATCGTAGACTGTTTGAGACATTACTAACATAGAGGAAAGTGCGCATGGTGATTGTTGTATTCAATCCCGATGCAATTTCTGAGTTTCACCAACACTGATAGTCCACAGATTACAGAATTCCTCATGATGTGCACCGGAAGCTACTACTCGTCTTCCAGGGAACGATCCAAGCGTAGACAATTTGAGACATTACTCCCATGCAGGAAAGTGCGCATGGTGACTGTTGTATTCAATCCCGATGCAATTTCTGTGTTTCATCAACACTCTGATAGTCCACAGATTAAGGAATGCCACCAGATGTGCATCGGAAACTACTACTGGTCTTCCAGGGAACGATCAAAGCGTAGACAATTTGAGACATTACTCCCATGCAGGAAAGTGCGCATGGTGACTGTTGTATTCAATCCCGATGCAATTTCTGTGTTTCATCAACACTCTGATAGTCCACAGATTAAGGAATGCCACCAGATGTGCATCGGAAACTACATCTGGTCTTAAAGGGAACAATCAAAGCGTAGACTGTTTGAGACATTACTCCCGTGGAGGAAAGTGCGCATGGTGACTGTTGTATTCACCCCGATGCAATCTCTGTGTTTCATCAACACAATGATAGTCCACAGATTACAGAATGCATCCAGATGTGCATCGGAAACTACTACTGGTCTTCCAGGGAACGATCAAAGCGTAGACTGTTTGTGACATTACTCCCGTGGCGGAAAGTGCGCATGGTGAGTGTTGTATTCAATCCCGATGCAATTTCTGTGTTTCATCAACACTCTGATAGTCCACAGACTACAGAATGCCACCAGATGTGCATCGGAAACTACTACTGATCTTCCAGGGGACGATCAAAGGGTGGACTGTTACAGACATTACTCCCAAGGAGGAAAGTGCGCATGGTGACTGTTGTATTCAATCTAGATGCAATTTCGGTGTTTCATCAAAACTGATAGTCCACAGATTACAGAATGCCTCCAGATGTGCATCGGAAACTACTACTGGTCTTCCAGGGGACGATCAAATCTTAAACTCTTTGAGACATTACTCCCTTATAGGAAGGTGCTAGGTGACTGTTGTATTCAATCACGATGCAATTTCTGTTTTTCATCAACACTCTGATACTCCACAGATTACAGAATGCCTCCAGATGTGCATCGGAAACTACTACTCGTCTTCCAGGGAACGATCCAAGCGTAGACTGTTAGAGACATTACTCCCATAAAGGGAAGTGCGCAAGGTGACTGTTGTATTCAATCCCGATGCAATTTCTGTGCTATATCAACACTCTGATAGTCCACAGATTACAGAATGCCTCCTGATCTGCATCGGAAACTACTACTGGCCTTACACGGAACGATCAAAGCATAAACTGTTAGAGACATTACTCCCATGGAGGGAAGTGCGCATGGTGACTGTTGTATCCAATCCCGATGCAATTTCTGTGTTTAATCAAAACTGATAGTCCACAGATTACAGAATGTCTCCAGATGTGCATCGGAAACTACTACTGGTCTTCCAGGGAACGATCAAAGCGTAGACTGTTTGAGACATTATTCCCATGGAGGAAAGTGCGCATGGTGACTGTTGTATTTAATCCCGTGCAATTTCTGAGTTTCATCAACACTCTGATGGTCCACAGATTACAGAACGCCTCCAGATGTGCATCGGAAACTACTACTGGTCTTCCAGCGAACGATCAAAGCGTAGACTGTTTGAGACATTACTCCCATGGAGGAAAGTGCGCATGGTGACTGTTGTATTTAATCCCGATGCAATTTCTGTGTTTCATCAACACTCTGATAGTCCACAGATTACAGAATGCCACCAGATATGCATCGGAAACTACTACTGCCCTTTCAGGCAACGATCAAAGCGTAGACTGTTTGAGACATACCTCCCGTGGAGGAAAGTGCGCATGGTGAATGTTGTATTCAATCCCGATGCAATTTCTATGTTTCATCAACACTCTGATAGTCCGCAGATTACAGAATGCCACCAGATGTGCATCGGAAGCTACTACTGGTCTTCCAGGTAACGATCAAAGCGTAGACTATTTGAGACATACCTCCTGTGGAGGAAAGTGCGCATGGTGACTGTTTTATTCAATCCCGATGCAATTTCTGTGTTTCATCAACACTCTGATAGTCCACAGATTACAGAATGCCACCATATGTGCATCGGAAACTACTACTGGTCTTCCAGGGAACGATCAAAGGGTGGACTGTTTGAGACATTACTCCCATGGAGGAAAGTGCGCATGGTGATTGTTGTATTCAATCCCGATGCAATTTCTGTGTTTCATCAACACTCAATTAGTCCACAGATTTCAGAATGCCTCCAGATGTGCATCGGAAACTAGTACTGGTCTTCTAGGGAACGATCAAAGGATAGACCGATTGAGACATTACTCCCATGGAGGAGAGTGCACATGGTGATTGTTGTATTTAATCCCGATGCAATTTCTGTGTTTCATCAACACTCTGATAGTCCACAGATTACAGAATGCCTTCAGATGTGCATTGGAAACTACCACTGGTCTTCCAGGCAAAGATGAAAGCGTAGACTATTTGAGACATTACTAACATGGAGGAAAGTGCGCATGGTGACTGTTGTATTCAATTCCGTTGCAATTTCTGTGTTTCATCAACACTTTGAAGGTCCACAGATTACAGCATGCCTCCAGATGTGCATCGGAAACTACTACTGGTCTTCCAAGGAACGATCAAAGCTTAGACTCTTTGAGACATTCCTCCCGTGGAGGAAAGTGGGATGGTGAGTGTTGTATTCAATCCCGATGCAATTTCTGTGTTTCATCAACACTCTGATAGTCCACGGATTACAAAATGCCACCAGATGTGCATCGGAAACTACTACTGGTCTTCCAATGAACGCCAAAGCGTAGACTGTTTGAGACATTACTCCTGTGGAGGAAAGTGCGCATGGTGACTGTTGTATTCAATCCCCATGCAATTTCTGTGTTTCATCAACACTCTGATAGTCCACAGATTACAGAATGCCTCCATATGTGCATCGGAAACTACCACTGGTCTTCCAGGGAACAATCAAAACGTAGGCTGTTTGAGACATTACTCCCATGGAGGAAACTGCGCATGGTGACTGTTGTATTCAATCCCGATGCAATTTCTGTGTTTCATCAACACCCAATTAGTCCACAGATTTCAGAATGCCTCCAGATGTACATCGGAAACTACTACTGGTCTTCTAGGGAACGATCAAAGCGTAGACTGTTTGAGACATTACTCCATTGGAGGAGAGTGCACATGGTGACTGTTGTATTTAATACCGATGCAATTTCTGTGTTTCATCAACACTCTGATAGTCCACAGATTACAGAATGCCACCAGATGTGCATCGGAAACTACTACTGGTCTTCCAGGTAACGATCAAAGCATAGACTCATTGAGACATAACTCCCGTGGAGGAAAGTGCGCATGGTGACTGTTGTATTCAATCCCTATGCAAATTCTGTGTTTCATCAACACTCTTATAGTCCACAGATTACAGATTGCCTCCATATGTGCATCGGAAACTACCACTGGTCTTCCAGGGAACAATCAAAACGTAGGCTGTTTGAGACATTACTCCCATGGAGGAAACTGCGCATGGTGACTGTTGTATTCAATCCCGATGCAATTTCTGTGTTTCATCAACACCCAATTAGTCCACAGATTTCAGAATGCCTCCAGATGTACATCGGAAACTACTACTGGTCTTCTAGGGAACGATCAAAGCGTAGACTGTTTGAGACATTACTCCATTGGAGGAGAGTGCACATGGTGACTGTTGTATTTAATACCGATGCAATATCTGTGTTTCATCAACACACTGATAGTCCACAGATTACAGAATGCCTCCAGATGTGCATTGGAAACTACCACTGGTCTTCCAGGCAACGATGAAAGCGTAGAGAGTTTGAGACATTACTAACACGGAGGCAAGTGCGCATGGTGACTGTTGTATTCAATCCCAATGCAATTTCTGTGTTTCATCAACACTTTGAAGGTCCACAGATTAAGGAATGCATCCAGATGTGCATCGGAAATAACTACTGGTCTTCCAGGGAACGATCAAAGCGTAGACAATTTGAGACATTACTCCCATGGAGGAAAGTGCGCATGGTGACTGTTGTATTCAATCCCGATGCAATTTCTGTGTTTCATCAACACTCTGATAGTCCACAGATTAAGGAATGCCACCAGATGTGCATCGGAAACTACATCTGGTCTTAAAGGGATCAATCAAAGCGTAGACTGTTTGAGACATTACTCCCGTGGATGAAAGTGCGCATGGCGACTGTTGTATTCACCCCGATGCAATCTCTGTGTTTCATCAACACACTGATAGTCCACAGATTACAGAATGCATCCAGATGTGCATCGGAAACTACTACTGGTCTTCCAGGGAACAATCAGAGCGTAGAGTGTTTGAGACATTACTCCCATGAAGGGAAGTGAGCATGGTGACTGTTGTATTCAATCCCGATGCAATTTCTGTGTTTCATCAACACTCTGATAGTCCACAGATTATAGAATGCCTTCAGATGTGCATCGGAAACTACTACTGGTCTTCCTGGGAACGATCAAAGCGTAGACTGTTTGAGACATTATTCCCATGAAGGAAAGAGCGCATGGTGACTGTTGTATTATATGCCGATGCAATTTCTGTGTTTCATCAACACTCTGATAGTCCACAGATTACAGAATGCGCCCAGATGTGTTACGGAAACTGCTACTGGTCTTCAAGGGAACGATCAAAGCGTAAACTCTTTCAGACATTACTCCAATATAGGGAAGTGCGCATGGTGACTGTTGTATTCAATCCCGATGCAATTTCTGTGTTTCATCAACACTGTGATTGTCCACAGATTACAGAAAGCCTCCAGATGTGCTACGGAAAGTACTACTGGTCTTCCAGGGAACGATCAAAGCGTAGACTGTTAGAGACATTACTCCCATGGAGGAGAGTGCGCATGGTGACTGTTGTATTCAATCCCGATTCAATTTCTGTGTTTCATCAACACTCTGATAGTCCACAAATTACAGAATGCCTCCAGATGTGCATCGGAAACTACTACTGGTCTTCCAGGGAACGATCAAAGCGTATACTGTTTGAGACATTACTCCCATGAAGGAAACTGCGCATGGTGACTGTTGTATTCAATCCCGATGCAATTTCTGTGTTTCATCAACACTCTGATAGTCCACAGATTACAGAATGCCTCCAGATGTGAATCGGTAACTACTACTAGTCTTCCAGGTTATGGTCAAAGCGTAGACTGTTAGAGACATTACTCCCATGGAGGAAAGTGCGCATGGCGACTGTTGTATTCAATCCCGATACAATTTCTGTGTTTCATCAACACTCTGATAGTCCACAGATTACAGAATGCCTCCAGATGTTCGTCGGAAACCACTACTGGTCTTCCAGGGAACGATCAAAGCGGCGACTGTTTGAGAATTACTCCCATGGAGGAAAGGTCGCATTGGTGACTGTTGTATTCAATACCGATACACTTTCTGTGTTTCATCAACACCCGGATAGACCACAGATTACAGAATGCTTCCAGATGTGCATCGGAAACTACTACTGGTCTTCAGGGAACGATAAAATCGATAACAGTTTGAGACATTACTCCCATGGAGGAAAGTGCGCATGGTGACTGTTGTATTCAATCCCGATGTAATTTCTGTGTTTCATCAACACTCTGATAGTCCACAGGTTACAGAATGCCTCCAGAGGTGCATCGGAAACTACTGCTGTTCCTCCAGGGAACGATCAATGCGTAGACTGTTTGAGACATTACTCCCATGGAGGAAAGTGCGCATGGTGACTGTTGTATTCAATCCCGATTCAAATTCTGTGTTTCATCAACACATTGAAGGTCCACAGATTACAGAATGCCTCAAGATGTTCATCGGAAACTACTATTGGTCTTCCAGGGAACGATCAAAGCGTAGACTGAGATATTACTCCCATGGAGGAAAGTGCGCATGGTTACTGTTGTATTTAATCCTGATGCAATTTCTATGTTTCAACAACACTCTGATAGTCCACAGATTACAGAATGCCACCAGATGTGCATCGGAAACTACTACTGGTCTTCCAGCGAACGATCAAAGCTTAGACTGTTTGAGAATTACTCCCTTGGAGGAAAGTTCGCATGGTGACTGTTGGATTCAATCCCGATGCAATTTCTGTGTTTCATGAACACTCTGATACTCCACGGATTACAGAATGCCTCCAGATGTCCATCGGAAACTACTACTGGTCTTTCAGGGAACGATCAAATCGTAGACTGTATGAGACATTACTCCCATGGAAGAAAGTGCGCATGGTGACTGTTGTATTCAATCCCGATGCAATTTCTGTGTTTCATCAACACTCTGATAGTCCACAGATTATGGAATGCCTACAGATGTGCATCGGAAACTACTACTGGTCTTCCTGGGAACGATCAAAGCGTAGACTGTTTGAGGCATTATTCCCATGAAGGAAAGAGCGCATGGTGACTGTTGTATTATATCCCGATGCAATTTCTGTGTTTCATCAACATTCTGATAGTCCACAGATTACAGAATGCCACCAGACGTGCATCGGTAACTACTACTGGTCTTCCAGGGAACGATCAAAGCGTAGACTGTTTGAGACATTACACCTGTATAGGAAAGTGCGCATGGTGACTGTTGTATTCAATTCCGATTCAATTTCTGTGTTTCATCAACACACTGATAGTCCAGAGGGCTTACAGAACGCCACCAGATGTGCATCGGAAACTACTACTGGTCTTCCAAGGAACGATCAAAGCGTAGACCGTTTCAGACATTACTCCCATGGAGGAAAGTGCGGATGGTGACTGTTCTATTCAATCTAGATGCAATTTCTGTGTATCATCATCACTCTGATAGCCAACAGATTACAGAATGCCTCCAGATGTGCATCGTAAACTACTAATGGTCTTCCAGGGAACGATCAAAGCGTATACTGTTTGAGACATTACTCCCATGGAGGAAGGTTCGCATGGTGACTGTAAGATTCAATCCCGATGCAATTTCTGTGTTTCATGAACACTCTGATACTCCACAGATTACAGAATGCCTCAGATGTGCATCGGAAACTACTACTGGTCTTCCAGGGAACGATCAAATCGTAGACTGTTTGAGACATTACTCCCATGGAAGAAAGTGCGCATGGTGACTGTTGTATTCAACCCCGATGCAATTTCTGTGTTTTATCAACACTCTGATAGTCCACAGATAACAGAATTCCTCCAGATGTGCACCGGAAACTACTACTGGTCTTCCAGGGAACAATCAGAGCGTAGAGTGTTTGAGACATTACTCCCATGAAGGGAAGTGAGCATGGTGACTGTTGTATTCAATCCCGATGCAATTTCTGTGTTTCATCAACACTCTGATAGTCCACAGATTATAGAATGCATTCAGATGTGCATCGGAAACTACTACTGGTCTTCCTGGGAACGATCAAAGCTTAGACTGTTTGAGACATTATTCCCATGAAGGAAAGAGCGCATGGTGACTGTTGTATTATATCCCGATGCAATTTCTGTGTTTCATCAACATTCTGATAGTTCACAGATTACAGAATGCCACCAGACGTGCATCGGAAACTACTAGTGGTCTTCCAGGGAACGATCAAAGCGTAGACAGTTTTAGACATCACTCCTGTGGAGGAAAGTGCGCATGGTGACTGTTGTATTCAATTCCGATTCAATTTCTGTGATTCATCAACACTCTGATAGTCCAGAGACTACAGAACGCCACCAGATGTGCATCGGAAAATACTACTGGTCTTCCAGGGAACGATCAAAGCGTAGACCGTTTCAGACATTACTCCCATGGAGGAAAGTGCGGATGGTGACTGTTGTATGCAATCTGGATGCAATTTCTGTGTATCATCATCACTCTGATAGTCCACAGATTACAGAAAGCCTCCAGATGTGCATCGGAAACTACTACTGGTCTTCCAGGGAACGATCAAAGCGTAGACTGTTAGAGACATAACTCCCATGGAGGAGAGTGCGCATGGTGACTGTTGTATTCAATCCCGATTCAATTTCTGTGTTTCATCAACACTCTGATAGTCCACAAATTACAGAATGCCTCCAGATGTGCATCGGAAACTACTACTGGTCTTCCAGGGAACGATCAAAGCGTATACTGTTTGAGACATTACTCCCATGAAGGAAACTGCGCATGGTGACTGTTGTATTCAATCCCGATGCAATTTCTGTGTTTCATCAACACTCTGATATTCCACAGATTACAGAACGCCTCCAGATGTGCATCGGAAACCACTTCTGGTCTTCCATGGAACGATCAAAGCGTAGACTGTTTGAGACATTACTCCCATGGAGGAAAGTGCGCATGGTGACTGTTGTATTCAATCCCGATGCAATTTCTGTGTTTCATCAACACTCTGATAGTCCACAGATTACAGAATGCCTCCAGATGTGAATCGGTAACTACTACTAGTCTTCCAGGTTATGGTCAAAGCGTAGACTGTTAGAGACATTACTCCCATGGAGGAAAGTGCGCATGGCGACTGTTGTATTCAATCCCGATACAATTTCTGTGTTTCATCAACACTCTGATAGTCCACAGATTACAGAATGCCTCCAGATGTTCGTCGGAAACCACTACTGGTCTTCCAGGGAACGATCAAAGCGGCGACTGTTTGAGAATTACTCCCATGGAGTAAAGTTCGCATGGTGACTGTTGTATTCAATCCCGATGCAATTTGTGTGTTTGATCAACACTCTGATACTCCACAGATTACAGAATGCCTCATGATGTGCATCGGAAACTACTACAGGTATTCCAGGGAACGATCAAAGCGTAGAGTGTTTGAGACATTACTCCCATGAAGGAAAGTGAGCACGGTGACTATTGTATTCAATCCCGATGCAATTTCTGTGTTTCATCAACACTCTGATAGTCAACAGATTACAGAATGCCTCCAGATGTGCATCGGAAGCTACTAATGGTCTTCCAGGGAACGATCAAAGCGTAGACTGTTTGAGACATTACTCCCGTGGAGGAAAGTGCGCATGGTGACTGTTGTATTCAATCCCGATGCAATTTCTGTGTTTCATCTAAACTCTGATAGTCCACAAATTACAGAATGCCTCCAGATGTGCATCGGAAACTACTACTGGTCTTCAAGGGAACGATCAAAGCGTAAACTCTTTTAGACATTATTCCAATATAGGGAAGTGCGCATGGTGACTGTTGTATTCAATCCAGATGCAATTTCTGTGTTTCATCAACACTCTGATTTGCCACAGATTATAGAATGCCTTCAGATGTGCATCGGAAACTACTACTGGTCTTCCTGGGAACGATCAAAGCGTAGACTGTTTGAGACATTATTCCCATGAAGGAAAGAGCGCATGGTGACTGTTGTATTGTATCCCGATGCAATTTCTGTGTTTCATCAACATTCTCATAGTCCACAGGTTACAGAATGCCACCAGACGTGCATCGGAAACTACTAGTGGTCTTCCAGGGAACGATCAAAGCGTAGACTGTTTGAGACATTACTCCTGTGGAGGAAAGTGCGCATGGTGACTGTTGTATTCAATCACGATGCAATTTCTGTGTTTCATCAACACTCTGATAGTCCAGAGAGTACAGAATGCCACCATATGTTCATCGGAAACTACTGCTGGTCTTCCAGGGAGCGATCAATGCGTATACTGTTAGAGACATTACTCTCATGGAGGAAAGTGCGCATTGTGACTGTGGTATTCAATCCCGATGCAATTTCTTTGTTTCATCAACACTGCGATAGTCCACAGATTACACAATGCCACCAGATGTGCATCGGAAACTACTACTGGTCTTCCGGGGAACGATCAAAGCGTAGACTGTTTGAGACATTACTCCCGTGGAGGAAAGTGCGCACGGTGACTGTTGTATTCATTCCCGATGCAATTTCTGTGTTTCATCAACACTCTGATAGTCCACAGTTTACAGAATGCCACCAGATGTGCATCGGAAACTACTACTGGTCTTCCAGGGAACGATCAAAGCGTAGACTGTTTGAGAATTACTCCCATGGAGGATAGTTCGCATGGTGACTGTTGTATTCAATCCCGATGCAATTTCTGTGTTTCATCAACACTCTGATAGTCCACAGTTTACAGAATGCCACCAGATGTGCATCGAAAAGTACTACTGGTCTTCCACGGAACGATCAAAGAGTAGACTGTTTGAGACATTACTCCCATGGAGGAAAGTGCACATGGTGACTGTTGTATTCAATCCCGATGCAAATTCTGTGTTTCATCAACACTCTGATAGTCCACAGATTACGGAAAGCCTCCAGATGTGCTACGGAAAGTACTACTGGTCTTCCAGGGAACGATCAAAGCGTAGACTGTTAGAGACATTACTCCCATGGAGGAGAGTGCGCATGGTGACTGTTGTATTCAATCCCGATGCAAATTCTGTGTTTCATCAACACCCTGATAGTCCACAGATTAAAGAATGCCTCCAGATGTGCATCGGAAACTACTACTGGTCTTCAAGGGAACGATCAAATCGTAAACACTTTTAGACATTACTCCAATATAGGGAAGTGCGCATGGTGACTGTTGTATTCAATCCCGATGCAATTTCTGTGTTTCATCAACACTCTGATTGGCCACAGATTATAGAATGCCTTCAGATGTGCATCGGAAACTACTACTGGTCTTCCTGGGAAGGATCAAAGCGTAGACTCTTTGAGACATTATTCCCATGAAGGAAAGAGCGCATGGTGACTGTTGTATTATATCCCGATGCAATTTCTGTGTTTCATCAACATCCTGATAGTCCACAGATTACAGAATGCCACAAGACGTGCATCTGAAACTACTAGTGGTCTTCCAGGGAACGATCAAAGCGTAGACGGTTTGAGACATTACTCCTGTTGAGGAAAGTGCGCATGGTGACTGTTGTATTCAATCCCGATGCAATTTCTGTGTTTCATCAACACTCTGATAGTCCAGAGACTACAGAATGCCACCAGATGTGCATCGGAAACTACTACTTGTCTTCCAGGGAACGATCAAAGCGTAAACTGTTTGAGACATTACTCCCATGGAATAAAGTGCGCATGGTGACTGTTGTATTCAATTCCGATTCAATTTCTGTGTTTCATCAACACTCTGATAGACCACAGATTACAGAATACCACCAGATGAGCATCGGAAACTACTACTGGTCTTCCAGGGAACGATCAAAGCGTAAACTGTTTGAGACATTACTCCCATGGAGGAAAGTGCGCATTGTGACTGTTGCATTCAACCCGATGCAATTTCTTTGTTTCATCAACACTGCGATAGTCAACAGATTACACAATGCCACCAGATGTGCATCGGAAACTACTACTGGTCTTCCGGGGAACGATCAAAGCGTAGACTGTTTGAGACATTACTCCCGTGGAGGAAAGTGCGCATGGTGACTGTTGTATTCATTCCCGATGCAATTTCTGTGTTTCATCAACACTCTGATAGTCCACAGTTTACAGAATGCCACCAGATGTGCATCGGAAACTACTACTGGTCTTCCAGGGAACGATCAAAGCGTAGACTGTTTGAGAATTACTCCCATGGAGGATAGTTCGCATGGTGACTGTTGTATTCAATCCCGATGCAATTTCTGTGTTTCATCAACACTCTGATAGTCCACAGATTACAGAATGCCTCCAGATGTGCATCGGTAACTACTACTGGTCTTCCAGGTTATGGTCAAAACGTAGACTGTTAGAGACATTACTCCCATGGAGGAAAGTGAGCATGGCGACTGTTGTATTCAATCCCGATACAATTTCTGTGTTTCATCAACACTGTGATAGTCCACAGATTACAGAATGCCTCTAGATGTTCATCGGAAACCACTACTGGTCTTCCAGGGAACGATCAAATCGTAGACTGTTTGAGAATTACTCCCATGGAAGAAAGTGCGCATGGTGACTGTTGTATTCAATCCCGATGCAATTTCTGGGATTCATCAACACTCTGATAGTCCACAGATTACAGAATGCCTCCAGATGTGCATCGGAAACTACAAATGGTCTTCCAGAGAACGATCAAAGCGTAGACTGTTTGAGACATTACTCCCATGGAGGAAAGTGCGCATGAAGACTGTTGAATTCAATTCCGATGCAATTTCTGTGTTTCACCATCACTCTGATAGTCAACAGACTACGGAAAGCTCCAGATGTGCATCGGAAAGTACTACTGGTCTTCCACGGAACGATCAAAGAGTAGACTGTTTGAGACATTACTCCCATGGAGGAAAGTGCACATGGTGACTGTTGTATTCAATCCCGATGCAAATTCTGTGTTTCATCAACACTCTGATAGTCCACAGATTACGGAAAGCCTCCAGATGTGCTACGGAAAGTACTACTGGTCTCCCAGGGAACGATCAAAGCGTAGACTGTTAGAGACATTACTCCCATGGAGGAGAGTGCGCATGGTTACTGTTGTATTCAATCCCGATGCAATTTCTGTGTTTCATCAAAACTCTGATAGTCCATAGATTACAGAATGCGCCCAGATATGCATCGGAAACTACTACTCGTCTTCAAGGGAACGATCAAAGCGTAAACTCTTTTAGACTTTACTCCAATATAGGGAAGTGCGCATGGTGACTGTTGAATTCAATCCCGATGCAATATCTGTGTTTCATCAACACACTGATTGTCCACAGATTACAGAATGCCTTCAGATGTGCATCGGAAAGTACTACTGGTCTTCCTGGGAACGATCAAAGAGTAGAGTGTTTGAGACATTACTCCCGTGGAGGAAAGTGCGCATGGTGACTGTTGTATTCAATCCCGATGCAATTTTTGTGTTTCATCAGCACTCTGATAGTCCACAGATTACAGAATGCGCCCAGATGTGCGTCGGAAACTACTACTGGTCTTCAAGGGAACGATCAAAGCGTAAACTCTTTTAGACATTACTCCAATATAGGGAAGTGCGCGTGGTGACTGTTGTATTCAATCCCGATACAATTTCTGTGTTTCATCAACACTCTGATAGTCCACAGATTACAGAATGCCTCCAGATGTTCGTCGGAAACCACTACTGGTCTTCCAGGGAACGATCAAATGGTAGACTGTTTGAGAATTACTCCCATGGATGAAAGTGCGCATGGTGACTGTTGTATTCAATCCCGATGCAATTTCTGTGATTCATCAACACTCTGATAGTCCACAGATTACAGAATGCCTCATGATGTGCATCGGAAACTACTACTGGTCTTCCAGGGAGCGATCAATGCGTAGACTGTTAGAGACATTACTCCCATGGAGGAAAGTGCGCATTGTGACTGTTGTATTCAATCCCGATGCAATTTCTGTGTTTCATCAACACTGTGATAGTCCACAGATTACAGAATGCCACCAGATGTGCATCGGAAACTACTACTGGTCTTCCGGGGAACGATCAAAGCGTAGACTGTTTGAGACATTACTCCTGTTGAGGAAAGTGCGCATGGTGACTGTTGTATTCAATCCCGATGCATTTTCTGTGTTTCATCAACACTCTGATAGTCCAGAGACTAAAGAATGCCACCAGATGTGCATCGGAAACTACCACTTGTCTTCCAGGGAACGATCAAAGCGTAAACTGTATGAGACATTACTCTCATGGAGGAAAGTGCGCATCGTGACTGTTGTATTCAATTCCGATTCAACTTCTGTGTTTCATCAACACTCTGATAGACCACAGATAACAGAATACCACCAGATGTGCATCGGAAACTACTACTGGTCCTCCAAGGAACGATCAAAGCGTAGACTGTTTCAGACATTACTCCCATGGAGGAAAGTGCGCATGGTGACTGTTGTATTCAATCTAGATGCAATATCTGTGTATCATCAACACTCTGATAGTCCACAGATTACAGAATGCGCCCAGATGTGCATCGGAAACTACTACTGGTCTTCAAGGGAACGATCAAAGCGTAGACTGTTTGAGACATTACTCCCATGGAGGAAACTGCTCATGGAGAATGTTGTATTCAATCCCGATGCAATTTCTGTGTTTCATCAACACTCTGATAGTCCACAGATAACAGAATTCCTCCAGATGTGCACCGGAAACTACAACTGGTCTTCCACGGAACGATCAAAGCGTAGACTGTTAGAGACATTACTCCCATGGTTGAAAGTGCGCATGGTGACTGTTGTATTCAATCCCGATGCAATATCTTTGTTTCATCAATACTCTAATAGTCTACATATTACAGAATGCCACTAGATGTGCATCGGAAACTACTACTGGTCATCCAGGGAACGATCAAAGCGTAGACTGAGACATTACTCCCATGGAGGAAACTGCGCATGGAGACTGTTGTATTCAATCCCTAAGCAATTTCTGTGTTTCATCAACATCCTGATAGTCCACAGATTACAGAATGCCACAAGACGTGCATCTGAAACTACTAGTGGTCTTCCAGGGGCCGATCAAAGGGTGGACTGTTTCAGACATTACTCCCAATGAGGAAAGTGCGCATGATGACTGTTGTATTCAATCCCGATGCAATTTCTGTGTTTCATCAACACTCTGATAGTCCACAGATTACAGAATGCCTCCAGATGTGCATTGGAAACTACCACTGGTCTTCCAATGAACGATCAAAGCGTAGACTGTTTGAGACATTACTAAAATGTATTAGAGTGCACATGGTGACTGTTGTATTTAATCCCGATGTAATTTCTGTGTTTCATCAACACTCTCATAGTCCACAGATTACAGAATGCCTTCAGATGTGCATTGGAGACTACCACTGGTCTTCCAGGGAACGATAAAAGCGTAGACGGTTTGAGACATTACTAACATGGAGGAAAGTGCGCATGGTGACTGTTGTATTCAATACCGATGCATTTTCTGTGTTTCATCAACACTTTGAAGGTCCACAGAATACAGAATGCCTCCAGATGTGCATCGGAAACTACTACTGGTATTCCAAGGATCGATCAAAGTGTGGACTGTTTCAGACATTACTCCTGTGGAGGAAAGTGCGCATGGTTATTGTTGTATTCAATCAAAATGCAGTTTCTGTGTTTCATCAACACTCTGATAGTCCACAGATTACAGAATGCCACCAGATGTGCATCGGAAACTGCTGCTGGTCTTCCAGGGAACCATCGAAGCGTAGACTGTTTGAGACATTGCTCCTGTGGAGCAAAGTGCGCATGGAGATTGTTGTATTCAATCCCGATGCAATTTCGGTGTTTCATCAAAACTGATAGTCCACAGATTACAGAATGCCTCCAGATGTGCATCGGAAACTACTACTGGTCTTCCAGGGAACGATCAAATCTTAAACTCTTTGAGACATTACTCCCTTATAGGAAGGTGCGCATGGTGACTGTTGTATTCAATCACGATGCAATTTCTGTGTTTCATCAACACTCTGATACTCCACAGATTACAGAATGCCTTCAGATGTGCATCGGAAACTACTACTCCTCTTCCAGGGAACGATCCAAGCGTAGACTGTTAGAGACATTACTCCCATGGAGGGAAGTGCGCCAGGTGACTGTTGTATTCAATCCCGATGCAATTTCTGTGTTTCATCAACACTCTGATAGTCCACAGATTACAGAATGCCTCCAGATGTGCATCGGAAACTACTACTGGCCTTCCACAGAACGATCAAAGCGTAAACTCTTTGAGACATTACTGCCTTCGAGGAGGGTGCGCATGGTGACTGTTGTATTCAATCACAATGCAATTTCGGTGTTTCATCAACACTCTGATAGTCCACAGATTACAGAATGCCTCCAGATGTGCATCGGAAACTACTACTCGTCTTCCAGGGAACGATCCAAGCGTAGACTGTTAGAGACATTACCCCCATGGAGAGAAGTGCGCATGGTGACTGTTGTATCCAATCCCGATGCAATTTCTGTGTTTCATCAAAACTTATAGTCCACAGATTACAGAATGCCTTTAGATGTGCATCGGAAACTACTACTGGTCTTCCAGGAACGATCAAAGCGTAGACTGTTTGAGACATTACTCCCATGGAGGAAAGTGCGCATGGTGACTGTTGTATTGAATCCTGATGCAATTTCTGAGTTTCATCAACCCTCTGATGGTCCAAAGATTACAGAACGCCTCCAGATGTGCATCGGAAACTACTACTGGTCTTCCAGCGAACGATCAAAGCGTAGACAGTTTGAGACATTACTCCCATGGAGGAAAGTGCGTATGGTGACTGTTGTATTTAATCCCGATGCAATTTCTGTGTTTCATCAACACTCTGATAGTCCACAGATTACAGAATGCCACCAGATATGCATCGGAAACTACTACCGGCCTTCCAGGCAACGATCAAAGCGTAGACTGTTTGAGACATACCTCCCGTGGAGGAAAGTGCGCATGGTGATTGTTGTATTCAATCCCGATGCAATTTCTATGTTTCATCAACACTCTGATAGTCCACAGATTACAGAATGCCTCCAGAAGTGCATCGGAAACTACTACTGGTCTTCGAGGGAACGATCAAAGGGTGGACTGTTTGAGACATTACTCCCATGGGGGAAAATGCGCATGGTGACTGTTGTATTCAATCCCGATGCAATTTCTGTGTTTCATCAACACACTGATAGTACACAGATTACAGAATGCCTCCAGATGTGCATTGGAAACTACCACTGGTCTTCCAGGGAACGATCAAATCGTAGACTGTTTGAGACATTACTAACATAGAGGAAAGTGCGCATGGTGATTGTTGTATTCAATCCCGATGCAATTTCTGAGTTTCACCAACACTGATAGTCCACAGATTACAGAATTCCTCATGATGTGCACCGGAAGCTACTACTCGTCTTCCAGGGAACGATCCAAGCGTAGACAATTTGAGACATTACTCCCATGCAGGAAAGTGCGCATGGTGACTGTTGTATTCAATCCCGATGCAATTTCTGTGTTTCATCAACACTCTGATAGTCCACAGATTAAGGAATGCCACCAGATGTGCATCGGAAACTACTACTGGTCTTCCAGGGAACGATCAAAGCGTAGACAATTTGAGACATTACTCCCATGCAGGAAAGTGCGCATGGTGACTGTTGTATTCAATCCCGATGCAATTTCTGTGTTTCATCAACACTCTGATAGTCCACAGATTAAGGAATGCCACCAGATGTGCATCGGAAACTACATCTGGTCTTAAAGGGAACAATCAAAGCGTAGACTGTTTGAGACATTACTCCCGTGGAGGAAAGTGCGCATGGTGACTGATGTATTCACCCCGATGCAATCTCTGTGTTTCATCAACACAATGATAGTCCACAGATTACAGAATGCATCCAGATGTGCATCGGAAACTACTACTGGTCTTCCAGGGAACGATCAAAGCGTAGACTGTTTGTGACATTACTCCCGTGGCGGAAAGTGCGCATGGTGAGTGTTGTATTCAATCCCGATGCAATTTCTGTGTTTCATCAACACTCTGATAGTCCACAGACTACAGAATGCCACCAGATGTGCATCGGAAACTACTACTGATCTTCCAGGGGACGATCAAAGGGTGGACTGTTACAGACATTACTCCCAAGGAGGAAAGTGCGCATGGTGACTGTTGTATTCAATCCCGATGCAATTTCGGTGTTTCATCAAAACTGATAGTCCACAGATTGCAGAATGCCTCCAGATGTGCATCGGAAACTACTACTGGTCTTCCAGGGGACGATCAAATCTTAAACTCTTTGAGACATTACTCCCTTATAGGAAGGTGCTAGGTGTCTGTTGTATTCAATCACGATGCAATTTCTGTGTTTCATCAACACTCTGATACTCCACAGATTACAGAATGCCTCCAGATGTGCATCGGAAACTACTACTCGTCTTCCAGGGAACGATCCAAGCGTAGACTGTTAGAGACATTACTCCCATAAAGGGAAGTGCGCAAGGTGACTGTTGTATTCAATCCCGATGCAATTTCTGTGCTATATCAACACTCTGATAGTCCACAGATTACAGAATGCCTCCTGATCTGCATCGGAAACTACTACTGGCCTTACACGGAACGATCAAAGCATAAACTGTTAGAGACATTACTCCCATGGAGGGAAGTGCGCATGGTGACTGTTGTATCCAATCCCGATGCAATTTCTGTGTTTAATCAAAACTGATAGTCCACAGATTACAGAATGTCTCCAGATGTGCATCGGAAACTACTACTGGTCTTCCAGGGAACGATCAAAGCGTAGACTGTTTGAGACATTATTCCCATGGAGGAAAGTGCGCATGGTGACTGTTGTATTTAATCCCGTGCAATTTCTGAGTTTCATCAACACTCTGATGGTCCACAGATTACAGAACGCCTCCAGATGTGCATCGGAAACTACTACTGGTCTTCCAGCGAACGATCAAAGCGTAGACTGTTTGAGACATTACTCCCATGGAGGAAAGTGCGCATGGTGACTGTTGTATCCAATCCCGATGCAATTTCTGTGTTTAATCAAAACTGATAGTCCACAGATTACAGAATGTCTCCAGATGTGCATCGGAAACTACTACTGGTCTTCCAGGGAACGATCAAAGCGTAGACTGTTTGAGACATTATTCCCATGGAGGAAAGTGCGCATGGTGACTGTTGTATTTAATCCCGATGCAATTTCTGTGTTTCATCAACACTCTGATAGTCCACAGATTACAGAATGCCACCAGATATGCATCGGAAACTACTACTGCCCTTTCAGGCAACGATCAAAGCGTAGACTGTTTGAGACATACCTCCCGTGGAGGAAAGTGCGCATGGTGAATGTTGTATTCAATCCCGATGCAATTTCTATGTTTCATCAACACTCTGATAGTCCGCAGATTACAGAATGCCACCAGATGTGCATCGGAAGCTACTACTGGTCTTCCAGGTAACGATCAAAGCGTAGACTATTTGAGACATACCTCCTGTGGAGGAAAGTGCGCATGGTGACTGTTTTATTCAATCCCGATGCAATTTCTGTGTTTCATCAACACTCTGATAGTCCACAGATTACAGAATGCCACCATATGTGCATCGGAAACTACTACTGGTCTTCCAGGGAACGATCAAAGGGTGGACTGTTTGAGACATTACTCCCATGGAGGAAAGTGCGCATGGTGATTGTTGTATTCAATCCCGATGCAATTTCTGTGTTTCATCAACACTCAATTAGTCCACAGATTTCAGAATGCCTCCAGATGTGCATCGGAAACTAGTACTGGTCTTCTAGGGAACGATCAAAGGATAGACCGATTGAGACATTACTCCCATGGAGGAGAGTGCACATGGTGATTGTTGTATTTAATCCCGATGCAATTTCTGTGTTTCATCAACACTCTGATAGTCCACAGATTACAGAATGCCTTCAGATGTGCATTGGAAACTACCACTGGTCTTCCAGGCAAAGATGAAAGCGTAGACTATTTGAGACATTACTAACATGGAGGAAAGTGCGCATGGTGACTGTTGTATTCAATTCCGATGCAATTTCTGTGTTTCATCAACACTTTGAAGGTCCACAGATTACAGCATGCCTCCAGATGTGCATCGGAAACTACTACTGGTCTTCCAAGGAACGATCAAAGCTTAGACTCTTTGAGACATTCCTCCCGTGGAGGAAAGTGGGATGGTGAGTGTTGTATTCAATCCCGATGCAATTTCTGTGTTTCATCAACACTCTGATAGTCCACGGATTACAAAATGCCACCAGATGTGCATCGGAAACTACTACTGGTCTTCCAATGAACGCCAAAGCGTAGACTGTTTGAGACATTACTCCTGTGGAGGAAAGTGCGCATGGTGACTGTTGTATTCAATCCCCATGCAATTTCTGTGTTTCATCAACACTCTGATAGTCCACAGATTACAGAATGCCTCCAGATGTGCATTGGGAACTACCACTTGTCTTCCAGGGAACGATCAAAGCGTAGACTGTTTGAGACATTGCTCCTGTGGAGGAAAGTGCCCATGGTGACTGTTGTATTCAATCCCGATGCAATTTCTGTGTTTCATCAACACTCCGATAGTCCACAGATTACAGAATGCCTCCAGATGTTCATCGGAAACTACTACTGGTCTTCCAGGAAACGAATAAAGCGTAGACTCTCTGAGACATTACTCCCATGGAGGAAAGTGCACATGGTGACTGTTGTATTCAATCCCGATGCAATTTCTGTGTTTCATCAACACTCTGATAGTCCACAGATAACAGAATGCCACCAGATGTGCATCGGAAACTACTACTGGTCTTCCAGGTAACGATCAAAGCATAGACTCATTGAGACATAACTCCCGTGGAGGAAAGTGCGCATGGTGACTGTTGTATTCAATCCCTATGCAAATTCTGTGTTTCATCAACACTCTTATAGTCCACAGATTACAGAATGCCTCCATATGTGCATCGGAAACTACCACTGGTCTTCCAGGGAACAATCAAAACGTAGGCTGTTTGAGACATTACTCCCATGGAGGAAACTGCGCATGGTGACTGTTGTATTCAATCCCGATGCAATTTCTGTGTTTCATCAACACCCAATTAGTCCACAGATTTCAGAATGCCTCCAGATGTACATCGGAAACTACTACTGGTCTTCTAGGGAACGATCAAAGCGTAGACTGTTTGAGACATTACTCCATTGGAGGAGAGTGCACATGGTGACTGTTGTATTTAATACCGATGCAATATCTGTGTTTCATCAACACACTGATAGTCCACAGATTACAGAATGCCTCCAGATGTGCATTGGAAACTACCACTGGTCTTCCAGGCAGCGATGAAAGCGTAGAGAGTTTGAGACATTACTAACACGGAGGCAAGTGCGCATGGTGACTGTTGTATTCAATCCCAATGCAATTTCTGTGTTTCATCAACACTTTGAAGGTCCACAGATTAAGGAATGCATCCAGATGTGCATCGGAAATAACTACTGGTCTTCCAGGGAACGATCAAAGCGTAGACAATTTGAGACATTACTCCCATGGAGGAAAGTGCGCATGGTGACTGTTGTATTCAATCCCGATGCAATTTCTGTGTTTCATCAACACTCTGATAGTCCACAGATTAAGGAATGCCACCAGATGTGCATCGGAAACTACATCTGGTCTTAAAGGGATCAATCAAAGCGTAGACTGTTTGAGACATTACTCCCGTGGATGAAAGTGCGCATGGCGACTGTTGTATTCACCCCGATGCAATCTCTGTGTTTCATCAACACACTGATAGTCCACAGATTACAGAATGCATCCAGATGTGCATCGGAAACTACTACTGGTCTTCCAGGGAACAATCAGAGCGTAGAGTGTTTGAGACATTACTCCCATGAAGGGAAGTGAGCATGGTGACTGTTGTATTCAATCCCGATGCAATTTCTGTGTTTCATCAACACTCTGATAGTCCACAGATTAAGGAATGCCACCAGATGTGCATCGGAAACTACTACTGGTCTTCCAGGGAACGATCAAAGCGTAGACAATTTGAGACATTACTCCCATGCAGGAAAGTGCGCATGGTGACTGTTGTATTCAATCCCGATGCAATTTCTGTGTTTCATCAACACTCTGATAGTCCACAGATTAAGGAATGCCACCAGATGTGCATCGGAAACTACATCTGGTCTTAAAGGGAACAATCAAAGCGTAGACTGTTTGAGACATTACTCCCGTGGAGGAAAGTGCGCATGGTGACTGATGTATTCACCCCGATGCAATCTCTGTGTTTCATCAACACAATGATAGTCCACAGATTACAGAATGCATCCAGATGTGCATCGGAAACTACTACTGGTCTTCCAGGGAACGATCAAAGCGTAGACTGTTTGTGACATTACTCCCGTGGCGGAAAGTGCGCATGGTGAGTGTTGTATTCAATCCCGATGCAATTTCTGTGTTTCATCAACACTCTGATAGTCCACAGACTACAGAATGCCACCAGATGTGCATCGGAAACTACTACTGATCTTCCAGGGGACGATCAAAGGGTGGACTGTTACAGACATTACTCCCAAGGAGGAAAGTGCGCATGGTGACTGTTGTATTCAATCCCGATGCAATTTCGGTGTTTCATCAAAACTGATAGTCCACAGATTACAGAATGCCTCCAGATGTGCATCGGAAACTACTACTGGTCTTCCAGGGGACGATCAAATCTTAAACTCTTTGAGACATTACTCCCTTATAGGAAGGTGCTAGGTGTCTGTTGTATTCAATCACGATGCAATTTCTGTGTTTCATCAACACTCTGATACTCCACAGATTACAGAATGCCTCCAGATGTGCATCGGAAACTACTACTCGTCTTCCAGGGAACGATCCAAGCGTAGACTGTTAGAGACATTACTCCCATAAAGGGAAGTGCGCAAGGTGACTGTTGTATTCAATCCCGATGCAATTTCTGTGCTATATCAACACTCTGATAGTCCACAGATTACAGAATGCCTCCTGATCTGCATCGGAAACTACTACTGGCCTTACACGGAACGATCAAAGCATAAACTGTTAGAGACATTACTCCCATGGAGGGAAGTGCGCATGGTGACTGTTGTATCCAATCCCGATGCAATTTCTGTGTTTAATCAAAACTGATAGTCCACAGATTACAGAATGTCTCCAGATGTGCATCGGAAACTACTACTGGTCTTCCAGCGAACGATCAAAGCGTAGACTGTTTGAGACATTATTCCCATGGAGGAAAGTGCGCATGGTGACTGTTGTATTTAATCCCGTGCAATTTCTGAGTTTCATCAACACTCTGATGGTCCACAGATTACAGAACGCCTCCAGATGTGCATCGGAAACTACTACTGGTCTTCCAGCGAACGATCAAAGCGTAGACTGTTTGAGACATTACTCCCATGGAGGAAAGTGCGCATGGTGACTGTTGTATTTAATCCCGATGCAATTTCTGTGTTTCATCAACACTCTGATAGTCCACAGATTACAGAATGCCACCAGATATGCATCGGAAACTACTACTGCCCTTTCAGGCAACGATCAAAGCGTAGACTGTTTGAGACATACCTCCCGTGGAGGAAAGTGCGCATGGTGAATGTTGTATTCAATCCCGATGCAATTTCTATGTTTCATCAACACTCTGATAGTCCGCAGATTACAGAATGCCACCAGATGTGCATCGGAAGCTACTACTGGTCTTCCAGGTAACGATCAAAGCGTAGACTATTTGAGACATACCTCCTGTGGAGGAAAGTGCGCATGGTGACTGTTTTATTCAATCCCGATGCAATTTCTGTGTTTCATCAACACTCTGATAGTCCACAGATTACAGAATGCCACCATATGTGCATCGGAAACTACTACTGGTCTTCCAGGGAACGATCAAAGGGTGGACTGTTTGAGACATTACTCCCATGGAGGAAAGTGCGCATGGTGATTGTTGTATTCAATCCCGATGCAATTTCTGTGTTTCATCAACACTCAATTAGTCCACAGATTTCAGAATGCCTCCAGATGTGCATCGGAAACTAGTACTGGTCTTCTAGGGAACGATCAAAGGATAGACCGATTGAGACATTACTCCCATGGAGGAGAGTGCACATGGTGATTGTTGTATTTAATCCCGATGCAATTTCTGTGTTTCATCAACACTCTGATAGTCCACAGATTACAGAATGCCTTCAGATGTGCATTGGAAACTACCACTGGTCTTCCAGGCAAAGATGAAAGCGTAGACTATTTGAGACATTACTAACATGGAGGAAAGTGCGCATGGTGACTGTTGTATTCAATTCCGATGCAATTTCTGTGTTTCATCAACACTTTGAAGGTCCACAGATTACAGCATGCCTCCAGATGTGCATCGGAAACTACTACTGGTCTTCCAAGGAACGATCAAATCTTAGACTCTTTGAGACATTCCTCCCGTGGAGGAAAGTGGGATGGTGAGTGTTGTATTCAATCCCGATGCAATTTCTGTGTTTCATCAACACTCTGATAGTCCACGGATTACAAAATGCCACCAGATGTGCATCGGAAACTACTACTGGTCTTCCAATGAACGCCAAAGCGTAGACTGTTTGAGACATTACTCCTGTGGAGGAAAGTGCGCATGGTGACTGTTGTATTCAATCCCCATGCAATTTCTGTGTTTCATCAACACTCTGATAGTCCACAGATTACAGAATGCCTCCAGATGTGCATTGGGAACTACCACTTGTCTTCCAGGGAACGATCAAAGCGTAGACTGTTTGAGACATTGCTCCTGTGGAGGAAAGTGCCCATGGTGACTGTTGTATTCAATCCCGATGCAATTTCTGTGTTTCATCAACACTCCGATAGTCCACAGATTACAGAATGCCTCCAGATGTTCATCGGAAACTACTACTGGTCTTCCAGGAAACGAATAAAGCGTAGACTCTCTGAGACATTACTCCCATGGAGGAAAGTGCACATGGTGACTGTTGTATTCAATCCCGATGCAATTTCTGTGTTTCATCAACACTCTGATAGTCCACAGATTACAGAATGCCACCAGATGTGCATCGGAAACTACTACTGGTCTTCCAGGTAACGATCAAAGCATAGACTCATTGAGACATAACTCCCGTGGAGGAAAGTGCGCATGGTGACTGTTGTATTCAATCCCTATGCAAATTCTGTGTTTCATCAACACTCTTATAGTCCACAGATTACAGAATGCCTCCATATGTGCATCGGAAACTACCACTGGTCTTCCAGGGAACAATCAAAACGTAGGCTGTTTGAGACATTACTCCCATGGAGGAAACTGCGCATGGTGACTGTTGTATTCAATCCCGATGCAATTTCTGTGTTTCATCAACACCCAATTAGTCCACAGATTTCAGAATGCCTCCAGATGTACATCGGAAACTACTACTGGTCTTCTAGGGAACGATCAAAGCGTAGACTGTTTGAGACATTACTCCATTGGAGGAGAGTGCACATGGTGACTGTTGTATTTAATACCGATGCAATATCTGTGTTTCATCAACACACTGATAGTCCACAGATTACAGAATGCCTCCAGATGTGCATTGGAAACTACCACTGGTCTTCCAGGCAACGATGAAAGCGTAGAGAGTTTGAGACATTACTAACACGGAGGCAAGTGCGCATGGTGACTGTTGTATTCAATCCCAATGCAATTTCTGTGTTTCATCAACACTTTGAAGGTCCACAGATTAAGGAATGCATCCAGATGTGCATCGGAAATAACTACTGGTCTTCCAGGGAACGATCAAAGCGTAGACAATTTGAGACATTACTCCCATGGAGGAAAGTGCGCATGGTGACTGTTGTATTCAATCCCGATGCAATTTCTGTGTTTCATCAACACTCTGATAGTCCACAGATTAAGGAATGCCACCAGATGTGCATCGGAAACTACATCTGGTCTTAAAGGGATCAATCAAAGCGTAGACTGTTTGAGACATTACTCCCGTGGATGAAAGTGCGCATGGCGACTGTTGTATTCACCCCGATGCAATCTCTGTGTTTCATCAACACACTGATAGTCCACAGATTACAGAATGCATCCAGATGTGCATCGGAAACTACTACTGGTCTTCCAGGGAACAATCAGAGCGTAGAGTGTTTGAGACATTACTCCCATGAAGGGAAGTGAGCATGGTGACTGTTGTATTCAATCCCGATGCAATTTCTGTGTTTCATCAACACTCTGATAGTCCACAGATTATAGAATGCCTTCAGATGTGCATCGGAAACTACTACTGGTCTTCCTGGGAACGATCAAAGCGTAGACTGTTTGAGACATTATTCCCATGAAGGAAAGAGCGCATGGTGACTGTTGTATTATATGCCGATGCAATTTCTGTGTTTCATCAACACTCTGATAGTCCACAGATTACAGAATGCGCCCAGATGTGTTACGGAAACTGCTACTGGTCTTCAAGGGAACGATCAAAGCGTAAACTCTTTCAGACATTACTCCAATATAGGGAAGTGCGCATGGTGACTGTTGTATTCAATCCCGATGCAATTTCTGTGTTTCATCAACACTGTGATTGTCCACAGATTACAGAAAGCCTCCAGATGTGCTACGGAAAGTACTACTGGTCTTCCAGGGAACGATCAAAGCGTAGACTGTTAGAGACATTACTCCCATGGAGGAGAGTGCGCATGGTGACTGTTGTATTCAATCCCGATTCAATTTCTGTGTTTCATCAACACTCTGATAGTCCACAAATTACAGAATGCCTCCAGATGTGCATCGGAAACTACTACTGGTCTTCCAGGGAACGATCAAAGCGTATACTGTTTGAGACATTACTCCCATGAAGGAAACTGCGCATGGTGACTGTTGTATTCAATCCCGATGCAATTTCTGTGTTTTATCAACACTCTGATAGTCCACAGATTACAGAATGCCTCCAGATGTGAATCGGTAACTACTACTAGTCTTCCAGGTTATGGTCAAAGCGTAGACTGTTAGAGACATTACTCCCATGGAGGAAAGTGCGCATGGCGACTGTTGTATTCAATCCCGATACAATTTCTGTGTTTCATCAACACTCTGATAGTCCACAGATTACAGAATGCCTCCAGATGTTCGTCGGAAACCACTACTGGTCTTCCAGGGAACGATCAAAGCGGCGACTGTTTGAGAATTACTCCCATGGAGGAAAGGTCGCATTGGTGACTGTTGTATTCAATACCGATACACTTTCTGTGTTTCATCAACACCCGGATAGACCACAGATTACAGAATGCTTCCAGATGTGCATCGGAAACTACTACTGGTCTTCAGGGAACGATAAAATCGATAACAGTTTGAGACATTACTCCCATGGAGGAAAGTGCGCATGGTGACTGTTGTATTCAATCCCGATGTAATTTCTGTGTTTCATCAACACTCTGATAGTCCACAGGTTACAGAATGCCTCCAGAGGTGCATCGGAAACTACTGCTGTTCCTCCAGGGAACGATCAATGCGTAGACTGTTTGAGACATTACTCCCATGGAGGAAAGTGCGCATGGTGACTGTTGTATTCAATCCCGATTCAAATTCTGTGTTTCATCAACACATTGAAGGTCCACAGATTACAGAATGCCTCAAGATGTTCATCGGAAACTACTATTGGTCTTCCAGGGAACGATCAAAGCGTAGACTGAGATATTACTCCCATGGAGGAAAGTGCGCATGGTTACTGTTGTATTTAATCCTGATGCAATTTCTATGTTTCAACAACACTCTGATAGTCCACAGATTACAGAATGCCACCAGATGTGCATCGGAAACTACTACTGGTCTTCCAGCGAACGATCAAAGCTTAGACTGTTTGAGAATTACTCCCTTGGAGGAAAGTTCGCATGGTGACTGTTGGATTCAATCCCGATGCAATTTCTGTGTTTCATGAACACTCTGATACTCCACGGATTACAGAATGCCTCCAGATGTCCATCGGAAACTACTACTGGTCTTTCAGGGAACGATCAAATCGTAGACTGTATGAGACATTACTCCCATGGAAGAAAGTGCGCATGGTGACTGTTGTATTCAATCCCGATGCAATTTCTGTGTTTCATCAACACTCTGATAGTCCACAGATTATGGAATGCCTACAGATGTGCATCGGAAACTACTACTGGTCTTCCTGGGAACGATCAAAGCGTAGACTGTTTGAGGCATTATTCCCATGAAGGAAAGAGCGCATGGTGACTGTTGTATTATATCCCGATGCAATTTCTGTGTTTCATCAACATTCTGATAGTCCACAGATTACAGAATGCCACCAGACGTGCATCGGTAACTACTACTGGTCTTCCAGGGAACGATCAAAGCGTAGACTGTTTGAGACATTACACCTGTATAGGAAAGTGCGCATGGTGACTGTTGTATTCAATTCCGATTCAATTTCTGTGTTTCATCAACACTCTGATAGTCCAGAGGGCTTACAGAACGCCACCAGATGTGCATCGGAAACTACTACTGGTCTTCCAAGGAACGATCAAAGCGTAGACCGTTTCAGACATTACTCCCATGGAGGAAAGTGCGGATGGTGACTGTTCTATTCAATCTAGATGCAATTTCTGTGTATCATCATCACTCTGATAGCCAACAGATTACAGAATGCATCCAGATGTGCATCGTAAACTACTAATGGTCTTCCAGGGAACGATCAAAGCGTATACTGTTTGAGACATTACTCCCATGGAGGAAGGTTCGCATGGTGGCTGTAAGATTCAATCCCGATGCAATTTCTGTGTTTCATGAACACTCTGATACTCCACAGATTACAGAATGCCTCAGATGTGCATCGGAAACTACTACTGGTCTTCCAGGGAACGATCAAATCGTAGACTGTTTGAGACATTACTCCCATGGAAGAAAGTGCGCATGGTGACTGTTGTATTCAACCCCGATGCAATTTCTGTGTTTTATCAACACTCTGATAGTCCACAGATAACAGAATTCCTCCAGATGTGCACCGGAAACTACTACTGGTCTTCCAGGGAACAATCAGAGCGTAGAGTGTTTGAGACATTACTCCCATGAAGGGAAGTGAGCATGGTGACTGTTGTATTCAATCCCGATGCAATTTCTGTGTTTCATCAACACTCTGATAGTCCACAGATTATAGAATGCCTTCAGATGTGCATCGGAAACTACTACTGGTCTTCCTGGGAACGATCAAAGCTTAGACTGTTTGAGACATTATTCCCATGAAGGAAAGAGCGCATGGTGACTGTTGTATTATATCCCGATGCAATTTCTGTGTTTCATCAACATTCTGATAGTTCACAGATTACAGAATGCCACCAGACGTGCATCGGAAACTACTAGTGGTCTTCCAGGGAACGATCAAAGCGTAGACAGTTTTAGACATCACTCCTGTGGAGGAAAGTGCGCATGGTGACTGTTGTATTCAATTCCGATTCAATTTCTGTGATTCATCAACACTCTGATAGTCCAGAGACTACAGAACGCCACCAGATGTGCATCGGAAAATACTACTGGTCTTCCAGGGAACGATCAAAGCGTAGACCGTTTCAGACATTACTCCCATGGAGGAAAGTGCGGATGGTGACTGTTGTATGCAATCTGGATGCAATTTCTGTGTATCATCATCACTCTGATAGTCCACAGATTACAGAAAGCCTCCAGATGTGGTACGGAAAGTACTACTGGTCTTCCAGGGAACGGTCAAAGCGTAGACTGTTAGAGACATTACTCCCATGGAGGAGAGTGCGAATGGTGACTGTTGTATTCAATCCCGATGCAATTTCTGTGTTTCATCAACACTCTGATAGTCCACAGATTACAGAATGCGCCCAGATGTGTTACGGAAACTGCTACTGGTCTTCAAGGGAACGATCAAAGCGTAAACTCTTTCAGACATTACTCTAATATAGGGAAGTGCGCATGGTGACTGTTTTATTCAATCCCGATGCAATTTCTGTGTTTCATCAACACTGTGATTGTCCACAGATTACAGAAAGCCTCCAGATGTGCTACGGGAAGTACTACTGGTCTTCCAGGGAACGATCAAAGCGTAGACTGTTAGAGACATAACTCCCATGGAGGAGAGTGCGCATGGTGACTGTTGTATTCAATCCCGATTCAATTTCTGTGTTTCATCAACACTCTGATAGTCCACAAATTACAGAATGCCTCCAGATGTGCATCGGAAACTACTACTGGTCTTCCAGGGAACGATCAAAGCGTATACTGTTTGAGACATTACTCCCATGAAGGAAACTGCGCATGGTGACTGTTGTATTCAATCCCGATGCAATTTCTGTGTTTCATCAACACTCTGATAGTCCACAGATTACAGAACGCCTCCAGATGTGCATCGGAAACCACTTCTGGTCTTCCATGGAACGATCAAAGCGTAGACTGTTTGAGACATTACTCCCATGGAGGAAAGTGCGCATGGTGACTGTTGTATTCAATCCCGATGCAATTTCTGTGTTTCATCAACACTCTGATAGTCCACAGATTACAGAATGCCTCCAGATGTGAATCGGTAACTACTACTAGTCTTCCAGGTTATGGTCAAAGCGTAGACTGTTAGAGACATTACTCCCATGGAGGAAAGTGCGCATGGCGACTGTTGTATTCAATCCCGATACAATTTCTGTGTTTCATCAACACTCTGATAGTCCACAGATTACAGAATGCCTCCAGATGTTCGTCGGAAACCACTACTGGTCTTCCAGGGAACGATCAAAGCGGCGACTGTTTGAGAATTACTCCCATGGAGTAAATTCCCATGGTGACTGTTGTATTCAATCCCGATGCAATTTGTGTGTTTGATCAACACTCTGATACTCCACAGATTACAGAATGCCTCATGATGTGCATCGGAAACTACTACAGGTATTCCAGGGAACGATCAAAGCGTAGAGTGTTTGAGACATTACTCCCATGAAGGAAAGTGAGCACGGTGACTATTGTATTCAATCCCGATGCAATTTCTGTGTTTCATCAACACTCTGATAGTCAACAGATTACAGAATGCCTCCAGATGTGCATCGGAAGCTACTAATGGTCTTCCAGGGAACGATCAAAGCGTAGACTGTTTGAGACATTACTCCCGTGGAGGAAAGTGCGCATGGTGACTGTTGTATTCAATCCCGATGCAATTTCTGTGTTTCATCAAAACTCTGATAGTCCACAAATTACAGAATGCCTCCAGATGTGCATCGGAAACTACTACTGGTCTTCAAGGGAACGATCAAAGCGTAAACTCTTTTAGACATTATTCCAATATAGGGAAGTGCGCATGGTGACTGTTGTATTCAATCCAGATGCAATTTCTGTGTTTCATCAACACTCTGATTTGCCACAGATTATAGAATGCCTTCAGATGTGCATCGGAAACTACTACTGGTCTTCCTGGGAACGATCAAAGCGTAGACTGTTTGAGACATTATTCCCATGAAGGAAAGAGCGCATGGTGACTGTTGTATTGTATCCCGATGCAATTTCTGTGTTTCATCAACATTCTCATAGTCCACAGGTTACAGAATGCCACCAGACGTGCATCGGAAACTACTAGTGGTCTTCCAGGGAACGATCAAAGCGTAGACTGTTTGAGACATTACTCCTGTGGAGGAAAGTGCGCATGGTGACTGTTGTATTCAATCACGATGCAATTTCTGTGTTTCATCAACACCCTGATAGTCCAGAGAGTACAGAATGCCACCATATGTTCATCGGAAACTACTACTGGTCTTCCAGGGAGCGATCAATGCGTATACTGTTAGAGACATTACTCTCATGGAGGAAAGTGCGCATTGTGACTGTGGTATTCAATCCCGATGCAATTTCTTTGTTTCATCAACACTGCGATAGTCCACAGATTACACAATGCCACCAGATGTGCATCGGAAACTACTACTGGTCTTCCGGGGAACGATCAAAGCGTAGACTGTTTGAGACATTACTCCCGTGGAGGAAAGTGCGCATGGTGACTGTTGTATTCATTCCCGATGCAATTTCTGTGTTTCATCAACACTCTGATAGTCCACAGTTTACAGAATGCCACCAGATGTGCATCGGAAACTACTACTGGTCTTCCAGGGAACGATCAAAGCGTAGACTGTTTGAGAATTACTCCCATGGAGGATAGTTCGCATGGTGACTGTTGTATTCAATCCCGATGCAATTTCTGTGTTTCATCAACACTCTGATAGTCCACAGTTTACAGAATGCCACCAGATGTGCATCGAAAAGTACTACTGGTCTTCCACGGAACGATCAAAGAGTAGACTGTTTGAGACATTACTCCCATGGAGGAAAGTGCACATGGTGACTGTTGTATTCAATCCCGATGCAAATTCTGTGTTTCATCAACACTCTGATAGTCCACAGATTACGGAAAGCCTCCAGATGTGCTACGGAAAGTACTACTGGTCTTCCAGGGAACGATCAAAGCGTAGACTGTTAGAGACATTACTCCCATGGAGGAGAGTGCGCATGGTGACTGTTGTATTCAATCCCGATGCAAATTCTGTGTTTCATCAAACCCTGATAGTCCACAGATTAAAGAATGCCTCCAGATGTGCATCGGAAACTACTACTGGTCTTCAAGGGAACGATCAAATCGTAAACACTTTTAGACATTACTCCAATATAGGGAAGTGCGCATGGTGACTGTTGTATTCAATCCCGATGCAATTTCTGTGTTTCATCAACACTCTGATTGGCCACAGATTATAGAATGCCTTCAGATGTGCATCGGAAACTACTACTGGTCTTCCTGGGAAGGATCAAAGCGTAGACTCTTTGAGACATTATTCCCATGAAGGAAAGAGCGCATGGTGACTGTTGTATTATATCCCGATGCAATTTCTGTGTTTCATCAACATCCTGATAGTCCACAGATTACAGAATGCCACAAGACGTGCATCTGAAACTACTAGTGGTCTTCCAGGGAACGATCAAAGCGTAGACGGTTTGAGACATTACTCCTGTTGAGGAAAGTGCGCATGGTGACTGTTGTATTCAATCCCGATGCAATTTCTGTGATTCATCAACACTCTGATAGTCCAGAGACTACAGAATGCCACCAGATGTGCATCGGAAACTACTACTTGTCTTCCAGGGAACGATCAAAGCGTAAACTGTTTGAGACATACTCCCATGGAATAAAGTGCGCATGGTGACTGTTGTATTCAATTCCGATTCAATTTCTGTGTTTCATCAACACTCTGATAGACCACAGATTACAGAATACCACCAGATGAGCATCGGAAACTACTACTGGTCTTCCAGGGAACGATCAAAGCGTAAACTGTTTGAGACATTACTCCCATGGAGGAAAGTGCGCATTGTGACTGTTGCATTCAACCCGATGCAATTTCTTTGTTTCATCAACACTGCGATAGTCAACAGATTACACAATGCCACCAGATGTGCATCGGAAACTACTACTGGTCTTCCGGGGAACGATCAAAGCGTAGACTGTTTGAGACATTACTCCCGTGGAGGAAAGTGCGCATGGTGACTGTTGTATTCATTCCCGATGCAATTTCTGTGTTTCATCAACACTCTGATAGTCCACAGTTTACAGAATGCCACCAGATGTGCATCGGAAACTACTACTGGTCTTCCAGGGAACGATCAAAGCGTAGACTGTTTGAGAATTACTCCCATGGAGGATAGTTCGCATGGTGACTGTTGTATTCAATCCCGATGCAATTTCTGTGTTTCATCAACACTCTGATAGTCCACAGATTACAGAATGCCTCCAGATGTGCATCGGTAACTACTACTGGTCTTCCAGGTTATGGTCAAAACGTAGACTGTTAGAGACATTACTCCCATGGAGGAAAGTGAGCATGGCGACTGTTGTATTCAATCCCGATACAATTTCTGTGTTTCATCAACACTGTGATAGTCCACAGATTACAGAATGCCTCTAGATGTTCGTCGGAAACCACTACTGGTCTTCCAGGGAACGATCAAATCGTAGACTGTTTGAGAATTACTCCCATGGAAGAAAGTGCGCATGGTGACTGTTGTATTCAATCCCGATGCAATTTCTGGGATTCATCAACACTCTGATAGTCCACAGATTACAGAATGCCTCCAGATGTGCATCGGAAACTACAAATGGTCTTCCAGAGAACGATCAAAGCGTAGACTGTTTGAGACATTACTCCCATGGAGGAAAGTGCGCATGAAGACTGTTGAATTCAATTCCGATGCAATTTCTGTGTTTCACCATCACTCTGATAGTCAACAGACTACGGAAAGCTCCAGATGTGCATCGGAAAGTACTACTGGTCTTCCACGGAACGATCAAAGAGTAGACTGTTTGAGACATTACTCCCATGGAGGAAAGTGCACATGGTGACTGTTGTATTCAATCCCGATGCAAATTCTGTGTTTCATCAACACTCTGATAGTCCACAGATTACGGAAAGCCTCCAGATGTGCTACGGAAAGTACTACTGGTCTCCCAGGGAACGATCAAAGCGTAGACTGTTAGAGACATTACTCCCATGGAGGAGAGTGCGCATGGTTACTGTTGTATTCAATCCCGATGCAATTTCTGTGTTTCATCAAAACTCTGATAGTCCATAGATTACAGAATGCTCCCAGATATGCATCGGAAACTACTACTGGTCTTCAAGGGAACGATCAAAGCGTAAACTCTTTTAGACTTTACTCCAATATAGGGAAGTGCGCATGGTGACTGTTGAATTCAATCCCGATGCAATATCTGTGTTTCATCAACACACTGATTGTCCACAGATTACAGAATGCCTTCAGATGTGCATCGGAAAGTACTACTGGTCTTCCTGGGAACGATCAAAGAGTAGAGTGTTTGAGACATTACTCCCGTGGAGGAAAGTGCGCATGGTGACTGTTGTATTCAATCCCGATGCAATTTTTGTGTTTCATCAGCACTCTGATAGTCCACAGATTACAGAATGCGCCCAGATGTGCGTCGGAAACTACTACTGGTCTTCAAGGGAACGATCAAAGCGTAAACTCTTTTAGACATTACTCCAATATAGGGAAGTGCGCGTGGTGACTGTTGTATTCAATCCCGATACAATTTCTGTGTTTCATCAACACTCTGATAGTCCACAGATTACAGAATGCCTCCAGATGTTCGTCGGAAACCACTACTGGTCTTCCAGGGAACGATCAAATGGTAGACTGTTTGAGAATTACTCCCATGGATGAAAGTGCGCATGGTGACTGTTGTATTCAATCCCGATGCAATTTCTATGATTCATCAACACTCTGATAGTCCACAGATTACAGAATGCCTCATGATGTGCATCGGAAACTACTACTGGTCTTCCAGGGAGCGATCAATGCGTAGACTGTTAGAGACATTACTCCCATGGAGGAAAGTGCGCATTGTGACTGTTGTATTCAATCCCGATGCAATTTCTGTGTTTCATCAACACTGTGATAGTCCACAGATTACAGAATGCCACCAGATGTGCATCGGAAACTACTACTGGTCTTCCGGGGAACGATCAAAGCGTAGACTGTTTGAGACATTACTCCTGTGGAGGAAAGTGCGCATGGTGACTGTTGTATTCATTCCCGATGCAATTTCTGTGTTTCATCAACACTCTGATAGTCCACAGTTTACAGAATGCCACCAGATGTGCATCGGAAACTACTACTGGTCTTCCAGGGAACGATCAAAGCGTAGACTGTTTGAGACATTACTCCTGTTGAGGAAAGTGCGCATGGTGACTGTTGTATTCAATCCCGATGCATTTTCTGTGTTTCATCAACACTCTGATAGTCCAGAGACTAAAGAATACCACCAGATGTGCATCGGAAACTACCACTTGTCTTCCAGGGAACGATCAAAGCGTAAACTGTATGAGACATTACTCTCATGGAGGAAAGTGCGCATCGTGACTGTTGTATTCAATTCCGATTCAACTTCTGTGTTTCATCAACACTCTGATAGACCACAGATAACAGAATACCACCAGATGTGCATCGGAAACTACTACTGGTCCTCCAAGGAACGATCAAAGCGTAGACTGTTTCAGACATTACTCCCATGGAGGAAAGTGCGCATGGTGACTGTTGTATTCAATCTAGATGCAATATCTGTGTATCATCAACACTCTGATAGTCCACAGATCACAGAATGCGCCCAGATGTGCATCGGAAACTACTACTGGTCTTCAAGGGAACGATCAAAGCGTAGACTGTTTGAGACATTACTCCCATGGAGGAAACTGCTCATGGAGAATGTTGTATTCAATACCGATGCAATTTCTGTGTTTCATCAACACTCTGATAGTCCACAGATAACAGAATTCCTCCAGATGTGCACCGGAAACTACAACTGGTCTTCCACGGAACGATCAAAGCGTAGACTGTTAGAGACATTACTCCCATGGTTGAAAGTGCGCATGGTGACTGTTGTATTCAATCCCGATGCAATATCTTTGTTTCATCAATACTCTAATAGTCTACATATTACAGAATGCCACTAGATGTGCATCGGAAACTACTACTGGTCATCCAGGGAACGATCAAAGCGTAGACTGAGACATTACTCCCATGGAGGAAACTGCGTATGGAGACTGTTGTATTCAATCCCTAAGCAATTTCTGTGTTTCATCAACACTCTGATAGTCCACAGATTACAGAATGCCTCCAGATGTGCATCGGAAACCAATACTGGTCTTCCAGGGAACGATCAAAGCGTAGACTGTTTGAGACATTACTCCCATGGAGGAAAGTGCACATGGTGACTATTGTGTTCAATCCCGATCCAATTTCTGTGTTTCATCAACACTCTGATAGTCAACAGATTACAGAATGCCTCCAGATGTGCATCGGTAACTACTACTGGTCTTCCAGTTTATGGTCAAAGCGTAGACTGTTAGAGACATTACTCCCATGGAGGAAAGTGCGCATGGCGACTGTTGTTTTCAATCCCGATACAATTTCTGTGTTTCATCAATACTCTGATAGTCCACAGATTACAGAATGCCTCCTGATGTTCGTCGGAAACCACTACTGGTCTTCCAGGGAACGATCAAATCGTAGACTGTTTGAGAATTACTCCCATGGAAGAAAGTGCGCATGGTGACTGTTGTATTCAATCCCGATGCAATTTCTGTAATTCATCAACACTCTGATAGTCCACAGATTACAGAATGCCACCAGATGTGCATCGGAAACTACTACTGGTCTTCCGGGGAACGATCAAAGCGTAGACTGTTTGAGACATTACTCCTGTGGAGGAAAGTGCGCATGGTGACTGTTGTATTCATTCCCGATGCAATTTCTGTGTTTCATCAACACTCTGATAGTCCACAGTTTACAGAATGCCACCAGATGTGCATCGGAAACTACTACTGGTCTTCCAGGGAACGATCAAAGCGTAGACTGTTTGAGACATTACTCCTGTTGAGGAAAGTGCGCATGGCGACTGTTGTATTCAATCCCGATGCAATTTCAGTGTTTCATCAGCACTGTGATAGTCCACAGATTACAGAATGCCACCAGATGTGCATCGGAAACTACTACTGGTCTTCCGGGGAACGATCAAAGCGTAGACTGTTTGAGACATTACTCCTGTGGAGGAAAGTGCGCATGGTGACTGTTGTATTCATTCCCGATGCAATTTCTGTGTTTCATCAACACTCTGATAGTCCACAGTTTACAGAATGCCACCAGATGTGCATCGGAAACTACTACTGGTCTTCCAGGGAACGATCAAAGCGTAGACTGTTTGAGACTACTCCTGTTGAGGAAAGTGCGCATGGTGACTGTTGTATTCAATCCCGATGCATTTTCTGTGTTTCATCAACACTCTGATAGTCCAGAGACTAAAGAATGCCACCAGATGTGCATCGGAAACTACCACTTGTCTTCCAGGGAACGATCAAAGCGTAAACTGTATGAGACATTACTCCCATGGAGGAAAGTACGCATCGTGACTGTTGTATTCAATTCCGATTCAACTTCTGTGTTTCATCAACACTCTGATAGACCACAGATAACAGAATACCACCAGATGTGCATCGGAAACTACTACTGGTCCTCCAAGGAACGATCAAAGCGTAGACGGTTTCAGACATTACTCCCATGGAGGAAAGTGCGCATGGTGACTGTTGTATTCAATCTAGATGCAATATCTGTGTATCATCAACACTCTGATAGTCCACAGATTACAGAATGCGCCCAGATGTGCATCGGAAACTACTACTGGTCTTCAAGGGAACGATCAAAGCGTAGACTGTTTGAGACATTACTCCCATGGAGGAAACTGCTCATGGAGAATGTTGTATTCAATCCAGATGCAATTTCTGTGTTTCATCAACACTCTGATAGTCCACAGATAACAGAATTCCTCCAGATGTGCACCGGAAACTACAACTGGTCTTCCACGGAACGATCAAAGCGTAGACTGTTAGAGACATTACTCCCATGGTTGAAAGTGCGCATGGTGACTGTTGTATACAATCCCGATGCAATTTCTGTGATTCATCAATACTCTAATAGTCTACATATTATAGAATGCCACTAGATGTGCATCGGAAACTACTACTGGTCATCCAGGGAACGATCAAAGCGTAGACTGAGACATTACTCCCATGGAGGAAACTGCGCATGGAGACTGTTGTATTCAATCCCTAAGCAATTTCTGTGTTTCATCAACACTCTGATAGTCCACAGATTACAGAATGCCTCCAGATGTGCATCGGAAACTACTACTGGTCTTCAAGGAAACGATCAAAGCGTAAACTCTTTTAGACATTATTCCAATATAGGGAAGTGCGCATGGAGACTGTTGTATTCAATCTAGATGCAATATCTGTGTATCATCAACACTCTGATAGTCCACAGATTACAGAATGCGCCCAGATGTGCATCGGAAACCAATACTGGTCTTCCAGGGAACGATCAAAGCGTAGACTGTTTGAGACATTACTCCCATGGAGGAAAGTGCACATGGTGACTATTGTGTTCAATCCCGATCCAATTTCTGTGTTTCATCAACACTCTGATAGTCAACAGATTACAGAATGCCTCCAGATGTGCATCGGTAACTACTACTGGTCTTCCAGTTTATGGTCAAAGCGTAGACTGTTAGAGACATTACTCCCATGGAGGAAAGTGCGCATGGCGACTGTTGTTTTCAATCCCGATACAATTTCTGTGTTTCATCAATACTCTGATAGTCCACAGATTACAGAATGCCTCCTGATGTTCGTCGGAAACCACTACTGGTCTTCCAGGGAACGATCAAATCGTAGACTGTTTGAGAATTACTCCCATGGAAGAAAGTGCGCATGGTGACTGTTGTATTCAATCCCGATGCAATTTCTGTAATTCATCAACACTCTGATAGTCCACAGATTACAGAATGCCACCAGATGTGCATCGGAAACTACTACTGGTCTTCCGGGGAACGATCAAAGCGTAGACTGTTTGAGACATTACTCCTGTGGAGGAAAGTGCGCATGGTGACTGTTGTATTCATTCCCGATGCAATTTCTGTGTTTCATCAACACTCTGATAGTCCACAGTTTACAGAATGCCACCAGATGTGCATCGGAAACTACTACTGGTCTTCCAGGGAACGATCAAAGCGTAGACTGTTTGAGACATTACTCCTGTTGAGGAAAGTGCGCATGGTGACTGTTGTATTCAATCCCGATGCAATTTCTGTGTTTCATCAACACTCTGATAGTCCACAGTTTACAGAATGCCTCCAGATGTGCATCGGAAACCACTAATGGTCTTATAGGGAACGATCAAAGCGTAGACTGTTTGAGGCATTACTCCCATGGAGGAAAGTGCGCATGGTGACTGTTGTATTCAATTCCGATGCAATTTTTGTGTTTCATCATCACTCTGATAGTCAACAGAGTACGGAAAGCTACAGATGTGCATCGGAAAGTACTACTGGTCTTCCAGGGAACGATCAAAGAGTAGACTGTTTCAGACATTACTCCCATGGAGGAAAGTGCACATGGTGTCTGTTGTATTCAATCCCGATCCAAATTCTGTGTTTCATCAACACTCTGATGGTCCACAGATTACGGAAAGCCTCCAGATGTGCTACGGAAAGTACTACTGGTCTTGCAGGGAACGATCAAAGCGTAGACTGTTAGAGACATTACTCCCATGGAGGAGAGTGCGCATGGTGACTGTTGTATTCAATCCCGATGCAATTTCTGTGTTTCATCAAAACTCTGATAGTCCACAGATTACAGAATGCCTCCAGATGTGCATCGGAAACTACTACTGGTCTTCAAGGAAACGATCAAAGCGTAAACTCTTTTAGACATTATTCCAATATAGGGAAGTGCGCATGGAGACTGTTGTATTCAATCCCGATGCAATTTCTGTGTTTCATCAACACTCTGATTGGCCAAAGATTATAGAATGCCTTCAGATGTGCATCGGAAACTACTACTGGTCTTCCTGGGAACGATCAAAGCGTAGACTGTTTGAGACATTATTCCCATGAAGGAAAGAGCGCATGGTGACTGTTGTATTATATCCCGATGCAATTTCTGTGTTTCATCAACATTCTGATAGTCCACAGGTTACAGAATGCCACCAGACGTGCATCGGAAACTACTAGTGGTCTTCCAGGGAACGATCAAAGCGTAGACTGTTTGAGACATTACTCCTGTGGAGGAAAGTGCGCATGGTGACTGTTGTATTCAATCCCGATGCAATTTCTGTGTTTCATCAACACTCTGATAGTCCAGAGACTACAGAATGCCACCAGATGTGCATCGGAAACTACTACTTGTCTTCCAGGGAACGATCAAAGCGTAGACTGTTTGAGACATTACTCCCATGGAGGAAAGTGCGCATCGTGACTGTTGTATTCAATTCCGATTCAATTTCTGTGTTTCATCAACACTATGATAGTCCAGAGACTACAGAACGCCACCAGATGTGCATCGGAAACTACTACTGGTCTTCCTGGGAACGATCAAAGCGTAGACTGTTTGAGACATTATTCCCATGAAGGAAAGAGCGCATGGTGACTGTTGTATTATATCCCGATGCAATTTCTGTGTTTCATCAACACTCTGATAGTCCACAGATTACAGAATGCCTCCAGATGTGCATCGGTAACTACTACTGGTCTTCCAGGTTATGGTCAAAACGTAGACTGTTAGAGACATTACTCCCATGGAGGAAAGTGAGCATGGCGACTGTTGTATTCAATCCCGATACAATTTCTGTGTTTCATCAACACTCTGATAGTCCACAGATTACAGAATGCCTCTAGATGTTCGTCGGAAACCACTACTGGTCTTCCAGGGAACGATCAAATCGTAGACTGTTTGAGAATTACTCCCATGGAAGAAAGTGCGCATGGTGACTGTTGTATTCAATCCCGATGCAATTTCTGTGTTTCATCAACACTCTGATAGTCCACAGATTACAGAATGCCTCCAGATGTGCATCGGAAACTACAAATGGTCTTCCAGGGAACGATCAAAGCGTAGACTGTTTGAGACATTACTCCCATGGAGGAAAGTGCGCATGAAGACTGTTGAATTCAATTCCGATGCAATTTCTGTGTTTCATCATCACTCTGATAGTCAACAGACTATGGAAAGCTCCAGATGTGCATCGGAAAGTACTACTGGTCTTCCACGGAACGATCAAAGAGTAGACTGTTTGAGACATTACTCCCATGGAGGAAAGTGCACATGGTGACTGTTGTATTCAATCCCGATGCAAATTCTGTGTTTCATCAACACTCTGATAGTCCACAGATTACGGAAAGCCTCCAGATGTGCTACGGAAAGTACTACTGGTCTCCCAGGGAACGATCAAAGCGTAGACTGTTAGAGACATTACTCCCATGGAGGAGAGTGCGCATGGTTACTGTTGTATTCAATCCCGATGCAATTTCTGTGTTTCATCAAAACTCTGATAGTCCACAGATTACAGAATGCGCCCAGATGTGCATCGGAAACTACTACTGGTCTTCAAGGGAACGATCAAAGCGTAAACTCTTTTAGACATTACTCCAATATAGGGAAGTGCGCGTGGTGACTGTTGTATTCAATCCCGATACAATTTCTGTGTTTCATCAACACTCTGATAGTCCACAGATTACAGAATGCCTCCAGATGTTCGTCGGAAACCACTACTGGTCTTCCAGGGAACGATCAAATGGTAGACTGTTTGAGAATTACTCCCATGGATGAAAGTGCGCATGGTGACTGTTGTATTCAATCCCGATGCAATTTCTGTGATTCATCAACACTCTGATAGTCCACAGATTACAGAATGCCTCATGATGTGCATCGGAAACTACTACTGGTCTTCCAGGGAGCGATCAATGCGTAGACTGTTAGAGACATTACTCCCATGGAGGAAAGTGCGCATTGTGACTGTTGTATTCAATCCCGATGCAATTTCTGTGTTTCATCAACACTGTGATAGTCCACAGATTACAGAATGCCACCAGATGTGCATCGGAAACTACTACTGGTCTTCCGGGGAACGATCAAAGCGTAGACTGTTTGAGACATTACTCCTGTGGAGGAAAGTGCGCATGGTGACTGTTGTATTCATTCCCGATGCAATTTCTGTGTTTCATCAACACTCTGATAGTCCACAGTTTACAGAATGCCACCAGATGTGCATCGGAAACTACTACTGGTCTTCCAGGGAACGATCAAAGCGTAGACTGTTTGAGACATTACTCCTGTTGAGGAAAGTGCGCATGGTGACTGTTGTATTCAATCCCGATGCATTTTCTGTGTTTCATCAACACTCTGATAGTCCAGAGACTAAAGAATGCCACCAGATGTGCATCGGAAACTACCACTTGTCTTCCAGGGAACGATCAAATCGTAAACTGTATGAGACATTACTCCCATGGAGGAAAGTGCGCATCGTGACTGTTGTATTCAATTCCGATTCAACTTCTGTGTTTCATCAACACTCTGATAGACCACAGATAACAGAATACCACCAGATGTGCATCGGAAACTACTACTGGTCCTCCAAGGAACGATCAAAGCGTAGACTGTTTCAGACATTACTCCCATGGAGGAAAGTGCGCATGGTGACTGTTGTATTCAATCTAGATGCAATATCTGTGTATCATCAACACTCTGATAGTCCACAGATTACAGAATGCGCCCAGATGTGCATCGGAAACTACTACTGGTCTTCAAGGGAACGATCAAAGCGTAGACTGTTTGAGACATTACTCCCATGGAGGAAACTGCTCATGGAGAATGTTGTATTCAATCCCGATGCAATTTCTGTGTTTCATCAACACTCTGATAGTCCACAGATAACAGAATTCCTCCAGATGTGCAACGGAAACTACAACTGGTCTTCCACGGAACGATCAAAGCGTAGACTGTTAGAGACATTGCTCCCATGGTTGAAAGTGCGCATGGTGACTGTTGTATTCAATCCCGATGCAATATCTTTGTTTCATCAATACTCTAATAGTCTACATATTATAGAATGCCACTAGATGTGCATCGGAAACTACTACTGGTCATCCAGGGAACGATCAAAGCGTAGACTGAGACATTACTCCCATGGAGGAAACTGCGCATGGAGACTGTTGTATTCAATCCCTAAGCAATTTCTGTGTTTCATCAACACTCTGATAGTCCACAGATTACAGAATGCCTCCAGATGTGCATCGGAAACCAATACTGGTCTTCCAGGGAACGATCAAAGCGTAGACTGTTTGAGACATTACTCCCATGGAGGAAAGTGCACATGGTGACTGTTGTATTCAATCCCGATGCAATTTCTGTGTTTCATCAACACCCTGATAGTCCACAGATTACAGAATGCCTCCAGATGTTAATCGGTAACTACTACTAGTCTTCCAGATTATGGTCAAACCGTAGACTGTTAGAGACATTACTCCCATGGAGGAAAGTGCGCATGGCGACTGTTGTATTCAATCCCGATACAATTTCTGTGTTTCATCAACACTCTGATAGTCCACATATTACAGAATGCCTCCAGATGTTCGTCGGAGACCACTACTGGTCTTCCAGGGAACGATCAAAGCGGCGACTGTTTGAGACATTACTCCCATGGAAGAAAGTGCGCATGGTGACTGTTGTATTCAATCCCGATGCAATTTCTGTGATTCATCAACACTCTGATAGTCCACAGATTACAGAATGCCTCATGATGTGCATCGGAAACTACTACAGGTATTCCAGGGAACGATCAAAGCGTAGAGTGTTGAGACATTATTCCCATGAAGGAAAGTGAGCATGGTGACTATTGTATTCAATCCCGATGCAATTTCTGTGTTTCATCAACACTCTGATAGTCAACAGATTACAGAATGCCTCCAGATGTGCATCGGAAACCACTAATGGTCTTCCAGGGAACGATCAAAGCGTAGACTGTTTGAGGCATTACTCCCATGGAGGAAAGTGCGCATGGTGACTGTTGTATTCAATTCCGATGCAATTTTTGTGTTTCATCATCACTCTGATAGTCAACAGAGTACGGAAAGCTACAGATGTGCATCGGAAAGTACTACTGGTCTTCCAGGGAACGATCAAAGAGTAGACTGTTTCAGACATTACTCCCATGGAGGAAAGTGCATATGGTGTCTGTTGTATTCGATCCCGATCCAAATTCAGTGTTTCATCAACACTCTGATGGTCCACAGATTACGGAAAGCCTCCAGATGTGCTACGGAAAGTACTACTGGTCTTGCAGGGAACGATCAAAGCGTAGACTGTTAGAGACATTACTCCCATGGAGGAGAGTGCGCATGGTGACTGTTGTATTCAATCCCGATGCAATTTCTGTGTTTCATCAAAACTCTGATAGTCCACAGATTACAGAATGCCTCCAGATGTGCATCGGAAACTACTACTGGTCTTCAAGGAAACGATCAAAGCGTAAACTCTTTTAGACATTATTCCAATATAGGGAAGTGCGCATGGAGACTGTTGTATTCAATCCCGATGCAATTTCTGTGTTTCATCAACACTCTGATTGGCCAAAGATTATAGAATGCCTTCAGATGTGCATCGGAAACTACTACTGGTCTTCCTGGGAACGATCAAAGCGTAGACTGTTTGAGACATTATTCCCATGAAGGAAAGAGCGCATGGTGACTGTTGTATTATATCCCGATGCAATTTCTGTGTTTCATCAACATTCTGATAGTCCACAGGTTACAGAATGCCACCAGACGTGCATCGGAAACTACTAGTGGTCTTCCAGGGAACGATCAAAGCGTAGACTGTTTGAGACATTACTCCTGTGGAGGAAAGTGCGCATGGTGACTGTTGTATTCAATCCCGATGCAATTTCTGTGTTTCATCAACACTCTGATAGTCCAGAGACTACAGAATGCCACCAGATGTGCATCGGAAACTACTACTTGTCTTCCAGGGAACGATCAAAGCGTAGACTGTTTGAGACATTACTCCCATGGAGGAAAGTGCGCATCGTGACTGTTGTATTCAATTCCGATTCAATTTCTGTGTTTCATCAACACTATGATAGTCCAGAGACTACAGAACGCCACCAGATGTGCATCGGAAACTACTACTGGTCTTCCGGGGAACGATCAAAGCGCAGACTGTTTCAGACATTACTGCCATGGAGGAAAGTGCGGATGGTGACTGTTGTATTCAATCTAGATGCAATTTCTGTGTATCATGATCACTCTGATAGTGAACAGATTACAAAAAGCCTCCAGATGTGGTACGGAAAGTACTACTGGTCTTCCAGGGAACGATCAAAGCGTAGACTGTTAGAGACATTACTCCCATGGAGGAAACTGCGCATGGAGACTGTTGTATTCAATCCCGATGCAATTTCTGTGTTTCATCAACACTCTGATAGTCCACAGATTACAGAATGCCTCCAGATGTGCATCGGAAACCACTACTGGTCTTCCAGGGAACGATCAAAGCGTAGACTGTTTGAGACATTACTCCCATGGAGGAAAGTGCGCATGGTGACTGTTGTAATCAATCCCGATTCAATTTCTGTGTTTCATCAACACTCTGATAGTATACAGATTACAGAATGCCTCCAGATGTGAATCGGTAACTACTACTAGTCTTCCAGGTTATGGTCAAAGCGTAGACTGTTAGAGACATTACTCCCAAGGAGTAAAGTTCGCATGGTGACTGTTGTATTCAATCCCGATGCAATTTCTGTGATTCATCAACACTCTGATAGTCCACAGATTACAGAATGCCTCATGATGTGCATCGGATACTACTACAGGTATTCCAGGGAACGATCAAAGCGTAGAGTGTTGAGACATTACTCCCATGAAGGAAAGTGAGCATGGTGACTATTGTATTCAATCCCGATGCAATTTCTGTGTTTCATCAACACTCTGATAGTCAACAGATTACAGAATGCCTCCAGATGTGCATCGGAAACTACTAATGGTCTTCCAGGGAACGATCAAAGCGTAGACTGTTAGAGACATTACTCCCATGGAGGAGAGTGCGCATGGTGACCGTTGTATTCAATCCCGATGCAATTTCTGTGTTTCATCAAAAACTCTGATAGTCCACAGTTTACAGAATGCCTCCAGATGTGCATCGGAAACTACTACTGGTCTTCAAGGGAACGATCAAAGCGTAAACTCTTTTAGACATTATTCCAATATAGGGATGTGCGCATGGTGACTGTTGTATTCAATCCCGATGCAATTTCTGTGTTTCATCAACACTCTGATTGGCCACAGATTATAGAATGCCTTCAGATGTGCATCGGAAACTACTACTGGTCTTCCTGGGAACGATCAAAGCGTAGACTGTTTGAGACATTATTCCCATGAAGGAAAGAGCGCATGGTGACTGTTGTATTATATCCCGATGCTATTTCTGTGTTTCATCAACATTCTGATAGTCCACAGGTTACAGAATGCCACCAGACGTGCATCGGAAACTACTAGTGGTCTTCCAGGGAACGATCAAAGCGTAGACTGTTTGAGACATTACTCCCATGGAGGAAAGTGCGCATCGTGACTGTTGTATTCAATCCCGTTCCATTTTTTTGTGTTTCATCAACACTCTGATAGTCCACAGATTACAGAATGCGCCCAGATGTGCGTCGGAAACTACTACTGGTCTTCCAGGGAACGATCAAAGCGTAGACTGTTTGAGACATTACTCCCATGGAGGAAAGTGCGCATGGTGACTGTTGTATTCAATTCCGATGCAATTTCTGTGTTTCATCATCACTCTGATAGTCAACAGACTACGGAAAGCTCCAGGTGTGCATCGGAAAGTACTACTGGTCTTCCACGGAACGATCAAAGTGTAGACTGTTTGAGACATTACTCCCATGGGGGAAAGTGCACATGGTGACTGTTGTATTCAATCCCGATGCAAATTCTGTGTTTCATCAACACTCTGATAGTCCACAGATTACGGAAAGCCTCCAGATGTGCTACGGAAAGTACTACTGGTCTGCCAGGGAACGCTCTAAGCGTAGACTGTTAGAGACATTACTCCCATGGAGGAGAGTGCGCATGGTGACTGTTGTATTCAATCCTGATGCAATTTCTGTGTTTCATCAACACTCTGATTGGCCAAAGATTATAGAATGCCTTCAGATGTGCATCGGAAACTACTACTGGTCTTCCTGGGAACGATCAAAGCGTAGACTGTTTGAGACATTATTCCCATGAAGGAAAGAGCGCATGGTGACTGTTGTATTATATCCCGATGCAATTTCTGTGTTTCAACAACATTCTGATAGTCCACAGGTTACAGATTGCCACCAGACGTGCATCGGAAACTACTAGTGGTCTTCCAGGGAACGATCAAAGCGTAGACTGTTTGAGACATTACTCCTGACGAGGAAAGTGCGCATGGTGACTGTTGTATTCAATCCCGATGCAATTTCTGTGTTTCATCAACACTATGATAGTCCAGAGACTACAGAACGCCACCAGATGTGCATCGGAAACTACTACTGGTCTTCCAGGGAACGATCAAAGCGCAGACTGTTTCAGACATTACTCCCATGGAGGAAACTGCGCATGGAGACTGTTGTATTCAATCCCGATGCAATTTCTGTGTTTCATCAACACTCTGATAGTCCACAGATTACAGAATGCCTCCAGATTTGCATCGGAATCCACTACTGGTCTTCCAGGGAACTATTAAAGCGTAGACTGTTTGAGACATTACTCCCATGGAGGAAAGTGCGCATGGTGACAGTTGTATTCAATCCCGATGCAATTTCTGTGTTTCATCAACACTCTGATAGTCCACAGATTACAGAACGCCACCAGATGTGCATCGGAAACTACTACTGGTCTTCCGGGGAACGATCAAAGCGCAGACTGTTTCAGACATTACTCCCATGGAGGAAAGTGCGGATGGTGACTGTTGTATTCAATCTAGATGCAATTTCTGTGTATCATCATCACTCTGATAGTGAACAGATTACAAAAAGCCTCCAGATGTGGTACGGAAAGTACTACTGGTCTTCCAGGGAACGATCAAAGCGTAGACTGTTAGAGACATTACTCCCATGGAGGAAACTGCGCATGGAGACTGTTGTATTCAATCCCGATGCAATTTCTGTGTTTCATCAACACTCTGATAGTCCACAGACTACAGAATGCCTCCAGATGTGCATCGGAAACCTCTACTGGTCTTCCAGGGAACGATCAAAGCGTAGACTGTTTGAGACATTACTCCCATGGAGGAAAGTGCGCATGGTGACTGTTGTATTCAATCCCGATTCAATTTCTGTGTTTCATCAACACTCTGATAGTATACAGATTACAGAATGCCTCCAGATGTGAATCGGTAACTACTACTAGTCTTCCAGGTTATGGTCAAAGCGTAGACTGTTTGAGACATTACTCCCATGAAAGAAAGTGCGCATGGCGACTGTTGTATTCAATCCCGATGCAATTTCTGTGTTTCATCAACACTCTGATAGTCCACAGATTACAGAATGCCTCATGATGTGCATCTTAAACTACTACAGGTATTCCAGGGAACGATCAAAGCGTAGAGTGTTTGAGACATTACTCCCATGAAGGAATGTGAGCATGGTAACTATTGTATTCAATCCCGATCCAATTTCTGTGTTTCATCAACGCTCTGATAGTCAACAGATTACAGAATGCCTCCAGATGTGCATCGGAAACTACTAATGGTCATCCAGGGAACGATCAAAGCTTAGACTGTTTGAGACATTACTCCCATGGAGGAAAGTGCGCATGGTGACTGTTGTATTCAATTCCGATGCAATTTCTGTGTTTCATCATCACTCTGATAGTCAACAGACTACGGAAAGCTCCAGATGTGCATCGGAAAGTACTACTGGTCTTCCACGGAACGATCAAAGAGTAGACTGTTTGAGACATTACTCCCATGGAGGAAAGTGCACATGGTGACTGTTGTATTCAATCCCGATGCAAATTCTGTGTTTCATCAACACTCTGATAGTCCACAGATTACGGAAAGCCTCCAGATGTGCTACGGAAAGTACTACTGGTCTGCCAGGGAACGCTCAAAGCGTAGACTGTGAGTGACATTGCTCCCATGGAGGAGAGTGCGCATGGTGACTGTTGTATTCAATCCTGATGCAATTTCTGTGTTTCATCAAAACTCTCAGAGTTTTGATGAAACACAGAAATTGATAGTCCACAGATTACAGAATGCCTCCAGATGTGCATCGTAAACTACTACTGGTCTTCAAGGGAACGATCAAAGTGTAAACTCTTTTAGACATTACTCCAATATAGGGAAGTGCGCATTGTGACTGTTGTATTCAATCCCGATGCAATTTCTGTGTTTCATCAACACTCTGATTGGCCACAGATTATAGAGTGCCTTCAGATTTGCATCGGCAACTACTACTGGTCTTCCTGGGAAGGATCAAAGCGTAGACTGTTTGAGACATTACTCCCATGGAGGAAAGTGCGCATCGTGACTGTTGTATTCAATTCCGATTCAATTTCTGTTTTTCATCAACACTCTGATAGACCACAGATTACAGAATACCACCAGATGTGCATCGGAAACTACTACTGGTTTTCCAGGGAACGATCAAAGCGTAGACTGTTTCAGACATTACTCCCATGGAGGAAAGTGCGCATGGTGACTGTTGTATTCAATCTAGATGCAATATCTGTGTATCATCAACACTCTGATAGTCCACAGATTACAGAATGCGCCCAGATGTGCATCGGAAACTACTACTGTTCTTCAAGGGAACGATCAAAGCGTAAACTCTTTTAGACATTACTCCAATATAGGGAAGTGCGCATGGTTACTGTTGAATTCAATCCCGATGCAATTTCTGTGTTTCATCAACACACTGATTGTCCACAGATTACAGAATGCCTTCAGATGTGCATCGGAAACTACTACTGGTCTTCCTGGGAACGATCAAAGAGTAGACTGTTTGGGACATTACTCCCGTGGAGGAAAGTGCGCATGGTGACTGTTGTATTCAATCCCGATGCTATTTTTGTGTTTCATCAAATCTCTGATAGTCCACAGATTACAGAATGCGTCCAGATGTGCGTCGGAAACTACTACTGGTCTTCAAGGGAACGATCAAAGCGTAAACTCTTTTAGACATTACTCCAATATAGGGAAGTGCGCATGGTGACTGTTGTATTCAATCCCGTTGCAATTTCTGTGTTTCATCAACACTCTGATTGTCCACAAATTACAGAATGCCTCCAGATGTGCATCGGAAACTACTACTGGTCTTCCAGGGAGCGATCAATGCGTAGACTGTTAGAGACATTACTCCCATGGAGGAAAGTGCAATTTGTGACTGTTGTATTCAATCCCGATGCAATTTCTGTGTTTCATCAACACTGTGATAGTCCGCAGATTACAGAATGCCACCAGATGTGCATCGGAAACTACTACTGGTCTTCCTGGGAACGATCAAAGCGTAGAATGTTTGAGACATTACTCCCATGGAGGAAAGTGCGCATGGTGACTGTTGTATTCATTCCCGATGCAATATCTGTGTTTCATCAACACTCTGATAGTCCACAGTTTACAGAATGCCACCAGATGTGCATCGGAAACTACTACTGGTCTTCCAGGGAACGATCAAAGCGTAGACAGTTTGAGAATTACTCCCATGGAGGATAGTTCGCATGATGACTGTTGTATTCAATCCCGATGCAATATCTGTGTTTCGTCAACACTCTGATACTCCACGGATTACAGAATGCCTCCAGATGTGCATCGGAAGCTACTAATGGTCTTCCAGGGGACGATCAAATCGTAGACTGTTTGAGACATTACTCCCATGAAAGAAAGTGCGCATGGCGGCTGTTGTATTCAATCCCGATGCAATTTCTGTGTTTCATCAACACTCTGATAGTCCACAGATTACAGAATGCCTCATGATGTGCATCGGAAACTACTACAGGTATTCCAAGGAACGATCAAAGCGTAGAGTGTTTGAGACATAACTCCCATGAAGGAAAGTGAGCATGGTGACTATTGTGTTCAATCCCGATCCAATTTCTGTGTTTCATCAACACCCTGATAGTCAACAGATTACAGAATGCCTCCAGATGTGCATCGGTAACTACTACTGGTCTTCCAGTTTATGGTCAAAGCGTAGACTGTTAGAGACATTACTCCCATGGAGGAAAGTGAGCATGGCGACTGTTGTATTCAATCCCGATACAATTTCTGTGTTTCATCAATACTCTGATAGTCCACAGATTACAGAATGCCTCCTGATGTTCGTCGGAAACCACTACTGGTCCTCCAGGGAACGATCAAATCGTATACTGTTTGAGAATAACTCCCATGGAAGAAAGTGCGCATGGTGACTGTTGTATTCAATCCCGATGCAATTTCTGTAATTCATCAACACTCTGATAGTCCACAGATTACAGAATGCCTCATGATGGGCATCGGAAACTACTACTGGTCTTCCAGGGAGCGATAAATGCGTAGACTGTTTGAGACATTACTCCCATGGAGGAAAGTGCGCATGGTGACTGTTGTATTCATTCCCGATGCAATTTCGGTGTTTCATCAACACTCTGATAGTACACAGTTTACAGAATGCCACCAGATGTGCATCGGAAACTACTACTGGTCTTCCAGGGAACGATCATAGCGTAGACTGTTTGAGAATTACTCCCAAGGAGGATAGTTCGCATGGTGACTGTTTTATTCAATCCCGATGCAATTTCTGTGTTTCATCAACACTCTGATAGTCCACAGATTACAGAATGCCTCCAGATGTGCATCGGAAACCACTACTGGTCTTCCAGGGAACGATCAAAGCGTAGACTGTTTGAGACATTACTCCCATGGAGGAAAGTGCGCATGGTGACTGTTGTATTCAATCCCGATTCAATTTCTGTGTTTCATCAACACTCTGATAGTATACAGATTACAGAATGCCTCCAGATGTGAATCGGTAACTACTACTAGTCTTCCAGGTTATGGTCAAAGCGTAGACTGTTAGAGACATTACTCCCAAGGAGTAAAGTTCCCATGGTGACTGTTGTATTCAATCCCGATGCAATTTCTGTGATTCCTCAACACTCTGATAGTCCACAGATTACAGAATGCCTCATGATGTGCATCGGATACTACTACAGGTATTCCAGGGAACGATCAAAGCGTAGAGTGTTGAGACATTACTCCCATGAAGGAAAGTGAGCATGGTGACTATTGTATTCAATCCCGATGCAATTTCTGTGTTTCATCAACACTCTGATAGTCAACAGATTACAGAATGCCTCCAGATGTGCATCGGAAACTACTAATGGTCTTCCAGGGAACGATCAAAGCGTAGACTGTTAGAGACATTACTCCCATGGAGGAGAGTGCGCATGGTGACCGTTGTATTCAATCCCGATGCAATTTCTGTGTTTCATCAAAAACTCTGATAGTCCACAGTTTACAGAATGCCTCCAGATGTGCATCGGAAACTACTACTGGTCTTCAAGGGAACGATCAAAGCGTAAACTCTTTTAGACATTATTCCAATATAGGGATGTGCGCATGGTGACTGTTGTATTCAATCCCGATGCAATTTCTGTGTTTCATCAACACTCTGATTGGCCACAGATTATAGAATGCCTTCAGATGTGCATCGGAAACTACTACTGGTCTTCCTGGGAACGATCAAAGCGTAGACTGTTTGAGACATTATTCCCATGAAGGAAAGAGCGCATGGTGACTGTTGTATTATATCCCGATGCTATTTCTGTGTTTCATCAACATTCTGATAGTCCACAGGTTACAGAATGCCACCAAACGTGCATCGGAAACTACTAGTGGTCTTCCAGGGAACGATCAAAGCGTAGACTGTTTGAGACATTACTCCCATGGAGGAAAGTGCGCATCGTGACTGTTGTATTCAATTCCGATTCAATTTCTGTGTTTCATCAACACTATGATAGTCCAGAGACTACAGAACGCCACCAGATGTGCATCGGAAACTACTACTGGTCTTCCAGGGAACGATCAAAGCGCAGACTGTTTCAGACATTACTCCCATGGAGGAAAGTGCGGATGGTGACTGTCGTATTCAATCTAGATGCAATTTCTGTGTATCATCATCACTCTGATAGTCCACAGATTACAGAAAGCCTCCAGATGTGGTACGGAAAGTACTACTGGTCTACCAGGGAACGATCAAAGCGTAGACTGTTAGAGACATTACTCCCATGGAGGAGAGTGCGCATGGTGACTGTTGTATTCAATCCCGTTCCATTTTTTTGTGTTTCATCAACACTCTGATAGTCCACAGATTACAGAATGCGCCCAGATGTGCGTCGGAAACTACTACTGGTCTTCAAGGGAACGATGAAAGCGTAGACTGTTAGAGACATTACTCCCATGGAGGAGAGTGCGCATGGTGACTGTTGTATTCAATCCCGATGCAATTTCTGTGTTTCATCAACACTCTGATAGTCCACAAATTACAGAATGCCTCCAGATGTGCATCGGAAACTACTACTGGTCTTCCAGGGGACGATCAAATCGTAGACTGTTTGAGACATTACTCCCATGAAAGAAAGTGCGCATGGCGACTGTTGTATTGAATCCCGATGCAATTTCTGTGTTTCATCAACACTCTGATAGTCCACAGATTACAGAATGCCTCATGATGTGCATCTTAAACTACTACAGGTATTCCAGGGAACGATCAAAGCGTAGAGTGTTTGAGACATTACTCCCATGAAGGAATGTGAGCATGGTGACTATTGTATTCAATCCCGATCCAATTTCTGTGTTTCATCAACACTCTGATAGTCAACAGATTACAGAATGCCTCCAGATGTGCATCGGAAACTACTAATGGTCTTCCAGGGAACGATCAAAGCTTAGACTGTTTGAGACATTACTCCCATGGAGGAAAGTGCGCTTGGTGACTGTTGTATTCAATTCCGATGCAATTTCTGTGTTTCATCATCACTCTGATAGTCAACAGACTACGGAATGCTCCAGATGTGCATCGGAAAGTACTACTGGTCTTCCACGGAACGATCAAAGAGTAGACTGTTTGAGACATTACTCCCATGGAGGAAAGTGCACATGGTGACTATTGTATTCAATCCCGATGCAAATTCTGTGTTTCATCAACACTCTGATAGTCCACAGATTACGGAAAGCCTCCAGATGTGCTACGGAGAGTACTACTGGTCTGCCAGGGAACGCTCAAAGCGTAGACTGTGAGACACATTACTCCCATGGAGGAGAGTGCGCATGGTGACTGTTGTATTCAATCCTGATGCAATTTCTGTGTTTCATCAAAACTCTCAGAGTTTTGATGAAACACAGAAATTGATAGTCCACAGATTACAGAATGCCTCCAGATGTGCATCGTAAACTACTACTGGTCTTCAAGGGAACGATCAAAGTGTAAACTCTTTTAGACATTACTCCAATATAGGGAAGTGCGCATAGTGACTGTTGTATTCAATCCCGATGCAATTTCTGTGTTTCATCAACACTCTGATAGTCCACAGATTACAGAATGCCACCAGATGTGCATCGGAAACTACTACTGGTCTTCCGGGGAACGATCAAAGCGTAGACTGTTTGAGACATTACTCCCATGGAGGAAAGTGCGCATGGTGACTGTTGTATTCATTCCCGATGCAATTTCGGTGTTTCATCAACACTCTGATAGTACACAGTTTACAGAAAGCCACCAGATGTGCATCGGAAACTGCTACTGGTCTTCCAGGGAACGATCATAGCGTAGACTGTTTGAGAATTACTCCCATGGAGGATAGTTCGCATGGTGACTGTTGTATTCAATCCCGATGCAATTTCTGTGTTTCGTCAACACTCTGATACTCCACGGATTACAGAATGCCTCCAGATGTGCATCGGAAACTACTACTGGTGTTCCAGGGGACGATCAAATCGTAGACTGTTTGAGAATTACTCCCATGGAAGAAAGTGCGCATGGTGACTGTTGTATTCAATCCCGATGCAATTTCTGTTATTCATCAACACTCTGATAGTCCACAGTTTACAGAATGCCTCATGATGTGCATCTTAAACAACTACAGGTATTCCAGGGAACGATCAAAGCGTAGACTGTTTGAGACATTACTCCCATGGAGGAAAGTGCGCATGGTGACTATTGTATTCAATTCCGATGCCATTTCAGTGTTTCATCATCACTCTGATAGTCAACAGACTACGGAAAGCCCCAGATGTGCATCGGAAAGTACTACTGGTCTTCCACGGAACGATCAAAGAGTAGACTGTTTGAGACATTACTCCCATGGAGGAAAGTGCACATGGTGACTGTTGTATTCAATCCCGATGCAAATTCTGTGTTTCGTCAACACTCTGATACTCCATAGATTACGGAAAGCCTCCAGATGTGCTACGGAAAGTACTACTGGTCTGCTAGGAAACGCTCAAAGCGTAGACTGTTAGAGACATTACTCCCATGGAGGAGAGTGCGCATGGTGACTGTTGTATTCAATCCCGATGCAATTTCTGTGTTTCATCAAAACTCTGATAGTCCACAGATTACAGAATGCCTCCAGATGTGCATCGTAAACTACTACTGGTCTTCAAGGGAACGATCAAAGCGTAAACTCTTTTAGACATTACTCCAATATAGGGAAGTGCGCATTGTGACTGTTGTATTCAATCCCGATGCAATTTCTGTGTTTCATCAACACTCTGATTGGCCACAGATTATAGAGTGCCTTCAGATGTGCATCGGAAACTACTAGTGGTCTTACTGGGAAGGATCAAAGCGTAGACTGTTTGAGACATTATTCCCATGAAGGAAAGAGCGCATGGTGACTGTTGTATTATATCCCGATGCAATTTCTGTGTTTCATCAACATTCTGATAGTCCACAGATTACAGAATGCCACCAGACGTGCATCGGAAACTACTAGTGGTCTTCCAGGGAGCGATCAAAGCGTAGACTGTTTGAGACATTACTCCTGTTGAGGAAAGTGCGCATGGTGACTGTTGTACTCAATCCCGATGCAATTTCTGTGTTTCATCAACACTCTGATAGTCCAGAGACTACAGAATGCCACCAGATGTGCATCGGAAAATACTACATGTCTTCCAGGGAACGATCTAAGCGTAAACTGTTTGAGACATTACTCCCATGGAGGAAAGTGCGCATCGTGACTGTTGTATTCAATTCCGATTCAATTTCTGTCTTTCATCAACACTCTGATAGACCACAGATTACAGAATACCACCAGATGGGCATCGGAAACTACTACTGGTTTTCCAGGGAACGATCAAAGCGTAGACTGTTTCAGACATTACTCCCATGGAGGAAAGTGCGCATGGTGACTGTTGTATTCAATCTAGATGCAATATCTGTGTATCATCAACACTCTGATAGTCCACAGATTACAGAATGCGCCCAGATGTGCATCGGAAACTAATACTGTTCTTCAAGGGAACGATCAAAGCGTAAACTCTTTTAGACATTACTCCAATATAGGGAAGTGCGCATGGTGACTGTTGAATTCAATCCCGATGCAATTTCTGTGTTTCATCAACACACTGATTGTCCACAGATTACAGAATGCCTTCAGATGTGCATCGGAAACTACTACTGGTCTTCCTGGGAACGATCAAAGAGTAGACTGTTTGAGACATAACTCCCGTGGAGGAAAGTGCGCATGGTGACTGTTGTATTCAATCCCGACGCAATTTTTGTGTTTCATCAACACTCTGATAGTCCACAGATTACAGAATGCGTCCAGATGTGCGTCACAAACTACTACAGGTCTTCAAGGGGACGATCAAAGCGTAAACTCTTTTAGACATTACTCCAATATAGGGAAGTGCGCATGGTGACTGTTGTATTCAATCCCGTTGCAATTTCTGTGTTTCATCAACACTCTGATTGTCCACAAATTACAGAATGCCTCCAGATGTGCATCGGAAACTACTACTGGTCTTCCAGGGAGCGATCAATGCGTAGACTGTTAGAGACATTACTCCCATGGAGGAAAGTGCGCATTGTGACTGTTGTATTCAATCCCGATGCAATTTCTGTGTTTCATCAACACTGTGATAGTCCACAGATTACAGAATGCCACCAGATGTGCATCGGAAACTACTACTGGTCTTCCGGGGAACGATCAAAGCGTAGACTGTTTGAGACATTACTCCCATGGAAAAAAAGTGCGCATGGTGACTGTTGTATTCATTCCCGATGCAATTTCTGTGTTTCATCAACACTCTGATAGTCCACAGTTTACAAAATGCCACCAGATGTGCATCGGAATCTACTACTGGTCTTCCAGGGAACGATCAAAACGTAGACTGTTTGAGAATTACTCCCATGGAGGATAGTTCGCATGGTGACTGTTGTATTCAATCCCGATGCAATATCTGTGTTTCGTCAACACTCTAATACTCCACGGATAACAGAATGCCTCCAGATGTGCATCGGAAGCTACTACTGGTCTTCCAGGGGACGATCAAATCGTAGACTGTTTTAGACATTACTCCCATGAAAGAAAGTGCGCATGGCGGCTGTTGTATTCAATCCCGATGCAATTTCTGTGTTTCATCAACACTCTGATAGTCCACAGATTACAGAATGCCTCATGATGTGCATCGGAAACTACTACAGGTATTCCAGGGAACGATCAAAGCGTAGAGTGTTTGAGACATTACTCCCATGAAGGAAAGTGAGCATGGTGACTATTGTGTTCAATCCCGATCCAATTTCTGTGTTTCATCAACACTCTGATAGTCAACAGATTACAGAATGCCTCCAGATGTGCATCGGTAACTACTACTGGTCTTCCAGTTTATGGTCAAAGCGTAGACTGTTAGAGACATTACTCCCATGGAGGAAAGTGCGCATGGCGACTGTTGTTTTCAATCCCGATACAATTTCTGTGTTTCATCAATACTCTGATAGTCCACAGATTACAGAATGCCTCCTGATGTTCGTCGGAAACCATTACTGGTCTTCCAGGGAACGATCAAATCGTAGACTGTTTGAGAATTACTCCCATGGAAGAAAGTGCGCATGGTGACTGTTGTATTCAATCCCGATGCAATTTCTGTAATTCATCAACACTCTGATAGTCCACAGATTACAGAATGCCTCATGATGTGCATCTGAAACTACTACTGGTCTTCCAGGGAGCGATCAATGCGTAGACTGTTAGAGACATTACTCCCATGGACGAAAGTGGGCATTGTGACTGTTGTATTCAATCCCGATGCAATTTCTGTGTTTCATCAACACTGTGATAGTCCACAGATTACAGAATGCCACCAGATGTGCATCGGAAACTACTACTGGTCTTCCGGGGAACGATCAAAGCGTAGACTGTTTGAGACATTACTCCCGTGGAGGAAAGTGCGCATGGTGACTGTTGTATTCATTCCCGATGCAATTTCTGTGTTTCATCAAAACCCTGATAGTCCACAGATTACAGAATGCCTCCAGATGTGCATCGGAAACTACTACTGGCCTTCAAGGGAACGATCAAAGCGTAAACTCGTTTAGACATAACTCCAATATAGGGAAGTGCGCATGGTGACTGTTGTATTCAATCCCGATGCAATTTCTTTGTTTCATCAACACTCTGATTGGCCACAGATTATAGAATGCCTTCAGATGTGCATCGGAAACTACTACTGGTCTTCCTGGGAAGGATCAAAGCGTAGACTGTTTGAGACATTATTGACATGAAGGAAAGAGCGCATGGTGACTGTTGTATTATATCCCGATGCAATTTCTGTGTTTCATCAACATTCTGATAGTCCACAGATTACAGAATGCCACCAGACGTGCATCGGGAACTACTAGTGGTCTTCCACGGAACGATCAAAGCGTAGACTGTTTGAGACATTACTCCTGTTGTGGAAAGTGCGCATGGTGACTGTTGTATTCAATCCCGATGCATTTTCTGTGTTTCATCAACACTCTGATAGTCCAGAGTCTACAGAATGCCACCAGATGTGCATCGGAAACTAGTTCTTGTCTTCCAGGGAACGATCAAAGCGTAAACTGTTTGAGACATTACTCCCATGGAGGAAAGTGCGCATCGTGACTGTTGTATTCAATTCCGATTGAATTTCTGTGTTTCATCAACACTCTGATAGACCACAGATAACAGAATACCACCAGATGTGCATCGGAAACTACTACTGGTCTTCCAAGGAACGATCAAAGCGTAGACTGTTTCAGACATTACTCCCATGGAGGAAAGTGCGCATGGTGACTGTTGTATTCAATCTAGATGCAATATCTGTGTATCATCAACACTCTGATAGTCCACAGATTACAGAATGCGCCTAGATGTACATCGGAAACTACTACTGGTCTTCAAGGGAACGATCAAAGCGTAAACTCTTTTAGACATTACCCCAATAATGAAGTGCGCATGGTGACTGTTGAATTCAATCCCGATGCAATTTCTGTGTTTCATCAACACTCTGATTGTCCACAGATTACAGAATGCCTTCAGATGTGCATCGGAAACTACTACTGGTCCTCCTGGGAACGATCAAAGAGTAGACTGTTTAAGACATTACTCCCGTGGAGGAAAGTGCGTATGGTGACTGTTGTATTCAATCCCGATGCAATTTCTGTGTTTCATCAATACTCTGATAGTCCACACATTACCGAATGCCTCCAGATGTTCATCGGAAACTACTACTGGTCTTCCAGGGAACGATCAAAGCGTAGACTGTTTGAGACATTACTCCCATGGAGGAAACTGCTCATGGTGACTGTTGTATTCAATCCCGATGCAATATCTTTGTTTCATCAACACCCTGATAGTCTACATATTACAGAATGCCACCAGATGTGCATCGGAAACTACTACTGGTCTTCCTGGGAAGGATCAAAGCGTAGACTGTTTGAGACATTATTCCCATGAAGGAAAGAGCGCATGGTGACTGTTGTATTCAATCCCGATGCAATATCTGTGTTTCGTCAACACTCTGATACTCCACGGATTACAGAATGCCTCCAGATGAGCATCGGAAGCTACTACTGGTCTTCCAGGTAACGATCAAATCGTAGACTGTTTGAGACATTACTCCCATGAAAGAAAGTGCGCATGGCGACTGTTGTATTCAATCCCGATGCAATATATGTGTTTCATCAACACTCTGATAGTCCACAGAATACAGAATTCCTCCAGATGTGCATCGGAAACTACTACTGGTCTTCCAGGAACTATCAAAGCGTAGACTGTTTGAGACATTACTCCCATGAAGGAATGTGCGCATGGTGACTGTTGTATTCAATCCCGATGCAATTTCTGTGTTTCATCAACACTCTGATAGTCCACAGATTACTGAATGCCACCAGACGTGCATCGGAAACTACTACTGGTCTTCCACGAACGATCAAAGCGTAAACTGTTTGAGACATTACTCAGGTGGAGGAAAGTGCGCATGGTGACAGTTGTATTCAATTCCGATGCAAATTCTGTGTTTCATCAACACTCTGATAGTCCACAGATTACGGAAAGCCTCCAGATGTGCTACGGAAAGTACTACTGGTCTTCCAGGGAACGATCAAAGCGTAGACTGTTTGAGACATTACTCCCGTGGAGGAAAGTGCGCATGGTGACTGTTGTATTCATTCCCGATGCAATTTCTGTGTTTCATCAACACTCTGATAGTCCACAGTTTACAGAATGCCACCAGATGTGCATCGGAAACTACTACTGGTCTTCCAGGGAACGATCAAAACGTAGACTGTTTGAGAATTACTCCCATGGAGGATAGTTCGCATGGTGACTGTTGTATTCAATCCCGATGCAATATCTGTGTTTCGTCAACACTCTGGTACTCCATGGTTTACAGAATGCCTCCAGATGTGCATCGGAAACTACTACTGGTGTTCCAGTGGACGATCAAATCGTAGACTGTTTGAGACATTACTCCCATGAAAGAAAGTGCGCATGGCGACTGTTGTATTCAATCCCGATGCAATATATGTGTTTCATCAACACTCTGATAGTCCACAGATTACAGAATGCCTCCAGATGTGCATCGGAAACTACTACTGGTCTTCCAGGAACTATCAAAGCGTAGACTGTTTGAGACATTACTCCCATGAAGGAAAGTGAGCATGGTGACTATTGTGTTCAATCCCGATCCAATTTCTGTGTTTCATCAACACTCTGATAGTCAACAGATTACAGAATGCCTCCAGATGTGCATCGGTAACTACTACTGGTCTTCCAGGCTATGGTCAAAGCGTAGACTGTTAGAGACATTACTCCCATGGAGGAAAGTGCGCATGGCGACTATTGTATTCAATCCCGATACAATTTCTGTGTTTCATCAATACTCTGATAGTCCACAAATTACAGAATGCCTCCTGATGTTCGTCGGAAACCACTACTGGTCTTCCAGGGAACGATCAAATCGTAGACTGTTTGAGAATTACTCCCATGGAAGAAAGTGCTCATGGTGACTGTTGTATTCAGTCCCGATGCAATTTCTGTAATTCATCAACACTCTGATAGTCCACAGATTACAGAATGCCTCATGATGTGCATCGGAAACTACTACTGGTCTTCCAGGGAGCCTTCAATGCGTAGACTGTTAGAGACATTACTCCCATGGAGGAAAGTGCGCATTGTGACTGTTGTATTCAATCCCGATGCAATTTCTGTGTTTCATCAACACTGCGATAGTCCACAGATTACAGAATGCCACCAGATGTGCATCGGAAACTACTACTGGTCTTCCGGGGAACGATCAAAGCGTAGACTGTTTGAGACATTACTCCCATGGAGGTAAGTGCGCATGGTGACTGTTGTATTCATTCCCGATGCAATTTCGGTGTTTCATCAACACTCTGATAGTACACAGTTTACAGAATGCCACCAGATGTGCATCGGAAACTACTACTGGTCTTCCAGGGAACGATAATAGCGTAGACTGTTTGAGAATTACTCCCATGGAGGATACTTCGCATGGTGACTGATGTATTCAATCCCGATGCAATATCTGTGTTTCGTCAACACTCTGTTACTCCACGGATTACAGAATTCCTCCAGATGTGCATCGGAAACTACTACTGGTGTTCCAGGGGACGATCAAATCGTAGACTGTTTGAGACATTACTCCCATGAAAGAAAGTGCGCATGGCGACTGTTGTATTCAATCCCGATGCAATATCTGTGTTTCATCAACATTCTGATAGTCCACAGATTACAGAATGCCTCCAGATGTGCATCGGAAACTACTACTGGTCTTCCAGGAACTATCAAAGCGTAGACTGTTTGAGACATTACTCCCATGAAGGAATGTGCGCATTGTGACTGTTGTATTCAATCCCGAGGCAATTTCTGTGTTTCATCAACACTCTGATTGTCCACAGATTACAGAATGCCACCAGACGTGCATCGGAAACTACTACTGGTCTTCCAGGATCGATAAAAGCGTAAACTGTTTGAGACATTACTCCCGTGGAGGAAAGTGCGCATGGTGACTGTTGTATTCAATTCCGATGCAATTTCTGTGTGACATTATCACTCTGATAGTCAACAGATTACGGAAAGCTCCAGATGTGCATCGGAAAGTACTACTGGTCTTCCACGGAACGATCAAAGGGTAGACAGTTTGAGACATTACTCCCATGGAGGAAAGTGCACATGGTCACTGTTGTATTCAATCCCGATGCAAATTCTGTGTTTCATCAACACTCTGATAGTCCACAGATTACAGAATGCCTCCTGATGTTCGTCGGAAACCACTACTGGTCTTCCAGGGAACGATCAAATCGTAGACTGTTTGAGAATTACTCCCATGAAAGAAAGTGCGCATGGTGACTGTTGTATTCAATCTCCATGCAATTTCTGTGATTCATCAACATTCTCATAGTCCACAGATTACAGAATGCCTCATGATGTGCATCGGAAACTACTACTGGTCTTCCAGGGAGCGATCAATGCGTAGCCTGTTAGAGACATTACTCCCATGGAGGAAAGTGCGCATTGTGACTGTTGTATTCAATTCCGATGCAATTTCTGTGTTTCATCAACCCTGTGATAGTCCACAGATTACAGAATGCCACCAGATGTGCATCGGAAACTACTACTGGTCTTCCGGGGAACGATCAAAGCGTAGACTGTTTGAGACATTACTCCCGTGGAGGAATGTGCGCATGGTGACTGTTGTATTCATTACCGATGCAATTTCTGTGTTTCATCAACACTCTGATAGTCCACAGTTTACAGAATGCCACCAGATGTGCATCGGAAACTACTACTGGTCTTCCAGGGAACGATCAAAGCGTAGACTGTTTGAGAATTACTCCCATGGAGGATAGTTCGCATGGTGACTGTTGTATTCAATCCCGATGCAATATCTGTGTTTCGTCAACACTCTGATACTCCACGGATTACAGAATGCCTCCAGATGTGCATCGGAAACTACTACTGGTGTTCCAGGGGACGATCAAATCGTAGACTGTTTGAGACATTACTCCCATGAAAGAAAGTGCGCATGGCGACTGTTGTATTCAATCCCGATGCAATATATGTGTTTCATCAACACTCTGATAGTCCACAGATTACAGAATGCCTCCAGATGTGCATCGGAAACTACTACTGGTCTTCCAGGAACTATCAAAGCGTAGACTGTTTGAGACATTACTCCCATGAAGGAATGTGCGCATTGTGACTGTTGTACTCAATCCCGAGGCAATATCTGTGTTTCATCAACACTCTGATAGTCCACAGATTACTGAATGCCACCAGACGTGCATCGGAAACTACTACTGGTCTTCCAGGAACGATCAAAGCGTAAACTGTTTGAGACATTACTCCCGTGGAGGAAAGTGCGCATGGTGACTGTTGTATTCAATTCCGATGCAAATTCTGTGTTTCATCAACACTCTGATAGTCCACAGATTACGGAAAGCCTCCAGATGTGCTACGGAAAGTACTACTGGTCTTCCAGGGAACGATCAAAGCGTAGACTGTTTGAGACATTACTCCCGTGGAGGAAAGTGCGCATGGTGACTGTTGTATTCATTCCCGATGCAATTTCTGTGTTTCATCAACACTCTGATAGTCCACAGTTTACAGAATGCCACCAGATGTGCATCGGAAACTACTACTGGTCTTCCAGGGAACGATCAAAGCGTAGACTGTTTGAGAATTACTCCCATGGAGGATAGTTCGCATGGTGACTGTTGTATTCAATCCCGATGCAATATCTGTGTTTCGTCAACACTCTGATACTCCACGGATTACAGAATGCCTCCAGATGTGCATCGGAAACTACTACTGGTGTTCCAGTGGACGATCAAATCGTAGACTGTTTGAGACATTACTCCCATGAAAGAAAGTGCGCATGGCGACTGTTGTATTCAATCCCGATGCAATATATGTGTTTCATCAACACTCTGATAGGCCACAGATTACAGAATGCCTCCAGATGTGCATCGGAAACTACTACTGGTCTTCCAGGAACTATCAAAGCGTAGACTGTTTGAGACATTACTCCCATGAAGGAAAGTGAGCATGGTGACTATTGTGTTCAATCCCGATCCAATTTCTGTGTTTCATCAACACTCTGATAGTCAATAGATTACAGAATGCCTCCAGATTTGCATCGGTAACTACTACTGGTTTTCCAGGTTATGGTCAAAGCGTAGACTGTTAGAGACATTACTCCCATGGAAGAAAATTGCGCATGGTGACTGTTGTATTCAATCCCGATGCAATTTCTGTAATTCATCAACACTCTGATAGTCCACAGATTACAGAATGCCTCATGATGTGCATCGGAAACTAGTACTGGTCTTCCATGGAGCGATCAATGCGTAGACTGTTAGAGACATTACTCCCATGGAGAAAAGTGCGCATTGTGACTGTTGTATTCAATCCCGATGCAATTTCTGTGTTTCATCAACACTGCGATAGTCCACAGATTACTGAATGCCACCAGATGTGCATCGGAAACTACTACTGGTCTTCCGGGGAACGATCAAAGCGTAGACTTTTTGAGACATTACTCCCGTGGAGGAAAGTGCGCATGGTGACTATTGTATTCATTCCCGATGCAATTTCGGTGTTTCATCAACACTCTGATAGTACACAGTTTACAGAATGCCACCAGATGTGCATCGGAAACTACTACTGGTCTTCCAGGGAACGATCATAGCGTAGACTGTTTGAGACATTACTCCCATGGAGGAAAGTGCGCATGGTGACTGTTGTATTCAATCCCGATGCAATTTCTGTGATTCATCAACATTCTCATAGTCCACAGATTACAGAATGCCTCATGATGTGCATCGGAAACTACTACTGGTCTTCCAGGGAGCGATCAATGCGTAGCCTGTTAGAGACATTACTCCCATGGAGGAAAGTGCTCATTGTGACTGTTGTATTCAATTCCGATGCAATTTCTGTGTTTCATCAACCCTGTGATAGTCCACAGATTACAGAATGCCACCAGATGTGCATCGGAAACTACTACTGGTCTTCCGGGGAACGATCAAAGCGTAGACTGTTTGAGACATTACTCCCGTGGAGGAAAGTGCGCATGGTGACTGTTGTATTCATTCCCGATGCAATTTCTGTGTTTCATCAACACTCTGATAGTCCACAGTTTACAGAATGCCACCAGATGTGCATCGGAAACTACTACTGGTCTTCCAGGGAACGATCAAAGCGTAGACTGTTTGAGAATTACTCCCATGGAGGATAGTTCGCATGGTGACTGTTGTATTCAATCCCGATGCAATATATGTGTTTCATCAACACTCTGATAGTCCACAGATTACAGAATGCCTCCAGATGTGCATCGGAAACTACTACTGGTCTTCCAGGAACTATCAAAGCGTAGACTGTTTGAGACATTACTCCCATGAAGGAAAGTGAGCATGGTGACTATTGTGTTCAATCCCGATCCAATTTCTGTGTTTCATCAACACTCTGATAGTCAACAGATTACAGAATGCCTCCAGATGTGCATCGGTAACTACTACTGGTCTTCCAGGTTATGGTCAAAGCGTAGACTGTTAGAGACATTACTCCCATGGAAGAAAATTGCGCATTGTGACTGTTGTATTCAATCCCGATGCAATTTCTGTGTTTCATCAACACTGCGATAGTCCACAGATTACTGAATGCCACCAGATGTGCATCGGAAACTACTACTGGTCTTCCGGGGAACGATCAAAGCGTAGACTGTTTGAGACATTACTCCCGTGGAGGAAAGTGCGCATGGTGACTGTTGTATTCATTCCCGATGCAATTTCGGTGTTTCATCAACACTCTGATAGTACACAGTTTACAGAATGCCACCAGATGTGCATCGGAAACTACTACTGGTCTTCCAGGGAACGATCATAGCGTAGACTGTTTGAGAATTACTCCCATGGAGGATACTTCGCATGGTGACTGATGTATTCAATCCCGATGCAATATCTGTGTTTCGTCAACACTCTGATACTCCACAGATTACAGAATGCCTCCAGATGTGCATCGGAAACTACTACTGGTGTTCCAGGGGACGATCAAATCGTAGACTGTTTGAGACATTACTCCCATGAAAGAAAGTGCGCATGGCGACTGTTGTATTCAATCCCGATGCAATATCTGTGTTTCATCAACATTCTGATAGTCCACAGATTACAGAATGCCTCCAGATGTGCATCGGAATCTACTACTGGTCTTCCAGGAACTATCAAAGCGTAGACTGTTTGAGACATTACTCCCATGAAGGAATGTGCGCATTGTGACTGTTGTATTCAATCCCGAGGCAATTTCTGTGTTTCATCAACACTCTGATAGTCCACAGATTACTGAATGCCACCAGACGTGCATCGGAAACTACTACTGGTCTTCCTGGGAAGGATCAAAGCGTAGACTGTTTGAGACATTATTCCCAAGAAGGAAAGAGCGCATGGTGACTGTTGTATTATATCCCGATGCAATTTCTGTGTTTCATCAACATTCTGATAGTCCACAGATTACAGAATGCCACCAGACGTGCATCGGAAACTACTAGTGGTCTTCCAGGGAACGATCAAAGCGTAGACTGTTTGAGACATTACTCCTGTTGAGGAAAGTGCGCATGGTGACTGTTGTATTCAATCCCGATGAATTTTCTGTGTTTCATCAACACTCTGATAGTCCAGAGACTACAGAATACCACCAGATCTGCATCGGAAACTACTACTTGTCTTCCAGGGAACGATCAAAGCGTAATCTGTTTGAGACATTACTCCCATGGAGGAAAGTGCGCATCGTGACTGTTGTATTCAATTCCGATTCAATTTCTGTGTTTCATTAACACTCTGATAGACCACAGATAACAGAATACCACCAGATGTGCATCGGAAACTACTACTGGTCTTCCAAGGAACGATCAAAGCGTAGACTGTTTCAGACATTACTCCCATGGAGGAAAGTGCGCATGGTGACTGTTGTATTCAATCTAGATGCAATATCTGTGTATCATCAACACTCTGATAGTCCACAGATTACAGAATGCGCCCAGATGTGCATCGGAAACTACTACTGGTCTTCAAGGGAACGATCAAAGCGTAAACTCTTTTAGACATTACTCCAATATAGGGAAGTGCGCATGGTGACTGTTGAATTCAATCCCGATGCTATTTCTGTGTTTCATCAACACTCTGATTGTCCACAGATTACAGAATGCCTTCAGATGTGCATCGGAAACTACTACTGTTCTTCCTGGGAACGATCAAAGAGTAGACTGTTTGAGACATTACTCCCGTGGAGGAAAGTGCGCATGGTGACTGTTGTATTCAATCCCGATGCAATTTCTGTGTTTCATCAATACTCTGATAGTCCACACATTACCGAATGCCTCCAGATGTTCATCGGAAACTCATACAGGTCTTCCAGGGAACGATCAAAGCGTAGACTGTTTGAGACATTACTCCCATGGAGGAAACTGCTCATGGTGACTGTTATATTCAATCCCGATGCAATATCTTTGTTTCATCAACACTCTGATAGTCTACATATTACAGAATGCCACTAGATGTGCATCGGAAACTACTACTGGTCTTTCAGGGAACGATCAAAGCGTAGACTGTTTGAGACATTACTCCCATGGAGGAAACTGCGCATGGAGACTGTTGTATTCAATCCCGATGCAATTTCTTTGTTTCATCAACACTCTGAAAGTCCACAGATTACAGAAAGCATCCAGACGTGCATCGGAAACTTCTACTGGTCTTCGAGGGAAGGATCAAAGCGTAGACTCTTAGAGACATTACTCCCATGGAGGAATGTGCGCATGGTGACTGTTGTATTCAATCCCGACGGAATTTCTGTGTTTCATCAAATTTCTGATAGTCCACACATTACAGAATGCCCACAGATGTGCATCGGAAACTACTACTGGTCTTCAAGGGAACGATCAAAGCGTAAACTCTTATAGACATTACTCCAATATAGGGAAGTGCGCATGGTGACTGTTGTATTCAATCTCGATGCAATTTCTGTGTTTCATCAACACTCTGATTGGCCACAGATTATAGAATGCCTTCAGATGTGCATCGGTAACTACTACTGGTCTTCCTGGGAAGGATCAAAGCGTAGACTGCTTGAGACATTATTCCCATGAAGGAAAGAGCGCATGGTGACTGTTGTATTCAATTCCTATGCAATTTCTGTGTTTCATCATCACTCTGATAGTCAACAGACTACGGAAAGCTCCAGATGTGCATCGGAAAGTACTACTGGTCTTCCACGGAACGATCAAAGGGTAGACTGTTTGAGACATTACTCCCATGGAGGAAAGTGCACATGGTGACTGTTGTGTTCAATCCCGATGCAAATTCTGTGTTTCATCAACACTCTGATAGTCCACAGATTACGGAAAGCCTCCAGATGTGCTACGGAAAGTACTACTGGTCTTCCAGGGAACGATCAAAGCGTACACTGGTAGAGACATTACTTCCATGGAGGGAGTGCGCATGGTGACTGTTGTATTCAATCCCGATGCAATTTCTGTGTTTCATCAAAACTCTGATTGGCCACAGATTATAGAATGCCTTCAGATGTGCATCGGAAACTACTACTGGTCTTCTTGGGAAGGATCAAAGCGTAGACTGTTTGAGACATTATTCCCATGAAGGAAAGAGCGCATGGTGACTGTTGTATTCAATCTAGATGCAATATCTGTGTATCATCAACACTCTGATAGTCCACAGATTACAGAATGCGCCCAGATGTGCATCGGAAACTACTACTGGTCTTCAAGGGAACGATCAAAGCGTAAACTCTTTTAGACATTACTCCAATTTAGGGAAGTGCGCATGCTGACTGTTGAATTCAATCCCGATGCAATTTCTGTGTTTCATCAACACTCTGATTGTCCACAGATTACAGAATGCCTTCAGAAGTGCATCGGAAACTACTACTGTTCTTCCTGGGAACGATCAAAGAGTAGACTGTTTGAGACATTACTCCCGTGGAGGAAACTGCGCATGGTGACTGTTGTATTCAATCCCGATGGAATTTCTGTGTTTCATCAATACTCTGATAGTCCACACACTACCGAATGCCTCCAGATGTTCATCGGAAACTACTACTGGTCTTCCAGGGAACGATCAAAGCGTAGACTTTTTGAGACATTACTCCCATGGAGGAAACTGCTCATGGTGACTGTTGTATTCAATCCCGATGCAATATCTTTGTTTCATCAACACTCTGATAGTCTACATATTACAGAATGCCACCAGATGTGCATCGGAAACTACTACTGGTCTTTCAGGGAACGATCAAAGCGTAGACTGTTTGAGACATTACTCCCATGGAGGAAACTGCGCATGGAGACTGTTGTATTCAATCCCGATGCAATTTCTGTGTTTCATCAACACTCTGAAAGTCCACAGATTACAGAAAGCATCCAGATGTGCATCGGAAACTACTACTGGTCTTCGAGGGAACGATCAAATCGTAGACTCTTAGAGACATTACTCCCATGGAGGAATGTGCGCATGGTGACTGTTGTATTCAATCCCGACGGAATTTCTGTGTTTCTTCAAATTTCTGATAGTCCACACATTACAGAATGCCCACAGATGTGCATCGGAAACTACTACTGGTCTTCAAGGGAACGATCAAAGCGTAAACTCTTTTAGACATTACTCCAATATAGGGAAGTGCGCATGGTGACTGTCTTATTCAATCCCGATGCAATTTCTGTGTTTCATCAACACTCTGACTGGCCACAGATTATAGAATGCCTTCAGATGTGCATCGGTAACTACTACTGGTCTTCCTGGGAAGGATCAAAGCGTAGACTGTTTGAGACATTATTCCCATGAAGGAAAGAGCGCATGGTGACTGTTGTATTCAATTCCGATGCAATTTATGTGTTTCATCATCACTCTGATAGTCAACAGACTACGGAAAGCTCCAGATGTGCATCGGAAAGTACTACTGGTATTCCAGGGAACGATCAAAGCGTACACTGGTAGAGACATTACTCCCATGGAGGGAGTGCGCATTATGACTGTTGTATTCAATCCCGATGCAATTTCTGTGTTTCATCAAAACTCTGATAGTCCACAGATTACAGAATGCCTCCAGATGTGCATCGGAAACCACTACTGGTCTTCAAGGGAACGATCAAAGCGTAAACTCTTTTAGACATTACTCCAATATAGGGAAGTGCGCATGGTGACTGTTGTATTCAAACCCGATGCAATTTCTGTGTTTCATCAACACTCTGATTGGCCACAGATTATAGAATGCCTTCAGATGTGCATCGGAAACTACTACTAGTCTTCCTGGGAAGGATCAAAGCGTAGACTGTTTGAGACATTATTCCCATGAAGGAAAGAGCGCATGGTGACTGTTGTATTATATCCCGATGCAATTTCTGTGTTTCATCAACATTCTGATAGTCCACAGATTACAGAATGCCACCAGACGTGCATCGGAAACTACTAGTGGTCTTCGAGGGAACGATCAAAGCGTAGACTGTTTGAGACATTACTCCTGTTGAGGAAAGTGCGCATGCTGACTGTTGTATTCAATCCCGATGCAATTTCTGTGTTTCATCAACACTCTGATAGTCCAGAGACTACAGAATGCCACCAGATGTGCATCGGAAACTACTACTTGTCTTCTAGGGAACGATCTAAGTTTAAACTGTTTGAGACATTACTCCCATGGAGGAAAGTGCGCATCGTGACTGTTGTATTCAATTCCGATTCAATTTCTGTGTTTCATCAACACTCTGATAGACCACAGATTACAGAATACCACCAGATGTGCATCGGAAACTACTACTGGTTTTCCAGGGAACGATCAAAGCGTAGACTGTTTCAGACATTACTCCCATGGAGGAAAGTGCGCATTGTGACTGTTGTATTCAATCTCGATGCAATTTCTGTGTTTCATCAACACTCTGATAGTCCACAGATTACAGAATGCCTCGTGATGTGCATCGGAAACTACTACAGGTATTCCAGGTTATGGTCAAAGCGTAGACTGTTAGAGAAATTACTTCCATGGAGGAAAGTGCGCATGGCGACTGTTGTATTCAATCCCGATACAATTTCTGTGTTTCATCAACACTCTGATAGTCCACAGATTACAGAATGCCTCCTGATGTTCGTCGGAAACCACTACTGGTCTTCCAGGGAACGATCAAATCGTAGACTGTTTGAGAATTACTCCCACGGAAGAAAGTGCGCATGGTGACTGTTGTATTCAATCCCGATGCAATTTCTGTGATTCATCAACATTCTGATAGTCCACAGATTACAGAATGCCTCATGATGTGCATCGGAAACTACTACTGGTCTTCCAGGGAGCGATCAATGCGTAGACTGTTAGAGACATTACTCCCATGGAGGAAAGTGCGCATTGTGACTGTTGTATTCAATTCCGATGCAATTTCTGTGTTTCATCAACACTGTGATAGTCCACAGATTACAGAATGCCACCAGATGTGCATCGGAAACTACTACTGGTCTTCCGGGGAACGATCAAAGCGTAGATTGTTTGAGACATTACTCCCGTGGAGGAAAGTGCGCATGGTGACTGTTGTATTCATTCCCGATGCAATTTCTGTGTTTCATCAACACTCTGATAGTCCGCAGTTTACAGAATGCCACCAGATGTGCATCGGAAACTACTACTGGTCTTCCAGGGAACGATCAAGGCGTAGACTGTTTGAGAATTACTCCCATGGAGGATAGTTCGCATGGTGACTGTTGTATTCAATCCCGATGCAATATCTGTGTTTCGTCAACACTCTGATACTCCACGGATTACAGAATGCCTCCAGATGTGCATCGGAAACTACTACTGGTGTTCCAGGGGACGATCAAATCGTAGACTGTTTGATACATTACTCCCATGAAAGAAAGTGCGCATGGCGACTGTTGTATTCAATCCCGATGCAATATATGTGTTTCATCAACACTCTGATAGTCCACAGATTACAGAATGCCTCCAGATGTGCATCGGAAACTACTACTGGTCTTCCAGGAACTATCAAAGCGTAGACTGTTTGAGACATTACTCCCATGAAGGAATGTGCGCATTGTGACTGTTGTATTCAATCCCGAGGCAATTTCTGTGTTTCATCAACACTCTGATAGTCCACAGATTACTGAATGCCAACAGACGTGCATCGGAAACTACTACTGGTCTTCCAGGAACGATCAAAGCGTAAACTGTTTGAGACATTACTCCCGTGGAGGAAAGTGCGCATGTCGACTGTTGTATTCAATTCCGATGCAAATTCTGTGTTTCATCAACACTCTGATAGTCCACAGATTACGGAAAGCCTCCAGATGTGCTACGGAAAGTACTACTGGTCTTCCAGGGAACGATCAAAGCGTAGACTGTTTGAGACATTACTCCCGTGGAGGAAAGTGCGCATGGTGACTGTTGTATTCATTCCCGATGCAATTTCTGTGTTTCATCAACACTCTGATAGTCCACAGTTTACAGAATGCCACCAGATGTGCATCGGAAACTACTACTGGTCTTCCAGGGAACGATCAAAGCGTAGACTGTTTGAGAATTACTCCCATGGAGGAAAGTGCGCATGGTGACTGTTGTATTCAATCTAGATGCAATATCTGTGTATCATCAACACTCTGATAGTCCACAGATTACAGAATGCGCCCAGATGTGCATCGGAAACTACTACTGGTCTTCAAGGGAACGATCAAAGCGTAAACTCTTTTAGACATTACCCCATTATAGGGAAGTGCGCATGGTGACTGTTGAATTCAATCCCGATGCAATTTCTGTGTTTCATCAACACACTGATTGTCCACAGATTACAGAATGCCTTCAGATGTGCATCGGAAACTACTACTGGTGTTCCAGGGGACGATCAAATCGTAGACTGTTTGAGACATTACTCCCATGAAAGAAAGTGCGCATGGCGGCTGTTGTATTCAATCCCGATGCAATATATGTGTTTCATCAACACTCTGATAGTCCGCAGATTACAGAATGCCTCCAGATGTGCATCGGAAACTACTACTGGTCTTCCAGGAACTATCAAAGCGTAGACTGTTTGAGACAATACTCCCATGAAGGAATGTGCGCATTGTGACTGTTGTATTCAATCCCGAGGCAATTTCTGTGTTTCATCAACACTCTGATAGTCCACAGATTACTGAATGCCACCAGACGTGCATCGGAAACTACTACTGGTCTTCCTGGAACGATCAAAGCGTAAACTGTTTGAGACATTACTCCCGTGGAGGAAAGTGCGCATGGTGACTGTTGTATTCAATTCCGATGCAAATTCTGTGTTTCATCAACACTCTGATAGTCCACAGATTACGGAAAGCCTCCAGATGTGCTACGGAAAGTACTACTGGTCTTCCAGGGAACGATCAAAGCGTATGCTGTTAGAGACTTTACTCCCATGGAAGAGAGTGTGCATGGTGACTGTTGTATTCAATCCCGATGCAATTTCTGTGTTTCATCAAAACTCTGATAGTCCACAGATTACAGAATGCCTCCAGATGTGCATCGGAAACTACCACTGGTCTTCAAGGGAACGATCAAAGCGTAAACTCTTTTAGACATAACTCCAATATAGGGAAGTGCGCATGGTGACTGTTGTATTCAATCCCGATGCAATTTCTTTGTTTCATCAACACTCTGATTGGCCACAGATTATAGAATGCCTTCAGATGTGCATCGGTAACTACTACTGGTCTTCCTGGGAAGGATCTAAGCGTAGACTGTTTGAGACATTATTCCCATGAAGGGAAGAGCGCATGGTTACTGTTGTATTATATCCCGATGCAATTTCTGTGTTTCATCAACATTTTGATAGTCCACAGATTACAGAATGCCACCAGACGTGCATCGGAAACTACTAGTGGTCTTCCAGGGAACGATCAAAGCGTAGACTGTTTGAGACATTACTCCTGTTGAGGAAAGTGCGCATGGTGACTGTTGTATTCAATCTAGATGCAATATCTGTGTATCATCAACACTCTGATAGTCCACAGATTACAGAATGCGCCCAGATGTGCATCGGAAACTACTACTGGTCTTCAAGGGAACGATCAAAGCGTAAACTCTTTTAGACACTACTCCAATATAGGGAAGTGCGCATGGTGACTGTTGAATTCAATCCCGATGCAATGTCTGTGTTTCATCAACACTCCGAAAGTCCACAGATTACAGAAAGCATCCAGATATGCTTCGGAAACTACTACTGGTCTTCGAGGGAACGATCAAATGGTAGACTCTTAGAGACATTACTCCCATGGAGGAATGTGCGCATGGTGACTGTTGGATTCAATCCCGATGCAATTTCTGTGTTTCATGAACACTCTGATACTCCACAGATTACAGAATGCCTCCAGATGTGCACCGGAAACTACTACTGGTCTTCCAGGGAACAATCAGAGCGTAGAGTGTTTGAGACATTACTCCCATGAAGGGAAGTGAGCATGGTGACTGTTGTATTCAATCCCGATGCAATTTCTGTGTTTCATCAACACTCTGATAGTCCACAAATTACGGAAAGCCTCCAGATGTGCATCGGAAACTACTACTGGTCTTCCAGGGAACGATCAAAGCGTAGACTGTTAGAGACATTACTCCCATGGAGGAAAGTGCGCATGGTGACTGTTGTATACAAACCCGATGTAATTTCTGTGTTTCATCAACACTCTGATAGTCAACAGATAACAGAATGCCTCCAGATGTGCATCGGAACCTACTATTGGTCTTCCAGGGGAGGATCAAAGAGTAGACTGTTTGAGACACTACTCCTATGGAGGAAAGTGCGCATGGTGACTGTTATATTCCATCCCGATGCAATTTCTGTGCTTCATCAACTTTTTGATAGTCCACAGTTTACGGAAAGCCTCCAGATGAGCATCGGAAAGTACTACTGGTCTTCCAGGGAACGATCAAAGCGTAGACTGTTAGAGACATTACTCCCATGGAGGAAAGTGCTCATGGTGACTGTTGTATTCAATCCCGATGCAATATCTGCGTTTCATCAACACTCTGATAGTCCACAGATTACAGAATACCTCCAGATGTGCATCGGAAACTACTACTGGTCTTCCAGGAACTATCAAAGCGTAGACTGTTTGAGACATTACTCCCATGAAGGAATGTGCGCATTGTGACTGTTGTATTCAATCCCGAGGCAATTTCTGTGTTTCATCAACACTCTGATAGTCCACAAATTACAGAAAGCCACCAGACGTGCATCGGAAACTACTACTGGTCTTCCAGGAACGATCAAAGCATAAACTGTTTGGGACATTACTCCCGTGGAGGAAAGTGCGCATGGTGACTGTTGTATTCAATCCCGATGCAATTTCTGTGTTTAATCAACACTCTGATACTCCACAGATTACAGAATGCCACCAGATGTGAATCGGAAACTACTACTGGTCTTCAAGGGAACGATCAAAGCGTAAACTCTTTTAGACATTACTCCAATATAGGGAAGTGCGCATGGTGACTTTTGAATTCAATCCCGATGCAATTTCTGTGTTTCATCAACACTCTGATTGTCCACAGATTACAGAATACCTTCAGATGTGCATCGGAAACTAGTACTGGTCTTCCTGGGAACGATCAAATAGTAGACTGTTTGAGACATTACTCCCGTGGAGGAAAGTGCGCATGGTGACTGTTGTATTCAATCCTGATGCAATTTCTGTGTTTCATCAATACTCTGATAGTCCACAGATTACCGAATGCCTCGAGATGTTCATCGGAAACTACTACTGGTCTTCCAGGTAACGATCAAAGCGTAGACTGTTTGAGACATTACTCCCATGAAAGAAATTGCGCATGGCGACTGTTGTATTCAATCCCGATGCAATTTCTGTGTTTCATCAACACTCTGATAGTCCACAAATTACAGAAAGCCACCAGACGTGCATCGGAAACTACTACTGGTCTTCCAGGAACGATCAAAGCATAAACTGTTTGGGACATTACTCCCGTGGAGGAAAGTGCGCATGGTGACTGTTGTATTCAATCCCGATGCAATTTCTGTGTTTAATCAACACTCTGATACTCCACAGATTACAGAATGCCTCCAGATGTGCATCGGAAACTACTACTGGTCTTCCAGGAACTATCAAAGCGTAGACTGTTTGAGACATTACTCCCATGGAAGAGAGTGTGCATGGTGACTGTTGTATTCAATCCCGATGCAATTTCTGTGTTTCATCAAAACTCTGATAGTCCACAGATTACAGATTGCCTCCAGATGTGCATCGGAAACTACTACTGGTCTTCAAGTGAACGATCAAAGCGTAACTCTTTTAGACATAACTCCAATATAGGGAAGTGCGCATGGTGACTGTTGTATTCAATCCCGATGAAATTTCTTTGTTTCATCAACACTCTGATTGGCCACAGATTATAGAATGCCTTCAGATGTGCATCGGAAACTACTACTGGTCTTCCTGGGAAGGATCAAAGCGTAGACTGTTTGAGACATTATTCCCATGAAGGAAAGAGCGCATGGTGACTGTTGTATTATATCCCGATGCAATTTCTGTGTTTCATCAACATTCTGATAGTCCCCAGATTACAGAATGCCACCAGACGTGCATCGGAAACTACTAGCGGTCTTCCAGGGAACGATCAAAGCGTAGACTCTTTGAGACATTAGTCCTGTTGAGGAAAGTGCGCATGGTGACTGTTGTATTCAATCCCGATGCATTTTCTGTGTTTCATCAACACTCTGATAGTCCAGAGACTACAGAATGCCACCAGATGTGCATCGGAAACTACTACTTGTCTTCCAGGGAACGATCAAAGTGTAAACTGTTTGAGACATTACTCCCATGGAGGAAAGTGCGCATCGTGACTGTTGTATTCAATTCCGATTCAATTTCTGTGTTTCATCAACACTCTGATAGACCACAGATAACAGAATACCACCAGATGTGCATCGGAAACTACTACTGGTCTTCCAAGGAACGATCAAAGCGTAGACTGTTTCAGACATTACTCCCATGGAGGAAAGTGCGCATGGTGACTGTTGTATTCAATCTAGATGCAATATCTGTGTATCATCAACACTCTGATAGTCCACAGATTACAGAATGCGCCCAGATGTGCATCGGAAACTACTACTGGTCTTCAAGGGAACGATCAAAGCGTAAACTCTTTTAGACACTACTCCAATATAGGGAAGTGCTCATGGTGACTGTTGAATTCAATCCCGATGCAATTTCTGTGTTTCATCAACACTCTGATAGTCCACACATTACAGAATGACACCAGATGTGCATCGGAAACTACTACTGGTCTTACAGGGAACGATCAAATAGTAGACTGTTTGAGACATTACTCCCATGGAAGAAAGTGCGCATGGTGACTGTTGTATTCAACCCCGATGCAATTTCTGTGTTTTATCAACACTCTGATAGTCCACAGATAACAGAATTCCTCCAGATATGCACCGGAAACTACTACTGGTCTTCCAGGGAACAATCAGAGCGTAGAGTGTTTGAGACATTACTCCCATGAAGGGAAGTGAGCATGCTGACTGTTGTATTCAATCCCGATGCAATTTCTGTGTTTCATCAACACTCTGATAGTCCACAGATTACAGAATACCTCCAGATGTGCATCGGAAACTACTACTGGTCTTCCAGGAACTATCAAAGCGTAGACTGTTTGAGACATTACTCCCATGAAGGAATGTGCGCATTGTGACTGTTGTATTCAATCCCGAGGCAATTTCTGTGTTTCATCAACACTCTGATAGTCCACAAATTACAGAATGCCACCAGACGTGCATCGGAAACTACTACTGGTCTTCCAGGAACGATCAAAGGGTAAACTGTTTGGGACATTACTCCCGTGGAGGAAAGTGCGCATGGTGACTGTTGTATTCAATCCCGATGCAATATCTGTGTTTAATCAACACTCTGATACTCCACAGATTACAGAATGCCACCAGATGTGCATCGGAAACTACTACTGGTCTTCAAGGGAACGATCAAAGCGTAAACTCTTTTAGACATTACTCCAATATAGGGAAGTGCGCATGGTGACTGTTGAATTCAATCCAGATGCAATTTCTGTGTTTCATCAATACTCTGATAGTCCACAGATTACCGAATGCCTCCAGATGTTCATCGGAAACTACTACTGGTCTTCCAGGGAACGATCAAAGCGTAGACTGTTTTAGACATTACTTTTATGGAGGAAAGTGCGCATGGTGACATTGGTATTCAATCCCGATGCAATTTCTGTGTTTCACCAACACTCTGATAGTCCACAGATTACAGAATGCCTCCAGATGTGCATCGGAAACTACTACTGGTCTTCCAGGGAACGATCAAAGCGTAGACTGTTAGAGACATTACTCCCATGGTTGAAAGTGCGGATGGTGACTGTTGTATTCAATCCCGATGCAATATGTTTGTTTCATCAACACTCTTATAGTCTACATATTACAGAATGCCACCAGATGTGCATCAGAAACTACTACTGGTCTTCCAGGGAACGATCAAATCGTAGACCCTTAGAGACATTACTCTCATGGAGGACTGTTGCATTCAATGGACGAAAGAGCGTATGGTGAGAGTTGTATTCAATCCCGATGCAATTTCTGTGTTTCATCAACACTCTGATAGTCCACAAATTACGGAAAGCCTCCAGATGTTCATCAGAAACTACTACTGGTCTTTCAGGGAACGATCAAAGCGTAGACTGTTAGAGACATTACTCCCATGGAGGAAAGTAAGGAATGGTCACTGTTGTATTCAATCCCGACGCAATTTCTGTGTTTCATCAACACTCTGATAGTCCACAGATTACAGAATGCCACCAGATGTGCATCGGAACTACTACTGGTCTTCCAGGGAACGATCAAAGCTTAGACTGTTGGAGAATTACTCCCATGAAGGAAAGTTCGCATGGTAACTGTTGGATTCAATCCCGATTAAAATTTCTGTGTTTCATGAACACTCTGATACTCCACAGATTACAGAATGCCTCCAGATGTGCATCGGAAACTACTACTGGTCTTCCAGGGAACGATCAAATCGTAGACTGTTTGAGACATTACTCCCATGGAAGAAAGTGCGCATATAGACTGTTGTATTCAACCCCGATGTAATTTCTGTGTTTTATCAACACTCTGATAGTCCACAGATAACAGAATTCCTCCAGATGTGCACCGGAAACTACTACTGGTCTTCCAGCGAGCAATCAGAGCGTAGAGTGTTTGAGACATTACTCCCATGAAGGGAAGTGAGCATGGTGAATGTTGTATTCAATCCCGATGCAATTTCTGTGTTTCATCAACACTCTGATAGTCCACAGATTACAGAATGCCTCCAGATGTGCATCGGAAACCACTACTGGTCTTCCAGGGAACGATCAAATCGTAGACTGTTTGAGACATTACTCCCATGGACGAAAGAGCGTATGGTGAGAGTTGTATTCAATCCCGATGCAATTTCTGTGTTTCGTCAACACTCTGATAGTCCACAAATTACGGAAAGCCTCCAGATGTGCATCAGAAAGTACTACTGGTCTTTCAGGGAACGATCAAAGCGTAGACTGTTAGAGACATTACTCCCATGGAGGAAAGTAAGGAATGGTCACTGTTGTATTCAATCCCGATGCAATTTCTGTGTTTCATCAACACTCTGATAGTCCACCGATTACACAATGCCCCCAGATGTGCATCGGAAACTACTTCTGGTCTTCCAGGGAACGATCAAAGCGTACACTGTTTGAGACATTACTCCTGAGGAGGAAAGTGCGCATGGTGACTGTTGTATTCAATCCCGATGCAATTTCTGTGTTTCATCAACACTCTGATAGTCCACAGACTACAGAATGCCACCAGATGTGCATCGGAAACTACTACTGGTCTTCCAGGGAACGATCAAATCGTAGACTCTTAGAGACATTACTCCCATGGAGGAAAGTGCTCATGGTGACTGTTGTATTCAATCCCGATGCAATATCTGTGTTTCATCAACACTCTGATAGTCTACAGATTACAGAATGCCTCCAGATGTGCATCGGAAACTACTACTGGTCATCCAGGGAACGATCAAAGAGTAGATTATTAGAGACATTACTCCCATGGAAAAAAGTGCGCATGGTGACTGTTGTATTCAACCCCGATGCAATTTCTGTGTTTTATCAACACTCTGATAGTCCACAGATAACAGAATTCCTCCAGATGTGCACCGGAAACTACTACTCGTCTTCCAGGGAACAATCAGAGCGTAGAGTGTTTGAGACATTACTCCCATGAAGGGAGGTGAGCATGGTGACTGTTGTATTCAATCCCGATGCAATTTCTGTGTATCATCAACACTCTGATAGTCCACAGATTACAGAATGCCTCCAGATGTGCATCGAAAACCACTACTGGTCTTCCAGGGAACGATCAAAGCCTAGGCTGTTTGAGACATTACTCCCATGGACCAAAGAGCGCATGGTGAGAGTTGTATTCAATCCCGATGCAATTTCTGTGTTTCATCAACACTCTGATAGTCTACAGATTACAGAATGCCTCCAGATGTGCATCGGAAACTACTACTGGTCATCCAGGGAACGATCAAAGAGTAGACTGTTTGAGACATTACTCCCGTGGAGGAAAGTGCGCATGGTGACAATTGTATTCAATCCCGATGCAATTTCTGTGTTTCATCAACACTCTGATAGTCCACAGATTACGAATGCCTCCAGATGTTCATCGGAAACTACTAGTGGTCTTCCAGGGAACGATCAAAGCGTAGACTCTTTTAGACATTACTTTTATGGAGGAAAGTGCGTATGGTGACATTGGTATTCAATCCCGATGCAATTTCTGTGTTTCACCAACACTCTGATAGTCCACAGATTACAGAATGCCTCCAGATGTGCATCGGAAACTACTACTGGTCTTCCAGGGAACGATCAAAGCGTAGACTGTTTGAGACATTACTCCTATGGAGGAAACTGCTCATGGAGACTGTTGCATTCAATCCCGATGCAATTTCTGTGTTTCATCAACACTCTGATAGTCCACAGATAACAGAATTCCTCCAGATGTGCACCGGAAACTACAACTGGTCTTCCAGGGAACGATCAAAGCGTAGACTGTTAGAGACATTACCCCCATGGTTGAAAGTGCGCATGGTGACTGTTGTATTCAATCCAGATGCAATATCTTTGTTTCATCAACACTCTGATAGTCCACAGATAACAGAATTCCTCCAGATGTGCACCGGACACTACTACTGGTCTTCCAGGAAACAATCAGAGCGTAGAGTGTTTGAGACATCACTCCCATGAAGGGAAGTGAGCATGGTGACTGTTGTATTCAATCCCGATGCAATTTCTGTGTATCATCAACACTCTGATAGTCCACAGATTACAGAATGCCTCCAGATGTGCATCGCAAACCACTACTGGTCTTCCAGGGAACGATCAAAGCCTAGACTGTTTGAGACATTACTCCCATGGACGAAAGAGCGCATGGTGAGTGTTGTATTCAATCCTGATGCAATTTCTGTGTTTCATCAACACTCTGATAGTCTACAGATTACAGAATGCCTCCAGATGTGCATCGGAAACTACTACTGGTCATCCAGGGAACGATCAAAGAGTAGACTGTTTGAGACATTACTCCCGTGGAGGAAAGTGCGCATGGTGACTGTTGTATTCAATCCCGATGCAATTTCTGTGTTTCATCAACACTCTGATAGTCCACAGTTTACCGAATGCCTCCAGATGTTCATCGGAAACTACTAGTGGTCTTCCAGGGAACGATCAAAGCGTAGACTCTTTTAGACATTACTTTTATGGAGGAAAGTGCGCATGGTGACATTGGTATTCAATCCCGATGCAATTTCTGTGTTTCACCAACACTCTGATAGTCCACAGATTACAGAATGCCTCCAGATGTGCATCGGAAACTACTACTGGTCTTCCAGGGACCGATCAAAGCGTAGACTGTTTGAGAAATTACTCCCATGGAGGAAACTGCTCATGGAGATTGTTGTATTCAATACCGATGCAATTTCTGTGTTTCATCAACACTCTGATAGTCTACAGATTACAGAATGCCTCCAGATGTGCATCGGAAACTACTACTGGTCATCCAGGGAACGATCAAAGAGTAGATTATTAGAGACATTACTCCCATGGAAAAAAGTGCGCATGGTGACTGTTGTATTCAACCCCGATGCAATTTCTGTGTTTTATCAACACTCTGATAGTCCACAGATAACAGAATTCCTCCAGATGTGCACCGGAAACTACTACTCGTCTTCCAGGGAACAATCAGAGCGTAGAGTGTTTGAGACATTACTCCCATGAAGGGAGGTGAGCATGGTGACTGTTGTATTCAATCCCGATGCAATTTCTGTGTATCATCAACACTCTGATAGTCCACAGATTACAGAATGCCTCCAGATGTGCATCGAAAACCACTACTGGTCTTCCAGGGAACGATCAAAGCCTAGGCTGTTTGAGACATTACTCCCATGGACCAAAGAGCGCATGGTGAGAGTTGTATTCAATCCCGATGCAATTTCTGTGTTTCATCAACACTCTGATAGTCTACAGATTACAGAATGCCTCCAGATGTGCATCGGAAACTACTACTGGTCATCCAGGGAACGATCAAAGAGTAGACTGTTTGAGACATTACTCCCGTGGAGGAAAGTGCGCATGGTGACAATTGTATTCAATCCCGATGCAATTTCTGTGTTTCATCAACACTCTGATAGTCCACAGATTACGAATGCCTCCAGATGTTCATCGGAAACTACTAGTGGTCTTCCAGGGAACGATCAAAGCGTAGACTCTTTTAGACATTACTTTTATGGAGGAAAGTGCGTATGGTGACATTGGTATTCAATCCCGATGCAATTTCTGTGTTTCACCAACACTCTGATAGTCCACAGATTACAGAATGCCTCCAGATGTGCATCGAAAACTACTACTGGTCTTCCAGGGAACGATCAAAGCGTAGACTGTTTGAGACATTACTCCTATGGAGGAAACTGCTCATGGAGACTGTTGCATTCAATCCCGATGCAATTTCTGTGTTTCATCAACACTCTGATAGTCCACAGATAACAGAATTCCTCCAGATGTGCACCGGAAACTACAACTGGTCTTCCAGGGAACGATCAAAGCGTAGACTGTTAGAGACATTACCCCCATGGTTGAAAGTGCGCATGGTGACTGTTGTATTCAATCCAGATGCAATATCTTTGTTTCATCAACACTCTGATAGTCCACAGATAACAGAATTCCTCCAGATGTGCACCGGACACTACTACTGGTCTTCCAGGAAACAATCAGAGCGTAGAGTGTTTGAGACATCACTCCCATGAAGGGAAGTGAGCATGGTGACTGTTGTATTCAATCCCGATGCAATTTCTGTGTATCATCAACACTCTGATAGTCCACAGATTACAGAATGCCTCCAGATGTGCATCGCAAACCACTACTGGTCTTCCAGGGAACGATCAAAGCCTAGACTGTTTGAGACATTACTCCCATGGACGAAAGAGCGCATGGTGAGTGTTGTATTCAATCCTGATGCAATTTCTGTGTTTCATCAACACTCTGATAGTCTACAGATTACAGAATGCCTCCAGATGTGCATCGGAAACTACTACTGGTCATCCAGGGAACGATCAAAGAGTAGACTGTTTGAGACATTACTCCGGTGGAGGAAAGTGCGCATGGTGACTGTTGTATTCAATCCCGATGCAATTTCTGTGTTTCATCAACACTCTGATAGTCCACAGTTTACCGAATGCCTCCAGATGTTCATCGGAAACTACTAGTGGTCTTCCAGGGAACGATCAAAGCGTAGACTCTTTTAGACATTACTTTTATGGAGGAAAGTGCGCATGGTGACATTGGTATTCAATCCCGATGCAATTTCTGTGTTTCACCAACACTCTGATAGTCCACAGATTACAGAATGCCTCCAGATGTGCATCGGAAACTACTACTGGTCTTCCAGGGACCGATCAAAGCGTAGACTGTTTGAGAAATTACTCCCATGGAGGAAACTGCTCATGGAGATTGTTGTATTCAATACCGATGCAATTTCTGTGTTTCATCAACACTCTGATAGTCCACAGATAACAGAATTCCTCCAGATGTGCACCGGAAACTACAACTGGTCTTCCAGGGAACGATCAAAGCGTAGACTGTTAGAGACATTACTCCCATGGTTGAAAGTGCGCATGGTGACTGTTGTATTCAATCCCGATGCAATATCTTTGTTTCATCAACACTCTGATAGTCTACATATTACAGAATGCCACCAGATGTGCATCGGAAACTACTACTGGTCTTCCAGGGAACGATCAAAGCGTAGACTGTTTGAGACATTACTCCCATGGAGGAAACTGCGCATGGAGACTGTTGTATTCAATCCCGATGCAATTTCTGTGTTTCATCAACACTCTGAGAGTCCACAGATTACAGAAAGCATCCAGATGTGCATCGGAAACTCTTACTGGTCTTCCAGGGAACGATCAAATCGTAGACTCTTAGAGACATTACTCCCATGGAGGAATGTGCGCATGGTGACTGTTGTATTCAATCCCGACGCAATTTCTGTGTTTCATCAACACTCTGATAGTCCACAGATTACAGAATGCCACCAGATGTGCATCGGAAACTACTACTGGTCTTCCAGGGAACGATCAAAGCGTAGACTGTTTGAGAATTACTCCCATGGACGAAAGAGCGCATGGTGAGTGTTGTATTCAATCCCGATGCAATTTCTGTGTTTCATCAACACTCTGATATTCCATCAATTACGGAAAGACTTTAGATGTGCATCAGAAACTACTACTGGTCTTTCAGGGAACGATCAAAGCGTAGACTGTTAGAGACATTACTCCCATGGAGGAAAGTGCGAATGGTCACTGTTGTATTCAATCCCGATGCAATTTCTGTGCTTCATCAACTATCTGATAGTCCACAGTTTACGGAAAGCCTCCAGATGAGCATCGAAAAGTACTACTGGCCTTCCAGGGAACGATCAAAGCGTAGACTGTTAGAGACGTTACTCCCATGGAGGAAAGTGCGCCTATTGACTGTTGTATTCAATCCCGATGCAATTTCTGAGTTTCATCAACACTCTGATAGTCCACAGATTACAGAATGCCACCAGATGTTCATCGGAAACCACTACTGGTCTTCCAGGGAACGATCAAAGCGTAGACTGTTAGAGACATTACTCCCATGGAGGAAAGTGCACATGGTGAAAGTTATATTCAATCCCGATGCATTTTCTGTGTTTAATCAACACTCTGATACTCCACAGATTACAGAATGCCACAAGATGTGCGTCGGAAACTACTACTGGTCTTCCAGGGAACGATCAAAGCGTAGACTGTTTAAGACATTACTCCTGTGGAGGAAAGTGCGCATGGTGACTGTTGTATTCAATCCCGATGCAATTTCTGTGTTTCATCAACACTCTGATAGTCCACAGACTACAGAATGCCACCAGATGTGCATCGGAAACTACTACTGGTCTTCCAGGGAACGATCAAAGCGTAGACCCTTAGAGACATTACTCCCATGGAGGAAAGTGCTCATGGTGACTGTTGTATTCAATCCCAATGCAATTTCTGTGTTTCATCAACACTCTGATAGTCTACAGATTACAGAATGCCTAGAGATGTGCATCGGAAACTACTACTGGTCTTCCAGGGAACGATCAAAGCGTAGACTGTTTGAGACATTACTCCCGTGGAGGAAACTGCTCATGGAGTCTGTTGTATTCAATCCCGATGCAATTTCTGTGTTTCATGAACACTTTGATACTCCACAGATTACAGAATGCCTCCAGATGTGCATCGGAAACTACTACTGGTCCTCCAGGGAACGATCAAATTGTAGACTGTTGAGACATTACTCCCATGGAAAAAAGTGCGCATGGTGACTGTTGTATTCAGCCCCGATGCAATTTCTGTGTTTTATCAACACTCTGATAGTGCACAGATAACAGAATTCCTCCAGATGTGCACCGGAAACTACTACTGGTCTTCCAGGGAACAATCAGAGCGTAGAGTGTTTGAGACATTACTCCCATTGAGGAAACTGCTCGTGGAGACTGTTGTATTAAATCCCGATGCAATTTCTGTGTTTCATCAACACTCTGATAGTCCACAGATAACAGAATTCCTCCAGATGTGCACCGGAAACTACAACTGGTCTTCCAGGGAACGATCAAAGCGTAGACTGTTAGAGACATTACTGCCATGGTTGAAAGTGCGCATGGTGACTGTTGTATTCAATCCCGATGCAATATCTTTGTTTTATCAACACTCTGATAGTCTACATATTACAGAATGCCACCAGATGTGCATCGGAAACTACTACTGGTCTTCAAGGGAACGATCAAACTGTACTCTGTTTAAGACATTACTCCCATGGAGGAAACTGCGCATGGAGACTGTTGTATTCAATCCCGATGCAATTTCTGTGTTTCATGAACACTTTGATACTCCACAGATTACAGAATGCCTCCAGATGGGCATCGGAAACTACTACTGGTCCTCCAGGGAACGATCAAATTGTAGACTGTTGAGACATTACTCCCATGGAAAAAAGTGCGCATGGTGACTGTTGTATTCAGCCCCGATGCAATTTCTGTGTTTTATCAACACTCTGATAGTGCACAGATAACAGAATTCCTCCAGATGTGCACCGGAAACTACTACTGGTCTTCCAGGGAACAATCAGAGCGTAGAGTGTTTGAGACATTACTCCCATGAAGGGAAGTGAGCATGGTGACTGTTGTATTCAATCCCGATGCAATTTCTGTGTTTCATCAACACTCTGATAGTCCACAGATTACAGAATGCCTCCAGATGTGCATCGGCAACTACTACTGGTCTTCCAGGGAACGATCAAAGCGTAGACTGTTAGAGACATTACTCCCATGGAGGAAAGTGCGAATGGTCACTTTTGTATTCAATCCCGATGCAATTTCTGTGTTTCATCAACACTCTGATAGTCCACAGATTACACAATGCCACCAGATGTGCATCGGCAACTACTACTGGTCTTCCAGGGAACGATCAAACCGTAGACTGTTTGAGACATAACTCCCATGGAGGAAAGTGCGAATGGTGACTGTTGTATACAAACCCGATGCAATTTCTGTGTTTCATCAACACTCTGATAGTCAACAGATAACAGAATGCCTCCAGATGTGCATCGGAAACTACTATTGGTCTTCCAGGGAAGGATCAAAGAGTAGACTGTTTGAGACACTACTCCTATGGAGGAATGTGCGCATGGTGACTGTTGTATTCCATCCCGATGCAATTTCTGTGCTTCATCAACTTTCTGATAGTCCACAGTTTACGGAAAGCCTCCAGATGAGCGTCGGAAAGTACTACTGGTCTTCCAGGGAGCGATCAAAGCGTAGACTGTTAGAGACTTTACTCCCATGGAGGAAAGTGCGCATGGTGACTGTTGTATTAAATCCCGATGCAATTTCTGTGTTTCATCAACACTCTAATAGTCCACAGATTACAGAATGCCACCAGACGTGCATCGGAAACTACTACTGGTCTTCCAGGGACGATCAAAGCGTAAACTGTTTGAGACATTACTCCCGTGGAGGAAAGTGCGCATGGTGACTGTTGTATTCAATCCCGAAGCAATTTCTGTGTTTAATCAACACTCTGATACTCCACAGATTACAGAATGCCTCCAGATGTGCATCGGAAACTACTACTGGTCTTCCAGGCAACGATCAAAGCGTAGACTGTTTTAGACATTACTTTTATGGAAGAAAGTGCGCATGGTGACATTGGTATTCAATCCCGATGCAATTTCTGTGTTTCACCAACACTCTGATAGTCCACAGATTACAAAATGCCACCAGATGTGCATCGGAAACTACTACTGATCTTCCACGGGACGATCAAAGCGTAGACTGTTTGAGACATTACTCCCATGGAGGAAACTGCTCATGGAGACTGTTGTATCCAATCCCGATACAATTTCTGTGTTTCATCAAAACTCTGATAGTCCACAGATTACAGAAAGCATCCAGATGTGCATCAGAAACTACTACTGGTCTTCCAGGGAACGGTCAAATCGTAGGCTGTTGGAGACATTACCCCCATGGTTGAAAGTGCGCATGGTGACTGTTGTATTCAATCCCGATGCAATATCTTTGTTTCATCAACACTCTGATAGTTTACATATTACAGAATGCCACCAGATGTGCATCGGAAACTACTACTGGTCTTCCAGGGAACGGTCAAAGCGTAGACTGTTTGAGACATTACTCCCGTGGAGGAAAGTGCGCATGGTGACTGTTGTATTCAATCCCGATGCAATTTCTCTGTTTCATCAACACTCTGATGGTCCACAAATTACAGAATGCCTCCCGATGTTCATCGGAAACTACTACTTTTCTTCCAGGGAACGATCAAAGCGTAGACTGTTTGAGACATTACTTCCATGAAGGAATGTGCGCATGGTGATTGTTGTATTCAATCCCGATGCAATTTCTGTGTTCCATCAACACTCTGATAGTCCACAGATTACAGAATGCCTCCAGATGTTCATCGGAAACCACTACTGGTCTTCCAGGGAACGATCAAAGCGTAGACTGTTTGAGACATTACTCCCATGGAGGAAAGTGCACATGGTGACAGTTATATTCAATCCCGATGCATTTTCTGTGTTTCATCAATACTCTGATGGTCCACAGATTACAGAATGCAGCCAGATGTGGATCAGAAACTACTACTGGTCTTCCAGGGAACGATTGAAGCGTAGACTGTTTCAAGGTTACTCCCATGGAGGAAAGTGCTCATGGTGACTGTTGTATTCAATCCCGATGCAATTTCTTAGTTTCATCAACACTCTGATACACCACAGATTACAGAATGCCTCCAGATGTGCATCGGAAACTACTGCTTGTCTTGCAGGGAACGATCAAAGCGTAGACTGTTTGAGACGATACTCCCATGGAGTAAAGTGCGCATGGTGACTGTTGTAATCAATCCCGATGCAATATCTGTGTTTCGTCAACACTCTGATAGTCCACAGATTACAGAAAGCCTCCAGATGTGCATCGGAAACAACTACTGGTCTTCCAGGGTACGATCAAAACGTAGACTGTTTGAGACATTAATCCCATGGAGGAAACTGCTCACGGAGACTGTGGTATTCAATCCCGATGCAATTTCTGTGTTTCATCAACACTCTGATAGTCCACAGATTACAGAATGCCTCCAGATGTGCATCGGAAACTACTACTGGTCTTCCACCGAACGATCAAAGCGTAGACTGTTTGAGACGTTACTCCCATGGAGGAAAGTGCGCATAGTGACTGTTGTATTCAATCCCGATGCAATTTCTGTGTTTCACCAACACTCTGATAGTCCACAGATTACAGAATGCCTCCAGATGTGCATCGGAAACTACTTCTGGTCTTCCAGGGAACGATCAAAGCGTAGACTGTTTGAGACCTTACTCACATGGAGGAAACTGCTCATGGAGACTGTTGTATTCAATCCCGATGCAATTTCTGTGTTTCATCAACACTCTGATAGTCCACAGATTACAGAATGCCTCCAGATGTGCATCGGAAACTACTACTGGTCTTCCAGGGAACGATCAAAGCGTAAACACTTTGAGACATTACTCCCATGGAGGAAAGTGCGCATGCTGACTGTTGTATTCAATCCCGATGCATTTTCTGTGTTTCATCAACACTCTGATAGTCCACAGATTACAGAATGCCACCAGATGTGCATCGGAAACTACTACTGGTCTTCCAGGGAACGATCAAAGCGTAGACTGGTTTAGACATTACTCCCATGGGGGAAAGTGCAGACGGTGACATTGGTATTCAATCCCGATGCAATTTCTGTGTTTCATCAACACTCTGATAGACCACAGATTGCGGGAAGCATCCAGTTGTGCATCAGAAACTACTACTGGTCTTCCAGGGAACGATCAAATCGTAGGCTGCTAGAGACATTACTCCCATGGTTGAAAGTGCGCATGGTGACTGTTGTATTCAATCCCGATGCAATATCTTTGTTTCATCAACACTCTGATAGTCTACATATTACAAAATGCCACCAGATGTGCATCGGAAACTACTACTGGTCTTCCAGGGAACGATCAAAGCGTAGACTGTTTGAGACATTACTCCCATGGAGGAAACTGCGCATGTAGACTGTTGTATTCAATCCCGATGCAATTTCTGTGTTTCATCAATACTCTGAAAGTCCACAGATTACAGAATGCATCCAGATGTGCATCGGAAACTATTACTGGTCTTCCAGGGAACGATCAAAGCGTAGACTCTTAGGGACATTACTCATATGGAGCAAAGTGCTCATGGTGACTGTTGTATTCAATCCCGATGCAATTTCTGTGTTTCATCAACACTCTGATAGTCCACAGTTTACCGAATGCCTCCAGATGTTCATCGGAATCTACTACTGGTCTTCCAGGGAACGATCAAAGCGTAGACAGTGTGAGACATTACTCCTGTGGACGAAAGTGCGCATGGTTACTGTTGTATTCAATCCCGATGCAATTTCTCAGTTTCATCAACACTCTGATAGTAAACAGATTACAGAATGCCTCATGATGTGCATCAGAAACCACTACTGGTCATCCAGGGAACGATCAAAGCGTAGACTGTTTGAGACATTACTCCCATGGAGGAAAGTGCGCATGGTGACTGTTGTATTTAATCCCGATGAAATTTCTGTGTTTCATCAACACTCTGATAGTCCACAGATTACAGAATGCCACCAGATGTGCATCGGAAACTACTACTGGTCTTCCAGGGAACAATCAAAGCGTAGACTGTTTTAGACATTACTTTTATGGAGGAAAGTGCGCATGGTGACATTGGTATTTAATCCCGATGCAATTTCTGTGTTTCACCAACACTCTGAAAGTTACAGATTACAGAATGCCTCCAGATGTGCATCGGAAACTACTACTGGCCTTGCAGGGAACGATCAAAGCGTAGACTGTTTGAGACATTACTCCCATGGAGGAAACTGCTCATGGAGACTGTTGTATTCAATCCCGATGCAATTTCTGTGTTTCATCAACACTCTGATAGTCCACAGATTACGGAAAGCATCCAGATGTGCATCAGAAACTACTACTGGCCTTCCAGGAAACGATCAAATCGTAGGCTGTTAGAGACATTACTCCCATGGTTGAAAGTGCGCATGGTGACTGTTGTACACAATCCCGATGCAATATCTGTTTTTCATCAACACTCTGATAGTCCACAGATTACAGAATGCCACCAGATGTGCATCGGAAACTACTACTGGTCCTCCAGGGAACGATCAAACCGTAGACGGTTTGAGACATTACTCCCATGGAACAAACTGCTCATGGAGACTGTTGTATTCAATCCCGATGCAATTTCTGTGTTTCATCAACACTCTGAAAGTCCACAGATTACAGAAGGCATCCAGATGTGCATCGGAAACTACTACTGGTCTTCCAGGGAACGATCAAAGCGTAGATTGTTTGAGACGTTACTCCCATGGAGGAAAGTGCGCATGGTGACTGTTGTATTCAATCCCGATGCAATATCTGTGTTTCATCAACACTCTGATAGTCCACAGATTACAGAAGGCATCCAGATGTGCATCGGAAACTACTACTGGTCTTACAGGGAACGATCAAAGCGTAGAATGTTTGAGACGTTACCCCCATGGAGGAAAGTGCGCATGGTGACTGTTGTATTCAATCCCGATGCAATTTCTGTGTTTCATCAACACTCTAATAGTCCACAGATTACAGAATGCCCCCAGATGTGCATCGGAAACAACTACTGGTCTTCCAGGGAACGATCAAAGCGTAAACTCTTTGAGACATTACTCCCATGGAGGAAAGTGCGCATGCTGACTGTTGTATTCAATCCCGATGCATCTTCTGTGTTTCATCAACACTCTGATAGTCCACAGATTACAGAATGCCACCAGATGTGCATCGGAAACTACTACTGGTCTTCCAGGGAACGATCAAAGCGTAGACTGGATTAGACATTACTCCCATGGGGGAAAGTGCAGATGGTGACATTGGTATTCAATCCCGATGCAATTTCTGTGTTTCATCAACACTCTGATAGACCACAGATTGCGTGAAGCATCCAGATGTGCATCAGAAACTACTACTGGTCTTCCAGGGAACGATCAATTCGTAGGCTGCTAGAGACATTACTCCCATGGCTGAAAGTGCGCATGGTGACTGTTGTATTTAATCCCGATGCAATATCTTTGTTTCATCAACACTCTGATAGTCTGCATATTACAGAATGCCACCAGATGTGCATCGGAAACTAGTACTGGTCTTAAAGGGAACGATCAAAGCGTAGACTGTTTGAGACATTACTCCCATGGAGGAAACTGCGCATGTAGACTGTTGTATTCAATCCCGATGCAATTTCTGTGTTTCATCAACACCCTGAAAGTCCACAGATTACAGAATGCATCCAGATGTGCATCGGAAACTATTACTGGTCTTCCAGGGAACGAGCAAAGCGTAGACTTTTAGAGACATTACTCCCATGGAGGAAAGTGCTAATGGGGACTGTTGTATTCAATCCCGATGCAATTTCTGTGTTTCATCAAAACTCTGATAGTCTACAGATTACAGAATTCCTCCAGATGTGCATCGGAAGTTACTACTGGTCTTCCTGGGAACGATCAAAGCGTAGACTGCTTGAGACATTACTCCCGTGGAGGAAAGTGCGCATGGTGACTGTTGTATTCAATCCCGATGCAATTTCTGTGTTTCAACAACACTCTGATAGTCCACAGATTACCGAATGCCTCCAGATGTTCATCGGAAACTACTACTGGTCTTCCAGGGAACGATCAAAGCGTAGACAGTGTGAGACATTACTCCCGTGGAGGAAAGTGCGCATGGTGACTGTTCTATTCAATCCCCATGCAATTTCTCTGTTTCATTACACTCTGATATTCCACAGATTACAGAATGCCTCATGATGTGCATCGGAAACCACTACTGGTCTTCCAGGGATCGATCAAAGCGTAGACTGTTTGAGACATTACTTCCATGGAGGAAACTGCGCATGGAGACTGTTGTATTCAATCCCGATGCAATTTCTGTGTTTCATCAACACTCTGAAAGTCCACAGATTACAGAAAGCATCCAGATGTGCATCGGAAACTACTACTGGTCTTATAGGGAACGATCAGAGCGTAGAATCTTAGAGACATTACTCCCGTGGAGGAAAGTGCTCATTGTGACTGTTGTATTCAATCCCGATGCAATATCTGTGTTTCATCAACACTCTGATAGTCTACAGATTACAGAATGCCTCCAGATGTGCATCGGAAACTACTACTGGTCTTCCAGGAAACGACCAAAGAGTAGACTGTTTGAGACATTACTCCCGTGGAGGAAAGTTCGCATGGTGACTGTTGTATTCAATCCCGATGCAATTTCTGTGTTTCATCAACTCTCTGATAGTCCACAGATTACCGAATGCCTCCAGATGCTCATGGGAAGCTACTACTGGTCTTCCAGGGAACGATCAAAGCGTAGACTGTGTGAGACATTACTCCCATATAGGAAAGTGCGCATGGTGACTGTTGTATTCAATCCCGATGCAATTTCTCTGTTTCATCAACAGTCTGATAGTCCACAGACAACAGAATGCCTCCAGATGTTCATCAGAAACTACTACTGGTCTTCCAGGGAACGATCAAAGCATAGACTGTTTGAGACATTATTCCCATGAAGGAAAGTGCGCATGGTGACTGTTGTATTCAATCCCGATGCGATTTCTGTGTTTCATCAACACTCTGATAGTCCACAGATTACAGAATGCCTCCAGATGTGCATCGGAAACCACTACTGGTTTTTCAGGGAACGATCAAAGCGTATACTGTTTGAGACATTACTCCCATGGAGGAAAGTGCGCATGGTGACTGTTGTATTCAATCCCGATGCAATTTCTGTGTTTCATCAACACTCTGATAGCCCACATATTACAGAATGCCGCCAGATGTGCATCGGAAACTACTACTGGTCTTCCAGGGAACGATCAATGAGTAGACTGTTTGAGACCTTACTCCCATGGAGGAATGTGCGCATGGTGACTGTTGTATTCTATCCCGATGCAACTTCTGTGCTTCATCAACATTCTGATAGTCCACAGTTTACGGAAAGCCTCCAGATGAGCATCGGAAAGTACTACTGGTCTTCCAGGGAACGATCAAAGCGTAGACTGTTAGAGGCATTACTCCCATGGAGGAAAGTGCGCATGGTGACATTTGTATTCAATCCCGATGCAATTACTGTGTTTCATCAACACTCAGATAGTCCACAGATTACAGAATGCCTCCAGATGTGCATCGGAAACTACTACTGGTCTTCCAGGGAACGATCAAAGCGTAAACTCTTTGAGACATGACTCCCATGGAGGGAAGTGCGCATGGTGACTGTTGTATTCAATCCTGATGCAATTTCTGTGTTTCATCAGCACCCTTATAGTCCACAGATTACAGAATGCTTTCAGATGTGCATCGGAAACTACTACTGGTCTTCCAGGGAACGATCAAAGCGTAAACTCTTTGAGACATTACTCCCATTGAGGAAAGTGCGCATGCTGACTGTTGTATTCAATCCCGATGCAATTTCTGTGTTTCATCAACACTCTGATTGTCCACAGATTACAGAATGCCACCAGATGTGCATCGGAAGCTACTACTTGTCTTCCAGGGAACGATCAAAGCGTAGACTGTTTTAGACATTACTTTTACGGAGGAAAGTGCGAATGGTGACTTTGGTATTCAATCCCGATGCAATTTCTGTGTTTCACCAACACTCTGATAGTCCACAGATTACAGAATGCCTCCAGATGTGCATCGGAAACTACTACTGGTCTTCCAGGGAACGATCAAAGCGTAGACTGTTTGAGACATTACTCCCATGGATGAAACTGCTCATGGAGACTGTTGTATTCAATCCCGATGCAATTTCTGTGTTTCATCAACACTCTGATAGTCCACAGATTACAGAATGCCTCCAGATGTGCATCGGACACTACTACTGGTCTTCCAGGGAACGATCAAATCGTAGGCTGTTACAGACATTACTCCCATGGTTGAAAGTGCGCATGGTGGCTGTTGTATTCCATCCCGATGCAATATCTTTGTTTCATTAACACTCTGATAGTCTATATATTACAGAATGCCACCAGATGTGCATCGGAAGCTACTACTGGTCTTCCAGGGAACGATCAAAGCGTAGACTGTTTGAGACATTACTCCCATGGAGGAAACTGCGCATGGAGACTGTTGTATTCAATCCCGATGCAATTTCTGTGTTTCATCAACACTCTGAGAGTCCACAGATTACAGAAAGCATCCAGATATGCATCGGAAACTACTACTGGTCTTCCAGGGAACGATCAAATCGTAGACTCTTAGAGACATTACTCCCATGGAGGAATGTGCGCATGGTGACTGTTGTATTCAATCCCGACGCAATTTCTGTGTTTCATCAACACTCTGATAGTCCACAGATTACAGAATGCCACCAGATGTGCATCGGAAACTACTACTGGTCTTCCAGGGAACGATCAAAGCGTAGACTGTTTGAGAATTACTCCCATGGACGAAAGAGCGCATGGTGAGTGTTGTATTCAATCCCGATGCAATTTCTGTGTTTCATCAACACTCTGATATTCCATCAATTACGGAAAGACTTTAGATGTGCATCAGAAACTACTACTGGTCTTTCAGGGAACGATCAAAGCGTAGACTGTTAGAGACATTACTCCCATGGAGGAAAGTGCGAATGGTCACTGTTGTATTCAATCCCGATGCAATTTCTGTGCTTCATCAACTATCTGATAGTCCACAGTTTACGGAAAGCCTCCAGATGAGCATCGAAAAGTACTACTGGCCTTCCAGGGAACGATCAAAGCGTAGACTGTTAGAGACGTTACTCCCATGGAGGAAAGTGCGCCTATTGACTGTTGTATTCAATCCCGATGCAATTTCTGAGTTTCATCAACACTCTGATAGTCCACAGATTACAGAATGCCACCAGATGTTCATCGGAAACCACTACCGGTCTTCCAGGGAACGATCAAAGCGTAGACTGTTAGAGACATTACTCCCATGGAGGAAAGTGCACATGGTGAAAGTTATATTCAATCCCGATGCATTTTCTGTGTTTAATCAACACTCTGATACTCCACAGATTACAGAATGCCACAAGATGTGCGTCGGAAACTACTACTGGTCTTCCAGGGAACGATCAAAGCGTAGACTGTTTAAGACATTACTCCTGTGGAGGAAAGTGCGCATGGTGACTGTTGTATTCAATCCCGATGCAATTTCTGTGTTTCATCAACACTCTGATAGTCCACAGACTACAGAATGCCACCAGATGTGCATCGGAAACTACTACTGGTCTTCCAGGGAACGATCAAAGCGTAGACCCTTAGAGACATTACTCCCATGGAGGAAAGTGCTCATGGTGACTGTTGTATTCAATCCCAATGCAATTTCTGTGTTTCATCAACACTCTGATAGTCTACAGATTACAGAATGCCTAGAGATGTGCATCGGAAACTACTACTGGTCTTCCAGGGAACGATCAAAGCGTAGACTGTTTGAGACATTACTCCCGTGGAGGAAACTGCTCATGGAGTCTGTTGTATTCAATCCCGATGCAATTTCTGTGTTTCATGAACACTTTGATACTCCACAGATTACAGAATGCCTCCAGATGTGCATCGGAAACTACTACTGGTCCTCCAGGGAACGATCAAATTGTAGACTGTTGAGACATTACTCCCATGGAAAAAAGTGCGCATGGTGACTGTTGTATTCAGCCCCGATGCAATTTCTGTGTTTTATCAACACTCTGATAGTGCACAGATAACAGAATTCCTCCAGATGTGCACCGGAAACTACTACTGGTCTTCCAGGGAACAATCAGAGCGTAGAGTGTTTGAGACATTACTCCCATTGAGGAAACTGCTCGTGGAGACTGTTGTATTAAATCCCGATGCAATTTCTGTGTTTCATCAACACTCTGATAGTCCACAGATAACAGAATTCCTCCAGATGTGCACCGGAAACTACAACTGGTCTTCCAGGGAACGATCAAAGCGTAGACTGTTAGAGACATTACTGCCATGGTTGAAAGTGCGCATGGTGACTGTTGTATTCAATCCCGATGCAATATCTTTGTTTTATCAACACTCTGATAGTCTACATATTACAGAATGCCACCAGATGTGCATCGGAAACTACTACTGGTCTTCAAGGGAACGATCAAACTGTACTCTGTTTAAGACATTACTCCCATGGAGGAAACTGCGCATGGAGACTGTTGTATTCAATCCCGATGCAATTTCTGTGTTTCATGAACACTTTGATACTCCACAGATTACAGAATGCCTCCAGATGGGCATCGGAAACTACTACTGGTCCTCCAGGGAACGATCAAATTGTAGACTGTTGAGACATTACTCCCATGGAAAAAAGTGCGCATGGTGACTGTTGTATTCAGCCCCGATGCAATTTCTGTGTTTTATCAACACTCTGATAGTGCACAGATAACAGAATTCCTCCAGATGTGCACCGGAAACTACTACTGGTCTTCCAGGGAACAATCAGAGCGTAGAGTGTTTGAGACATTACTCCCATGAAGGGAAGTGAGCATGGTGACTGTTGTATTCAATCCCGATGCAATTTCTGTGTTTCATCAACACTCTGATAGTCCACAGATTACAGAATGCCTCCAGATGTGCATCGGCAACTACTACTGGTCTTCCAGGGAACGATCAAAGCGTAGACTGTTAGAGACATTACTCCCATGGAGGAAAGTGCGAATGGTCACTTTTGTATTCAATCCCGATGCAATTTCTGTGTTTCATCAACACTCTGATAGTCCACAGATTACACAATGCCACCAGATGTGCATCGGCAACTACTACTGGTCTTCCAGGGAACGATCAAACCGTAGACTGTTTGAGACATAACTCCCATGGAGGAAAGTGCGAATGGTGACTGTTGTATACAAACCCGATGCAATTTCTGTGTTTCATCAACACTCTGATAGTCAACAGATAACAGAATGCCTCCAGATGTGCATCGGAAACTACTATTGGTCTTCCAGGGAAGGATCAAAGAGTAGACTGTTTGAGACACTACTCCTATGGAGGAATGTGCGCATGGTGACTGTTGTATTCCATCCCGATGCAATTTCTGTGCTTCATCAACTTTCTGATAGTCCACAGTTTACGGAAAGCCTCCAGATGAGCGTCGGAAAGTACTACTGGTCTTCCAGGGAACGATCAAAGCGTAGACTGTTAGAGACTTTACTCCCATGGAGGAAAGTGCGCATGGTGACTGTTGTATTAAATCCCGATGCAATTTCTGTGTTTCATCAACACTCTAATAGTCCACAGATTACAGAATGCCACCAGACGTGCATCGGAAACTACTACTGGTCTTCCAGGGACGATCAAAGCGTAAACTGTTTGAGACATTACTCCCGTGGAGGAAAGTGCGCATGGTGACTGTTGTATTCAATCCCGAAGCAATTTCTGTGTTTAATCAACACTCTGATACTCCACAGATTACAGAATGCCTCCAGATGTGCATCGGAAACTACTACTGGTCTTCCAGGCAACGATCAAAGCGTAGACTGTTTTAGACATTACTTTTATGGAAGAAAGTGCGCATGGTGACATTGGTATTCAATCCCGATGCAATTTCTGTGTTTCACCAACACTCTGATAGTCCACAGATTACAAAATGCCACCAGATGTGCATCGGAAACTACTACTGATCTTCCACGGAACGATCAAAGCGTAGACTGTTTGAGACATTACTCCCATGGAGGAAACTGCTCATGGAGACTGTTGTATCCAATCCCGATACAATTTCTGTGTTTCATCAAAACTCTGATAGTCCACAGATTACAGAAAGCATCCAGATGTGCATCAGAAACTACTACTGGTCTTCCAGGGAACGGTCAAATCGTAGGCTGTTGGAGACATTACCCCCATGGTTGAAAGTGCGCATGGTGACTGTTGTATTCAATCCCGATGCAATATCTTTGTTTCATCAACACTCTGATAGTTTACATATTACAGAATGCCACCAGATGTGCATCGGAAACTACTACTGGTCTTCCAGGGAACGATCAAAGCGTAGACTGTTTGAGACATTACTCCCGTGGAGGAAAGTGCGCATGGTGACTGTTGTATTCAATCCCGATGCAATTTCTCTGTTTCATCAACACTCTGATGGTCCACAAATTACAGAATGCCTCCCGATGTTCATCGGAAACTACTACTTTTCTTCCAGGGAACGATCAAAGCGTAGACTGTTTGAGACATTACTTCCATGAAGGAATGTGCGCATGGTGATTGTTGTATTCAATCCCGATGCAATTTCTGTGTTCCATCAACACTCTGATAGTCCACAGATTACAGAATGCCTCCAGATGTTCATCGGAAACCACTACTGGTCTTCCAGGGAACGATCAAAGCGTAGACTGTTTGAGACATTACTCCCATGGAGGAAAGTGCACATGGTGACAGTTATATTCAATCCCGATGCATTTTCTGTGTTTCATCAATACTCTGATGGTCCACAGATTACAGAATGCAGCCAGATGTGGATCAGAAACTACTACTGGTCTTCCAGGGAACGATTGAAGCGTAGACTGTTTCAAGGTTACTCCCATGGAGGAAAGTGCTCATGGTGACTGTTGTATTCAATCCCGATGCAATTTCTTAGTTTCATCAACACTCTGATACACCACAGATTACAGAATGCCTCCAGATGTGCATCGGAAACTACTGCTGGTCTTGCAGGGAACGATCAAAGCGTAGACTGTTTGAGACGATACTCCCATGGAGTAAAGTGCGCATGGTGACTGTTGTAATCAATCCCGATGCAATATCTGTGTTTCGTCAACACTCTGATAGTCCACAGATTACAGAAAGCCTCCAGATGTGCATCGGAAACAACTACTGGTCTTCCAGGGTACGATCAAAACGTAGACTGTTTGAGACATTAATCCCATGGAGGAAACTGCTCACGGAGACTGTGGTATTCAATCCCGATGCAATTTCTGTGTTTCATCAACACTCTGATAGTCCACAGATTACAGAATGCCTCCAGATGTGCATCGGAAACTACTACTGGTCTTCCACCGAACGATCAAAGCGTAGACTGTTTGAGACGTTACTCCCATGGAGGAAAGTGCGCATAGTGACTGTTGTATTCAATCCCGATGCAATTTCTGTGTTTCACCAACACTCTGATAGTCCACAGATTACAGAATGCCTCCAGATGTGCATCGGAAACTACTTCTGGTCTTCCAGGGAACGATCAAAGCGTAGACTGTTTGAGACCTTACTCACATGGAGGAAACTGCTCATGGAGACTGTTGTATTCAATCCCGATGCAATTTCTGTGTTTCATCAACACTCTGATAGTCCACAGATTACAGAATGCCTCCAGATGTGCATCGGAAACTACTACTGGTCTTCCAGGGAACGATCAAAGCGTAAACACTTTGAGACATTACTCCCATGGAGGAAAGTGCGCATGCTGACTGTTGTATTCAATCCCGATGCATTTTCTGTGTTTCATCAACACTCTGATAGTCCACAGATTACAGAATGCCACCAGATGTGCATCGGAAACTACTACTGGTCTTCCAGGGAACGATCAAAGCGTAGACTGGTTTAGACATTACTCCCATGGGGGAAAGTGCAGACGGTGACATTGGTATTCAATCCCGATGCAATTTCTGTGTTTCATCAACACTCTGATAGACCACAGATTGCGGGAAGCATCCAGTTGTGCATCAGAAACTACTACTGGTCTTCCAGGGAACGATCAAATCGTAGGCTGCTAGAGACATTACTCCCATGGTTGAAAGTGCGCATGGTGACTGTTGTATTCAATCCCGATGCAATATCTTTGTTTCATCAACACTCTGATAGTCTACATATTACAAAATGCCACCAGATGTGCATCGGAAACTACTACTGGTCTTCCAGGGAACGATCAAAGCGTAGACTGTTTGAGACATTACTCCCATGGAGGAAACTGCGCATGTAGACTGTTGTATTCAATCCCGATGCAATTTCTGTGTTTCATCAATACTCTGAAAGTCCACAGATTACAGAATGCATCCAGATGTGCATCGGAAACTATTACTGGTCTTCCAGGGAACGATCAAAGCGTAGACTCTTAGGGACATTACTCATATGGAGCAAAGTGCTCATGGTGACTGTTGTATTCAATCCCGATGCAATTTCTGTGTTTCATCAACACTCTGATAGTCCACAGTTTACCGAATGCCTCCAGATGTTCATCGGAATCTACTACTGGTCTTCCAGGGAACGATCAAAGCGTAGACAGTGTGAGACATTACTCCTGTGGACGAAAGTGCGCATGGTTACTGTTGTATTCAATCCCGATGCAATTTCTCAGTTTCATCAACACTCTGATAGTAAACAGATTACAGAATGCCTCATGATGTGCATCAGAAACCACTACTGGTCATCCAGGGAACGATCAAAGCGTAGACTGTTTGAGACATTACTCCCATGGAGGAAAGTGCGCATGGTGACTGTTGTATTTAATCCCGATGAAATTTCTGTGTTTCATCAACACTCTGATAGTCCACAGATTACAGAATGCCACCAGATGTGCATCGGAAACTACTACTGGTCTTCCAGGGAACAATCAAAGCGTAGACTGTTTTAGACATTACTTTTATGGAGGAAAGTGCGCATGGTGACATTGGTATTTAATCCCGATGCAATTTCTGTGTTTCACCAACACTCTGAAAGTTACAGATTACAGAATGCCTCCAGATGTGCATCGGAAACTACTACTGGCCTTGCAGGGAACGATCAAAGCGTAGACTGTTTGAGACATTACTCCCATGGAGGAAACTGCTCATGGAGACTGTTGTATTCAATCCCGATGCAATTTCTGTGTTTCATCAACACTCTGATAGTCCACAGATTACGGAAAGCATCCAGATGTGCATCAGAAACTACTACTGGCCTTCCAGGGAACGATCAAATCGTAGGCTGTTAGAGACATTACTCCCATGGTTGAAAGTGCGCATGGTGACTGTTGTACACAATCCCGATGCAATATCTGTTTTTCATCAACACTCTGATAGTCCACAGATTACAGAATGCCACCAGATGTGCATCGGAAACTACTACTGGTCCTCCAGGGAACGATCAAACCGTAGACGGTTTGAGACATTACTCCCATGGAACAAACTGCTCATGGAGACTGTTGTATTCAATCCCGATGCAATTTCTGTGTTTCATCAACACTCTGAAAGTCCACAGATTACAGAAGGCATCCAGATGTGCATCGGAAACTACTACTGGTCTTCCAGGGAACGATCAAAGCGTAGATTGTTTGAGACGTTACTCCCATGGAGGAAAGTGCGCATGGTGACTGTTGTATTCAATCCCGATGCAATATCTGTGTTTCATCAACACTCTGATAGTCCACAGATTACAGAAGGCATCCAGATGTGCATCGGAAACTACTACTGGTCTTACAGGGAACGATCAAAGCGTAGAATGTTTGAGACGTTACCCCCATGGAGGAAAGTGCGCATGGTGACTGTTGTATTCAATCCCGATGCAATTTCTGTGTTTCATCAACACTCTAATAGTCCACAGATTACAGAATGCCTCCAGATGTGCATCGGAAACAACTACTGGTCTTCCAGGGAACGATCAAAGCGTAAACTCTTTGAGACATTACTCCCATGGAGGAAAGTGCGCATGCTGACTGTTGTATTCAATCCCGATGCATCTTCTGTGTTTCATCAACACTCTGATAGTCCACAGATTACAGAATGCCACCAGATGTGCATCGGAAACTACTACTGGTCTTCCAGGGAACGATCAAAGCGTAGACTGGATTAGACATTACTCCCATGGGGGAAAGTGCAGATGGTGACATTGGTATTCAATCCCGATGCAATTTCTGTGTTTCATCAACACTCTGATAGACCACAGATTGCGTGAAGCATCCAGATGTGCATCAGAAACTACTACTGGTCTTCCAGGGAACGATCAATTCGTAGGCTGCTAGAGACATTACTCCCATGGCTGAAAGTGCGCATGGTGACTGTTGTATTTAATCCCGATGCAATATCTTTGTTTCATCAACACTCTGATAGTCTGCATATTACAGAATGCCACCAGATGTGCATCGGAAACTAGTACTGGTCTTAAAGGGAACGATCAAAGCGTAGACTGTTTGAGACATTACTCCCATGGAGGAAACTGCGCATGTAGACTGTTGTATTCAATCCCGATGCAATTTCTGTGTTTCATCAACACCCTGAAAGTCCACAGATTACAGAATGCATCCAGATGTGCATCGGAAACTATTACTGGTCTTCCAGGGAACGAGCAAAGCGTAGACTTTTAGAGACATTACTCCCATGGAGGAAAGTGCTAATGGGGACTGTTGTATTCAATCCCGATGCAATTTCTGTGTTTCATCAAAACTCTGATAGTCTACAGATTACAGAATTCCTCCAGATGTGCATCGGAAGTTACTACTGGTCTTCCTGGGAACGATCAAAGCGTAGACTGCTTGAGACATTACTCCCGTGGAGGAAAGTGCGCATGGTGACTGTTGTATTCAATCCCGATGCAATTTCTGTGTTTCAACAACACTCTGATAGTCCACAGATTACCGAATGCCTCCAGATGTTCATCGGAAACTACTACTGGTCTTCCAGGGAACGATCAAAGCGTAGACAGTGTGAGACATTACTCCCGTGGAGGAAAGTGCGCATGGTGACTGTTCTATTCAATCCCCATGCAATTTCTCTGTTTCATTACACTCTGATATTCCACAGATTACAGAATGCCTCATGATGTGCATCGGAAACCACTACTGGTCTTCCAGGGATCGATCAAAGCGTAGACTGTTTGAGACATTACTTCCATGGAGGAAACTGCGCATGGAGACTGTTGTATTCAATCCCGATGCAATTTCTGTGTTTCATCAACACTCTGAAAGTCCACAGACTACAGAAAGCATCCAGATGTGCATCGGAAACTACTACTGGTCTTATAGGGAACGATCAGAGCGTAGAATCTTAGAGACATTACTCCCGTGGAGGAAAGTGCTCATGGTGACTGTTGTATTCAATCCCGATGCAATATCTGTGTTTCATCAACACTCTGATAGTCTACAGATTACAGAATGCCTCCAGATGTGCATCGGAAACTACTACTGGTCTTCCAGGAAACGACCAAAGAGTAGACTGTTTGAGACATTACTCCCGTGGAGGAAAGTTCGCATGGTGACTGTTGTATTCAATCCCGATGCAATTTCTGTGTTTCATCAACTCTCTGATAGTCCACAGATTACCGAATGCCTCCAGATGCTCATGGGAAGCTACTACTGGTCTTCCAGGGAACGATCAAAGCGTAGACTGTGTGAGACATTACTCCCATATAGGAAAGTGCGCATGGTGACTGTTGTATTCAATCCCGATGCAATTTCTCTGTTTCATCAACAGTCTGATAGTCCACAGACAACAGAATGCCTCCAGATGTTCATCAGAAACTACTACTGGTCTTCCAGGGAACGATCAAAGCATAGACTGTTTGAGACATTATTCCCATGAAGGAAAGTGCGCATGGTGACTGTTGTATTCAATCCCGATGCGATTTCTGTGTTTCATCAACACTCTGATAGTCCACAGATTACAGAATGCCTCCAGATGTGCATCGGAAACCACTACTGGTTTTTCAGGGAACGATCAAAGCGTATACTGTTTGAGACATTACTCCCATGGAGGAAAGTGCGCATGGTGACTGTTGTATTCAATCCCGATGCAATTTCTGTGTTTCATCAACACTCTGATAGCCCACATATTACAGAATGCCGCCAGATGTGCATCGGAAACTACTACTGGTCTTCCAGGGAACGATCAATGAGTAGACTGTTTGAGACCTTACTCCCATGGAGGAATGTGCGCATGGTGACTGTTGTATTCTATCCCGATGCAATTTCTGTGCTTCATCAACATTCTGATAGTCCACAGTTTACGGAAAGCATCCAGATGAGCATCGGAAAGTACTACTGGTCTTCCAGGGAACGATCAAAGCGTAGACTGTTAGAGGCATTACTCCCATGGAGGAAAGTGCGCATGGTGACATTTGTATTCAATCCCGATGCAATTACTGTGTTTCATCAACACTCAGATAGTCCACAGATTACAGAATGCCTCCAGATGTGCATCGGAAACTACTACTGGTCTTCCAGGGAACGATCAAAGCGTAAACTCTTTGAGACATGACTCCCATGGAGGGAAGTGCGCATGGTGACTGTTGTATTCAATCCCGATGCAATTTCTGTGTTTCATCAGCACCCTTATAGTCCACAGATTACAGAATGCTTTCAGATGTGCATCGGAAACTACTACTGGTCTTCCAGGGAACGATCAAAGCGTAAACTCTTTGAGACATTACTCCCATTGAGGAAAGTGCGCATGCTGACTGTTGTATTCAATCCCGATGCAATTTCTGTGTTTCATCAACACTCTGATTGTCCACAGATTACAGAATGCCACCAGATGTGCATCGGAAGCTACTACTTGTCTTCCAGGGAACGATCAAAGCGTAGACTGTTTTAGACATTACTTTTACGGAGGAAAGTGCGAATGGTGACTTTGGTATTCAATCCCGATGCAATTTCTGTGTTTCACCAACACTCTGATAGTCCACAGATTACAGAATGCCTCCAGATGTGCATCGGAAACTACTACTGGTCTTCCAGGGAACGATCAAAGCGTAGACTGTTTGAGACATTACTCCCATGGATGAAACTGCTCATGGAGACTGTTGTATTCAATCCCGATGCAATTTCTGTGTTTCATCAACACTCTGATAGTCCACAGATTACAGAATGCCTCCAGATGTGCATCGGACACTACTACTGGTCTTCCAGGGAACGATCAAATCGTAGGCTGTTACAGACATTACTCCCATGGTTGAAAGTGCGCATGGTGGCTGTTGTATTCCATCCCGATGCAATATCTTTGTTTCATCAACACTCTGATAGTCTATATATTACAGAATGCCACCAGATGTGCATCGGAAGCTACTACTGGTCTTCCAGGGAACGATCAAAGCGTAGACTGTTTGAGACATTACTCCCATGGAGGAAACTGCGCATGGAGACTGTTGTATTCAATCCCGATGCAATTTCTGTGTTTCATCAACACTCCGAAAGTCCACAGATTACAGAAAGCATCCAGATGTGCATCGGAAACTACTACTGGTCTTACAGGGAACGATCACAGCGTAGACTCTTAGAGACATTACTCCCACGGAGGAAAGTGCTCATGGTGACTGTTGTATTCAATCCCGATGCAATTTCTGTGTTTCATCAACACTCTGATAGTCTACAGATTACAGAATGCCTCCAGATGTGCATCGGAAACTACTACTGGTCTTCCAGGAAACGATCAAAGAGTAGACTATTTGAGACATTACTCCCGTGAAGGAAAATGCGCATGGTGACTGTTGTCTTCAATCCCGATGCAATTTCTGTGTTTTATCAACACTCTGATAGTCCACAGATTACCGAATGCCTCCAGATGCTCATGGGAAACTACTACTGGTCTTCCAGGGAACGATCAAAGCGTAGACTGTGTGAGACATTACTCCCGTATAGGAAAGTGCGCATGATGACTGTTGTATTCAATCCCGATGCAATTTCTCTGTTTCATCAAAACTCTAATAGTCCACAGACAACAGAATGTCTGAAGATGTTCATCAGAAACTATTACTGGTCTTCCAGGGAACGATCAAAGCATAGACTGTTTGAGACATTACTCCCATGAAGGAAAGTGCGCATGGTGACTGTTGTATTCAATCCCGATGCAATTTCTGTGTTTCATCAACACTCTGATAGTCCACAGATTACAGAATGCCTCCAGATGTGCATCGGAAACCACTACTGGTCTTCCAGGGAACGATCAAACCGTATACTGTTTGAGACATTACTCCCATGGAGGAAAGTGCGCATGGTGACTGTTGTATTTAATCCCGATGCAATTTCTGTGTTTCATCAACACTCTGATAGTCCACAGATTACAGAATGCCACCAGATGTGCAACGAAAACTACTACTGGTCTTCCGGGGAACGATCAAAGCGTAGACTGTTTGAGACATTAGTCCCGTGGAGGAAAGTGCGCATGTTGACTGTTGTATTCAATCCCGATGCAATTTCTGTGTTTCATCAACACTCTGATAGTCCACAGATTACAGAATGCCACCAGATGAGCATCGGAAACTACTACTGGTCTTCCAGGGAACAATCAAAGCGTAGACTGTTTTAGACATTACTTTTATAGAGGAAAGTGCGCATGGTGACATTGGTATTTAATCCCGATGCAATTTCTGTGTTTCACCAACACTCTGAAAGTTACAGATTACAGAATGCCTCCAGATGTGCATCGGAAACTACTACTGGCCTTCCAGGGAACGATCAAAGCGTAGACTGTTTGAGACATTACTCCCATGGAGGAAACTGCTCATGGAGACTGTTGTATTCAATCCCGATGCAATTTCTGTGTTTCATCAACACTCTGAAAGTCCACAGATTACAGAAGGCATCCAGATGTGCATCGGAAACTACTACTGGTCTTCCAGGGAACGATCAAAGCGTAGATTGTTTGAGACGTTACTCCCATGGAGGAAAGTGCGCATGGTGACTGTTGTATTCAATCCCGATGCAATATCTGTGTTTCATCAACACTCTGATAGTCCACAGATTACAGAAGGCATCCAGATGTGCATCGGAAACTACTACTGGTCTTCCAGGGAACGATGAAAAGCGTAGAATGTGTGAGACGTTACCCCCATGGAGGAAAGTGCGCATGGTGACTGTTGTATTCAATCCCGATGCAATTTCTGTGTTTCATCAACACTCTAATAGTCCACAGATTACAGAATGCCTCCAGATGTGCATCGGAAACAACTACTGGTCTTCCAGGGAACGATCAAAGCGTAAACTCTTTGAGACATTACTCCCATGGAGGAAAGTGCGCATGCTGACTGTTGTATTCAAACCCGATGCATCTTCTGTGTTTCATCAACACTCTGATAGTCCACAGATTACAGAATGCCACCAGATGTGCATCGGAAACTACTACTGGTCTTCCAGGGAACGATCAAAGCATAGACTGGATTAGACATTACTCCCATGGGGGAAAGTGCAGATGGTGACATTGGTATTCAATCACGATGCAATTTCTGTGTTTCATCAACACTCTGATAGACCACTGATTGCGTGAAGCATCCAGATGTGCATCAGAAACTACTACTGGTCTTCCAGGGAACGATCAAATCGTAGGCTGCTAGAGACATTACTCCCATGGCTGAAAGTGCGCATGGTGACTGTTGTATTCAATCCCGATGCAATATCTATGTTTCATCAACACTCTGATAGTCTGCATATTACAGAATGCTACCAGATGTGCATCGGAAACTAGTACTGGTCTTAAAGGGAACGATCAAAGCGTAGACTGTTTGAGACATTACTCCCATGGAGGAAACTGCGCATGTAGACTGTTGTATTCAATCCCGATGCAATTTCTGTGTTTCATCAACACTCTGATAGTCCACAGATTACAGAATGCCTCCAGATGTGCATCGGAAACCACTACTGGTTTTCCAGGGAACGATCAAAGCGTATACTGTTTGAGACATTACTCCCATGGAGGAAAGTGCGCATGGTGACTGTTGTATTCAATCCCGATGCAATTTCTGTGTTTCATCAACACTCTGATAGCCCACATATTACAGAATGCCACCAGATGTGCATCGGAAACTACTACTGGTCTTCCAGGGAACGATCAAAGAGTAGACTGTTTGAGACATTACTCCCGTGGAGGAAAGTTCGCATGGTGACTGTTGTATTCAATCCCGATGCAATTTCTGTGTTTCATCAACTCTCTGATAGTCCACAGATTACCGAATGCCTCCAGATGCTCATGGGAAGCTACTACTGGTCTTCCAGGGAACGATCAAAGCGTAGACTGTGTGAGACATTACTCCCATATAGGAAAGTGCGCATGGTGACTGTTGTATTCAATCCCGTTGCAATTTCTCTGTTTCATCAACAGTCTGATAGTCCACAGACAACAGAATGCCTCCAGATGTTCATCAGAAACTACTACTGGTCTTCCAGGGAACGATCAAAGCATAGACTGTTTGAGACATTATTCCCATGAAGGAAAGTGCGCATGGTGACTGTTGTATTCAATCCCGATGCGATTTCTGTGTTTCATCAACACTCTGATAGTCCACAGATTACAGAATGCCTCCAGATGTGCATCGGAAACCACTACTGGTTTTCCAGGGAACGATCAAAGCGTATACTGTTTGAGACATTACTCCCATGGAGGAAAGTGCGCATGGTGACTGTTGTATTCAATCCCGATGCAATTTCTGTGTTTCATCAACACTCTGATAGCCCACATATTACAGAATGCCACCAGATGTGCATCGGAAACTACTACTGGTCTTCCAGGGAACGATCAATGAGTAGACTGTTTGAGACCTTACTCCCATGGAGGAATGTGCGCATGGTGACTGTTGTATTCTATCCCGATGCAATTTCTGTGCTTCATCAACATTCTGATAGTCCACAGTTTACGGAAAGCCTCCAGATGAGCATCGGAAAGTACTACTGGTCTTCCAGGGAACGATCAAAGCGTAGACTGTTAGAGGCATTACTCCCATGGAGGAAAGTGCGCATGGTGACATTTGTATTCAATCCCGATGCAATTACTGTGTTTCATCAACACTCAGATAGTCCACAGATTACAGAATGCCTCCAGATGTGCATCGGAAACTACTACTGGTCTTCCAGGGAACGATCAAAGCGTAAACTCTTTGAGACATGACTCCCATGGAGGGAAGTGCGCATGGTGACTGTTGTATTCAATCCCGATGCAATTTCTGTGTTTCATCAACACCCTTATAGTCCACAGATTACAGAATGCTTTCAGATGTGCATCGGAAACTACTACTGGTCTTCCAGGGAACGATCAAAGCGTAAACTCTTTGAGACATTACTCCCATTGAGGAAAGTGCGCATGCTGACTGTTGTATTCAATCCCGATGCAATTTCTGTGTTTCATCAACACTCTGATTGTCCACAGATTACAGAATGCCACCAGATGTGCATCGGAAGCTACTACTTGTCTTCCAGGGAACGATCAAAGCGTAGACTGTTTTAGACATTACTTTTACGGAGGAAAGTGCGAATGGTGACTTTGGTATTCAATCCCGATGCAATTTCTGTGTTTCACCAACACTCTGATAGTCCACAGATTACAGAATGCCTCCAGATGTGCATCGGAAACTACTACTGGTCTTCCAGGGAACGATCAAAGCGTAGACTGTTTGAGACATTACTCCCATGGATGAAACTGCTCATGGAGACTGTTGTATTCCATCCCGATGCAATTTCTGTGTTTCATCAACACTCTGATAGTCCACAGATTACAGAATGCCTCCAGATGTGCATCGGACACTACTACTGGTCTTCCAGGGAACGATCAAATCGTAGGCTGTTACAGACATTACTCCCATGGTTGAAAGTGCGCATGGTGGCTGTTGTATTCCATCCCGATGCAATATCTTTGTTTCATCAACACTCTGATAGTCTATATATTACAGAATGCCACCAGATGTGCATCGGAAGCTACTACTGGTCTTCCAGGGAACGATCAAAGCGTAGACTGTTTGAGACATTACTCCCATGGAGGAAACTGCGCATGGAGACTGTTGTATTCAATCCCGATGCAATTTCTGTGTTTCATCAACACTCCGAAAGTCCACAGATTACAGAAAGCATCCAGATGTGCATCGGAAACTACTACTGGTCTTACAGGGAACGATCACAGCGTAGACTCTTAGAGACATTACTCCCACGGAGGAAAGTGCTCATGGTGACTGTTGTATTCAATCCCGATGCAATTTCTGTGTTTCATCAACACTCTGATAGTCTACAGATTACAGAATGCCTCCAGATGTGCATCGGAAACTACTACTGGTCTTCCAGGAAACGATCAAAGAGTAGACTATTTGAGACATTACTCCCGTGAAGGAAAATGCGCATGGTGACTGTTGTCTTCAATCCCGATGCAATTTCTGTGTTTTATCAACACTCTGATAGTCCACAGATTACCGAATGCCTCCAGATGCTCATGGGAAACTACTACTGGTCTTCCAGGGAACGATCAAAGCGTAGACTGTGTGAGACATTACTCCCGTATAGGAAAGTGCGCATGATGACTGTTGTATTCAATCCCGATGCAATTTCTCTGTTTCATCAAAACTCTAATAGTCCACAGACAACAGAATGTCTGAAGATGTTCATCAGAAACTATTACTGGTCTTCCAGGGAACGATCAAAGCATAGACTGTTTGAGACATTACTCCCATGAAGGAAAGTGCGCATGGTGACTGTTGTATTCAATCCCGATGCAATTTCTGTGTTTCATCAACACTCTGATAGTCCACAGATTACAGAATGCCTCCAGATGTGCATCGGAAACCACTACTGGTCTTCCAGGGAACGATCAAACCGTATACTGTTTGAGACATTACTCCCATGGAGGAAAGTGCGCATGGTGACTGTTGTATTTAATCCCGATGCAATTTCTGTGTTTCATCAACACTCTGATAGTCCACAGATTACAGAATGCCACCAGATGTGCAACGAAAACTACTACTGGTCTTCCGGGGAACGATCAAAGCGTAGACTGTTTGAGACATTAGTCCCGTGGAGGAAAGTGCGCATGTTGACTGTTGTATTCAATCCCGATGCAATTTCTGTGTTTCATCAACACTCTGATAGTCCACAGATTACAGAATGCCACCAGATGAGCATCGGAAACTACTACTGGTCTTCCAGGGAACAATCAAAGCGTAGACTGTTTTAGACATTACTTTTATAGAGGAAAGTGCGCATGGTGACATTGGTATTTAATCCCGATGCAATTTCTGTGTTTCACCAACACTCTGAAAGTTACAGATTACAGAATGCCTCCAGATGTGCATCGGAAACTACTACTGGCCTTCCAGGGAACGATCAAAGCGTAGACTGTTTGAGACATTACTCCCATGGAGGAAACTGCTCATGGAGACTGTTGTATTCAATCCCGATGCAATTTCTGTGTTTCATCAACACTCTGAAAGTCCACAGATTACAGAAGGCATCCAGATGTGCATCGGAAACTACTACTGGTCTTCCAGGGAACGATCAAAGCGTAGATTGTTTGAGACGTTACTCCCATGGAGGAAAGTGCGCATGGTGACTGTTGTATTCAATCCCGATGCAATATCTGTGTTTCATCAACACTCTGATAGTCCACAGATTACAGAAGGCATCCAGATGTGCATCGGAAACTACTACTGGTCTTCCAGGGAACGATCAAAGCGTAGAATGTGTGAGACGTTACCCCCATGGAGGAAAGTGCGCATGGTGACTGTTGTATTCAATCCCGATGCAATTTCTGTGTTTCATCAACACTCTAATAGTCCACAGATTACAGAATGCCTCCAGATGTGCATCGGAAACAACTACTGGTCTTCCAGGGAACGATCAAAGCGTAAACTCTTTGAGACATTACTCCCATGGAGGAAAGTGCGCATGCTGACTGTTGTATTCAAACCCGATGCATCTTCTGTGTTTCATCAACACTCTGATAGTCCACAGATTACAGAATGCCACCAGATGTGCATCGGAAACTACTACTGGTCTTCCAGGGAACGATCAAAGCATAGACTGGATTAGACATTACTCCCATGGGGGAAAGTGCAGATGGTGACATTGGTATTCAATCACGATGCAATTTCTGTGTTTCATCAACACTCTGATAGACCACTGATTGCGTGAAGCATCCAGATTTGCATCAGAAACTACTACTGGTCTTCCAGGGAACGATCAAATCGTAGGCTGCTAGAGACATTACTCCCATGGCTGAAAGTGCGCATGGTGACTGTTGTATTCAATCCCGATGCAATATCTATGTTTCATCAACACTCTGATAGTCTGCATATTACAGAATGCTACCAGATGTGCATCGGAAACTAGTACTGGTCTTAAAGGGAACGATCAAAGCGTAGACTGTTTGAGACATTACTCCCATGGAGGAAACTGCGCATGTAGACTGTTGTATTCAATCCCGATGCAATTTCTGTGTTTCATCAACACTCTGATAGTCCACAGATTACAGAATGCCTCCAGATGTGCATCGGAAACCACTACTGGTTTTCCAGGGAACGATCAAAGCGTATACTGTTTGAGACATTACTCCCATGGAGGAAAGTGCGCATGGTGACTGTTGTATTATATCCCGATGCAATTTCTGTGTTTCATCAACACTCTGATAGCCCACATATTACAGAATGCCACCAGATGTGCATCGGAAACTACTACTGGTCTTCCAGGGAACGATCAAAGAGTAGACTGTTTGAGACATTACTCCCGTGGAGGAAAGTTCGCATGGTGACTGTTGTATTCAATCCCGATGCAATTTCTGTGTTTCATCAACTCTCTGATAGTCCACAGATTACCGAATGCCTCCAGATGCTCATGGGAAGCTACTACTGGTCTTCCAGGGAACGATCAAAGCGTAGACTGTGTGAGACATTACTCCCATATAGGAAAGTGCGCATGGTGACTGTTGTATTCAATCCCGTTGCAATTTCTCTGTTTCATCAACAGTCTGATAGTCCACAGACAACAGAATGCCTCCAGATGTTCATCAGAAACTACTACTGGTCTTCCAGGGAACGATCAAAGCATAGACTGTTTGAGACATTATTCCCATGAAGGAAAGTGCGCATGGTGACTGTTGTATTCAATCCCGATGCGATTTCTGTGTTTCATCAACACTCTGATAGTCCACAGATTACAGAATGCCTCCAGATGTGCATCGGAAACCACTACTGGTTTTCCAGGGAACGATCAAAGCGTATACTGTTTGAGACATTACTCCCATGGAGGAAAGTGCGCATGGTGACTGTTGTATTCAATCCCGATGCAATTTCTGTGTTTCATCAACACTCTGATAGCCCACATATTACAGAATGCCACCAGATGTGCATCGGAAACTACTACTGGTCTTCCAGGGAACGATCAATGAGTAGACTGTTTGAGACCTTACTCCCATGGAGGAATGTGCGCATGGTGACTGTTGTATTCTATCCCGATGCAATTTCTGTGCTTCATCAACATTCTGATAGTCCACAGTTTACGGAAAGCCTCCAGATGAGCATCGGAAAGTACTACTGGTCTTCCAGGGAACGATCAAAGCGTAGACTGTTAGAGGCATTACTCCCATGGAGGAAAGTGCGCATGGTGACATTTGTATTCAATCCCGATGCAATTACTGTGTTTCATCAACACTCAGATAGTCCACAGATTACAGAATGCCTCCAGATGTGCATCGGAAACTACTACTGGTCTTCCAGGGAACGATCAAAGCGTAAACTCTTTGAGACATTACTCCCATTGAGGAAAGTGCGCATGCTGACTGTTGTATTCAATCCCGATGCAATTTCTGTGTTTCATCAACACTCTGATTGTCCACAGATTACAGAATGCCACCAGATGTGCATCGGAAGCTACTACTTGTCTTCCAGGGAACGATCAAAGCGTAGACTGTTTTAGACATTACTTTTACGGAGGAAAGTGCGAATGGTGACTTTGGTATTCAATCCCGATGCAATTTCTGTGTTTCACCAACACTCTGATAGTCCACAGATTACAGAATGCCTCCAGATGTGCATCGGAAACTACTACTGGTCTTCCAGGGAACGATCAAAGCGTAGACTGTTTGAGACATTACTCCCATGGATGAAACTGCTCATGGAGACTGTTGTATTCAATCCCGATGCAATTTCTGTGTTTCATCAACACTCTGATAGTCCACAGATTACAGAATGCCTCCAGATGTGCATCGGACACTACTACTGGTCTTCCAGGGAACGATCAAATCGTAGGCTGTTACAGACATTACTCCCATGGTTGAAAGTGCGCATGGTGGCTGTTGTATTCCATCCCGATGCAATATCTTTGTTTCATCAACACTCTGATAGTCTATATATTACAGAATGCCACCAGATGTGCATCGGAAGCTACTACTGGTCTTCCAGGGAACGATCAAAGCGTAGACTGTTTGAGACATTACTCCCATGGAGGAAACTGCGCATGGAGACTGTTGTATTCAATCCCGATGCAATTTCTGTGTTTCATCAACACTCCGAAAATCCACAGATTACAGAAAGCATCCAGATGTGCATCGGAAACTACTACTGGTCTTACAGGGAACGATCACAGCGTAGACTCTTAGAGACATTACTCCCACGGAGGAAAGTGCTCATGGTGACTGTTGTATTCAATCCCGATGCAATTTCTGTGTTTCATCAACACTCTGATAGTCTACAGATTACAGAATGCCTCCAGATGTGCATCGGAAACTACTACTGGTCTTCCAGGAAACGATCAAAGAGTAGACTATTTGAGACATTACTCCCGTGAAGGAAAATGCGCATGGTGACTGTTGTCTTCAATCCCGATGCAATTTCTGTGTTTTATCAACACTCTGATAGTCCACAGATTACCGAATGCCTCCAGATGCTCATGGGAAACTACTACTGGTCTTCCAGGGAACGATCAAAGCGTAGACTGTGTGAGACATTACTCCCGTATAGGAAAGTGCGCATGATGACTGTTGTATTCAATCCCGATGCAATTTCTCTGTTTCATCAAAACTCTAATAGTCCACAGACAACAGAATGTCTGAAGATGTTCATCAGAAACTATTACTGGTCTTCCAGGGAACGATCAAAGCATAGACTGTTTGAGACATTACTCCCATGAAGGAAAGTGCGCATGGTGACTGTTGTATTCAATCCCGATGCAATTTCTGTGTTTCATCAACACTCTGATAGTCCACAGATTACAGAATGCCTCCAGATGTGCATCGGAAACCACTACTGGTCTTCCAGGGAACGATCAAACCGTATACTGTTTGAGACATTACTCCCATGGAGGAAAGTGCGCATGGTGACTGTTGTATTTAATCCCGATGCAATTTCTGTGTTTCATCAACACTCTGATAGTCCACAGATTACAGAATGCCACCAGATGTGCAACGAAAACTACTACTGGTCTTCCGGGGAACGATCAAAGCGTAGACTGTTTGAGACATTAGTCCCGTGGAGGAAAGTGCGCATGTTGACTGTTGTATTCAATCCCGATGCAATTTCTGTGTTTCATCAACACTCTGATAGTCCACAGATTACAGAATGCCACCAGATGTGCATCGGAAACTACTACTGGTCTTCCAGGGAACAATCAAAGCGTAGACTGTTTTAGACATTACTTTTATGGAGGAAAGTGCGCATGGTGACATTGGTATTTAATCCCGATGCAATTTCTGTGTTTCACCAACACTCTGAAAGTTACAGATTACAGAATGCCTCCAGATGTGCATCGGAAACTACTACTGGCCTTCCAGGGAACGATCAAAGCGTAGCCTGTTTGAGACATTACTCCCATGGAGGAAACTGCTCATGGAGACTGTTGAATTCAATCCCGATGCAATTTCTGTGTTTCATCAACACTCTGAAAGTCCACAGATTACAGAAGGCATCCAGATGTGCATCGGAAACTACTACTGGTCTTCCAGGGAACGATCAAAGCGTAGATTGTTTGAGACGTTACTCCCATGGAGGAAAGTGCGCATGGTGACTGTTGTATTCAATCCCGATGCAATATCTGTGTTTCATCAACACTCCGATAGTCCACAGATTACAGAAGGCATCCAGAAGTGCATCGGAAACTACTACTGGTCTTCCAGGGAACGATCAAAGCGTAGAATGTGTGAGACGTTACCCCCATGGAGGAAAGTGCGCATGGTGACTGTTGTATTCAATCCCGATGCAATTTCTGTGTTTCATCAACACTCTAATAGTCCACAGATTACAGAATGCCTCCAGATGTGCATCGGAAACAACTACTGGTCTTCCAGGGAACGATCAAAGCGTAAACTCTTTGAGACATTACTCCCATGGAGGAAAGTGCGCATGCTGACTGTTGTATTCAAACCCGATGCATCTTCTGTGTTTCATCAACACTCTGATAGTCCACAGATTACAGAATGCCACCAGATGTGCATCGGAAACTACTACTGGTCTTCCAGGGAACGATCAAAGCATAGACTGGATTAGACATTACTCCCATGGGGGAAAGTGCAGATGGTGACATTGGTATTCAATCACGATGCAATTTCTGTGTTTCATCAACACTCTGATAGACCACAGATTGCGTGAAGCATCCAGATGTGCATCGGAAACTATTACTGGTCTTCCAGGGAACGATCAAAGCGTAGACTTTTAGAGACATTACTCCCATGGAGGAAAGTGCTAATGGGGACTGTTGTATTCAATCCCGATGCAATTTCTGTGTTTCATCAAAACTCTGATAGTCTACAGATTACAGAATTCCTCCAGATGTGCATCGGAAGTTACTACTGGTCTTCCTGGGAACGATCAAAGTGTAGACTGCTTGAGACATTACTCCCGTGGAGGAAAGTGCGCATGGTGACTGTTGTATTCAATCCCGATGCAATTTCTGTGTTTCAACAACACTCTGATAGTCCACAGATTACCGAATGCCTCCAGATGTTCATCGGAAACTACTACTGGTCTTCCAGGGAACGATCAAAGCGTAGACAGTGTGAGACATTACTCCCGTGGAGGAAAGTGCGCATGGTGACTGTTGTATTCAATCCCCATGCAATTTCTCTGTTTCATTACACTCTGATAGTCCACAGATTACAGAATGCCTCATGATGTGCATCGGAAACCACTACTGGTCTTCCAGGGATCGATCAAAGCGTAGACTGTTTGAGACATTACTTCCATGGAGGAAAGTGCGCATGGTGACTGTTGTATTCAATGCCGATGCAATTTCTGTGTTTCATCAACACTCTGATAGTCCACAGATTACAGAATGCCACCAGATGTGCATCGGAAACTACTACTGGTCTTCCGGGGAACGATCAAAGCGTAGACTGTTTGAGACATTAGTCCCGTGGAGGAAAGTGCGCATGGTGACTGTTGTATTCAATCCCGATGCAATTTCTGTGTTTCATGAACACTCTGATAGTCCACAGATTACAGAATGCCACCAGATGTGCATCGGAAACTACTACTGGTCTTCCAGAGAACGATCAAATCGTAGACTGTTTGAGACATTACTCCCATGAAAGAAAGTGCGCATGGTGACTGTTGTATACAAACCCGATGCAATTTCTGTGTTTCATCAACATTCTGATAGTCAACAGATTACAGAATGCCTCCAGATGTGCATCGGAAACTACTACTGGTCTTCCAGGGAACGATCAAAGAGTAGACTGTTTGAGACCTTACTCAAATTCAGGAAAGTGCGCATGGTGACTGTTGTATTCAATCCCGATTTAATATCTGAGTTTCATCTATATTCTGACAGTCCACAGATTACAGAAAGCCTCCAGATGTGCATCGGAAACAACTACTGGTCTTCCAGGGAACGATCAAAGCGTAGACTGTTTGAGACATTAGTGCCATGGAGGAAACTGCGCATGGAGACTGTTGTATTCAATCCCGATGCAATTTCTGTGTTTCATCAACACTCTGAAAGTCCACAGATTACAGAAAGCATCCAGATGTGCATCGGAAACTACTACTGGTCTTATAGGGAACGATCAAAGCGTAGAATCTTAGAGACATTACTCCCATGGAGGAAAGTGCTCATGGTGACTGTTGTATTCAATCCCGATGCAATATCTGTGTTTCATCAACACTCTGATAGTCTACAGATTACAGAATGCCTCCAGATGTGCATCGGAAACTACTACTGGTCTTCCAGGAAACGATCAAAGAGTAGACTGTTTGAGACATTACTCCCGTGGAGGAAAGTGCGCATGGTGACTGTTGTATTCAATCCCGATGCAATTTCTGTGTTTCGTCAACTCTCTGATAGTCCACAGATTACCGAATGCCTCCAGATGCTCATGGGAAACTACTACTGGTCTTCCAGGGAACGATCAAAGCGTAGACTGTGTGAGACATTACTCCCATATAGGAAAGTGCGCATGGTGACTGTTGTATTCAATCCCGATGCAATTTCTCTGTTTCATCAACAGTCTGATAGTCCACAGACAACAGAATGCCTCCAGATGTTCATCAGAAACTACTACTGGTCTTCCAGGGAACGATCAAAGCATAGCCTTTTTGAGACATTATTCCCATGAAGGAAAGTGCGCATGGTGACTGTTGTATTCAATCCCGATGCGATTTCTGTGTTTCATCAACACTCTGATAGTCCACAGATTACAGAATGCCTCCAGATGTGCATCGGAAGCCACTACTGGTTTTCCAGGGAACGATCAGAGCGTATACTGTTTGAGACATTACTCCCATGGAGGAAAGGTCGCATGGTGACTGTTGTATTCAATCCCGATGTAATTTCTGTGTTTCATCAACACTCTGATAGGCCACAGATTACAGAATGCCACCAGATGTGCAACGAGAAATACTATTGGTCTTCCGGGGAACGATCAAAGCGTAGACTGTTTGAGACAATTGTCCCGTGGAGGAAAGTGCGCATGGTACTGTTGTATTCAATCCCGATGCAATTTCTGTGTTTCATCAACACTCTGATAGCCCACATATTACAGAATGCCACCAGATGTGCATCGGAAACTACTACTGGTCTTCCAGGGAACGATCAATGAGTAGACTGTTTGAGACCTTACTCCCATGGAGGAATGTGCGCATAGTGACTGTTGTATTCTATCCCGATGCAATTTCTGTGCTTCATCAACATTCTGATAGTCCACAGTTTACGGAAAGCCTCCAGATGAGCATCGGAAAGTACTACTGGTCTTCCAGGGAACGATCAAAGCGTAGACTGTTAGAGGCATTACTCCCATGGAGGAAAGTGCGCATGGTGACATTTGTATTCAATCCCGATGCAATTACTGTGTTTCATCAACACTCAGATAGTCCACAGATTACAGAATGCCTCCAGATGTGCATCGGAAACTACTACTGGTCTTCCAGGGAACGATCAAAGCGTAAGCTCTTTGAGACATGACTCCCATATAGGGAAGTGCGCATGGTGACTGTTGTATTCAATCCCGATGCAATTTCTGTGTTTCATCAGCACTCTTATAGTCCACAGATTACAGAATGCTTTCAGATGTGCATCGGAAACTACTACTGGTCTTCCAGGGAACGATCAAAGCGTAAACTCTTTGAGACATTACTCCCATTGAGGAAAGTGCGCATGCTGACTGTTGTATTCAATCCCGATGCAATTTCTGTGTTTCATCAACACTCTGATTGTCCACAGATTACAGAATGCCACCAGATGTGCATCGGAAGCTACTACTTGTCTTCCAGGGAACGATCAAAGTGTAGACTGTTTTAGACATTACTTTTATGGAGGAAAGTGCGAATGGTGACTTTGGTATTCAATCCCGATGCAATTTCTGTGTTTCACCAACACTCTGATAGTCCACAGATTACAGAATGCCTCCAGATGTGCATCGGAAACTACTACTGGTCTTCCAGGGAACGATCAAAGCGTAGACTGTTTGAGACATTACTCCCATGGATGAAACTGCTCATGGAGACTGTTGTATTCAATCCCGATGCAATTTCTGTGTTTCATCAACACTCTGATAGTCCACAGATTACAGAATGCCTCCAGATGTGCATCGGAAACTACTACTGGTCTTCCAGGGAACGATCAAATCGTAGGCTGTTACAGACATTACTCCCATGGTTGAAAGTGCGCATGGTGACTGTTGTATTCAATCCCGATGCAATATCTTTGTTTCATCAACACTCTGATAGTCTACATATTACAGAATGCCACCAGATGTGCATCGGAAGCTACTACTGGTCTTCCAGGGAACGATCAAAGCGTAGACTGTTTGAGACATTACTCCCATGGAGGAAACTGCGCATGGAGACTGTTGTATTCAATCCCGATGCAATTTCTGTGTTTCATCAACACTCCGAAAGTCCACAGATTACAGAAAGCATCCAGATGTGCATCGGAAACTACTACTGGTCTTACAGGGAACGATCACAGCGTAGACTCTTAGAGACATTACTCCCACGGAGGAAAGTGCTCATGGTGACTGTTGTATTCAATCCCGATGCAATTTCTGTGTTTCATCAACACTCTGATAGTCTACAGATTACAGAATGCCTCCAGATGTGCATCGGAAACTACTACTGGTCTTCCAGGAAACGATCAAAGAGTAGACTGTTTGAGACATTACTCCCGTGAAGGAAAATGCGCATGGTGACTGTTGTCTTCAATCCCGATGCAATTTCTGTGTTTTATCAACACTCTGATAGTCCACAGATTACCGAATGCCTCCAGATGCTCATGGGAAACTACTACTGGTCTTCCAGGGAACGATCAAAGCGTAGACTGTGTGAGACATTACTCCCGTATAGGAAAGTGCGCATGATGACTGTTGTATTCAATCCCGATGCAATTTCTCTGTTTCATCAACACTCTGATAGTCCACAGACAACAGAATGTCTGAAGATGTTCATCAGAAACTATTACTGGTCTTCCAGGGAACGATCAAAGCATAGACTGTTTCAGACATTACTCCCATTAAGGAAAGTGCGCATGGTGACTGTTGTATTCAATCCCGATGCAATTTCTGTGTTTCATCAACACTCTGATAGTCCACAGATTACAGAATGCCTCCAGATGTGCATCGGAAACCACTACTGGTCTTCCAGGGAACGATCAAACCGTATACTGTTTGAGACATTACTCCCATGGAGGAAAGTGCGCATGGTGACTGTTGTATTTAATCCCGATGCAATTACTGTGTTTCATCAACACTCTGATAGTCCACAGATTAACGAATGGCTCCAGATGTAGATCGGAAACTACTACTGGTCTTCCAGGGAACGATCAAAGCGTAGACTGTTTTAGACATTACTTTTATGGAGGAAAGTGCGCATGATGACATTGGTATTCAATCCCGATGCAATTTCTGTGCTTCATCAACATTCTGAAAGTCCACAGATTACAGAGAGCATCCAGATGTGCATCGGAAACTATTACTGGTCTTCCACGGAATGATCAAAGCGTAGACTCTTAGAGACGTTACTCCCATGGAGGAAAGTGCTCATGGTGACTGTTGTATTCAATCCCGATGCAATTTCTGTATTTCATCGACACTCCGATAGTCTACAGATTACAGAATGCCTCCAGATGTGCATCCGAAACAACTACTGGTCTTCCAGGGAACGATCAAGGAGTAGACTGTTTGAGACATTACTCCCGTGGAGGAAAGTGCGCATGGTGACTGTTGTATTCAATCCCGATGCAATTTCTGTGTTTCATCAACACTCTGATAGTCCACAGATTACCGAATGCCTCCAGATGTTCATGGGAAACTACTACTGGTCTTCCAGTTAACGATCAAAGCGTAGACTGTGTGAGACTTTACTCCCATGGAGGAAAGTGCGCATGGTGACTGTTGTATTCAATCCCGATGCAATTTCTGTGTTTCATCAACACTCTGATAGTCCACAGGTTACAAAATGCCTCCAGATGTGCATAGGAAACCACTACTGGTCTTCCAGGGAACTATCAAAGCGTAGACTGTTTGAGACATTACTCCCATGGAGGAAAGTGCGCAAGGTGACTATTGTATTCAATCCCGATGCAATTTCTGTGTTTCATCAACACCCTGATAGTCCACAGATTACAGAATGCCATCAGATGTGCATCGAAAACTACTACTGGTCTTCCGGGGAACGATCAAAGCGTAGACTGTTTGAGACATTAGTCCCGTGGAAGAAAGTGCGCATGGTGACTGTTGTATTCTATCCCGATGCAATTTCTGTGTTTAATCAACACTCTGATAGTCCACAGATTACAGAATGCCACCAGATGTGCATCGGAAACTACTACTGGTCTTCCAGGGAACGATCAAAGCGTAGAGTGTTTGAGACATTACTCCCGTGGAGGAAAGTGCGCATGGTGACTGTTGTATTCAATTCCCATTCAATTTATGTGTTTCATCAACACTCTGATTGTCCACAGATTACAGAATGCCACCAGATGTGCATCGGAAACTACTACTGGTCTTCCAGGGAACGATCACTGAGTAGACTGTTTGAGACCTTACTCCCATGGAGGAAAGTGCACATGGTGACTGTTGTATTCTATCCCGATGCAATTTCTGTGCTTCATCAACATTCTGATAGTCCACAGTTTACAGAAAGCCTCCAGATGAGCATCGGAAAGTACTACTGGTCTTCCAGGGAACGATCAAAGCGTAGATTGTTAGAGACATTACTCCCATGGAGGAAAGTGCGCATGGTGACTGTTGTATTCAATCCCGATGCAATTTCTGTGTTTCATCAACACTCTGATAGTCCACAGATTACAGAATGCCTCCAGATGTGCATCGGAAACTACTACTGGTCTTCCAGGGAACGATCAAAGCGTAAACTCTTTGAGACATGACTCCCATGGAGGGAAGTGCGCATGGTGACTGTTGTATTCAATCCCGATGCAATTTCTGTGTTTCGTCAGCACTCTTATAGTCCACAGATTACAGAATGCTTTCAGATGTGCATCGGAAACTACTACTGGTCTTCCTGGGAACGATCAAAGCGTAGACTGTTTGAGACATTATTACCATGAAGGAATGTGCGCATTGTGACTGTTGAATTCAATCCAGAGGCAATTTCTGTGTTTCATCAACACTCTGATAGTCCACAGATTACAGAATGCCACCAGACGTGCGTCGGAAACTACTACTAGTCTTCCAGGAACGATCAAAGCGTAGACTGTTTGAGACATTACTCCCGTGGAGGAAAGTGCGCATTGTGACTGTTGTATTTTATCCCGATGCAATTTCTGTGTTTAATCAACACTCTGATACTCCACAGATTACAGAATACCACCAGATGTGCATAGGAAACTACTACTGGTCTCCCAGGGAACGATCAAATTGTAGACTGTTTGAGACATTACTCCCGTGGAGGAAAGTGCCCATGGTGACTGTTGTATTCAATTCCCATTCAATTTCTGTGTTTCATCAACACTCTGATTGTCCACAGATTACAGAATGCCACCAGATGTGCATCGGAAACTACTACTGGTCTTCCAGGGACCGATCAAAGCGTAGACTGTTTGAGATATTACTCCCGTGGACGAAAGTGCGCATGGTGACTGTTGTATTCAATCCCGATGCCATTTCTGTGTTTCATCAACACTCTGATAGTCCACAGATTACAGAATGCCACCAGATGTGCATCGGAAACTACTACTGGTTTTCCAGGGAACGATCAAATCGGAGACTGTTTTAGACTTTACTTTCATGGAGGAAAGTGCGCATGGTGACATTGGTATTCAATCCCGATGCAATGTCTGTGTTTCACCAACACTCTGATAGTCCACAGATTACAGAATGCCTCCAGATGTGCATAGGAAACTACTACTGGTCTTCCAGGGAACGATCAAAGCGTAGAGTGTTTGAGACATTACTCCCGTGGAGGAAAGTGCGCATGGTGACTGTTGTATTCAATTCCCATTCAATTTATGTGTTTCATCAACACTCTGATTGTCCACAGATTACAGAATGCCACCAGATGTGCATCGGAAACTACTACTGGTCTTCCAGGGAACGATCAATGAGTAGACTGTTTGAGACCTTACTCCCATGGAGGAAAGTGCGCATGGTGACTGTTGTAATCTATCCCGATGCAATTTCTGTGCTTCATCAACATTCTGCTAGTCCACAGTTTACAGAAAGCCTCCAGATGAGCATCGGAAAGTACTACTGGTCTTCCAGGGAACGATCAAAGCGTAGATTGTTAGAGACATTACTCCCATGGAGGAAAGTGCGCATGGTGACTGTTGTATTCAATCCCGATGCAATTTCTGTGTTTCATCAACACTCTGATAGTCCACAGATTACATAATGCCTCCAGATGTGCATCGGAAACTACTACTGGTCTTCCAGGGAACGATAAAAGCGTAAACTCTTTGAGACATGACTCCCATGGAGGGAAGTGCGCATGGTGACTGTTGTATTCAATCCCGATGCAATTTCTGTGTTTCATCAGCACTCTTATAGTCCACAGATTACAGAATGCTTTCAGATGTGCATCGGAAACTACTACTGGTCTTCCTGGGAACGATCAAAGCGTAGACTGTTTGAGACATTATTACCATGAAGGAATGTGCGCATTGTGACTGTTGAATTCAATCCAGAGGCAATTTCTGTGTTTCATCAACATTCTGATAGTCCACAGATTACAGAATGCCACCAGACGTGCGTCGGAAACTACTACTGGTCTTCCAGGAACGATCAAAGCGTAGACTGTTTGAGACAATACTCCCGTGGAGGAAAGTGCGCATGGTTACTGTTGTATTTTATCCCGATGCAATTTCTGTGTTTAATCAACACTCTGATACTCCACAGATTACAGAATACCACCAGATGTGCATCGGAAACTACTACTGGTCTCCCAGGGAACGATCAAAGTGTAGACTGTTTGAGACATTACTCCCATGGAGGAAAGTGCCCATGGTGACTGTTGTATTCAATTCCCATTCAATTTCTGTGTTTCATCAACACTCTGATTGTCCACAGATTACAGAATGCCACCAGATGTGCATCGGAAACTACTACTGGTCTTCCAGGGACTGATCAAAGCGTAGACTGTTTGAGATATTACTCCCGTGGAGGAAAGTGCGCATGGTGACTGTTGTATTCAAACCCGATGCCATTTCTGTGTTTCATCAACACTCTGATAGTCCACAGATTACAGAATGCCACCAGATGTGCATCGGAAACTACTACTGGTTTTCCAGGGAACGATCAAATCGGAGACTGTTTTAGACATTACTTTTATGGAGGAAAGTGCGCATGGTGACATTGGTATTCAATCCCGATGCAATGTCTGTGTTTCACCAACACTCTGATAGTTCACAGATTACAGAATGCCTCCAGATGTGCATAGGAAACTACTACTGGTCTTCCAGGGAGCGATCAAAGAGTAGACTGTTTGAGACATTACTAGCTTGGAGGAAACTGCGCATGGAGACTGTTGTATTCAATCCCGATGCAATTTCTGTGTTTCATCAACACTCTGATAGTCCACAGATTACCGAATGCCTCCAGATGTTCATGGGAAACTACTACTGGTCTTCCAGTTAACGATCAAAGCGTAGACTGTGTGAGACTTTACTCCCATGGAGGAAAGTGCGCATGGTGACTGTTGTATTCAATCCCGATGTAATTTCACTGTTTCATCAACACTCTGATAGTCCACAGACAACAGAATGCCTCCAGATGTTCATCAGAAACTGCTACTGGTCTTCCAGGGAACCATCAAAGCGTAGACTGTTTGAGACATTACTCCCATGAAGGAAAGTTTGCATGGTGACTGTTGTATTCAATCCCGATGCAATTTCTGTGTTTCATCAACACTCTGATAGTCCACAGGTTACAAAATGCCTCCAGATGTGCATAGGAAACCACTACTGGTCTTCCAGGGAACGATCAAAGCGTAGATTGTTAGAGACATTACTCCCATGGAGGAAAGTGCGCATGGTGACTGTTGTATTCAATCCCGATGCAATTTCTGTGTTTCATCAACACTCTGATAGTCCACAGATTACAGAATGCCTCCAGATGTGCATCGGAAACTACTACTGGTCTTCCAGGGAACGATCAAAGCGTAAACTCTTTGAGACATGACTCCCATGGAGGGAAGTGCGCATGGTGACTGTTGTATTCAATCCCGATGCAATTTCTGTGTTTCGTCAGCACTCTTATAGTCCACAGATTACAGAATGCTTTCAGATGTGCATCGGAAACTACTACTGGTCTTCCTGGGAACGATCAAAGCGTAGACTGTTTGAGACATTATTACCATGAAGGAATGTGCGCATTGTGACTGTTGAATTCAATCCAGAGGCAATTTCTGTGTTTCATCAACACTCTGATAGTCCACAGATTACAGAATGCCACCAGACGTGCGTCGGAAACTACTACTGGTCTTCCAGGAACGATCAAAGCGTAGACTGTTTGAGACATTACTCCCGTGGAGGAAAGTGCGCATTGTGACTGTTGTATTTTATCCCGATGCAATTTCTGTGTTTAATCAACACTCTGATACTCCACAGATTACAGAATACCACCAGATGTGCATAGGAAACTACTACTGGTCTCCCAGGGAACGATCAAAGTGTAGACTGTTTGAGACATTACTCCCGTGGAGGAAAGTGCCCATGGTGACTGTTGTATTCAATTCCCATTCAATTTCTGTGTTTCATCAACACTCTGATTGTCCACAGATTACAGAATGCCACCAGATGTGCATCGGAAACTACTACTGGTCTTCCAGGGACCGATCAAAGCGTAGACTGTTTGAGATATTACTCCCGTGGAGGAAAGTGCGCATGGTGACTGTTGTATTCAATCCCGATGCCATTTCTGTGTTTCATCAACACTCTGATAGTCCACAGATTACAGAATGCCACCAGATGTGCATCGGAAACTACTACTGGTTTTCCAGGGAACGATCAAATCGGAGACTGTTTTAGACATTACTTTCATGGAGGAAAGTGCGCATGGTGACATTGGTATTCAATCCCGATGCAATGTCTGTGTTTCACCAACACTCTGATAGTCCACAGATTACAGAATGCCTCCAGATGTGCATAGGAAACTACTACTGGTCTTCCAGGGAACGATCAAAGCGTAGAGTGTTTGAGACATTACTCCCGTGGAGGAAAGTGCGCATGGTGACTGTTGTATTCAATTCCCATTCAATTTATGTGTTTCATCAACACTCTGATTGTCCACAGATTACAGAATGCCACCAGATGTGCATCGGAAACTACTACTGGTCTTCCAGGGAACGATCAATGAGTAGACTGTTTGAGACCTTACTCCCATGGAGGAAAGTGCGCATGGTGACTGTTGTAATCTATCCCGATGCAATTTCTGTGCTTCATCAACATTCTGATAGTCCACAGTTTACAGAAAGCCTCCAGATGAGCATCGGAAAGTACTACTGGTCTTCCAGGGAACGATCAAAGCGTAGATTGTTAGAGACATTACTCCCATGGAGGAAAGTGCGCATGGTGACTGTTGTATTCAATCCCGATGCAATTTCTGTGTTTCATCAACACTCTGATAGTCCACAGATTACATAATGCCTCCAGATGTGCATCGGAAACTACTACTGGTCTTCCAGGGAACGATCAAAGCGTAAACTCTTTGAGACATGACTCCCATGGAGGGAAGTGCGCATGGTGACTGTTGTATTCAATCCCGATGCAATTTCTGTGTTTCATCAGCACTCTTATAGTCCACAGATTACAGAATGCTTTCAGATGTGCATCGGAAACTACTACTGGTCTTCCTGGGAACGATCAAAGCGTAGACTGTTTGAGACATTATTACCATGAAGGAATGTGCGCATTGTGACTGTTGAATTCAATCCAGAGGCAATTTCTGTGTTTCATCAACACTCTGATAGTCCACAGATTACAGAATGCCACCAGACGTGCGTCGGAAACTACTACTGGTCTTCCAGGAACGATCAAAGCGTAGACTGTTTGAGACATTACTCCCGTGGAGGAAAGTGCGCATTGTGACTGTTGTATTTTATCCCGATGCAATTTCTGTGTTTAATCAACACTCTGATACTCCACAGATTACAGAATACCACCAGATGTGCATCGGAAACTACTACTGGTCTCCCAGGGAACGATCAAAGTGTAGACTGTTTGAGACATTACTCCCATGGAGGAAAGTGCCCATGGTGACTGTTGTATTCAATTCCCATTCAATTTCTGTGTTTCATCAACACTCTGATTGTCCACAGATTACAGAATGCCACCAGATGTGCATCGGAAACTACTACTGGTCTTCCAGGGACTGATCAAAGCGTAGACTGTTTGAGATATTACTCCCGTGGAGGAAAGTGCGCATGGTGACTGTTGTATTCAAACCCGATGCCATTTCTGTGTTTCATCAACACTCTGATAGTCCACAGATTACAGAATGCCACCAGATGTGCATCGGAAACTACTACTGGTTTTCCAGGGAACGATCAAATCGGAGACTGTTTTAGACATTACTTTTATGGAGGAAAGTGCGCATGGTGACATTGGTATTCAATCCCGATGCAATGTCTGTGTTTCACCAACACTCTGATAGTTCACAGATTACAGAATGCCTCCAGATGTGCATAGGAAACTACTACTGGTCTTCCAGGGAGCGATCAAAGAGTAGACTGTTTGAGACATTACTAGCTTGGAGGAAACTGCGCATGGAGACTGTTGTATTCAATCCCGATGCAATTTCTGTGTTTCATCAACACTCTGATAGTCCACAGATTACAGAAAGCATCCAGATGTGCATCAGAAACTACTACTGGTCTTCCAGGGAACGATCAAATCGTAGGCTGTTAGAGACATTACTCCCATGGTTGAAAGTGCGCATGGTGACTGTTGTATTCAATCCCGATGGCAATATGTTAGTTTCATCAACACTCTGATAGTCTACATATTACAGAATGCCACCAGATGTGCATCGGAAACTACTACTGGTCTTCCAGGGAACGATCAAAGCGTAGACTGTTTGAGACATTACTCCCGTGGAGGAAAGTGCGCATGGTGACTGTTGTATTCAATCCCGATGCAATTTCTTTGTTTCATCAACACTCTGATAGTCAACAGATTACCTAATGCCACCAGATGTGCATCGGAAACTACTACTGGTCTTCCAGGGAACGATGAAAGCGTAGACTGTTTTACACATTACTCCCATCGAGGAAAGTACGCATGGTGACTGTTGTATTCAATTCCCATTCAATTTCTGTGTTTCATCAACACTCAGATTGTCCACAGGTTACAGAATGAAACCAGATGTGCATTGGAAACTACTACTGGTCTTCCAGGGACCGATCAAAGCGTAGACTGTTTGAGACATTACTCCCATCGAGGAAAGTGCGCATGGTGACATCGGTATTCAATCCCGATGCAATTTCTGTGTTTCACCAACACTCTGATAGTCCACATATTACAGAATGCCTCCAGATGTGCATCGGAAACTACTACTGGTCTTCCAGGGAACGATCAAAGCGTAGACAGTTTGAGACATTACTCCCATGGAGGAAACTGCTCATGGAGATTGTTGTATTCAATGCCGATGCAATTTCTGTGTTTCATCAACACTCTGATAGTCCAAATATTACAGAATGCCACCAGATGTGCATCGGAAACTACTACTGGTCTTCCAGGGAACGATCCATGAGTAGACTGTTTGAGACCTTACTCCCATGGAGGAAAGTGCGCATGGTGACTGTTGTATTCTATCCCGATGCAATTTCTGTGCTTCATCAACATTCTGATAGTCCACAGTTTACGGAAAGCCTCCAGATCAGCATCGGAAAGTACTACTGGTCTTCCAGGGAACGATCAAAGCGTAGACTGTTAGAGACGTTACTCCCATGGTGGAAAGTGCGCATGGTGACTGTTGTATTCAATCCTGATGCAATTTCTGTGTTTCATCAACACTCTGATAGTCCACAGATTACAGAATGCCTCCAGATGTGCATCGGAAACTACTACTGGTCTTCCAGGGAACGATCAAAGCGTAAACTCTTTGAGACATGACTCCCATGGAGGGAAGTGCGCATGGTGACTGTTGTATTCAATCCCGATGCAATTTCTGTGTTTCATCAGCACTCTTATAGTCCACAGATTACAGAATGCTTTCAGATGTGCATCGGAAACTACTACTGGTCTTCCTGGGAACGATCAAAGCGTAGACTGTTTGAGACATTATTACCATGAAGGAATGTGCGCATTGTGACTGTTGTATTCAATCCAGAGGCAATTTCTGTGTTTCATCAACACTCTGATAGTCCACAGATTACAGAATGCCACCAGACGTGCGTCGGAAACTACTACTGGTCTTCCAGGGAGCGATCAAAGAGTAGACTGTTTGAGACATTACTAGCATGGAGGAAACTGCGCATGGAGACTGTTGTATTCAATCCCGATGCAATATCTGTGTTTCATCAACACTCTGATAGTCCACAGATTACAGAAAGCATCCAGATGTGCATCAGAAACTACTACTGGTCTTCCAGGGAACGATCAAATCGTAGGCTGTTAGAGACATTACTCCCATGGTTGAAAGTGCGCATGGTGACTGTTGTATTCAATCCCGATGGCAATATGTTAGTTTCATCAACACTCTGATAGTCTACATATTACAGAATGCCACCAGATGTGCATCGGAAACTACTACTGGTCTTCCAGGGAACGATCAAAGCGTAGACTGTTTGAGACATTACTCCCGTGGAGGAAAGTGCGCATGGTGACTGTTGTATTCAATCCCGATGCAATTTCTTTGTTTCATCAACACTCTGATAGTCCACAGATTACAGAATGCCACCAGATGTGCATCGGAAACTACTACTGGTCTTCCAGGGAACGATCAAGGAGTAGACTGTTTGAGACATTACTCCCGTGGAGGAAAGTGCGCATGGTGACTGTTGTATTCAATCCCGATGCAATTTCTGTGTTTCATCAACACTCTGACAGTCCACAGATTACCGAATGCCTCCAGATATTCATGGGAAACTACTACTGGTCTTCCAGGGAACGATCAAAGCGTAGACTGTGTGAGACATTACTCCCATGGAGGAAAGTGCGCATGGTGACTGTTGTATTCAATCCCGATGTAATTTAACTGTTTCATCAACACTCTGATAGTCCACAGACAACAGAATGCCTCCAGATGTTCATCAGAAACTGCTACTGGTCTTCCAGGGAACGATCAAAGCGTAGACTGTTTGAGACATTACTCCCATGAAGGAAAGTTTGCATGGTGACTGTTGTATTCAATCCCGATGCAATTTCTGTGTTTCATCAACACTCTGATAGTCCACAGGTTACAGAATGCCTCCAGATGTGCATAGGAAACCACTACTGGTCTTCAAGGGAACTATCAAAGCGTAGACTGTTTGAGACATTACTCCCATGGAGGAAAGTGCGCAAGGTGACTGTTGTATTCAATCCCGATGCAATTTCTGTGTTTCATCAACACCCTGATAGTCCACAGATTACAGAATGCCATCAGATGTGCATCGAAAACTACTACTGGTCTTCCGGGGAACGATCAAAGCGTAGACTGTTTGAGACATTAGTCCCGTGGAGGAAAGTGCGCATGGTGACTGTTGTATTCTATCCCGATGCAATTTCTGTGTTTAATCAACACTCTGATAGTCCACAGATTACAGAATGCCACCAGATGTGCATCGGAAACTACTACTGGTCTTCCAGGGAACGATCAAAGCGTAGAGTGTTTGAGACATTACTCCCGTGGAGGAAAGTGCGCATGGTGACTGTTGTATTCAATTCCCATTCAATTTATGTGTTTCATCAACACTCTGATTGTCCACAGATTACAGAATGCCACCAGATGTGCATCGGAAACTACTACTGGTCTTCCAGGGAACGATCAATGAGTAGACTGTTTGAGACCTTACTCCCATGGAGGAAAGTGCGCATGGTGACTGTTGTATTCTATCCCGATGCAATTTCTGTGCTTCATCAACATTCTGATAGTCCACAGTTGACAGAAAGCCTCCAGATGAGCATCGGAAAGTACTACTGGTCTTCCAGGGAACGATCAAAGCGTAGATTGTTAGAGACATTACTCCCATGGAGGAAAGTGCGCATGGTGACTGTTGTATTCAATCCCGATGCAATTTCTGTGTTTCATCAACACTCTGATAGTCCACAGATTACAGAATGCCTCCAGATGTGCATCGGAAACTACTACTGGTCTTCCAGGGAACGATCAAAGCGTAAACTCTTTGAGACATGACTCCCATGGAGGGAAGTGCGCATGGTGACTGTTGTATTCAATCCCGATGCAATTTCTGTGTTTCATCAGCACTCTTATAGTCCACAGATTACAGAATGCTTTCAGATGTGCATCGGAAACTACTACTGGTCTTCCTGGGAACGATCAAAGCGTAGACTGTTTGAGACATTATTAAAATGAAGGAATGTGCGCATTGTGACTGTTGAATTCAATCCAGAGGCAATTTCTGTGTTTCATCAACACTCTGATAGTCCACAGATTACAGAATGCCACCAGACGTGCGTCGGAAACTACTACTGGTCTTCCAGGAACGATCAAAGCGTAGACTGTTTGAGACAATACTCCCGTGGAGGAAAGTGCGCATGGTGACTGTTGTATTTTATCCCGATGCAATTTCTGTGTTTAATCAACACTCTGATACTCCACAGATTACAGAATACCACCAGATGTGCATCGGAAACTACTACTGGTCTCCCAGGGAACGATCAAAGTGTAGACTGTTTGAGACATTACTCCCATGGACGAAAGTGCCCATGGTGACTGTTGTATTCAATTCCCATTCAATTTCTGTGTTTCATCAACACTCTGATTGTCCACAGATTACAGAATGCCACCAGATGTGCATCGGAAACTACTACTGGTCTTCCAGGGACCGATCAAAGCGTAGACTGTTTGAGATATTACTCCCGTGGAGGAAAGTGCGCATGGTGACTGTTGTATTCAATCCCGATGCCATTTCTGTGTTTCATCAACACTCTGATAGTCCACAGATTACAGAATGCCACCAGATGTGCATCGGAAACTACTACTGGTTTTCCAGGGAACGATCAAATCGGAGACTGTTTTAGACATTACTTTTATGGAGGAAAGTGCGCATGGTGACATTGGTATTCAATCCCGATGCAATGTCTGTGTTTCACCAACACTCTGATAGTTCACAGATTACAGAATGCCTCCAGATGTGCATAGGAAACTACTACTGGTCTTCCAGGGAGCGATCAAAGAGTAGACTGTTTGAGACATTACTAGCTTGGAGGAAACTGCGCATGGAGACTGTTGTATTCAATCCCGATACAATTTCTGTGTTTCATCAACACTCTGATAGTCCACAGATTACAGAAAGCATCCAGATGTGCATCAGAAACTACTACTGGTCTTCCAGGGAACGATCAAATCGTAGGCTGTTAGAGACATTACTCCCATGGTTGAAAGTGCGCATGGTGACTGTTGTATTCAATCCCGATGGCAATATGTTAGTTTCATCAACACTCTGATAGTCTACATATTACAGAATGCCACCAGATGTGCATCGGAAACTACTACTGGTCTTCCAGGGAACGATCAAAGCGTAGACTGTTTGAGACATTACTCCCGTGGAGGAAAGTGCGCATGGTGACTGTTGTATTCAATCCCGATGCAATTTCTTTGTTTCATCAACACTCTGATAGTCAACAGATTACCTAATGCCACCAGATGTGCATCGGAAACTACTACTGGTCTTCCAGGGAACGATGAAAGCGTAGACTGTTTTACACATTACTCCCATCGAGGAAAGTGCGCATGGTGACTGTTGTATTCAATTCCCATTCAATTTCTGTGTTTCATCAACACTCAGATTGTCCACAGGTTACAGAATGAAACCAGATGTGCATTGGAAACTACTACTGGTCTTCCAGGGACCGATCAAAGCGTAGACTGTTTGAGACATTACTCCCATCGAGGAAAGTGCGCATGGTGACATCGGTATTCAATCCCGATGCAATTTCTGTGTTTCACCAACACTCTGATAGTCCACATATTACAGAATGCCTCCAGATGTGCATCGGAAACTACTACTGGTCTTCCAGGGAACGATCAAAGCGTAGACAGTTTGAGACATTACTCCCATGGAGGAAACTGCTCATGGAGATTGTTGTATTCAATGCCGATGCAATTTCTGTGTTTCATCAACACTCTGATAGTCCAAATATTACAGAATGCCACCAGATGTGCATCGGAAACTACTACTGGTCTTCCAGGGAACGATCCATGAGTAGACTGTTTGAGACCTTACTCCCATGGAGGAAAGTGCGCATGGTGACTGTTGTATTCTATCCCGATGCAATTTCTGTGCTTCATCAACATTCTGATAGTCCACAGTTTACGGAAAGCCTCCAGATCAGCATCGGAAAGTACTACTGGTCTTCCAGGGAACGATCAAAGCGTAGACTGTTAGAGACGTTACTCCCATGGAGGAAAGTGCGCATGGTGACTGTTGTATTCAATCCTGATGCAATTTCTGTGTTTCATCAACACTCTGATAGTCCACAGATTACAGAATGCCTCCAGATGTGCATCGGAAACTACTACTGGTCTTCCAGGGAACGATCAAAGCGTAAACTCTTTGAGACATGACTCCCATGGAGGGAAGTGCGCATGGTGACTGTTGTATTCAATCCCGATGCAATTTCTGTGTTTCATCAGCACTCTTATAGTCCACAGATTACAGAATGCTTTCAGATGTGCATCGGAAGCTACTACTGGTCTTCCTGGGAACGATCAAAGCGTAGACTGTTTGAGACATTATTACCATGAAGGAATGTGCGCATTGTGACTGTTGTATTCAATCCAGAGGCAATTTCTGTGTTTCATCAACACTCTGATAGTCCACAGATTACAGAATGCCACCAGACGTGCGTCGGAAACTACTACTGGTCTTCCAGGGAGCGATCAAAAAGTAGACTGTTTGTGACATTACTAGCATGGAGGAAACTGCGCATGGAGACTGTTGTATTCAATCCCGATGCAATTTCTGTGTTTCATCAACACTCTGATAGTCCACAGATTACAGAAAGCATCCAGATGTGCATCAGAAACTACTACTGGTCTTCCAGGGAACGATCAAATCGTAGGCTGTTAGAGACATTACTCCCATGGTTGAAAGTGTGCATGGTGACTGTTGTATTCAATCCCGATGGCAATATGTTAGTTTCATCAACACTCTGATAGTCTACATATTACAGAATGCCACCAGATGTGCATCGGAAACTACTACTGGTCTTCCAGGGAACGATCAAAGCGTAGACTGTTTGAGACATTACTCCCGTGGAGGAAAGTGCGCATGGTGACTGTTGTATTCAATCCCGATGCAATTTCTTTGTTTCATCAACACTCTGATAGTCCACAGATTACAGAATGCCACCAGATGTGCATCGGAAACTACTACTGGTCTTCCAGGGAACGATGAAAGCGTAGACTGTTTTACACATTACTCCCATCGAGGAAAGTGCGCATGGTGACTGTTGTATTCAATTCCCATTCAATTTCTGTGTTTCATCAACACTCAGATTTTCCACAGATTACAGAATGAAACCAGATGTGCATTGGAAACTACTACTGGTCTTCCAGGGACCGATAAAAGCGTAGACTGTTTGAGACATTACTCCCGTGGAGGAAAGTGCGCATGGTGACTGTTGTATTCATTCCCGATGCAATTTATGTGTTTCATCAACACTCTGATAGTCCACAGATTACAGAATGCCACCAGATGTGCATCGGAAACTACTACTGGTCTTCCAGGGAACGATCAAAGCGTAGACTGTTTTACACATTACTCCCATCGAGGAAAGTGCTCATGGTGACATCGGTATTCAATCCCGATGCAATTTCTGTGTTTCACCAACACTCTGATAGTCCACATATTACAGAATGCCTCCAGATGTGCATCGGAAACTACTACTGGTCTTCCAGGGAACGATCAAAGCGTAGACAGTTTGAGACATTACTCCCATGGAGGAAACTGCTCATGGAGATTGTTGTGTTCAATGCCGATGCAATTTCTGTGTTTCATCAACACTCTGATAGTCCAAATATTACAGAATGCCACCAGATGTGCATCGGAAACTACTACTGGTCTTCCAGGGAACGATCCATGAGTAGACTGTTTGAGACCTTACTCCCATGGAGGAAAGTGCGCATGGTGACAGTTGTATTCTATCCCGAAGCAATATCTGTGCTTCATCAACATTCTGATAGGCCACAGTTTACGGAAAGCCTCCAGATGAGCTTCGGAAAGTACTACTGGTCTTCCAGGGAACGATCAAAGCGTAGACTGTTAGAGACGTTACTCCCATGGAGGAAAGTGCGCATGGTGACTGTTGTATTCAATCCCGATGCAATTTCTGTGTTTCATCAACACTCTGATAGTCCACAGATTACAGAATGCCTCCAGATGTGCATCGGAAACCACTACTGGTCATCCAGGGAACGATCAAAGCGTAGATTGTTTGAGACATTACTCTTATGGAGGAAAGTGCGCATGGTGACTGTTGTATTCAATCCCGAAGCAATTTCTGTGTTTCATCAACACTCTGATTGTCCACAAATTACGCAAAGCCTCCAGATGTGCATCGGAAACTACTACTGGTCTTCCAGGCAACGATCAAAGTGTAGACTGTTAGAGACAATACTCCCATGGAGGAAAGTGCGCATGGTGACTGTTGTATTCAATCCCGATGCAATTTCTGTGTTTCATCAACACTCTGATAGTCCACAGATTACAGAAAGCCACCAGATGTGCATCGGAAACTACTACAGGTCTTCCGGGGAACGATCATAGCGTAGACTGTTTGAGACATTACTCCCGTGGAGGAAAGAGCGCATGGTGATTGTTGTATTCTATCCCGATGTAATTTCTGTGTTTCATCAACACTCTGATAGTCCGCAGATTAACGAATGGCTCCAGATTTGCATCGGAAACTACTACTGGTCTTCCAGGGAACGATCAAAGCGTAGACTGTTTGAGACCTTACTCCCATGGACGAAAGTGCGCATGGTGACTGTTGTATTCAATCCCGATGCAATTTCTGTGTTTCATCAACACTCTGATAGTCCACAGATTACAGAAAGCATCCAGATGTGCATCAGAAATTACTACTGATCTTCCAGGGAACGATCAAATCGTAGGCTGTTAGAGACATTACTCCCATGGTTGAAAGTGCGCATGGTGACTGTTGTATTCAATCCCGATGGCAATATGTTAGTTTCATCAATACTCTGATAGTCTACATATTACAGAATGCCACCAGATGTGCATCGGAAACTACTACTGGTCTTCCAGGGAACGATCAAAGCGTAGACTGTTTGAGACATTACTCCCGTGGAGGAAAGTGCGCATGGTGACTGTTGTATTCAATCCCGATGCAATTTCTGTGTTTCATCAACACTCTGATAGTCCACAGATTACAGAATGCCACCAGATGTGCATCGGAAACTACTACTGGTCTTCCAGGGAACGATTAAAGCGTAGACTGTTTTACACATTACTCCCATCGAGGAAAGTGCGCATGGTGACTGTTGTATTCAATTCCCATTCAATTTCTGTGTTTCATCATCAATCAGATTGTCCACAGATTACAGAATGCCACCAGATGTGCATTGGAAACTACCACTGGTCTTCCAGGGACCGATCAAAGCGTAGACTGTTTGAGACATTACTCCCGTGGAGGAAAGTGCGCATGGTGACTGTTGTATTCAATCCCGATGCAATTTCTGTGTTTCATCAACACTCTGATAGTCCACAGATTACAGAATGCCACCAGATGTGCATCGGAAACTACTACTGGTCTTCCAGGGAACGATCAAAGCGTAGACTGTTTTACACATTACTCCCATCGAGGAAATTGCGCATGGTGACATCGGTATTCAATCCCGATGCAATTTCTGTGTTTCACCAACACTCTGATAGTCCACATATTACAGAATGCCTCCAGATGTGCATCGGAAACTACTACTGGTCTTCCAGGGAACGATCAAAGCGTAGACAGTTTGAGACATTACTCCCATGGAGGAAACTGCTCATGGAGATTGTTGTATTCAATGCCGATGCAAATTCTGTGTTTCATCAACACTCTGATAGTCCAAATATTACAGAATGCCACCGGATGTGCATCGGAAACTACTACTGGTCTTCCAGGGAACGATCAATGGGTAGACTGTTTGAGACCTTACTCCCATGGAGGAAAGTGCGCATGGTGACTGTTGTATTCTATCCCGATGCAATTTCTGTGCTTCATCAACATTCTGATAGTCCACAGTTTACGGAAAGCCTCCAGATGAGCATCGGAAAGTACTACTCGTCTTCCAGGGAACGATCAAAGCGTAGACTGTTAGAGACGTTACTCCCATGGAGGAAAGTGCGCATGGTGACTGTTGTATTCAATCCCGATGCAATTTCTGTGTTTCATCAACACTCTGATAGTCCACAGATTACAGAATGCCTCCAGATGTGCATCGGAAACCACTACTGGTCATCCAGGGAACGATCAAAGCGTAGATTGTTTGAGACATTACTCTTATGGAGGAAAGTGCGCATGGTGACTGTTGTATTCAATCCCGATGCAATTTCTGTGTTTCATCAACACTCTGATAGTCCACAAATTACGGATAGGCTCCAGATGTGCATCGTAAACTACTACTGGTCTTCCAGGCAACGATCAAAGTGTAGACTGTTAGAGACAATACTCCCATGGAGGAAAGTGCGCATGGTGAATGTTGTATTCAATCCCGATGCAATTTCTGTGTTTCATCAACACCCTGATAGTCCACAGATTACAGAATGCCACCAGATGTGCATCGGAAGCTACTACAGGTCTTCCGGGGAACGATCATAGCGTAGACTGTTTGAGACATTACTCCCGTGGAGGAAAGAGCGCATGGTGATTGTTGTATTCTATCCCGATGCAATTTCTGTGTTTCATCAACACTCTAATAGTCCACAGATTACAGAATGCCACCAGATGTGCATCGGAAACTACTACTGGTCTTCCAGGGAACGATCAAAGCGTAGACTGTTTGAGAATTACTCCCATGGAGGAAAGTTCGCATGGTGACTGTTGTATTCAATCCCGATGCAATTTCTTTGTTTCATCAACACTCTGATAGTCCACAGATTACAGAATGCCACCAGATGTGCATCGGAAACTACTACTGGTCTTCCAGGGAACGATGAAAGCGTAGACTGTTTTACACATTACTCCCATCGAGGAAAGTGCGCATGGTGACTGTTGTATTCAATTCCCATTCAATTTCTGTGTTTCATCAACACTCAGATTTTCCACAGATTACAGAATGAAACCAGATGTGCATTGGAAACTACTACTGGTCTTCCAGGGACCGATCAAAGCGTAGACTGTTTGAGACATTACTCCCGTGGAGGAAAGTGCGCATGGTGACTGTTGTATTCATTCCCGATGCAATTTATGTGTTTCATCAACACTCTGATAGTCCACAGATTACAGAATGCCACCAGATGTGCATCGGAAACTACTACTGGTCTTCCAGGGAACGATCAAAGCGTTGACTGTTTTACACATTACTCCCATCGAGGAAAGTGCTCATGGTGACATCGGTATTCAATCCCGATGCAATTTCTGTGTTTCACCAACACTCTGATAGTCCACATATTACAGAATGCCTCCAGATGTGCATCGGAAACTACTACTGGTCTTCCAGGGAACGATCAAAGCGTAGACAGTTTGAGACATTACTCCCATGGAGGAAACTGCTCATGGAGATTGTTGTATTCAATGCCGATGCAATTTCTGTGTTTCATCAACACTCTGATAGTCCAAATATTACAGAATGCCACCAGATGTGCATCGGAAACTACTACTGGTCTTCCAGGGAACGATCCATGAGTAGACTGTTTGAGACCTTACTCCCATGGAGGAAAGTGCGCATGGTGACTGTTGTATTCTATCCCGATGCAATATCTGTGCTTCATCAACATTCTGATAGGCCACAGTTTACGGAAAGCCTCCAGATGAGCATCGGAAAGTACTACTGGTCTTCCAGGGAACGATCAAAGCGTAGACTGTTAGAGACGTTACTCCCATGGAGGAAAGTGCGCATGGTGACTGTTGTATTCAATCCCGATGCAATTTCTGTGTTTCATCAACACTCTGATAGTCCACAGATTACAGAATGCCTCCAGATGTGCATCGGAAACCACTACTGGTCATCCAGGGAACGATCAAAGCGTAGATTGTTTGAGACATTACTCTTATGGAGGAAAGTGCGCATGGTGACTGTTGTATTCAATCCCGATGCAATTTCTGTGTTTCATCAACACTCTGATTGTCCACAAATTACGCAAAGCCTCCAGATGTGCATCGGAAACTACTACTGGTCTTCCAGGCAACGATCAAAGTGTAGACTGTTAGAGACAATACTCCCATGGAGGAAAGTGCGCATGGTGAATGTTGTATTCTATCCCGATGCAATTTCTGTGTTTCATCAACACTCTGATAGTCCACAGATTACAGAATGCCACCAGATGTGCATCGGAAACTACTACAGGTCTTCCGGGGAACGATCATAGCGTAGACTGTTTGAGACATTACTCCCGTGGAGGAAAGAGCGCATGGTGATTGTTGTATTCTATCCCGATGTAATTTCTGTGTTTCATCAACACTCTGATAGTCCGCAGATTAACGAATGGCTCCAGATTTGCATCGGAAACTACTACTGGTCTTCCAGGGAACGATCAAAGCGTAGACTGTTTGAGACCTTACTCCCATGGACGAAAGTGCGCATGGTGACTGTTGTATTCAATCCCGATGCAATTTCTGTGTTTCATCAACACTCTGATAGTCCACAGATTACAGAAAGCATCCAGATGTGCATCAGAAATTACTACTGATCTTCCAGGGAACGATCAAATCGTAGGCTGTTAGAGACATTACTCCCATGGTTGAAAGTGCGCATGGTGACTGTTGTATTCAATCCCGATGGCAATATGTTAGTTTCATCAATACTCTGATAGTCTACATATTACAGAATGCCACCAGATGTGCATCGGAAACTACTACTGGTCTTCCAGGGAACGATCAAAGCGTAGACTGTTTTACACATTACTCCCATCGAGGAAAGTGCGCATGGTGACATCGGTATTCAATCCCGATGCAATTTCTGTGTTTCATCAACACTCTGATAGTCCAAATATTACAGAATGCCACCGGATGTGCATCGGAAACTACTACTGGTCTTCCAGGGAACGATCAATGGGTAGACTGTTTGAGACCTTACTCCCATGGAGGAAAGTGCGCATGGTGACTGTTGTATTCTATCCCGATGCAATTTCTGTGCTTCATCAACATTCTGATAGTCCACAGTTTACGGAAAGCCTCCAGATGAGCATCGGAAAGTACTACTCGTCTTCCAGGGAACGATCAAAGCGTAGACTGTTAGAGACGTTACTCCCATGGAGGAAAGTGCGCATGGTGACTGTTGTATTCAATCCCGATGCAATTTCTATGTTTCATCAACACTCTGATAGTCCACAGATTACAGAATGCCTCCAGATGTGCATCGGAAACCACTACTGGTCATCCAGGGAACGATCAAAGCGTAGATTGTTTGAGACATTACTCTTATGGAGGAAAGTGCGCATGGTGACTGTTGTATTCAATCCCGATGCAATTTCTGTGTTTCATCAACACTCTGATAGTCCACAAATTACGGATAGGCTCCAGATGTGCATCGTAAACTACTACTGGTCTTCCAGGCAACGATCAAAGTGTAGACTGTTAGAGACAATACTCCCATGGAGGAAAGTGCGCATGGTGAATGTTGTATTCAATCCCGATGCAATTTCTGTGTTTCATCAACACCCTGATAGTCCACAGATTACAGAATGCCACCAGATGTGCATCGGAAGCTACTACAGGTCTTCCGGGGAACGATCATAGCGTAGACTGTTTGAGACATTACTCCCGTGGAGGAAAGAGCGCATGGTGATTGTTGTATTCTATCCCGATGCAATTTCTGTGTTTCATCAACACTCTGATAGTCCACAGATTACAGAATGCCACCAGATGTGCATCGGAAACTACTACTGGTCTTCCAGGGAACGATCAAAGCGTAGACTGTTTGAGAATTACTCCCATGGAGGAAAGTTCGCATGGTGACTGTTGGATTCAATCCCGATGCAATTTCTGTGTTTCATGAACAATCTGATAATCCACAGATTACAGAATGCCACCAGATGTGCATCGGAAACTACTACTGGTCTTCCAGGGAACGACCAAATCGTAGACTGTTTAAGACATTACTCCCATGGAAGAAAGTGCGCATGGTGACTGTTGTATTCAATCCCGATGCATTTTCTGTGTTTCATCAACACTCTGATAGTCCACAGATTACAGAATGCCTCCAGATGTGCACCGGAAACTACTACTGGTCTTTCAGGGATCAATCAGAGCGTAGAGTGTTTGAGACATTACTCCCATGAAGGGAAGTGAGCATGGTGACTGTTGTATTCAATCCCGATGCAATTTCTGTGTTTCATCAACACTCTGATAGTCCACAGATTACAGAATGCCTCCAGATGTGATCGGAAACCACTACTGGTCTTCCAGGGAACGATCAAAGCGTAGCCTGTTTGAGACCTTACTCCCATGGACGAAAGTGCGCCTGGTGACAGTTGTATTCAATCCCGATGCAATTTCTGTGTTTCATCAACACTCTGATAGTCCACAAATTACGGAAAGCCTCCAGATGTGCATCGGAAACTACTACTGGTCTTCCAGGGAACGATCAAAGTGTAGACTGTTAGAGACATTACTCCCATGGAGAAGAGTGCGCATGGTGACTGTTGTATTCAATCCCGATGCTAATTCTGTGTTTCATCAACACTCTGTAAGTCTACAGATTACTGAATGCCTCCAGATGTGCATCGGAAACTACTACTGGTCTTCCAGGGAACGATCAAATCGTAGGCTGTTACAGACATTACTCCCATGGTTGAAAGTGCGCATGGTGACTGTTGTATTCAATCCCGATGCAATATCTTTGTTTCATCAACACTCTGATAGTCTACATATTACAGAATGCCACCAGATGTGCATCGGAAACTACTACTGGTCTTCCAGGGAACGATCAAAGCGTAGACTGTTTCAGACATTACTCCCGTGGAGGAAAGTGCGCATGGTGACTGTTGTATCCAATCCCGATGCAATTTCTGTGTTTCATCAACACTCTGATAGTCCACAAATTACGGAAAGCCTCCAGATGTGCATCTGAAACTACTACTGGTCTTCCAGGCAACGATCAAAGTGTAGACTGTTAGAGACAATACTCACATGGAGGAAAGTGCGCATGGTGACTGTTGTATTCAATCCCGATGCAATTGCTGTGTTTCGTCAACACTCTGATAGTCCACAGATTACAGAATGCCACCAGATGTGCATCGGAAGCTACTACAGGTCTTCCGGGGAACGATCATAGCGTAGACTGTTTGAGACATTACTCCCGTGGAGGAAAGAGCGCATGGTGATTGTTGTATTCTATCCCAATGCAATTTCTGTGTTTCATCAACACTCTGATAGTCCACACATTACAGAATGCCACCAGATGTGCATCGGAAACTACTACTGGTCTTCCAGGGAACGATCAAAGCGTAGCCTGTTTGAGAATTACTCCCACGGAGGAAAGTTCGCATGGTGACTGTTGGATTCAATCCCGATGCAATTTCAGTGTTTCATGAACAATCTGATAATCCACAGATTACAGAATGCCACCAGATGTGCATCGGAAACTACTAATGGTCTTCCAGGGAACGATCAAATCGTAGACTGTTTAAGACATTACTCCCATGGAAGAAAGTGCGCATGGTGACTGTTGTATTCAATCCCGATGCAATTTCTATGTTTCATCAACACTCTGATAGTCCACAGATTACAGAATGCCTCCAGATGTGCATCGGAAACCACTACTGGTCATCCAGGGAACGATCAAAGCGTAGATTGTTTGAGACATTACTCTTATGGAGGAAAGTGCGCATGGTGACTGTTGTATTCTATCCCGATGCAATTTCTGTGCTTCATCAACATTCTGATAGTCCACAGTTTACGGAAAGCCTCCAGATGAGCATCGGAAAGTACTACTCGTCTTCCAGGGAACGATCAAAGCGTAGACTGTTAGAGACGTTACTCCCATGGAGGAAAGTGCGCATGGTGACTGTTGTATTCAATCCCGATGCAATTTCTATGTTTCATCAACACTCTGATAGTCCACAGATTACAGAATGCCTCCAGATGTGCATCGGAAACCACTACTGGTCATCCAGGGAACGATCAAAGCGTAGATTGTTTGAGACATTACTCTTATGGAGGAAAGTGCGCATGGTGACTGTTGTATTCAATCCCGATGCAATTTCTGTGTTTCATCAACACTCTGATAGTCCACAAATTACGGATAGGCTCCAGATGTGCATCGTAAACTACTACTGGTCTTCCAGGCAACGATCAAAGTGTAGACTGTTAGAGACAATACTCCCATGGAGGAAAGTGCGCATGGTGAATGTTGTATTCAATCCCGATGCAATTTCTGTGTTTCATCAACACCCTGATAGTCCACAGATTACAGAATGCCACCAGATGTGCATCGGAAGCTACTACAGGTCTTCCGGGGAACGATCATAGCGTAGACTGTTTGAGACATTACTCCCGTGGAGGAAAGAGCGCATGGTGATTGTTGTATTCTATCCCGATGCAATTTCTGTGTTTCATCAACACTCTGATAGTCCACAGATTACAGAATGCCACCAGATGTGCATCGGAAACTACTACTGGTCTTCCAGGGAACGATCAAAGCGTAGACTGTTTGAGAATTACTCCCATGGAGGAAAGTTCGCATGGTGACTGTTGGATTCAATCCCGATGCAATTTCTGTGTTTCATGAACAATCTGATAATCCACAGATTACAGAATGCCACCAGATGTGCATCGGAAACTACTACTGGTCTTCCAGGGAACGACCAAATCGTAGACTGTTTAAGACATTACTCCCATGGAAGAAAGTGCGCATGGTGACTGTTGTATTCAATCCCGATGCATTTTCTGTGTTTCATCAACACTCTGATAGTCCACAGATTACAGAATGCCTCCAGATGTGCACCGGAAACTACTACTGGTCTTTCAGGGATCAATCAGAGCGTAGAGTGTTTGAGACATTACTCCCATGAAGGGAAGTGAGCATGGTGACTGTTGTATTCAATCCCGATGCAATTTCTGTGTTTCATCAACACTCTGATAGTCCACAGATTACAGAATGCCTCCAGATGTGATCGGAAACCACTACTGGTCTTCCAGGGAACGATCAAAGCGTAGCCTGTTTGAGACCTTACTCCCATGGACGAAAGTGCGCCTGGTGACAGTTGTATTCAATCCCGATGCAATTTCTGTGTTTCATCAACACTCTGATAGTCCACAAATTACGGAAAGCCTCCAGATGTGCATCGGAAACTACTACTGGTCTTCCAGGGAACGATCAAAGTGTAGACTGTTAGAGACATTACTCCCATGGAGAAGAGTGCGCATGGTGACTGTTGTATTCAATCCCGATGCTAATTCTGTGTTTCATCAACACTCTGTAAGTCTACAGATTACTGAATGCCTCCAGATGTGCATCGGAAACTACTACTGGTCTTCCAGGGAACGATCAAATCGTAGGCTGTTACAGACATTACTCCCATGGTTGAAAGTGCGCATGGTGACTGTTGTATTCAATCCCGATGCAATATCTTTGTTTCATCAACACTCTGATAGTCTACATATTACAGAATGCCACCAGATGTGCATCGGAAACTACTACTGGTCTTCCAGGGAACGATCAAAGCGTAGACTGTTTCAGACATTACTCCCGTGGAGGAAAGTGCGCATGGTGACTGTTGTATCCAATCCCGATGCAATTTCTGTGTTTCATCAACACTCTGATAGTCCACAAATTACGGAAAGCCTCCAGATGTGCATCTGAAACTACTACTGGTCTTCCAGGCAACGATCAAAGTGTAGACTGTTAGAGACAATACTCACATGGAGGAAAGTGCGCATGGTGACTGTTGTATTCAATCCCGATGCAATTGCTGTGTTTCGTCAACACTCTGATAGTCCACAGATTACAGAATGCCACCAGATGTGCATCGGAAGCTACTACAGGTCTTCCGGGGAACGATCATAGCGTAGACTGTTTGAGACATTACTCCCGTGGAGGAAAGAGCGCATGGTGATTGTTGTATTCTATCCCAATGCAATTTCTGTGTTTCATCAACACTCTGATAGTCCACACATTACAGAATGCCACCAGATGTGCATCGGAAACTACTACTGGTCTTCCAGGGAACGATCAAAGCGTAGCCTGTTTGAGAATTACTCCCACGGAGGAAAGTTCGCATGGTGACTGTTGGATTCAATCCCGATGCAATTTCAGTGTTTCATGAACAATCTGATAATCCACAGATTACAGAATGCCACCAGATGTGCATCGGAAACTACTAATGGTCTTCCAGGGAACGATCAAATCGTAGACTGTTTAAGACATTACTCCCATGGAAGAAAGTGCGCATGGTGACTGTTGTATTCAATCCCGATGCAATTTCTTTGTTTCATCAACACTCTGATAGTCCACAGATTACAGAATGCCTCCAGATGTGCACCGGAAACTACTACTGGTCTTCCAGGGATCAATCAGAGCGTAGAGTGTTTGAGACATTACTCCCATGAAGGGAAGTGAGCATGGTGACTGTTGTATTCAATCCCGATGCAATTTCTGTGTTTCATCAACACTCTGATAGTCCACAGATTACAGAATGCCTCCAGATGTGCATCGGAAACCACTACTGGTCTTCCAGGGAACGATCAAAGCGTACACTGTTTGAGACCTTACTCCCATGGACAAAAGTGCGCATGGTGACTGTTGTATTCAATCCCGATGCAATTTCTGTGTTTCATCAACACTCTGATAGTCCACAAATTACAGAATGCCACCAGATGTGCATCGGAAACTACTACTGGTCTTCCAGGGAACGATCAAAGCGTAGACTGTTTTACACATTACTCCCATCGAGGAAAGTGCGCATGGTGACTGTTGTATTCAATTCCCATTCAATTTCTGTGTTTCATCAACACTCAGATTGTCCACAGATTACAGAGTGCCACCAGATGTGCATTGGAAACTACCACTGGTCTTCCAGGGACCGATCAAAGCGTAGACTGTTTGAGACATTACTCCCGTGGAGGAAAGTATGCATGGTGACTGTTGTATTCAATCCCGATGCAATTTCTGTGTTTCATCAACACTCTGATAGTCCACAGACTACAGAATGCCACCAGATGTGCATCGGAAACTACTACTGGTCTTCCAGGGAACGATCAAACCGTAGACTGTTTTACACATTACTCCCATCGAGGAAAGTGCGCATGGTGACATCGGTATTCAATCCCGATGCAATTTCTGTGTTTCACCAACACTCTGATAGTCCACATATTACAGAATGCCTCCAGATGTGCATCGGAAACTACTACTGGTCTTCCAGGGAACGATCAAAGCGTAGACAGTTTGAAACATTACTCCCATGGAGGAAACTGCTCATGGAGATTGTTGTATTCAATGCCGATGCAATTTCTGTGTTTCATCAACACTCTGATAGTCCAAATATTACAGAATGCCACCAGATGTGCATCGGAAACTACTACTGGTCTTCCAGGGAACGATCAATGGGTAGACTGTTTGAGACCTTACTCCCATGGAGGAAAGTGCGCATGGTGACTGTTGTATTCAATCCCGATGCAATTTCTGTGTTTCATCAACACTCTGTAAGTCTACAGATTACTGAATGCCAACAGATGTGCATCGGAAACTACTACTGGTCTTCCAGGGAACGATCAAATCGTAGGCTGTTACAGACATTACTCCCATGGTTGAAAGTGCGCATGGTGACTGTTGTATTCAATCCCGATGCAATATCTTTGTTTCATCAACACTCTGATAGTCTACATATTACAGAATGCCACCAGATGTGCATCGGAAACTACTACTGGTCTTCCAGGGAACGATCAAAGCGTTGACTGTTTGAGACATTACTCCCGTGGAGGAAAGTGCGCATGGTGACTGTTGTATCCAATCCCGATGCAATTTCTGTGTTTCATCAACACTCTGATAGTCCACAAATTACGGAAAGCCTCCAGATGTGCATCTGAAACTACTACTGGTCTTCCAGGCAACGATCAAAGTGTAGACTGTTAGAGACAATACTCCCATGGAGGAAAGTGCGCTTCGTGACTGTTGTATTCAATCCAGATGCTATTTCTGTGTTTCGTCAACACTCTGATAGTCCACAGATTACAGAATGCCACCAGATGTGCATCGGAAGCTACTACAGGTCTTCCGGGGAACGATCATAGCGTAGACTGTTTGAGACATTACTCCCGTGGAGGAAAGAGCGCATGGTGATTGTTGTATTCTATCCCGATGCAATTTCTGTGTTTCATCAACACTCTGATAGTCCAAATATTACAGAATGCCACCGGATGTGCATCGGAAACTACTACTGGTCTTCCAGGGAACGATCAATGGGTAGACTGTTTGAGACCTTACTCCCATGGAGGAAAGTGCGCATGGTGACTGTTGTATTCTATCCCGATGCAATTTCTGTGCTTCATCAACATTCTGATAGTCCACAGTTTACGGAAAGCCTCCAGATGAGCATCGGAAAGTACTACTCGTCTTCCAGGGAACGATCAAAGCGTAGACTGTTAGAGACGTTACTCCCATGGAGGAAAGTGCGCATGGTGACTGTTGTATTCAATCCCGATGCAATTTCTATGTTTCATCAACACTCTGATAGTCCACAGATTACAGAATGCCTCCAGATGTGCATCGGAAACCACTACTGGTCATCCAGGGAACGATCAAAGCGTAGATTGTTTGAGACATTACTCTTATGGAGGAAAGTGCGCATGGTGACTGTTGTATTCAATCCCGATGCAATTTCTATGTTTCATCAACACTCTGATAGTCCACAAATTACGGATAGGCTCCAGATGTGCATCGTAAACTACTACTGGTCTTCCAGGCAACGATCAAAGTGTAGACTGTTAGAGACAATACTCCCATGGAGGAAAGTGCGCATGGTGAATGTTGTATTCAATCCCGATGCAATTTCTGTGTTTCATCAACACCCTGATAGTCCACAGATTACACAATGCCACCAGATGTGCATCGGAAGCTACTACAGGTCTTCCGGGGAACGATCATAGCGTAGACTGTTTGAGACATTACTCCCGTGGAGGAAAGAGCGCATGGTGATTGTTGTATTCTATCCCGATGCAATTTCTGTGTTTCATCAACACTCTGATAGTCCACAGATTACAGAATGCCACCAGATGTGCATCGGAAACTACTACTGGTCTTCCAGGGAACGATCAAAGCGTAGACTGTTTGAGAATTACTCCCATGGAGGAAAGTTCGCATGGTGACTGTTGGATTCAATCCCGATGCAATTTCTGTGTTTCATGAACAATCTGATAATCCACAGATTACAGAATGCCACCAGATGTGCATCGGAAACTACTACTGGTCTTCCAGGGAACGACCAAATCGTAGACTGTTTAAGACATTACTCCCATGGAAGAAAGTGCGCATGGTGACTGTTGTATTCAATCCCGATGCATTTTCTGTGTTTCATCAACACTCTGATAGTCCACAGATTACAGAATGCCTCCAGATGTGCACCGGAAACTACTACTGGTCTTTCAGGGATCAATCAGAGCGTAGAGTGTTTGAGACATTACTCCCATGAAGGGAAGTGAGCATGGTGACTGTTGTATTCAATCCCGATGCAATTTCTGTGTTTCATCAACACTCTGATAGTCCACAGATTACAGAATGCCTCCAGATGTGATCGGAAACCACTACTGGTCTTCCAGGGAACGATCAAAGCGTAGCCTGTTTGAGACCTTACTCCCATGGACGAAAGTGCGCCTGGTGACAGTTGTATTCAATCCCGATGCAATTTCTGTGTTTCATCAACACTCTGATAGTCCACAAATTACGGAAAGCCTCCAGATGTGCATCGGAAACTACTACTGGTCTTCCAGGGAACGATCAAAGTGTAGACTGTTAGAGACATTACTCCCATGGAGAAGAGTGCGCATGGTGACTGTTGTATTCAATCCCGATGCTAATTCTGTGTTTCATCAACACTCTGTAAGTCTACAGATTACTGAATGCCTCCAGATGTGCATCGGAAACTACTACTGGTCTTCCAGGGAACGATCAAATCGTAGGCTGTTACAGACATTACTCCCATGGTTGAAAGTGCGCATGGTGACTGTTGTATTCAATCCCGATGCAATATCTTTGTTTCATCAACACTCTGATAGTCTACATATTACAGAATGCCACCAGATGTGCATCGGAAACTACTACTGGTCTTCCAGGGAACGATCAAAGCGTAGACTGTTTCAGACATTACTCCCGTGGAGGAAAGTGCGCATGGTGACCGTTGTATCCAATCCCGATGCAATTTCTGTGTTTCATCAACACTCTGATAGTCCACAAATTACGGAAAGCCTCCAGATGTGCATCTGAAACTACTACTGGTCTTCCAGGCAACGATCAAAGTGTAGACTGTTAGAGACAATACTCACATGGAGGAAAGTGCGCATGGTGACTGTTGTATTCAATCCCGATGCAATTGCTGTGTTTCGTCAACACTCTGATAGTCCACAGATTACAGAATGCCACCAGATGTGCATCGGAAGCTACTACAGGTCTTCCGGGGAACGATCATAGCGTAGACTGTTTGAGACATTACTCCCGTGGAGGAAAGAGCGCATGGTGATTGTTGTATTCTATCCCAATGCAATTTCTGTGTTTCATCAACACTCTGATAGTCCACACATTACAGAATGCCACCAGATGTGCATCGGAAACTACTACTGGTCTTCCAGGGAACGATCAAAGCGTAGCCTGTTTGAGAATTACTCCCACGGAGGAAAGTTCGCATGGTGACTGTTGGATTCAATCCCGATGCAATTTCAGTGTTTCATGAACAATCTGATAATCCACAGATTACAGAATGCCACCAGATGTGCATCGGAAACTACTAATGGTCTTCCAGGGAACGATCAAATCGTAGACTGTTTAAGACATTACTCCCATGGAAGAAAGTGCGCATGGTGACTGTTGTATTCAATCCCGATGCAATTTCTATGTTTCATCAACACTCTGATAGTCCACAGATTACAGAATGCCTCCAGATGTGCATCGGAAACCACTACTGGTCATCCAGGGAACGATCAAAGCGTAGATTGTTTGAGACATTACTCTTATGGAGGAAAGTGCGCATGGTGACTGTTGTATTCTATCCCGATGCAATTTCTGTGCTTCATCAACATTCTGATAGTCCACAGTTTACGGAAAGCCTCCAGATGAGCATCGGAAAGTACTACTCGTCTTCCAGGGAACGATCAAAGCGTAGACTGTTAGAGACGTTACTCCCATGGAGGAAAGTGCGCATGGTGACTGTTGTATTCAATCCCGATGCAATTTCTATGTTTCATCAACACTCTGATAGTCCACAGATTACAGAATGCCTCCAGATGTGCATCGGAAACCACTACTGGTCATCCAGGGAACGATCAAAGCGTAGATTGTTTGAGACATTACTCTTATGGAGGAAAGTGCGCATGGTGACTGTTGTATTCAATCCCGATGCAATTTCTGTGTTTCATCAACACTCTGATAGTCCACAAATTACGGATAGGCTCCAGATGTGCATCGTAAACTACTACTGGTCTTCCAGGCAACGATCAAAGTGTAGACTGTTAGAGACAATACTCCCATGGAGGAAAGTGCGCATGGTGAATGTTGTATTCAATCCCGATGCAATTTCTGTGTTTCATCAACACCCTGATAGTCCACAGATTACAGAATGCCACCAGATGTGCATCGGAAGCTACTACAGGTCTTCCGGGGAACGATCATAGCGTAGACTGTTTGAGACATTACTCCCGTGGAGGAAAGAGCGCATGGTGATTGTTGTATTCTATCCCGATGCAATTTCTGTGTTTCATCAACACTCTGATAGTCCACAGATTACAGAATGCCACCAGATGTGCATCGGAAACTACTACTGGTCTTCCAGGGAACGATCAAAGCGTAGACTGTTTGAGAATTACTCCCATGGAGGAAAGTTCGCATGGTGACTGTTGGATTCAATCCCGATGCAATTTCTGTGTTTCATGAACAATCTGATAATCCACAGATTACAGAATGCCACCAGATGTGCATCGGAAACTACTACTGGTCTTCCAGGGAACGACCAAATCGTAGACTGTTTCAGACATTACTCCCATGGAAGAAAGTGCGCATGGTGACTGTTGTATTCAATCCCGATGCATTTTCTGTGTTTCATCAACACTCTGATAGTCCACAGATTACAGAATGCCTCCAGATGTGCACCGGAAACTACTACTGGTCTTTCAGGGATCAATCAGAGCGTAGAGTGTTTGAGACATTACTCCCATGAAGGGAAGTGAGCATGGTGACTGTTGTATTCAATCCCGATGCAATTTCTGTGTTTCATCAACACTCTGATAGTCCACAGATTACAGAATGCCTCCAGATGTGATCGGAAACCACTACTGGTCTTCCAGGGAACGATCAAAGCGTAGCCTGTTTGAGACCTTACTCCCATGGACGAAAGTGCGCCTGGTGACAGTTGTATTCAATCCCGATGCAATTTCTGTGTTTCATCAACACTCTGATAGTCCACAAATTACGGAAAGCCTCCAGATGTGCATCGGAAACTACTACTGGTCTTCCAGGGAACGATCAAAGTGTAGACTGTTAGAGACATTACTCCCATGGAGAAGAGTGCGCATGGTGACTGTTGTATTCAATCCCGATGCTAATTCTGTGTTTCATCAACACTCTGTAAGTCTACAGATTACTGAATGCCTCCAGATGTGCATCGGAAACTACTACTGGTCTTCCAGGGAACGATCAAATCGTAGGCTGTTACAGACATTACTCCCATGGTTGAAAGTGCGCATGGTGACTGTTGTATTCAATCCCGATGCAATATCTTTGTTTCATCAACACTCTGATAGTCTACATATTACAGAATGCCACCAGATGTGCATCGGAAACTACTACTGGTCTTCCAGGGAACGATCAAAGCGTAGACTGTTTCAGACATTACTCCCGTGGAGGAAAGTGCGCATGGTGACTGTTGTATCCAATCCCGATGCAATTTCTGTGTTTCATCAACACTCTGATAGTCCACAAATTACGGAAAGCCTCCAGATGTGCATCTGAAACTACTACTGGTCTTCCAGGCAACGATCAAAGTGTAGACTGTTAGAGACAATACTCACATGGAGGAAAGTGCGCATGGTGACTGTTGTATTCAATCCCGATGCAATTGCTGTGTTTCGTCAACACTCTGATAGTCCACAGATTACAGAATGCCACCAGATGTGCATCGGAAGCTACTACAGGTCTTCCGGGGAACGATCATAGCGTAGACTGTTTGAGACATTACTCCCGTGGAGGAAAGAGCGCATGGTGATTGTTGTATTCTATCCCAATGCAATTTCTGTGTTTCATCAACACTCTGATAGTCCACACATTACAGAATGCCACCAGATGTGCATCGGAAACTACTACTGGTCTTCCAGGGAACGATCAAAGCGTAGCCTGTTTGAGAATTACTCCCACGGAGGAAAGTTCGCATGGTGACTGTTGGATTCAATCCCGATGCAATTTCAGTGTTTCATGAACAATCTGATAATCCACAGATTACAGAATGCCACCAGATGTGCATCGGAAACTACTAATGGTCTTCCAGGGAACGATCAAATCGTAGACTGTTTAAGACATTACTCCCATGGAAGAAAGTGCGCATGGTGACTGTTGTATTCAATCCCGATGCAATTTCTTTGTTTCATCAACACTCTGATAGTCCACAGATTACAGAATGCCTCCAGATGTGCACCGGAAACTACTACTGGTCTTCCAGGGATCAATCAGAGCGTAGAGTGTTTGAGACATTACTCCCATGAAGGGAAGTGAGCATGGTGACTGTTGTATTCAATCCCGATGCAATTTCTGTGTTTCATCAACACTCTGATAGTCCACAGATTACAGAATGCCTCCAGATGTGCATCGGAAACCACTACTGGTCTTCCAGGGAACGATCAAAGCGTACACTGTTTGAGACCTTACTCCCATGGACAAAAGTGCGCATGGTGACTGTTGTATTCAATCCCGATGCAATTTCTGTGTTTCATCAACACTCTGATAGTCCACAAATTACAGAATGCCACCAGATGTGCATCGGAAACTACTACTGGTCTTCCAGGGAACGATCAAAGCGTAGACTGTTTTACACATTACTCCCATCGAGGAAAGTGCGCATGGTGACTGTTGTATTCAATTCCCATTCAATTTCTGTGTTTCATCAACACTCAGATTGTCCACAGATTACAGAGTGCCACCAGATGTGCATTGGAAACTACCACTGGTCTTCCAGGGACCGATCAAAGCGTAGACTGTTTGAGACATTACTCCCGTGGAGGAAAGTATGCATGGTGACTGTTGTATTCAATCCCGATGCAATTTCTGTGTTTCATCAACACTCTGATAGTCCACAGACTACAGAATGCCACCAGATGTGCATCGGAAACTACTACTGGTCTTCCAGGGAACGATCAAACCGTAGACTGTTTTACACATTACTCCCATCGAGGAAAGTGCGCATGGTGACATCGGTATTCAATCCCGATGCAATTTCTGTGTTTCACCAACACTCTGATAGTCCACATATTACAGAATGCCTCCAGATGTGCATCGGAAACTACTACTGGTCTTCCAGGGAACGATCAAAGCGTAGACAGTTTGAAACATTACTCCCATGGAGGAAACTGCTCATGGAGATTGTTGTATTCAATGCCGATGCAATTTCTGTGTTTCATCAACACTCTGATAGTCCAAATATTACAGAATGCCACCAGATGTGCATCGGAGACTACTACTGGTCTTCCAGGGAACGATCAATGGGTAGACTGTTTGAGACCTTACTCCCATGGAGGAAAGTGCGCATGGTGACTGTTGTATTCAATCCCGATGCAATTTCTGTGTTTCATCAACACTCTGTAAGTCTACAGATTACTGAATGCCAACAGATGTGCATCGGAAACTACTACTGGTCTTCCAGGGAACGATCAAATCGTAGGCTGTTACAGACATTACTCCCATGGTTGAAAGTGCGCATGGTGACTGTTGTATTCAATCCCGATGCAATATCTTTGTTTCATCAACACTCTGATAGTCTACATATTACAGAATGCCACCAGATGTGCATCGGAAACTACTACTGGTCTTCCAGGGAACGATCAAAGCGTTGACTGTTTGAGACATTACTCCCGTGGAGGAAAGTGCGCATGGTGACTGTTGTATCCAATCCCGATGCAATTTCTGTGTTTCATCAACACTCTGATAGTCCACAAATTACGGAAAGCCTCCAGATGTGCATCTGAAACTACTACTGGTCTTCCAGGCAACGATCAAAGTGTAGACTGTTAGAGACAATACTCCCATGGAGGAAAGTGCGCTTCGTGACTGTTGTATTCAATCCAGATGCTATTTCTGTGTTTCGTCAACACTCTGATAGTCCACAGATTACAGAATGCCACCAGATGTGCATCGGAAGCTACTACAGGTCTTCCGGGGAACGATCATAGCGTAGACTGTTTGAGACATTACTCCCGTGGAGGAAAGAGCGCATGGTGATTGTTGTATTCTATCCCGATGCAATTTCTGTGTTTCATCAACACTCTGATAGTCCACACATTACAGAATGCCACCAGATGTGCATCGGAAACTACTACTGGTCTTCCAGGGAACGATCAAAGCGTAGACTGTTTGAGAATTACTCCCACGGAGGAAAGTTCGCATGGTGACTGTTGGATTCAATCCCGATGCAATTTCTGTGTTTCATGAACAATCTGATAATCCACAGATTACAGAATGCCACCAGATGTGCATCGGAAACTACTACTGGTCTTCCAGGAAACGATCAAATCGTAGACTGTTTAAGACATTACTCCCATGGAAGAAAGTGCGCATGGTGACTGTTGTATTCAATCCCGATGCAATTTCTTTGTTTCATCAACACTCTGATAGTCCACAGATTACAGAATGCCTCCAGATGTGCACCGGAAACTACTACTGGTCTTCCAGGGATCAATCAGAGCGTAGAGTGTTTGAGACATTACTCCCATGAAGGGAAGTGAGCATGGTGACTGTTGTATTCAATCCCGATGCAATTTCTGTGTTTCATCAACACTCTGATAGTCCACAGATTACAGAATGCCTCCAGATGTGCATCGGAAACCACTACTGGTCTTCCAGGGAACGATCAAAGCGTACACTGTTTGAGACCTTACTCCCATGGACAAAAGTGCGCATGGTGACTGTCGTATTCAATCCCCATGCAATTTCTGTGTTTCATCAACACTCTGATAGTCCACAGATTACAGAATGCCTCCACATGCGCACCGGAAACTACTGCTGGTCTTCCAGGGATCAGTCAGAGCGTAGAGTGTTTGAGACATTACTCCCATGAAGGGAAGTAAGCATGGTGACTGTTGTATTCAATCCCGATGGCAATATGTTAGTTTCATCAACACTCTGATAGTCTACATATTACAGAATGCCACCAGATGTGCATCGGAAACTACTACTGGTCTTCCAGGGAACGATCAAAACGTAGACTGTTTGAGACATTACTCCCGTGGAGGAAAGTGCGCATGGTGACTGTTGTATTCAATCCCGATGCAATTTCTGTGTTTCATCAACACTCTGATAGTCCACAAATTACAGAATGCCACCAGATGTGCATCGGAAACTACTACTGGTCTTCCAGGGAACGATCAAAGCGTAGACTGTTTTACACATTACTCCCATCGAGGAAAGTGCGCATGGTGACTGTTGTAATCAATTCCCATTCAATTTCTGTGTTTCATCAACACTCAGATTGTCCACAGATTACAGAGTGCCACCAGATGTGCATTGGAAACTACCACTGGTCTTCCAGGGACCGATCAAAGCGTAGACTGTTTGAGACATTACTCCCGTGGAGGAAAGTATGCATGGTGACTGTTGTATTCAATCCCGATGCAATTTCTGTGTTTCATCAACACTCTGATAGTCCACAGACTACAGAATGCCACCAGATGTGCATCGGAAACTACTACTGGTCTTCCAGGGAACGATCAAACCGTAGACTGTTTTACACATTACTCCCATCGAGGAAAGTGCGCATGGTGACATCGGTATTCAATCCCGATGCAATTTCTGTGTTTCACCAACACTCTGATAGTCCACATATTACAGAATGCCTCCAGATGTGCATCGGAAACTACTACTGGTCTTCCAGGGAACGATCAAAGCGTAGACAGTTTGAAACATTACTCCCATGGAGGAAACTGCTCATGGAGATTGTTGTATTCAATGCCGATGCAATTTCTGTGTTTCATCAACACTCTGATAGTCCAAATATTACAGAATGCCACCAGATGTGCATCGGAAACTACTACTGGTCTTCCAGGGAACGATCAATGGGTAGACTGTTTGAGACCTTACTCCCATGGAGGAAAGTGCGCATGGTGACTGTTGTATTCAATCCCGATGCAATTTCTGTGTTTCATCAACACTCTGTAAGTCTACAGATTACTGAATGCCAACAGATGTGCATCGGAAACTACTACTGGTCTTCCAGGGAACGATCAAATCGTAGGCTGTTACAGACATTACTCCCATGGTTGAAAGTGCGCATGGTGACTGTTGTATTCAATCCCGATGCAATATCTTTGTTTCATCAACACTCTGATAGTCTACATATTACAGAATGCCACCAGATGTGCATCGGAAACTACTACTGGTCTTCCAGGGAACGATCAAAGCGTTGACTGTTTGAGACATTACTCCCGTGGAGGAAAGTGCGCATGGTGACTGTTGTATCCAATCCCGGTGCAATTTCTGTGTTTCATCAACACTCTGATAGTCCACAAATTACGGAAAGCCTCCAGATGTGCATCTGAAACTACTACTGGTCTTCCAGGCAACGATCAAAGTGTAGACTGTTAGAGACAATACTCCCATGGAGGAAAGTGCGCTTGGTGACTGTTGTATTCAATCCAGATGCAATTTCTGTGTTTCGTCAACACTCTGATAGTCCACAGATTACAGAATGCCACCAGATGTGCATCGGAAGCTACTACAGGTCTTCCGGGGAACGATCATAGCGTAGACTGTTTGAGACATTACTCCCGTGGAGGAAAGAGCGCATGGTGATTGTTGTATTCTATCCCGATGCAATTTCTGTGTTTCATCAACACTCTGATAGTCCACACATTACAGAATGCCACCAGATGTGCATCGGAAACTACTACTGGTCTTCCAGGGAACGATCAAAGCGTAGACTGTTTGAGAATTACTCCCACGGAGGAAAGTTCGCATGGTGACTGTTGGATTCAATCCCGATGCAATTTCTGTGTTTCATGAACAATCTGATAATCCACAGATTACAGAATGCCACCAGATGTGCATCGGAAACTACTACTGGTCTTCCAGGAAACGATCAAATCGTAGACTGTTTAAGACATTACTCCCATGGAAGAAAGTGCGCATGGTGACTGTTGTATTCAATCCCGATGCAATTTCTTTGTTTCATCAACACTCTGATAGTCCACAGATTACAGAATGCCTCCAGATGTGCACCGGAAACTACTACTGGTCTTCCAGGGATCAATCAGAGCGTAGAGTGTTTGAGACATTACTCCCATGAAGGGAAGTGAGCATGGTGACTGTTGTATTCAATCCCGATGCAATTTCTGTGTTTCATCAACACTCTGATAGTCCACAGATTACAGAATGCCTCCAGATGTGCATCGGAAACCACTACTGGTCTTCCAGGGAACGATCAAAGCGTACACTGTTTGAGACCTTACTCCCATGGACAAAAGTGCGCATGGTGACTGTTGTATTCAATCCCGATGCAATTTCTGTGTTTCATCAACACTCTGATAGTCCACAGATTACAGAATGCCTCCAGATGCGCACCGGAAACTACTGCTGGTCTTCCAGGGATCAGTCAGAGCGTAGAGTGTTTGAGACATTACTCCCATGAAGGGAAGTAAGCATGGTGACTGTTGTATTCAATCCCGATGGCAATATGTTAGTTTCATCAACACTCTGATAGTCTACATATTACAGAATGCCACCAGATGTGCATCGGAAACTACTACTGGTCTTCCAGGGAACGATCAAAACGTAGACTGTTTGAGACATTACTCCCGTGGAGGAAAGTGCGCATGGTGACTGTTGTATTCAATCCCGATGCAATTTCTGTGTTTCATCAACACTCTGATAGTCCACAAATTACAGAATGCCACCAGATGTGCATCGGAAACTACTACTGGTCTTCCAGGGAACGATCAAAGCGTAGACTGTTTTACACATTACTCCCATCGAGGAAAGTGCGCATGGTGACTGTTGTATTCAATTCCCATTCAATTTCTGTGTTTCATCAACACTCAGATTGTCCACAGATTACAGAGTGCCACCAGATGTGCATTGGAAACTACCACTGGTCATCCAGGGACCGATCAAAGCGTAGACTGTTTGAGACATTACTCCCGTGGAGGAAAGTATGCATGGTGACTGTTGTATTCAATCCCGATGCAATTTCTGTGTTTCATCAACACTCTGATAGTCTACAGACTACAGAATGCCACCAGATGTGCATCGGAAACTACTACTGGTCTTCCAGGGAACGATCAAACCGTAGACTGTTTTACACATTACTCCCATCGAGGAAAGTGCGCATGGTGACATCGGTATTCAATCCCGATGCAATTTCTGTGTTTCACCAACACTCTGATAGTCCACATATTACAGAATGCCTCCAGATGTGCATCGGAAACTACTACTGGTCTTCCAGGGAACGATCAAAGCGTAGACAGTTTGAAACATTACTCCCATGGAGGAAACTGCTCATGGGGATTGTTGTATTCAATGCCGATGCAATTTCTGTGTTTCATCAACACTCTGATAGTCCAAATATTACAGAATGCCACCAGCTGTGCATCGGAAACTACTACTGGTCTTCCAGGGAACGATCAATGGGTAGACTGTTTGAGACCTTACTCCCATGGAGGAAAGTGCGCATGGTGACTGTTGTATTCAATCCCGATGCAATTTCTGTGTTTCATCAACACTCTGTAAGTCTACAGATTACTGAATGCCAACAGATGTGCATCGGAAACTACTACTGGTCTTCCAGGGAACGATCAAATCGTAGGCTGTTACAGACATTACTCCCGTGGTTGAAAGTGCGCATGGTGACTGTTGTATTCAATCCCGATGCAATATCTTTGTTTCATCAACACTCTGATAGTCTACATATTACAGAATGCCACCAGATGTGCATCGGAAACTACTACTGGTCTTCCAGGGAACGATCAAAGCGTTGACTGTTTGAGACATTACTCCCGTGGAGGAAAGTGCGCATGGTGACTGTTGTATCCAATCCCGATGCAATTTCTGTGTTTCATCAACACTCTGATAGTCCACAAATTACGGAAAGCCTCCAGATGTGCATCTGAAACTACTACTGGTCTTCCAGGCAACGATCAAAGTGTAGACTGTTAGAGACAATACTCCCATGGAGCAAAGTGCGCTTGGTGACTGTTGTATTCAATCCAGATGCAATTTCTGTGTTTCGTCAACACTCTGATAGTCCACAGATTACAGAATGCCACCAGATGTGCATCGGAAGCTACTACAGGTCTTCCGGGGAACGATCATAGCGTAGACTGTTTGAGACATTACTCCCGTGGAGGAAAGAGCGCATGGTGATTGTTGTATTCTATCCCGATGCAATTTCTGTGTTTCATCAACACTCTGATAGTCCACACATTACAGAATGCCACCAGATGTGCATCGGAAACTACTACTGGTCTTCCAGGGTTCGATCAAAGCGTAGACTGTTTGAGAATTACTCCCACGGAGGAAAGTTCGCATGGTGACTGTTGGATTCAATCCCGATGCAATTTCTGTGTTTCATGAACAATCTGATAATCCACAGATTACAGAATGCCACCAGATGTGCATCGGAAACTACTACTGGTCTTCCAGGAAACGATCAAATCGTAGACTGTTTAAGACATTACTCCCATGGAAGAAAGGGCGCATGGTGCCTGTTGTATTCAATCCCGATGCAATTTCTTTGTTTCATCAACACTCTGATAGTCCACAGATTACAGAATGCCTCCAGATGTGCACCGGAAACTACTACTGGTCTTCCAGGGATCAATCAGAGCGTAGAGTGTTTGAGACATTACTCCCATGAAGGGAAGTGAGCATAGTGACTGTTGTATTCAATCCCGATGCAATTTCTGTGTTTCATCAACACTCTGATAGTCCACAGATTACAGAATGCCTCCAGATGTGCATCGGAAACCACTACTGGTCTTCCAGGGAACGATCAAAGCGTACACTGTTTGAGACCTTACTCCCATGGACAAAAGTGCGCATGGTGACTGTTGTATTCAATCCCGATGCAATTTCTGTGTTTCATCAACACTCTGATAGTCCACAGATTACAGAATGCCTCCAGATGTGCACCGGAAACTACTGCTGGTCTTCCAGGGATCAATCAGAGCGTAGAGTGTTTGAGACATTACTCCCATGAAGGGAAGTAAGCATGGTGACTGTTGTATTCAATCCCGATGGCAATATGTTAGTTTCATCAACACTCTGATAGTCTACATACTACAGAATGCCACCAGATGTGCATCGGAAACTACTACTGGTCTTCCAGCGAACGATCAAAACGTAGACTGTTTCAGACATTACTCCCGTGGAGGAAAGTGCGCATGGTGACTGTTGTATTCAATCCCGATGCAATTTCTGTGTTTCATCAACACTCTGATAGTCCACAAATTACAGAATGCCACCAGATGTGCATCGGAAACTACTACTGGTCTTCCAGGGAACGATCAAAGCGTAGACTGTTTTACACATTACTCCCATCGAGGAAAGTGCGCATGGTGACTGTTGTATTCAATTCCCATTCAATTTCTGTGTTTCATCAACACTCAGATTGTCCACAGATTACAGAATGCCACCAGATGTGCATTGGAAACTACCACTGGTCTTCCAGGGACCGATCAAAGCGTAGACTGTTTGAGACATTACTCTCGTGGAGGAAAGTATGCATGGTGACTGTTGTATTCAATCCCGATGCAATTTCTGTGTTTCATCAACACTCTGATAGTCCACAGACTACAGAATGCCACCAGATGTGCATCGGAAACTACTACTGGTCTTCCAGGGAACGATCAAAGCGTAGACTGTTTTACACATTACTCCCATCGAGGGAAGTGCGCATGGTGACATCGGTATTCAATCCCGATGCAATTTCTGTGTTTCACCAACACTCTGATAGTCCACATATTACAGAATGCCTCCAGATGTGCATCGGAAACTACTACTGGTCTTCCAGGGAACGATCAAAGCGTAGACAGTTTGAGACATTACTCCCATGGAGGAAACTGCTCATGGAGATTGTTGTATTCAATGCCGAAGCAATTTCTGTGTTTCATCAACACTCTGATAGTCCAAATATTACAGAATGCCACCAGATGTGCATCGGAAACTACTACTGGTCTTCCAGGGAACGATCAATGGGTAGACTGTTTGAGACCTTACTCCCATGGAGGAATGTGCGCATGGTGACTGTTGTATTCTATCCCGATGCAATTTCTGTGCTTCATCAACATTCTGATAGTCCACAGTTTACGGAAAGCCTCCAGATGAGCATCGGAAAGTACTACTCGTCTTCCAGGGAACGATCAAAGCGTAGACTGTAAGAGACGTTACTCCCATGGAGGAAAGTGCGCATGGTGACTGTTGTATTCAATCCCGATGCAATTTCTGTGTTTCATCAACACTCTGATAGTCCAGAAATTACGGAAAGCCTCCAGATGTGCATCGGAAACTACTACAGGTCTTCCAGGCAACGATCAAAGTGTAGACTGTTAGAGACAATACTCCCATGGAGGAAAGTGCGCATGGTGACTGTTGTATTCAATCCCGATGCAATTTCTGTGTTTCATCAACACTCTGATAGTCCACAGATTACAGAATGCCACCAGATGTGCATCGGAAGCTACTACAGGTCTTCCGGGGAACGATCATAGCGTAGACTGTTTAAGACATTACTCCCATGGAAGAAAGTGCGCATGGTGACTGCTGTATTCAATCCCGATGCAATTTCTGTGTTTCATCAACACTCTGATAGTCCACAGATTACAGAATGCCTCCAGATGTGCACCGGAAACTACTACTGGTCTTCCAGGGATCAATCAGAGCGTAGAGTGTTTGAGACATTACTCCCATGAATGGAAGTGAGCATGGTGACTGTTGTATTCAATCCCGATGCAATTTCTGTGTTTCATCAACACTCTGATAGTCCACAGATTACAGAATGCCTCCAGATGTGCATCGGAAACCACTACTGGTCTTCCAGGGAACGATCAAATCGTAGACTGTTTGAGACCTTACTCCCATGGACGAAAGTGCGCATGGTGACTGTTGTATTCAATCCCGATGCAATTTCTGTGTTTCATAAACACTCTGATAGTCCACAGATTACAGAAAGCATCCAGATGTGCATCAGAAACTACTACTGATGTTCCAGGGAACGATCAAATCGTAGGCTGTTAGAGACATTACTCCCATGGTTGAAAGTGCGCATGGTGACTGTTGTATTCAATCCCGATGGCAATATGTTAGTTTCATCAACACTCTGATAGTCTACATATTACAGAATGCCACCAGATGTGCATCGGAAACTACTACTGGTCTTCCAGGGAACGATCAAAACGTATACTGTTTGAGACATTACTCCTGTGGAGGAAAGTGCGCATTATGACTGTTGTATTCAATCCCGATGCAATTTCTGTGTTTCATCAACACTCTGATAGTCCACAGATTACAGAATGCCACCAGATGTGCATCGGAAACTACTACTGGTCTTCCAGGGAAAGATCAAAGCGTAGACTGTTTTACACATTACTCCCATCGAGGAAAGTGCGCATTGTGACTGTTGTATTCAATTCCCATTCAATTTCTGTGTTTCATCAACACTCAGATTGTCCACAGATTACAGAATGCCACCAGATGTGCATTGGAAACTACCACTGGTCTTCCAGGGACCGATCAAAGCGTAGACTGTTTGAGACATTACTCCCGTGGAGGAAAGTATGCATGGTGACTGTTGTATTCAATCCCGATGCAATTTCTGTGTTTCATCAACACTCTGATAGTCCACAGATTACAGAATGCCACCAGATGTGCATCGGAAACTACTACTGGTCTTCCAGGGAACGATCAAAGCGTAGACTGTTTTACACATTACTCCCATCGAGGAAAGTGCGCATGGTGACATCGGTATTCAATCCCGATGCAATTTCTGTGTTTCACCAACACTCTGATAGTCCACATATTACAGAATGCCTCCAGATGTGCATCGGAAACTACTACTGGTCTTCCAGGGAACGATCAAAGCGTAGACAGTTTGAGACATTACTCCCATGGAGGAAACTGCTCATGGAGATTGTTGTATTCAATGCCGATGCAATTTCTGTGCTTCATCAACATTCTGATAGTCCACAGTTTACGGAAAGCCTCCAGATGAGCTTCGGAAAGTACTACTCGTCTTCCAGGGAACGATCAAAGCGTAGACTGTTAGAGACGTTACTCCCATGGAGGAAAGTGCGCATGGTGACTGTTGTATTCAATCCCGATGCAATTTCTGTGTTTCATCAACACTCTGATAGTCCACAGATTACAGAATGCCTCCAGATGTGCATCGGAAACCAATACTGGTCATCCAGGGAACGATCAAAGCGTAGATTGTTTGAGACATTACTCTTATGGAGGAAAGTGCGCATGGTGACTGTTGTATTCAATCCCGATGCAATTTCTGTGTTTCATCAACACTCTGATAGTCGACAAATTACGGAAAGCCTCCAGATGTGCATCGGAAACTACTACTGGTCTTCCAGGTAACGATCAAAGTGTAGACTGTTAGAGACAATACTCCCATGGAGGAAAGTGCGCATGGTGACTGTTGTATTCAATCCCGATGCAATCCCGATGCAATTTCTGTGTTTCATCAACACTCTGATAGTCCACAGATTACAGAATGCCACCAGATGTGCATCGGAAGCTACTACAGGTCTTCCGGGGAGCTATCATAGCGTAGACTGTTTGAGACATTACTCCCATGGAGGAAAGAGCGCATGGTGATTGTTGTATTCTATCCCGATGCAATTTCAGTGTTTCATCAACACTCTGATAGTCCACAGATTACAGAATGCCACCAGATGTGCATCGGAAACTACTACTGGTCTTCCAGGGAACGATCAAAGCGTAGACTGTTTGAGAATTACTCCCATGGAGGAAAGATCGCATGGTGACTGTTGGATTGAATCCCGATGCAATTTCTGTGTTTCATGAACAATCTGATAATCCACAGATTACAGAATGCCACCAGATGTGCATCGGAAACTACTACTGGTCTTCCAGGGAACGATCAAATCGTAGACTGTTTAAGACATTACTGCCATGGAAGAAAGTGCGCATGGTGACTGTTGTATTCAATCCCGATGCAATTTCTGTGTTTCATCAACACTCTGATAGTCCACAGATTACAGAGTGCCTCCAGATGTGCACCGGAAACTACTACTGATCTTCCAGGGATCAATCAGATCGTAGAGTGTTTGAGACATTACTCCCATGAAGGGAAGTGAGCATGGTGACTGTTGTATTCAATCCCGATGCAATTTCTGTGTTTCATCAACACTCTGATAGTCCACAGATTACAGAATGCCTCCAGATGTGATCGGAAACCACTACTGGTCTTCCAGGGAACGATCAAAGCGTAGACTGTTTGAGACCTTACTCCCATGGACGAAAGTGCGCATTTTGACAGTTGTATTCAAACCCGATGCAATTTCTGTGTTTCATCAACACTCTGATAGTCCACAAATTACGGAAAGCCTCCAGATGTGCATCGGAAACTACTACTGATCTTCCAGGGAACGATCAAACTGTAGAATGTTAGAGACATTACTCCCATGTAGGAAAGTGCGCATGGTGACTGTTGTATTTAATCCCGATGCAATTTCTGTGTTTCATCAACACTCTGTAAGTCTACAGATTACTGAATGCCACCAGATGTGCATCGGAAACTACTACTGGTCTTCCAGGGAACGATCAAATCGGAGACTGTTTTAGACATTACTTTTATGGAGGAAAGTGCGCATGGTGACATTGGTATTCAATCCCGATGCAATTTCTGTGTTTCACCAACACTCCGATAGTCCACAGATTACAGAAAGCATCCAGATGTGCATCAGAAACTACTACTGGTCTTCCAGGGAACGATCAAATCGTAGGCTGTTAGAGACATTACTCCCATGGTTGAAAGTGCGCATGGTGACTGTTGTATTCAATCCCGATGGCAATATGTTACTTTCATCAACACTCTGATAGTCTACATATTACAGAATGCCACCAGATGTGCATCGGAAACTACTACTGGTCTTCCAGGGAACGATCAAAGCGTAGACTGTTTGAGACATTACTCCCGTGGAGGAAAGTGCGCATGGTGACTGTTGTATTCAATCCCGATGCAATTTCTGTGTTTCATCAACACTCTGATAGTCCACAGATTACAGAATGCCACCAGATGTGCATCGGAAACTACTACTGGTCTTCCAGGGAACGATCAAAGCGTAGACTGTTTTACACATTACTCCCATCGAGGAAAGTGCGCATGGTGACTGTTGTATTCAATTCCCATTCAATTTCTGTGTTTCATCAACACTCAGATTGTCCACAGATTACAGAATGCCACCAGATGTGCATTGGAAACTACTACTGGTCTTCCAGGGACCGATCAAAGCGTAGACTGTTTGAGACATTACTCCTGTGGAGGAAAGTGCGCATTGTGACTGTTGTATTCAATCCCGATGCAATTTCTGTGTTTCATCAACACTCTGATAGTCCACAGATTACAGAATGCCTCCAGATGTGCACCGGAAACTACTACTGGTCTTCCAGGGATCAATCAGAGAGTAGAGTGTTTGAGACATTACTCCCATGAAGGGAAGTGAGCATGGTGACTGTTGTATTCAATCCCGATGCAATTTCTGTGTTTCATCAACACTCTGATAGTCCACAGATTACAGAATGCCTCCAGATGTGCATCGGAAACTACTACTGGTCTTCCAGGGAACGATCAAAGCGTAGACAGTTTGAGACATTACTCCCATGGAGGAAACTGCTCATGGAGATTGTTGTATTCAATGCCGATGCAATTTCTGTGTTTCATCAACACTCTGATAGTCCAAATATTACAGAATGCCACCAGATGTGCATCGGAAACTACTACTGGTCTTCCAGGGAACGATCAATGAGTAGACTGTTTGAGACCTTACTCCCATGGAGGAAAGTGCGCATGGTGACTGTTGTATTCTATCCCGATGCAATTTCTGTGCTTCATCAACATTCTGATAGTCCACAGTTTACGGAAAGCCTCCAGATGAGCATCGGAAAGTACTACTGGACTTCCAATGAACGATCAAAGCGTAGACTATTAGAGACGTTACTCCCATGGAGGAAAGTGCGCATGGTGACTGTTGTATTCAATCCCGATGCAATTTCTGTGTTTCATCAACACTCTGATAGTCCACAAATTACGGAAAGCCTCCAGATGTGCATCGGAAACTACTACTGGTCTTCCAGGCAACGATCAAAGTGTAGACTGTTAGAGACAATACTATCATGGAGGAAAGTGCGCATGGTGACTGTTGTATTCAATCCCGATGCAATTTCTGTGTTTCATCAACACTCTGATAGTCCACAGATTACAGAATGCCACCAGATGTGCATCGGAAGCTACTACAGGTCTTCCGGGGAACGATCATAGCGTAGACTGTTTGAGACATTACTCCCGTGGAGGAAAGAGCGCATGGTGAGTGTTGTATTCTATCCCGATGCAATTTCTGTGTTTCATCAACACTCTGATAGTCCACAGATTACAGAATGCCACCAGATGTGCATCGGAAACTACTACTGGTCTTCCAGGGAACGATGAAAGCGTAGACTGTTTGAGAATTACTCCCATGGAGGAAAGTTCCCATGGTGACTGTTGGATTCAATTCCGATGCAATTTCTGTGTTTCATCAACACTCTGATAGTCCACAGGTTGCAGAATGCCTCCAGATGTGCATCGGAAACTACTATTGGTCTTCCAGGGATCAATCAGAGCGTAGAGTGTTTGAGACATTACTCCCATGAAGGGAAGTGAGCATGGTGACTGTTGTATTCAATCCCGATGCAATTTCTGTGTTTCATCAACACTCTGATAGTCCACAAATTACGGAAAGCCTCCAGATGTGCATCGGAAACTACTACTGGTCTTCCATGGAACGATCAAAGCGTTGACTGTTAGAGACATTACTCCCATGGAGGAAAGTGCGCATGGTGACTGTTGTATTCAATCCCGATGCAATTTCTGTGTTTCATCAACACTCTGTAAGTCTACAGATTACTGAATGCCACCAGATGTGCATCGGAAACTACTACTGGTCTTCCAGGGAACGATCAAAGCGTAGATTGTTAGAGACATGACTCCCATGGAGGGAAGTGCGCATGGTGACTGTTGTATTCAATCCCGATGCAATTTCTGTGTTTCATCAGCACTCTTATAGTCCACAGATTACAGAATGCTTTCAGATGTGCATCGGAAATTACTACTGGTCTTCCTGGGAACGGTCAAACCGTAGACTGTTTGAGACATTATTACCATGAAGGAATGTGCGCATTGTGACTGTTGTATTCAATCCAGAGGCAATTTCTGTGTTTCATCAACACTCCGATAGTCCACAGATTACAGAATGCCACCAGACGTGCATCGGAAACTACTACTGGTCTTCCAGGAACGATCAAAGCGTAGACTGTTTGAGACATTACTCCCGTGGAGGAAAGTGCGCATGGTGACTGTTGTATTTTATCCCGATGCAATTTCTGTGTTTAATCAACACTCTGATACTCCACAGATTACATAGTACCACCAGATGTGCATCGGAAACTACTACTGGTCTTCCAGGGAACGATCAAAGTGTAGACTGTTTGAGACATTACTCCCGTGGAGGAAAGTGCACATGGTCACTGTTGTATTCAATTCCCATTCAATTTCTGTGTTTCATCAACACTCTGATTGTCCACAGATTACAGAATGCCACCAGATGTGCATCGGAAACTACTACTGGTCTTCCAGGGACCGATCAAAGCGTTGACTGTTTGAGATATTACTCCCGTGGAGGAAAGTGCGCATGGTGACTGTTGTATTCAATCCCGATGCCATTTCTGTGTTTCATCAACACTCTGATAGTCCACAGATTACAGAATGCCACCAGATGTGCATCGGTAACTACTACTGGTCTTCCAGGGAACGATCAAATCGGAGACTGTTTTAGACATTACTTTTATGGAGGAAAGAGCGCATGGTGACATTGATATTCAATCCCGATGCAATTTCTGTGTTTCACCAACACTCTGATAGTCCACAGATTACAGAATGCCTCCAGATGTGCATCGGAAACTACTACTGGTCTTCCAGGGAGCGATCAAATAGTAGACTGTTTGAGACATTACTAGCATGGAGGAAACTGCACATGGAGACTGTTGTATTCAATCCCGATGCAATTTCTGTGTTTCATCAACACTCTGATAGTCCACAGATTACAGAAAGCATCCAGATGTGCATCAGAAACTACTACTGGTCTTCCAGGGAACGATCAAATCGTAGGCTGTTAGAGACATTACTCCCATGGTTGAAAGTGCGCATGGTGACTGTTGTATTCAATCGGGATGGCAATATGTTAGTTTCATCAACACTCTGATAGTCTACATATTACAGAATGCCAACAGATGTGCATCGGAAACTACTACTGGTCTTCCAGGGAACGATCAAAGCGTAGACTGTTTGAGACATTACTCCCATGGAGGAAAGTGCGCATGGTGACTTTTGTATTCAATCCCGATGAAATTTCTGTGTTTCATCAACACTCTCTAAGTCTACAGATTACTGAATGCCACCAGATGTGCATCGGAAACTACTACTGGTCTTCCAGGGAACGATCAAAGCGTAGATTGTTAGAGACATGACTCCCATGGAGGGAAGTGCGCATGGTGACTGTTGTATTCAATCCCGATGCAATTTATGTGTTTCATCAACACTCTGATAGTCCACAGATTACAGAATGCCACCAGATGTGCATCGGAAACTACTACTGGTCTTCCAGGGAACGATCAAATCGTAGACTGTTTAAGACTTTACTCCCATCGGGGAAAGTGCGCATGGTGACTGTTGTATTCAATTCCCATTCAATTTCTGTGTTTCATCAACACTCAGATTGTCCACAGATTACAGAATGCCACCAGATGTGCACCGGAAACTACTACTGGTCTTCCAGGGAACGATCAAAGCGTAGACTGTTTGAGAATTACTCCCATGGAGGAAAGTTCGCATGGTGACTGTTGGATTCAATCCCGATGCAATTTCTCTGTTTCATGAACAATCTGATAATCCACAGATTACAGAATGCCACCAGATGTGCATCGGAAACTACTACTGGTCTTCCAGGGAACGATCAAATCGTAGACTGTTTAAGACATTACTCCCATGGTAGAAAGTGCGCATGGTGAGTGTTGTATTCAATCCCGATGCAATTTCTGTGTTTCATCAACACTCTGATAGTCCACAGATTACAGAATGCCTCCAGATGTGCACCGGAAACTACTACTGGTCTTCCAGGGAACGATCAAAGCGTAGACTGTTAGAGACATTACTCCCATGGAGGAAAGTGCGGATGGTGACTGTTGTATTAAATCCCGATGCTATTTCTGTGTTTCATCAACACTCTGTAAGTCTACAGATTACTGAATGCCACCAGATGTGCATCGGAAACTACTACTGGTCTTCCAGGCAACGATCAAAGCGTAGACCGTATGAGACATTAGTCCCATGGAGGAAAGTGCGCATGGTGACTGTTGTATACAATCCCGATGCAATATCTGTGTTTCATCAACACTCTGATAGTCAACAGATTATAGAATGACTCCAGATGTGCATCGGAAACTACTACTGGTCTTCCATAGAACGATCTAAGAGTAGACTGTTTAAGACATTACTCCCATGGAGGAAAGTGCTCATGGTGATTGTTGTATTCAATCCCGAAGCAATTTCTGTGTTTCATCAACACTCTGATAGTCCACAGATTACAGAATGCCACCAGATGTGCATCGGAAACTACTACTGGTCTTCCAGGGAAAGATCAAAGCGTAGACTGTTTGAGAATTACTCCAATGGAGGAAAGTTCGCCTGCTGACTGTTGGATTCAATCCCGATGCAATTTCTGTGTTTCATGAACAATCTGATACTCCACAGATTACAGAATGCTACCAGATGTGCATCGGAAACTACTACTGGTCTTCCAGGGAACGATCAAATCGTAGACTGTTTAAGACATTACTCCCATGCAAGAAAGTGCGCATGGTGACTGTTGTATTCAATCCCGATGCAATTTCTGTGTTTCATCAACACTCTGATAGTCCACAGATTACAGAATGCCTCCAGATGTGCACCGGAAGCTACTACTGGTCTTCCAGGGATCAATCAGAGCGTAGAGTGTCTGAGACATTACTCCCATGAAGGGAAGTGAGCATGGTGACAGTTGTATTCAATCCCGACGCAATTTCTGTGTTTCATCAACACTCTGATAGTTCACAGATTACAGAATGCCACCAGATGTGCATCGGAAACTACTACTGGTCTTCCAGGGAACGATCAAAGCGTAGACTGTTTGAGACATTACTCCCATGGAGGAAAGATCGCATGGTGACTGTTGTATTCAATCCCGATGCAATTTCTGTGTTTCACCAACACTCTGATAGTCCACTGATTACAGAATGCCACCAGATGTGCATCGGAAACTACTACTGGTCTTCCAGGGAACGATCAAATCGTAGACTGTTTGAGACATTACTCCCATGGAGGAAAGTGCGCATGGTGACTGTTGTATACAATCCCGATGCAATTTCTGTGTTTCATCAACACTCTGATAGTCAACAGATTACAGAATGCCTCCAGATGTGCATCGGAAACTACTACTGGTCTTCCAGGGAACGATCAAAAAGTAGACAGTTTGAGACATTACTCCCGTGGAGAAAAGTGCGCATGGTGACTGTTGTATTCAATCCCGATGCAATTTCTGTGTTTCATCAACACTCTGATAGTCCACAGTTTACAGAATGCCACCAGATGTGCATCGGAAACTACTACTGGTCTTCCGGGGAACGATCAAAGCGTAGACTGTTTGAGACATTACTCCCGTGGAGGGAAGAGCGCATGGTGATTGTTGTATTCAATCCCGATGCAATTTCTGTGTTTCATCAACACTCTGATAGTCCACAGATTACAGAATGCCACCAGATGTGCATCGGAAACTACTACTGGTCTTCCAGGGAACGATCAAAGCGTAGACTGTTTGAGAATTACTCCCATGAAGGAAAGTTCACCATGGTGACTGTTGGATTCAATCCCGATGCAACTTCTGTGTTTCATGAACAATCTGATACTCCACAGATTACAGAATGCCACCAAATGTGCATCGGAAACTACTACTGGTCTTCCAGGGAACGATCAAATCGTAGACTGTTTAAGACATTACTCCCATGGAAGAAAGTGCGCAAGGTGACTGTTGTATTCAATCCCGATGCAATTTCTGTGTTTCATCAACACTCTGATAGTCCACAGATTACAGAATGCCTCCAGATGTGCACCGGAAACTACTGCTGGTCTTCCAGGGATCAATCAGAGCGTAGAGTGTTTGAGACATTACTCCCATGAAGGGAAGTAAGCATGGTGATTGTTGTATTCAATCCCGATGCAATTTCTGTGTTTCATCAACACTCTGATAGTCCACAGATTACAGAATGCCTCCAGATGTGCATCGGAAACCACTACTAGTCTTCCAGGGAACGATCAAAGCGTAGACTGTTTGAGACATTACTCCCATGGACGAAAGTGCGCATGGTGACAGTTGTATTCAATCCCGATGCAATTTCTGTGTTTCATCAACATTCTGATAGTCCATGAATGACGGAAAGCCTCCAGATGTGCATCGGAAACTACTACTGGTCTTCCAGGAAACGATCAAAGTGTAGACTGTTAGAGACATTACTCCCATGGAGGAAAGTGCGCATATTGACTGTTGTATTCAATCCTGATGCAATTTCTGTGTTTCATCAACACCCTGATAGTCCACAGATTAAAGAATGCCACCAGATGTGCATCGGAAACTACTACTAGTCTTCCGGGGAACGATCAAATCGTAGACTGTTTAAGACTTTACTCCCATGGAAGAAAGTGCGCATGGTGACTGTTGTATTCAATCCCGATGCAATTTCTGTGTTTCATCAACACTCTGATAGTCCACAGATTACAGAATGCCTCCAGATGTGCACCGGAAACTACTACTGGTCTTCCAGGGTCAATCAGAGCGTAGAGTGTTTGAGACATTACTCCCATGAAGGGAAGTGAGCATGGTGACTGTTGTATTCAATCCCGATGCAATTTCTGTGTTTCATCAACACTCTGATAGTCCACAGATTACAGAATGCCTCCAGATGTGCATCGGAAACCACTACTGGTCTTCCAGGGAACGATCAAAGCGTAGACTGTTTGAGACCTTACTCCCATGGACGAAAGTGCGCATGGTGACAGTTGTATTCAATCCCGATGCAATTTCTGTGTTTCATCAACACTCTGATAGTCCACAAATTACGGAAAGCCTCCAGATGTGCATCGGAAACTACTACTGGTCTTCCAGGAAACGATCAAAGCGTAGACTGTTAGAGACATTACTCCCATGGAGGAAAGTGCGCATGGTGACTGTTGTATTCAATCCCGATGCAATTTCTGTGTTTCATCAACACTCTGATAGTCCACAGATTACAGAATGCCACCAGATGTGCATCGGAAACTACTACTGGTCTTCCAGGGAACGATCAAATCGGAGACTGTTTTAGACATTACTTTTATGGAGGAAAGAGAGCATGTTGACATTGGTATTCAATACCGATGCAATTTCTGTGTTTCACCAACACTCTGATAGTCCACAGATTACAGAATGCCTCCAGATGTGCATCGGAAACTACTACTGGTCTTCCAGGGAGCGATCAAAGAGTAGACTGTTTGAGACATTACTAGCATGGAGGAAACTGCGCATGGAGACTGTTGTATTCAATCCCGATGCAATTTCTGTGTTTCATCAACACTCTGATAGTCCACAGATTACACAAAGCATCCAGATGTGCATCAGAAACTACTACTGGTCTTCCAGGGAACGATCAAATCGTAGGCTGTTAGAGACATTACTCCCATGGTTGAAAGTGCGCATGGTGACTGTTGTATTCAATCCCGATGGCAATATGTTAGTTTCATCAACACTCTGATAGTCTACATATTACAGAATGCCAACAGATGTGCATCGGAAACTACTACTGGTCTTCCAGGGAACGATCAAAGCGTAGACAGTTTGAGACATTACTCCCGCGAAGGAAAGTGCGCATGGTGACTGTTGTATTCAATCCCGATGCAATTTATGTGTTTCATCAACACTCTGATAGTCCACAGATTACAGAATGCCACCAGATGTGCATCGGAAACTACTACTGGTCTTCCAGGGAACGATCAAAGCGTAGACTGTTTTACACATTACTCCCATCGAGGAAAGTGCGCATGGTGACATCGGTATTCAATCCCGATGCAATTTCTGTGTTTCACCAACACTCTGATAGTCCACATATTACAGAATGCCTCCAGATGTGCATCGGAAACTACTACTGGTCTTCCAGGGAACGATCAAAGCGTAGACAGTTTGAGACATTACTCCCATGGAGGAAACTGCTCATGGAGATTGATGTATTCAATGCCGATGCAATTTCTGTGTTTCATCAACACTCTGATAGTCCACAAATTACGGAAAGCCTCCAGATGTGCATCGGAAACTACTACTGGTCTTCCAGGCAACGATCAAAGTGTAGACTGTTAGAGACAATACTCCCATGGAGGAAAGTGCGCATGGTGATTGTTGTATTCTATCCCGAAGCAATTTCTGTGTTTCATCAACACTCTGATAGTCCACAGATTACAGAACGCCACCAGATGTGCATCGGAAACTACTATTGGTCTTCCAGGGAACGATCAAAGCGTAGACTGTTTGAGAATTACTCCCATGGTGGAAAGTTCGCATGGTGACTGTTGGATTCAATCCCGATGCAATTTCTGTGTTTCATGAACAATCTGATAATCCACAGATTACAGAATGCCACCAGATGTGCATCGGAAACTACTACTGGTCTTCCAGGGAACGATCAAATCGTAGACTGTTTAAGACATTACTCCCATGGTAGAAAGTGCGCATGGTGAGTGTTGTATTCAATCCCGATGCAATTTCTGTGTTTCATCAACACTCTGATAGTCCACAGATTACAGAATGCCTCCAGATGTGCACCGGAAACTACTACTGGTCTTCCAGGCAACGATCAAAGCGTAGACAGTATGAGACATTACTCCCATGGAGGAAAGTGTGCATGGTGACTGTTGTATACAATCCCGATGCAATATCTGTGTTTCATCAACACTCTGATAGTCAACAGATTACAGAATGACTCCAGATGTGCATCGGAAACTACTACTGGTCTTCATAGAACGATCTAATAGTAGACTGTTTAAGACATTACTCCCATGGAGGAAAGTGCTCATGGTGATTGTTGTATTCAATCCCGATGCAATTTCTGTGTTTCATCAACACTCTGATAGTCCACAGATTACAGAATGCCACCAGATGTGCATCGGAAACTACTACTGGTCTTCCAGGGAAAGATCAAAGCGTAGACTGTTTGAGAATTACTCCAATGGAGGAAAGTTCGCCTGCTGACTGTTGGATTCAATCCCGATGTAATTTCTGTGTTTCATGAACAATCTGATACTCCACAGATTACAGAATGCCACCAGATGTGCATCGGAAACTACTACTGGTCTTCCAGGGAACGATCAAATCGTAGACTGTTTAAGACATTACTCCCATGCAAGAAAGTGCGCATGGTTTTTGTTGTATTCAATCCCGATGCAATTTCTGTGTTTCATCAACACTCTGATAGTCCACAGATTACAGAATGGCTCCAGATGTGCACCGGAAACTACTACTGGTCTTCCAGGGATCAATCAGAGCGTAGAGTGTCTGAGACATTACTCCCATGAAGGGAAGTGAGCATGGTGACTGTTGTATTCAATCCCGACGCAATTTCTGTGTTTCATCAACACTCTGATAGTTCACAGATTACAGAATGCCACCAGATGTGCATCGGAAACTACTACTGCTCTTCCAGGGAACGATCAAAGCGTAGACTGTTTGAGACATTACTCCCATGGAGGAAAGTGCGCATGGTGACTGTTGTATTCAATCCCGATGCAATTTCTGTGTTTCACCAACACTCTGATAGTCCACAGATTACAGAATGCCACCAGATGTGCATCGGAAACTACTACTGGTCTTCCAGGGAACGATCAAAGCGTAGACTGTTTGAGACATTACTCCCATGGAGGAAAGTGCGCATGGTGACTGTTGTATACAATCCCGATGCAATTTCTGTGTTTCATCAACACTCTGATAGTCAACAGATTACAGAATGCCTCCAGATGTGCATCGGAAACTACTACTGGTCTTCCAGGGAACGATCAAAAAGTAGACAGTTTGAGACATTACTCCCGTGGAGAAAAGTGCGCATGGTGACTGTTGTATTCAATCCCGATGCAATTTCTGTGTTTCATCAACACTCTGATAGTCCACAGTTTACAGAATGCCACCAGATGTGTATCGGAAACTACTACTGGTCTTCCGGGGAACGATCAAAGCGTAGACTGTTTGAGACATTACTCCCGTGGAGGGAAGAGCGCATGGTGATTGTTGTATTCAATCCCGATGCAATTTCTGTGTTTCATCAACACTCTGATAGTCCACAGATTACAGAATGCCACCAGATGTGCATCGGAAACTACTACTGGTCTTCCAGGTAACGATCAAAGCGTAGACTGTTTGAGAATTACTCCCATGAAGGAAAGTTCACCATGGTGACTGTTGGATTCAATCCCGATGCAACTTCTGTGTTTCATGAACAATCTGATACTCCACAGATTACAGAATGCCACCAAATGTTTATCGGAAACTACTACTGGTCTTCCAGGGAACGATCAAATCGTAGACTGTTTAAGACATTACTCCCATGGAAGAAAGTGCGCATGGTGACTGTTGTATTCAATCCCGATGCAATTTCTGTGTTTCATCAACACTCTGATAGTCCACAGATTACAGAATGCCTCCAGATGTGCACTGGAAACTACTGCTGGTCTTCCAGGGATCAATCAGAGCGTAGAGTGTTTGAGACATTACTCCCATGAAGGGAAGTAAGCATGGTGATTGTTGTATTCAATCCCGATGCAATTTCTGTGTTTCATCAACACTCTGATAGTCCACAGATTACAGAATGCCTCCATATGTGCATCGGAAACCACTACTAGTCTTCCAGGGAACGATCAAAGCGTAGACTGTTTGAGACATTACTCCCATGGACGAAAGTGCGCATGGTGACAGTTGTATTCAATCCCGATGCAATTTCTGTGTTTCATCAACATTCTGATAGTCCATAAATGACGGAAAGCCTCCAGATGTGCATCGGAAACTACTACTGGTCTTCCAGGGAACGATCAAAGCGTAGACTGTTAGAGACATTACTCCCATGGAGGAAGGTGCGCATATTGACTGTTGTATTCAATCCTGATGCAATTTCTGTGTTTCATCAACACCCTGATAGTCCACAGATTAAAGAATGCCACCAGATGTGCATCGGAACCTACAACTAGTGTTCCGGGGAACGATCAAATCGTAGACTGTTTAAGACATTACTCCCATGGAAGAAAGTGCGCATGGTGACTGGTGTATTCAATCCCGATGCAATTTCTGTGTTTCATCAACACTCTGATAGTCCACAGATTACAGAATGCCTCCAGATGTGCACCGGAAACTACTACTGGTCTTCCAGGGATCAATCAGAACGTAGAGTGTTTGAGACATTACTCCCATGAAGGGAAGTGAGCATGGTGACTGTTGTATTCAATCCCGATGCAATTTCTGTGTTTCATCAACACTCTGATAGTCCACAGATTACAGAATGCCTCCTGATGTGCATCGGAAACCACTACTGGTCTTCCAGGGAACGATCAAAGCGTAGACTGTTTGAGACCTTACTCCCATGGACGAAAGTGCGCATGGTGACAGTTGTATTCAATCCCGGTGCAATTTCTGTGTTTCATCAACACTCTGATAGTCCACAAATTACGGAAAGCCTCCAGATGTGCATCGGAAACTACTACTGGTCTTCCAGGAAACGATCAAAGCGTGGACTGTTAGAGACATTACTCCCATGGAGGAAAGTGCGCATGGTGACTGTTGTATTCAATCCCGATGAAATTTCTGTGTTTCATCAACACTCTGTAAGTCTACAGATTACTGAATGCCACCAGATGTGCATCGGAAACTACTACTGGTCTTCCAGGGAACGATCAAAGCGTAGATTGTTAGAGACATGACTCCCATTGAGGGAAGTGCGCATGGTGACTGTTGTATTCAATCCCGATGCAATATCTGTGTTTCATCAGCACTCTTATAGTCCACAGATTACAGAATGCTTTCAGATGTGCATCGGAAACTACTACTGGTCTTCCTGGGAACGGTCAAAGCGTAGACTCTTTGAGACATTATTACCATGAAGGAATGTGCGCATTGTGACTGTTGTATTCAATCCAGAGGCAATTTCTGTGTTTCATCAACACTCTGATAGTCCACAGATTACAGAATGCCACCAGACGTGCATCGGAAACTACTACTGGTCTTCCAGGAACGATCAAAGCGTAGACTGTTTGAGACATTACTCCTGTGGAGGAAAGTGTACATGGTGACTTTTGTATTTTATCCCGATGCAATTTCTGTGTTTAATCAACACTCTGATACCCCACAGATTACAGAATACCACCAGATGTGCATCGGAAACTACTACTGGTCTTCCAGGGAACGATCAAAGTGTAGACTGTTTGAGACATTACTCCCGTGGAGGAAAGTGCCCATGGTCACTGTTGTATTCAATTCCCATTCAATTTCTGTGTTTCATCAACACTCTGATTGTCCACAGATTACAGAATGCCACCAGATGTGCATCGGAAACTACTACTGGTCTTCCAGGGACCGATCAAAGCGTTGACTGTTTGAGATATTACTCCCGTGGAGGAAAGTGCGCATGGTGACTGTTGTATTCAATCCCGATGCCATTTCTGTGTTTCATCAACACTCTGATAGTCCACAGATTACAGAATGCCACCAGATGTGCTTCAGAAACTACTACTGGTCTTCCAGGGAACGATCAAATCGTAGGTTGTTAGAGACATTACTCCCATGGTTGAAAGTGCGCATGGTGACTGTTGTATTCAATCCCGATGGCAATATGTTAGTTTCATCAACACTCTGATAGTCTACATATTACAGAATGCCACCAGATGTGCATCGGAAACTACTACTGGTCTTCCAGGGAACGATCAAAACGTAGACTGTTTTACACATTACTCCCATCGAGGAAAGTGCGCATGGTGACTGTTGTATTCAATTCCCATTCAATTTCTGTGTTTCATCAACACTCAGATTGTCCACAGCTTACAGAATGCCACCAGATGTGCATTGTAAACTACTACTGGTTTTCCAGGGACCGATCAAAGCGTAGACTGTTTGAGACATTACTCCCGTGGATTAAAGTGCGCATGGTGACTGTTGTATTCAATCCCGATGCAATTTCTGTGTTTCATCAACACTCTGATAGTCCACAGATTACAGAATGCCACCAGATGTGCATCGGAAACTACTACTGGTCTTCCAGGGAACGATCATAGCGTAGACTGTTTTACACATTACTCCCATCGAGGAAAGTGCGCATGGTGACATCGGTATTCAATCCCGATGAAATTTCTGTGTTTCACCAACACTCTGATAGTCCACATATTACAGAATGCCTCCAGATGTGCATCGGAAACTACTACTGGTCTTCCAGGGAACGATCAAAGCGTAGACAGTTTGAGACATTACTCCCATGGAGGAAACTGCTCATGGAGATTGTTGTATTCAATGCCGATGCAATTTCTGTGTTTCATCAACACTCTGATAGTCCACAAATTACGGAAAGCCTCCAGATGTGCATCGGAAACTACTACTGGTCTTCCAGGCAACGATCAAAGTGTAGACTGTTAGAGACAATACTCCCATGGAGGAAAGTGCGCATGGTGATTGTTGTATACTATCCGAAAGCAATTTCTGTGTTTCATCAACACTCTGATAGTCCACAGATTACAGAATGCCACCAGATGTGCATCGGAAACTACTATTGGTCTTCCAGGGAACGATCAAAGCGTAGACTGTTTAAGACATTACTCCCATGGTAGAAAGTGCGCATGGTGAGTGTTGTATTCAATCCCGATGCAATTTCTGTGTTTCATCAACACTCTGATTGTCCACAGATTACAGAATGCCTCCAGATGTGCACCGGAAACTACTACTGGTCTTCCAGGGATCAATCAGAGCGTAGAGTGTTTGAGACATTACTCCCATGAAGGGAAGTGAGCATGGTGACTGTTGTATTCAATCCCGATGCAATTCCTGTGTTTCATCAACACTCTGATAGTCCACAGATTACAGAATGCCTCCAGATGTGCATCGGAAACCACTACTGGTCTTCCAGGGAACGATCAAAGCGTAGACTGTTTGAGACCTTACTCCCATGGACGAAAGTGCGCTTGGTGACAGTTGTATTCAATCCCGATTCAATTTCTGTGTTTCATCAACACCCTGATAGTCCACAAATTACGATAAGCCTCCAGATGTGCATCGGAAACTACTACGGGTCTTCCAGGGAACGGTCAAAGCGTAGACTGTTAGAGACATTACTCCCATGGAGGAAAGTGCGCATGGTGACTGTTGTATTCAATCCCGATGCAATTTCTGTGTTTCATCAACACTCTGTAAGTCTACAGATTACTGAATGCCACCAGATGTGCATCGGAAACTACTACTGGTCTTCCAGGCAACGATCAAAGCGTAGACTGTATGAGACATTACTCCCATGGAGGAAAGTGCGCATGGTGACTGTTGTATACAATCCCGATGCAATATCTGTGTTTCATCAACACTCTGATAGTCAACAGATTACAGAATGACTCCAGATGTGCATCGGAAACTACTACTGGTCTTCCATAGAACGATCTAAGGGTAGACTGTTCAAGACATTACTCGCATGGAGGAAAGTGCTCATGGTGATTGTTGTATTCAATCCCGATGCAATTTCTGTGTTTCATCAACACTCTGATAGTCCACAGATTACAGAATGCCACCAGATGTGCATCGGAAACTACTATTGGTCTTCCAGGGAACGATCAAAGCGTAGACTGTTTGAGAATTACTCCCATGGAGGAAAGTTCGCATGGTGACTGTTGGATTCAATCCCGATTCAATTTCTGTGTTTCATGAACAATCTGATAATCCACAGATTACAGAATGCCACCAGATGTGCATCGGAAACTACTACTGGTCTTCCAGGGAACGATCAAATCGTAGACTGTTTAAGACATTACTCCCATGGTAGAAAGTGCGCATGTTAAGTGTTGTATTCAATCCCGATGCAATTTCTGTGTTTCATCAACACTCTGATAGTCCACAGATTACAGAATGCCTCCAGATGTGCACCGGAAACTACTACTGGTCTTCCAGGGATCAATCAGAGCGTAGAGTGTTTGAGACATTACTCCCATGAAGGGAAGTGAGCATGGTGACTGTTGTATTCAATCCCGATGCAATTTCTGTGTTTCATCAACACTGTGATAGTCCACAGATTACAGAATGCCTCCAGATGTGCATCGGAAACCACTACTGGTCTTCCAGGGAACGATCAAAGCGTAGACTGTTTGAGACCTTACTCCCATGGACGAAAGTGCGCTTGGTGACATTTGTATTCAATCCCGATTCAATTTCTGTGTTTCATCAACACTCTGATAGTCCACAAATTACGGAAAGCCTCCAGATGTGCATCGGAAACTACTACTGGTCTTCCAGGGAACGGTCAAAGCGTAGACTGTTAGAGACATTACTCCCATGGAGGAAAGTGCGCATGGTGACTGTTGTATTCAATCCCGATGTAATTTCTGTGTTTCATCAACACTCTGTAAGTCAACAGATTACTGAATGCCACCAGATGTGCATCGGAAACTACTACTGGTCTTCCAGGCAACGATCAAAGCGTAGACTGTATGAGACATTACTCCCATGGAGGAAAGTGCGCATGGTGACTGTTGTATACAATCCCGATGCAATATCTGTGTTTCATCAACACTCTGATAGTCAACAGATTACAGAATGACTCCAGATGTGCATCGGAAACTACTACTGGTCTTCCATAGAACGATCTAAGAGTAGACTGTTCAAGACATTACTCCCATGGAGGAAAGTGCCCATGGTGATTGTTGTATTCAATCCCGATGCAATTTCTGTGTTTCATCAACACTCTGATAGTCCACAGATTACAGAATGCCACCAGATGTGCATCGGAAACTACTACTGGTCTTCCAGGGAACGATCAAAGCGTAGACTGTTTGAGAATTACTCCAATGGAGGAAAGTTCGCCTGCTGACTGTTGGATTCAATCCCGATGCAATTTCTGTGTTTCATGAACAATCTGATACTCCACAGATTACAGAATGCCACCAGATGTGCATCGGAAACTACTACTGGTCTTCCAGGGAACGATCAAATCGTAGACTGTTTAAGACATTACTCCCATGCAAGAAAGTGCGCATGGTGACTGTTGTATCCAATCCCGTTGCAATTTCTGTGTTTCATCAACACTCTGATAGTCCACAGATTACAGAATGCCTCCAGATGTGCACCGGAAACTACTACTGGTCTTCCAGGGATCAATCAGAGCGTAGAGTGTCTGAGACATTACTCCCATGAAGGGAAGTGAGCATGGTGACTGTTGTATTCAATCCCGACGCAATTTCTGTGTTTCATCAACACTCTGATAGTTCACAGATTACAGAATGCCACCAGATGTGCATCGGAAACTACTACTGGTCTTTCAGGGAACGATCAAATCGTAGACTGTTTGAGACATTACTCCCATGGAGGAAAGTGCGCATGGTGACTGTTGTATTCAATTCCGATGCAATTTCTGTGTTTCACCAACACTCTGATAGTCAACAGATTACAGAATGCCACCAGATGTGCATCGGAAACTACTACTGGTCTTCCAGGGAACGATCAAAGCGTAGACTGTTTGAGACATTACTCCCATGGAGGAAAGTGCGCATGGTGACTGTTGTATACAATCCCGATGCAATTTCTGTGTTTCATCAACACTCTGATAGTCAACAGATTACAGAATGCCTCCAGATGTGCATCGGAAACTACTACTGGTCTTCCGGGGAACGATCAAAGCGTAGACTGTTTGAGACATTACTCCCGTGGAGGGAAGAGCGCATGGTGATTGTTGTATTCATCCCGATGCAATATCTGTGTTTCATCAACACTCTGATAGTCCACAGATTACAGAATGCCACCAGATGTGCATCGGAAACTACTACTGGTCTTCCAGGGAACGATCAAAGCGTAGACTGTTTTAGAATTACTCCCATGAAGGAAAGTTCACCATGGTGACTGTTGGATTCAATCCCGATGCAACTTCTGTGTTTCATGAAGAATCTGATACTCCACAGATTACAGAATGCCACCAAATGTGCATCGGAAACTACTACTGGTCTTCCAGGGAACGATCAAATCGTAGACTGTTTAAGACATTACTCCAAAGGAAGAAAGTGCGCATGGTGAATGTTGTATTCAATCCCGATGCATTTTCTGTGTTTCATCAACACTCTGATAGTCCACAGATTACAGAATGCCTCCAGATGTGCACCGGAAACTACTGCTGGTCTTCCAGGGATCAATCAGAGCGTAGAGTGTTTGAGACATTACTCCCATGAAGGGAAGTAAGCATGGTGACTGTTGTATTCAATCCCGATGCAATTTCTGTGTTTCATCAACACTCTGATAGTCCACAGTTTACAGAATGCCTCGAGATGTGCATCGGAAACCACTACTAGTCTTCCAGGGAACGATCAAAGCGTAGACTGTTGGAGACATTACTCCCGTGGAAGAAAGTGCGCATGGTGACAGTTGTATTCAATCCCGATGCAATTTCTGTGTTTCATCAACATTCTGATAGTCCATAAATGACGGAAAGCCTCCAGATGTGCATCGGAAACTACTACTGGTCTTCCAGGTACCGATCAAAGCGTTGACTGTTTGAGATATTACTCCCGTGGAGGAAAGTGCGCATGGTGACTGTTGTATTCAATCCCGATGCCATTTCTGTGTTTCATCAACACTCTGATAGTCCACAGATTACAGAATGCCACCAGATGTGCATCGGAAACTACTACTGGTCATCCAGGGAACGATCAAATCGGAGGCTGTTTTAGACATTACTTTTATGGAGGAAAGAGCGCATGGTGCCATTGGTATTCAATCCCGATGCAATTTCTGTGTTTCATTAACACTCTGATAGTCCACAGATTACAGAATGCCTCCAGATGTGCATCGGAAACTACTACTGGTCTTCCAGGGAGCGATCAAAGAGTAGACTGTTTGAGACATTACTAGCATGGAGGAAACTGCGCATGGAGACTGTTGTATTCAATCCCGATAAAATTTCTGTGTTTCATCAACACTCTGATAGTCCACAGATTACAGAAAGCATCCAGATGTGCATCAGAAACTACTACTGGTCGTACAGGGAACGATCAAATCGTAGGCTGTTAGAGACATTACTCCCATGGTTGAAAGTGCGCATGGTGACTGTTGTATTCAATCCCGATGGCAATATGTTAGTTTCATCAACACTCTGATAGTCTACATATTACAGAATGCCAACAGATGTGCATCGGAAACTACTACTGGTCTTCCAGGGAACGATCAAAGCGTAGACTGTTTGAGACATTACTCCCGTGAAGGAAAGTGCGCATGGTGACTGTTGTAATCAATCCCGATGCAATTTATGTGTTTCATCAACACTCTGATAGGCCACAGATTACAGAATGCCACCAGATGTGCATCGGAAACTACTACTGGTCTTCCAGGGAACGATCAAAGCGTAGACTGTTTTACACATTACGCCCATCGAGGAAAGTGCGCATGGTGACTGGTGTGTTCAATTCACATTCTATTTCTGTGTTTCATCAACACTCAGATTGTCCACAGATTACAGAATGCCACCAGATGTGCATTGGAAACTACTACTGGTCTTCCAGGGACCGATCAAAGCGTAGACTGTTTGAGACATTACTCCCGTGGAGGAAAGTGCGCATGGTGACTGTTGTATTCAATCCCGATGCAATTTGTGTGTTTCATCAACACTCTGATAGTCCACAGATTACAGAATGCCACCAGATGTGCATCGGAAACTACTACTGGTCTTCCAGGGAACGATCAAAGCGTAGACTGTTTTACACATTACTCCCATCGAGGAAAGTGCGCATGGTGACATCAGTATTCAATCCCGATGCAATTTCTGTGTTTCACCAACACTCTGATAGTCCACATATTACAGAATGCCTCCAGATGTGCATCGGAAACTACTACTGGTCTTCCAGGGAACGATCAAAGCGTAGACAGTTTGAGACATTACTCCCAAGGAGATAACTGCTCATGGAGATTGTTGTATTCAATGCCGATGCAATTTCTGTGTTTCATCAACACTCTGATAGTCCACAAATTACGGAAAGCCTCCAGATGTGCATCGGAAACTACTACTGGTCTTGAAGGCAACGATCAAAGTGTAGACTGTTAGAGACAATACTCCCATGGAGGAAAGTGCGCATGGTGATTGTTGTATTCTATCCCGATGCAATTTCTGTGTTTCATCAACACTCTGATAGTCCACAGATTACAGAATGCCACCAGATGTGCATCGGAAGCTACTATTGGTCTTCTAGGGAACAATCAAAGCGTAGACTGTTTGAGAATTACTCCCATGAAGGAAAGTTCACCATGGTGACTGTTGTATTCAATCCCGATGCAATTTCTGTGTTTCATCAACACTCTGATAGTCCACAGATTACAGAATGCCTATAGATGTGCACCGGAAACCACTACTGGTCTTCCAGGGAACGATCAAAGCGTAGACTGTTTGAGACCTTACTCCCATGGACGAAAGTGCGCATGGTGACAGTTGTATTCAATCCCGATGCAATTTCTGTGTTTCATCAACACTCTGATAGTCCACAGATTACAGAATGCCTCCAGATGTGCACCGGAAACTACTACTGGTCTTCCAGGGATCAATCAGAGCGTAGAGTGTCTGAGACATTATTCCCATGAAGGGAAGTGAGCATGGTGACTGTTGTATACAATCCCGACGCAATTTCTGTGTTTCATCAACACTCTGATAGTTCACAGATTACAGAATGCCACCAGATGTGCATCGGAAACTACTACTGGTCTTCCAGGGAACGATCAAAGCGTAGACTGTTTGAGACATTAGTCCCATGGAGGAAAGTGCGCATGGTGACTTTTGTATTCAATCCCGATGCAATTTCTGTGTTTCACCAACACTCTGATAGTCTACAGATTACAGAATGCCACCAGATGTGCATCGGAAACTACTACTGGTCTTCCAGGGAACGATCAAAGCGTATACTGTTTGAGACATTACTCCCATGGAGGATAGTGCGCATGGTGACTGTTGTTTACAATCCCGATGCAATTTCTGTGTTTCATCAACACTCTGATAGTCAACAGATTACAGAATGCCTCCAGATTTGCATCGGAAACTACTACTGGTCTTCCAGGGAACGATCAAAAAGTAGACTGTTTGAGACATTACTCCCGTGGAGAAAAGTGCGCATGGTGACTGTTGTATTCAATCCCGATGCAATTTCTGTGTTTCATCAACACTCTGATAGTCCACAGTTTACAGAATGCCACCAGATGTGCATCGGAAACTACTACTGGTCTTCCGGGGAACGATCAAAGCGTAGACTGTTTGAGACATTACTCCCGTGGACGGAAGAGCGCATGGTGATTGTTGTATTCAATCCCGATGCAATTTCTGTGTTTCATCAACACTCTGATAGTCCACAGATTACAGAATGCCACCAGATGTGCATAGGAAACTACTACTGGTCTTCCAGGGAACAATCAAAGCGTAGACTGTTTGAGAATTACTCCCATGAAGGAAAGTTCACCATGGTGACTGTTGGATTCAATCCCGATGCAACTTCTGTGTTTCTTGAACAATCTGATACTCCACAGATTACAGAATGCCACCAAATGTGCATCGGAAACTACTACTGGTCTTCCAGGGAACGATCAAATCGTAGACTGTTTAAGACATTACTCCCATGGAAGAAAGTGCGCATGGTGACTGTTGTATTCAATCCCGATGCAATTTCTGTGTTTCATCAACACTCTGATAGTCCACAGATTACAGAATGCCTCCAGGTGTGCAGCGGAAACTACTGCTGGTCTTCCAGGGATCAATCAGAGCGTAGAGTCTTTGAGACATTACTCCCATGAAGGGAAGTAAGCATGGTGACTGTTGTATTCAATCCCGATGCAATTTCTGTGTTTCATCAACACTCTGATAGTCCACAGATTACAGAATGCCTCCAGATGTGCATCGGAAACCACTACTAGTCTTCCAGGGAACGATCAAAGCGTAGACTGTTTGAGACATTACTCCATGGACGAAAGTGCGCATGGTGACAGTTGTATTCAATCCCGATGCAATTTCTGTGTTTCATCAACATTCTGATAGTCCATAAATGACGGAAAGCCTCCAGATGTGGATCGGAAACTACTACTGGTCTTCCAGGGACCGATCAAAGCGTTGACTGTTTGAGATATTACTCCCGTGGAGGAAAGTGCGCATGGTGACTGTTGTATTCAATCCCGATGCCATTTCTGTGTTTCATCAACACTCTGATAGTCCACAGATTACAGAATGCCACCAGATGTGCATCGGAAACTACTACTGGTCATCCAGGGAACGATCAAATCGGAGACTGTTTTAGACATTACTTTTATGGAAGAAAGATCGCATGGTGACATTGGTATTCAATCCCGATGCAATTTCTGTGTTTCACCAACACTCTGATAGTCCACAGATTACAGAATGCCTCCAGATGTGCATCGGAAACTACTACTGGTCTTCCAGGGAGCGATCAAAGAGTAGACTGTTTGAGACATTACTACCATGGAGGAAACTGCGCACGGAGACTGTTGTATTCAATCCCGATGCAATTTCTGTGTTTCATCAACACTCTGATAGTCCACAGATTACAGAAAGCATCCAGATGTGCATCAGAAACTACTACTGGTCTTCCAGGGAACGATCAAATTGTAGGCTGTTAGAGACATTACTCCCATGGTTGAAAGTGCGCATGGTGACTGTTGTATTCAATCCTGATGGCAATATGTTAGTTTCATCAACACTCTGATAGTCTACATATTACAGAATGCCAACAGATGTGCATCGGAAACTACTACTGGTCTTCCAGGGAACGATCAAAGCGTAGACTGTTTGAGACATTACTCCCGTGGAGGAAAGTGCGCATGGTGACTGTTGTATTCAATCCCGATGCAATTTATGTGTTTCATCAACACTCTGATAGTCCACAGATTACAGAATGCCACCAGATGTGCATCGGAAACTACTACTGGTCTTCCAGGGAACGATCAAAGCGTAGACTGTTTTACACATTACTCCCATCGAGGAAAGTGCGCATGGTGACTGTTGTATTCAATTCCCATTCAATTTCTGTGTCTCATCAACACTCAGATTGTCCACAGATTACAGAATGCCACCAGATGTGCATTGGAAACTACTACTGGTCTTCCAGGGACCGATGAAAGCGTAGACTGTTTGAGACATTACTCCCGTGGAGGAAAGTGCGCATGGTGACTGTTGTATTCAATCCCGATGCAATTTCTGTGTTTCATCAACACTCTGATAGTCCACAGATTACAGAATGCCACCAGATGTGCATCGGAAACTACTACTGGTCTTCCAGGGAACGATCAAAGCGTAGACTGTTTTACACATTACTCCCATCGAGGAAAGTGCGCATGGTGACATCGGTATTCAATCCCGATGCAATTTCTGTGTTTCACCAACTCTCTGATAGTCCACATATTACAGAATGCCTCCAGATGTGCATCGGAAACTACTACTGGTCTTCCAGGGAACGATCAAAGCGTAGACAGTTTGAGACATTACTCCCATGGAGGAAACTGCTCATGGAGATTGTTGTATTCAATGCCGATGCAATTTCTGTGTTTCATCAACACTCTGATAGTCCACAAATTACGGAAAACCTCCAGATGTGCATCGGAAACTACTACTGGTCTTCCAGGCAACGATCAAAGTGTAGACTGTTAGAGACAATACTCCCATGGAGGAAAGTGCGCATGGTGATTGTTGTATTCTATCCCGATGCAATTTCTGTGTTTCATCAACACTCTGATAGTCCACAGATTACAGAATTCCACCAGATGTTCATCGGAAACTACTATTGGTCTTTCAGGGAACGATCAAAGCGTAGACTGTTTGAGAATTACTCCCATGGAGGAAAGTTCGCATGGTGACTGTTGGATTCAATCTCGATGCAATTTCTGTGTTTCATGAACAATCTGATAATCCACAGATTACAGAATGCCACCAGATGTGCATCGGAAACTACTACTGGTCTTCCAGGGAACGATCAAATCGTAGACTGTTTATGACATTACTCCCATGGTAGAAAGTGCGCATGGTGAGTGTTGTATTCAATCCCGATGCAATTTCTGTGTTTCATCAACACTCTGATAGTCCACAGATTACAGAATGCCTCCAGATGTGCACCGGAAACTACTACTGGTCTTCCAGGGATCAATCAGAGCGTAGAGTGTTTGAGACATTACTCCCATGATGGGAAGTGAGCATGGTGACTGTTGTATTCAATCCCGATGCAATTTCTGTGTTTCATCAACACTCTGATAGTCCACAGATTACAGAATGCCTCCAGATGTGCATCGGAAACCACTACTGGTCTTCCAGGGAACGATCAAAGCGTAGACTGTTTGAGACCTTACTCCCATGGACGAAAGTGCGCATGGTGACAGTTGTATTCAATCCCGATGCAATTTCTGTGTTTCATCAACACTCTGATAGTCCACAAATTACGGAAAGCCTCCAGATGTGCATCGGAAACTACTACTGGTCTTCCAGGGAACGATCAAAGCGTAGACTGTTAGAGACATTACTCCCATGGAGGAAAGTGCGCATGGTGACTGTTGTATTCAATCCCGATGCAATTTCTGTGTTTCATCAACACTCTGTAAGTCTACAGATTACTGAATGCCACCAGATATGCATCGGAAACTACTACTGGTCTTCCAGGCAACGATCAAAGCGTAGACTGTATGAGACATTACTCCCATGGAGGAAAGTGCGCATGGTGACTGTTGTATACAATCCCGATGCAATATCTGTGTTTCATCAACACTCTGATAGTCAACAGATTACAGAATGACTCCAGATGAGTATCGGAAATTACTACTGTTCTTCCATAGAACGATCTAAGAGTAGACTGTTTAAGACATTACTCCCATGGAGGAAAGTGCTCATGGTGATTGTTGTATTCAATCCCGATGCAATTTCTGTGTTTCATCAACACTCTGATAGTCCACAGATTACAGAATGCCACCAGATGTGCATCGGAAACTACTACTGGTCTTCCAGGGAACGATCAAAGCGTAGACTGTTTGAGAATTACTCCAATGGAGGAAAGTTCGCCTGCTGACTGTTGGATTCAATCCCGATGCAATTTCTGTGTTTCATGAACAATCTGATACTCCACAGATTACAGAATGCCACCAGATGTGCATGGGAAACTACTACTGGTCTTCCAGGGAACGATCAAAGCGTAGACTGTTTGAGACATTACTTCCATGGAGGAAAGTGCGCATGGTGACTGTTGTATTCAATCCCGATGCAATTTCTGTGTTTCACCAACACTCTGATAGTCCTCAGATTACAGAATGCCACCAGATGTGCATCGGAAACTACTACTGGTCTTCCAGGGAACGATCAAAGCGTAGACTGTTTGAGACATTACTCCCATGGAGCAAAGTGCGCATGGTGACTGTTGTATACAATCCCAATGCAATTTCTGTGTTTCATCAACACTCTGATAGTCAACAGATTGCAGAATGCCTCCAGATGTGCATCGGAAACTACTACTGGTCTTCCAGGGAACGATCAAAATGTAGACTGTTAGAGACATTACTCCCGTGGAGAAAAGTGCGCATGGTGACTGTTGTATTCAATCCCGATACAATTTCTGTGTTTCATCAACACTCTGATAGTCCACAGTTTACAGAATGCCACCAGATGTGCATCGAAAACTACTACTGGTCTTCCGGGGAACGATCAAAGCGTAGACTGTTTGAGACATTACTCCCGTGGAGGGAAGAGCGCATGGTGATTGTTGTATTCAATCCCGATGCAATTTCTGTGTTTCATCAACACTCTGATAGTCCACAGATTACAGAATGCCACCAGATGTGCATCGGAAACTACTACTGGTCTTCCAGGGAACGATCGAAGCGTAGACTGTTTGAGAATTACTCCCATGAAGGAAAGTTCACCATGGTGACTGTTGTATTCAATCCCGATGCCATTTCTGTGTTTCATCAACACTCTGATAGTCCACAGATTACAGAATGCCACCAGATGTGCATCGGAAACTACTACTGGTCATCCAGGGAACGATCAAATCGGAGACTGTTTTAGACATTACTTTTATGGAAGAAAGATCGCATGGTGACATTGGTATTCAATCCCGATGCAATTTCTGTGTTTCACCAACACTCTGATAGTCCACAGATTACAGAATGCCTCCAGATGTGCATCGGAAACTACTACTGGTCTTCCAGGGAGCGATCGAAGAGTAGACTGTTTGAGACATTACTACCATGGAGGAAACTGCGCACGGAGACTGTTGTATTCAATCCCGATGCAATTTCTGTGTTTCATCAACACTCTGATAGTCCACAGATTACAGAAAGCATCCAGATGTGCATCAGAAACTACTACTGGTCTTCCAGGGAACGATCAAATTGTAGGCTGTTAGAGACATTACTCCCATGGTTGAAAGTGCGCATGGTGACTGTTGTATTCAATCCTGATGGCAATATGTTAGTTTCATCAACACTCTGATAGTCTACATATTACAGAATGCCAACAGATGTGCATCGGAAACTACTACTGGTCTTCCAGGGAACGATCAAAGCGTAGACTGTTTGAGACATTACTCCCGTGGAGGAAAGTGCGCATGGTGACTGTTGTATTCAATCCCGATGCAATTTATGTGTTTCATCAACACTCTGATAGTCCACAGATTACAGAATGCCACCAGATGTGCATCGGAAACTACTACTGGTCTTCCAGGGAACGATCAAAGCGTAGACTGTTTTACACATTACTCCCATCGAGGAAAGTGCGCATGGTGACTGTTGTATTCAATTCCCATTCAATTTCTGTGTCTCATCAACACTCAGATTGTCCACAGATTACAGAATGCCACCAGATGTGCATTGGAAACTACTACTGGTCTTCCAGGGACCGATTTAAGCGTAGACTGTTTGAGACATTACTCCCGTGGAGGAAAGTGCGCATGGTGACTGTTGTATTCAATCCCGATGCAATTTCTGTGTTTCATCAACACTCTGATAGTCCACAGATTACAGAATGCCACCAGATGTGCATCGGAAACTACTACTGGTCTTCCAGGGAACGATCAAAGCGTAGACTGTTTTACACATTACTCCCATCGAGGAAAGTGCGCATGGTGACATCGGTATTCAATCCCGATGCAATTTCTGTGTTTCACCAACTCTCTGATAGTCCACATATTACAGAATGCCTCCAGATGTGCATCGGAAACTACTACTGGTCTTCCAGGGAACGATCAAAGCGTAGACAGTTTGAGACATTACTCCCATGGAGGAAACTGCTCATGGAGATTGTTGTATTCAATGCCGATGCAATTTCTGTGTTTCATCAACACTCTGATAGTCCACAAATTACGGAAAACCTCCAGATGTGCATCGGAAACTACTACTGGTCTTCCAGGCAACGATCAAAGTGTAGACTGTTAGAGACAATACTCCCATGGAGGAAAGTGCGCATGGTGATTGTTGTATTCTATCCCGATGCAATTTCTGTGTTTCATCAACACTCTGATAGTCCACAGATTACAGAATTCCACCAGATGTTCATCGGAAACTACTATTGGTCTTTCAGGGAACGATCAAAGCGTAGACTGTTTGAGAATTACTCCCATGGAGGAAAGTTCGCATGGTGACTGTTGGATTCAATCTCGATGCAATTTCTGTGTTTCATGAACAATCTGATAATCCACAGATTACTGAATGCCACCAGATGTGCATCGGAAACTACTACTGGTCTTCCAGGGAACGATCAAATCGTAGACTGTTTATGACATTACTCCCATGGTAGAAAGTGCGCATGGTGAGTGTTGTATTCAATCCCGATGCAATTTCTGTGTTTCATCAACACTCTGATAGTCCACAGATTACAGAATGCCTCCAGATGTGCACCGGAAACTACTACTGGTCTTCCAGGGATCAATCAGAGCGTAGAGTGTTTGAGACATTACTCCCATGATGGGAAGTGAGCATGGTGACTGTTGTATTCAATCCCGATGCAATTTCTGTGTTTCATCAACACTCTGATAGTCCACAGATTACAGAATGCCTCCAGATGTGCATCGGAAACCACTACTGGTCTTCCAGGGAACGATCAAAGCGTAGACTGTTTGAGACCTTACTCCCATGGACGAAAGTGCGCATGGTGACAGTTGTATTCAATCCCGATGCAATTTCTGTGTTTCATCAACACTCTGATAGTCCACAAATTACGGAAAGCCTCCAGATGTGCATCGGAAACTACTACTGGTCTTCCAGGGAACGATCAAAGCGTAGACTGTTAGAGACATTACTCCCATGGAGGAAAGTGCGCATGGTGACTGTTGTATTCAATCCCGATGCAATTTCTGTGTTTCATCAACACTCTGTAAGTCTACAGATTACTGAATGCCACAAGATATGCATCGGAAACTACTACTGGTCTTCCAGGCAACGATCAAAGCGTAGACTGTATGAGACATTACTCCCATGGAGGAAAGTGCGCATGGTGACTGTTGTATACAATCCCGATGCAATATCTGTGTTTCATCAACACTCTGATAGTCAACAGATTACAGAATGACTCCAGATGAGTATCGGAAATTACTACTGTTCTTCCATAGAACGATCTAAGAGTAGACTGTTTAAGACATTACTCCCATGGAGGAAAGTGCTCATGGTGATTGTTGTATTCAATCCCGATGCAATTTCTGTGTTTCATCAACACTCTGATAGTCCACAGATTACAGAATGCCACCAGATGTGCATCGGAAACTACTACTGGTCTTCCAGGGAACGATCAAAGCGTAGACTGTTTGAGAATTACTCCAATGGAGGAAAGTTCGCCTGCTGACTGTTGGATTCAATCCCGATGCAATTTCTGTGTTTCATGAACAATCTGATACTCCACAGATTACAGAATGCCACCAGATGTGCATGGGAAACTACTACTGGTCTTCCAGGGAACGATCAAAGCGTAGACTGTTTGAGACATTACTTCCATGGAGGAAAGTGCGCATGGTGACTGTTGTATTCAATCCCGATGCAATTTCTGTGTTTCACCAACACTCTGATAGTCCTCAGATTACAGAATGCCACCAGATGTGCATCGGAAACTACTACTGGTCTTCCAGGGAACGATCAAAGCGTAGACTGTTTGAGACATTACTCCCATGGAGCAAAGTGCGCATGGTGACTGTTGTATACAATCCCAATGCAATTTCTGTGTTTCATCAACACTCTGATAGTCAACAGATTGCAGAATGCCTCCAGATGTGCATCGGAAACTACTACTGGTCTTCCAGGGAACGATCAAAAAGTAGACTGTTAGAGACATTACTCCCGTGGAGAAAAGTGCGCATGGTGACTGTTGTATTCAATCCCGATACAATTTCTGTGTTTCATCAACACTCTGATAGTCCACAGTTTACAGAATGCCACCAGATGTGCATCGAAAACTACTACTGGTCTTCCGGGGAACGATCAAAGCGTAGACTGTTTGAGACATTACTCCCGTGGAGGGAAGAGCGCATGGTGATTGTTGTATTCAATCCCGATGCAATTTCTGTGTTTCATCAACACTCTGATAGTCCACAGATTACAGAATGCCACCAGATGTGCATCGGAAACTACTACTGGTCTTCCAGGGAACGATCGAAGCGTAGACTGTTTGAGAATTACTCCCATGAAGGAAAGTTCACCATGGTGACTGTTGGATTCAATCCCGATGCAACCTCTGTGTTTCATGAACAATCTGATACTCCACAGATTACAGAATGCCACCAAATGTGCATCGGAAACTACCACTGGTCTTCCAGGGAACGATCAAATCGTAGACTGTTTAAGACATTACTCCCATGGAAGAAAGTGCGCATGGTGACTGTTGTATTCAATCCCGATGCAATTTCTGTGTTTCATCAACACTCTGATAGTCCACAGATTACAGAATGCCTCCAGATGTGCACCGGAAACTACTGCTGGTCTTCCAGGGATCAATCAGAGCGTAGAGTGTTTGAGACATTACTCCCATGAAGGGAAGTAAGCATGGTGACTGTTGTATTCAATCCCGATGCAATTTCTGTCTTTCATCAACACTCTGATAGTCCACAGATTACAGAATGCCTCCAGATGTGCATCGGAAACCACTACTAGTCTTCCAGGGAACGATCAAAGCGTAGACTGTTTGAGACATTACTCCCATGGACGAAAGTGCGCATGGTGACAGTTGTATTCAATCCCGATGCAATTTCTGTGTTTCATCAACATTCTGATAGTCCATAAATGACGGAAAGCCTCCAGATGTGCATCGGAAACTACTACTGGTCTTCCAGGGAACGATCAAAGCGTAGACTGTCAGAGACATTACTCCCATGGAGGAAAGTGCGCATATTGACTGTTGTATTCAATCCTGATGCAATTTCTATGTTTCATCAACACCCTGATAGTCCACAGATTAAAGAATGCCAATAGATGTGCATCGGAAACTACTACTAGTCTTCCTGGGGAACGATCAAATCGTAGACTCTTTAAGACATTACTCCCATGGAAGAAAGTGCGCATGGTGACTGTTGTATTCAATCCCGATGCAATTTCTGTGTTTCATCAAAACTCAGATTGTCCACAGATTACAGAGTGCCACCAGATGTGCATTGGAAACTACTACTGGTCTTCCAGGGACCGATCAAAGCGTAGACTGTTTGAGACATTACTCCCGTGGAGGAAAGTGCGCATGGTGACTGTTGTATTCAATCCCGATGCAATTTCTGTGTTTCATCAACACTCTGATAGTCCACAGATTACAGAATGCCACCAGATGTGCATCGGAAACTACTACTGGTCTTCCAGGGAACGATCAAATCGTAGACTGTTTTACACATTACTCCCATCGAGGAAAGTGCGCATGGTGACATCGTTATTCAATCCCGATGCAATTTCTGTGTTTCACCAACTCTCTGATAGTCCACATATTACAGAATGCCTCCAGATGTGCATCGGAAACTATTACTGGTCTTCCAGGGAACGATCAAAGCGTAGACAATTTGAGACATTACTCCCATGGAGGAAACTGCTCATGGAGATTGTTGTATTCAATGCCGCTGCAATTTCTGTGTTTCATCAACACTCTGATAGTCCACAAATTACGGAAAACCTCCAGATGTGCATCGGAAACTACTACTGGTCTTCCAGGCAACGATCAAAGTGTAGACTGTTAGAGACAATACTCCCATGGAGGAAAGTGCGCATGGTGATTGTTTTATTCTATCCCGATGCAATTTCTGTGTTTCATCAACACTCTGATAGTCCACAGATTACAGAATGCCACCAGATGTGCATCGGAAACTACTACTAGTCTTCCGGGGAACGATCAAATCGTAGACTGTTCCAGACATTACTCCCATGGAAGAAAGTGCGCATGGTGAATGTTGTATTCAATCCCGATGCAATTTCTGTGTTTCATCAACACTCTGATAGTCCACAGATTACAGAATGCCACCAGATGTGCATCGGAAACTACTACTGGTCTTCCAGGGAACGATCACAGCGTACACTGTTTTACACATTACTCCCATGGAGGAAACTGCTTATGGAGATTGTTGTATTCAATGGCGATGAAATTTCTGTGTTTCATCAACACTCTGATAGTCCACAAATTACGGAAAACCTCCAGATGTGCATCGGAAACTACTACTGGTCTTCCAGGCAACGATCAAAGTGTAGACTGTTAGAGACAATACTCCCATGGAGGAAAGTGCGCATGGTGATTGTTGTATTCTATCCTGATGCAATTTCTGTGTTTCATCAACACTCTGATAGTCCACAGATTACAGAATGCCACCAGATGTGCATCGGAAACTACTATTGGTCTTCCAGGGAACGATCAAAGCGTAGACTGTTTGAGAATTACTCCCATGGAGGAAAGTTCGCATGGTGACTGTTGGATTCAATCCCGATGCAATTTCTGTGTTTCATGAACAATCTGATAATCCACAGATTACACAATGCCACCAGATGTGCATCGGAAACTACTACTGGTCTTCCAGGGAACGATCAAATCGTAGACTGTTTAAGACATTACTCCCATGGTAGAAAGTGCACATGGTGAGTGTTGTATTCAATCCCGATGCAATTTCTGTGTTTCATCAACACTCTGATAGTCCACAGATTACAGAATGCCTCCAGATGTGCACCGGAAACTACTACTGGTCTTCCAGGGATCAATCAGAGCGTAGAGTGTTTGAGACATTACTCCCATGAAGGGAAGTGAGCATGGTGACTGTTGTATTCAATCCCGATGCAATTTCCGTGTTTCATCAACACTCTGATAGTCCACAGATTACAGAATGCCTCCAGATGTGCATCGGAAACCACTACTGGTCTTCCAGGGAACGATCAAAGCGTAGACTGTTTGAGACCTTACTCCCATGGACGAAAGTGCGCATGGTGACAGTTGTATTCAATCCCGATGCAATTTCTGTGTTTCATCAACACTCTGATAGTCCACAAATGACGGAAAGCCTCCAGATGTGCATCGGAAACTACTACTGGTCTTCCAGGGAACGATCAAAGCGTAGACTGTTAGAGACATTACTACCATGGAGGAAAGTGCGCATGGTGACTGTTGTATTCAATCCCGATGCAATTTCTGTGTTTCATCAACACTCTGTAAGTCTACAGATTACTGAATGCCACCAGATGTGCATCGGAAACTACTACTGGTCTTCCAGGCAACGATCAAAGCGTAGACTGTATGAGACATTACTCCCATGGAGGAAAGTGCGCATGGTGACTGTTGTATACAATCCCGATGCAATATCTGTGTTTCATCAACACTCTGATAGTCAACAGATTACAGAATGACTCCAGATGTGCATCGGAAACTACTACTGGTCTTCCATAGAACGATCTAAGTGTAGACTGTTTAAGACATTACTCCCATGGAGGAAAGTGCTCAAGGTGAATGTTGTATTCAATCCCGATGCAATTTCTGTGTTTCATCAACACTCTGATAGTCCACAGATTACAGAATGCCACCAGATGTGCATCGGAAACTACTACTGGTCTTCCAGGGAACGATCAAAGCGTAGACTGTTTGAGAATTACTCCAATGGAGGAAAGTTCGCCTGCTGACTGTTTTATTCAATGCCGATGCAATTTCTGTGTTTCTTGAACACTCTGATAGTCCACAGATTACAGAATGCCACCAGATGTGCATCGGAAACTACTACTGGTCTTCCAGGGAACGATCAAAGCGTAGACTGTTTGAGACATTACTCCCATGGAGGAAAGTACGCATGGTGACTGTTGTATACAATCCCGATGCAATTTCTGTGTTTCATCAACACTCTGATAGTCAACAGATTACAGAATGCCTCCAAATGTGCATCCGAAACTACTACTGGTCTTCCAGGGAACGATCAAAAGTAGACTGTTTGAGACATTACTCCCGTGGAGAAAAGTGCGCATGGTGACTGTTGTATTCAATCCCGATGCAATTTCTGTGTTTCATCAACACTCTGATAGTCCACAGTTTACAGAATGCCACCAGATGTGCATCGGAAACTACTACTGGTCTTCCGGGGAACGATCAAAGCGTAGACTGTTTGAGACATTACTCCCGTGGTGGGAAGAGCGCATGGTGATTGTTGTATTCAATCCCGATGCAATTTCTGTGTTTCATCAACACTCTGATAGTCCACAGATTACAGAATGCCACCAGATGTGCATCGGAAACTACTACTGGTCTTCCAGGGAACGATCAAAGCGTAGACTGCTTGAGAATTACTCCCATGAAGGAAAGTTCACCATGGTGACTGTTGGATTCAATCCCGATGCAACCTCTGTGTTTCATGAACAATCTGATACTCCACAGATTACAGAATGCCACCAAATGTGCATCGGAAACTACCACTGGTCTCCCAGGGAACGATCAAATCGTAGACTGTTTAAGACATTACTCCCATGGAAGAAAGTGCGCATGGTGACTGTTGTATTCAATCCCGATGCAATTTCTGTGTTTTATCAACACTCTGATAGTCCACAGATTACAGAATGCCTCCAGATGTGCACCGGAAACTACTGCTGGTCTTCCAGGGATCAATCAGAGCGTAGAGTGTTTGAGACATTACTCCCATGAAGGGAAGTAAGCATGGTGATTGTTGTATTCAATCCCGATGCAATTTCTGTGTTTCATCAACACTCTGATAGTCCACAGATTACAGAATGCCTCCAGATGTGCATCGGAAACCACTACTAGTCTTCCAGGGAACGATCAAAGCGTAGACTGTTTGAGACATTACTCCCATGGACGAAAGTGCGCATGGTGACAGTTGTATTCAATCCCGATGCAATTTCTGTATTTCATCAACATTCTGATAGTCCATAAATGACGGAAAGCCTCCAGATGTGCATCGGAAACTACTACTGGTCTTCCAGGGAACGATCAAAGCGTAGACTGTTAGAGACATTACTCCCATGGAGGAAAGTGCGCATATTGACTGTTGTATTCTATCCTGATGCAATTTCTGTGTTTCATCAACACCCTGATAGTCCACAGATTAAAGAATGCTACCAGATGTGCATCGGAAACTACTACTAGTCTTCCCGGGGAACGATCAAATCGTAGACTCTTTAAGACATTACTCCCATGGAAGAAAGTGCGCATGGTGACTGTTGTATTCAATCCCGATGCAATTTCTGTGTTTCATCAACACTCAGATTGTCCACAGATTACAGAATGCCACCAGATGTGCATTGGAAACTACTACTGGTCTTCCAGGGACCGATCAAAGCGTAGACTGTTTGAGACATTACTCCCGTGGAGGAAAGTGCGCATGGTGACAGTTGTATTCAATCCCGATGCAATTTCTGTGTTTCATCAACACTCTGATAGTCCACAGATTACAGAATGCCACCAGATGTGCATCGGAAACTACTACTGGTCTTCCAGGGAACGATCAAAGCGTAGACTGTTTTACACATTACTCCCATCGAGGAAAGTGCGCATGGTGACATCGGTATTCAATCCCGATGCAATTTCTGTGTTTCACCAACTCTCTGATAGTCCACATATTACAGAATGCCTCCAGATGTGCATCGGAAACTATTACCGGTCTTCCAGGGAACGATCAAAGCGTAGACAATTTGAGACATTACTCCCATGGAGGAAACTGCTCATGGAGATTGTTGTATTCAATGCCGTTGCAATTTCTGTGTTTCATCAACACTCTGATAGTCCACAAATTACGGAAAACCTCCAGATGTGCATCGGAAACTACTACTGGTCTTCCAGGCAACGATCAAAGTGTAGACTGTTAGAGACAATACTCCCATGGAGGAAAGTGCGCATGGTGATTGTTTTATTCTATCCCGATGCAATTTCTGTGTTTCATCAACACTCTGATAGTCCACAGATTACAGAAAGCATCCAGATGTGCATCAGAAACTACTACTGGTCTTCCAGGGAACGATCAAATCGTAGGCTGTTAGAGACATTACTCCCATGGTTGAAAGTGCGCATGGTGACTGTTGTATTCAATCCTGATGGCAATATGTTAGTTTCATCAACACTCTGATAGTCTACATATTACAGAATGCCAACAGATGTGCATCGGAAACTACTACTGGTCTTCCAGGGAACGATCAAAGCGTAGACTGTTTGAGACATTACTCCCGTGGAGGAAAGTGCGCATGGTGACTGTTGTATTCAATCCCGATGCAATTTATGTGTTTCATCAACACTCTGATAGTCCACAGATTACAGAATGCCACCAGATGTGCATCGGAAACTACTACTGGTCTTCCAGGGAACGATCAAAGCGTAGACTGTTTTACACATTACTCCCATCGAGGAAAGTGCGCATGGTGACTGTTGTATTCAATTCCCATTCAATTTCTGTGTCTCATCAACACTCAGATTGTCCACAGATTACAGAATGCCACCAGATGTGCATTGGAAACTACTACTGGTCTTCCAGGGACCGATCAAAGCGTAGACTGTTTGAGACATTACTCCCGTGGAGGAAAGTGCGCATGGTGACTGTTGTATTCAATCCCGATGCAATTTCTGTGTTTCATCAACACTCTGATAGTCCACAGATTACAGAATGCCACCAGATGTGCATCGGAAACTACTACTGGTCTTCCAGGGAACGATCAAAGCGTAGACCGTTTTACACATTACTCCCATCGAGGAAAGTGCGCATGGTGACATCGGTATTCAATCCCGATGCAATTTCTGTGTTTCACCAACTCTCTGATAGTCCACATATTACAGAATGCCTCCAGATGTGCATCGGAAACTACTACTGGTCTTCCAGGGAACGATAAAAGCGTAGACAGTTTGAGACATTACTCCCATGGAGGAAACTGCTCATGGAGATTGTTGTATTCAATGCCGATGCAATTTCTGTGTTTCATCAACACTCTGATAGTCCACAAATTACGGAAAACCTCCAGATGTGCATCGGAAACTACTACTGGTCTTCCAGGCAACGATCAAAGTGTAGACTGTTAGAGACAATACTCCCATGGAGGAAAGTGCGCATGGTGATTGTTGTATTCTATCCCGATGCAATTTCTGTGTTTCATCAACACTCTGATAGTCCACAGATTACAGAATGCCACCAGATGTTCATCGGAAACTACTATTGGTCTTCCAGGGAACGATCAAAGCGTAGACTGTTTGAGAATTACTCCCATGGAGGAAAGTTCGCATGGTGACTGTTGGATTCAATCCCGATGCAATTTCTGTGTTTCATGAACAATCTGATAATCCACAGATTACAGAATGCCACCAGATGTGCATCGGAAACTACTACTGGTCTTCCAGGGAACGATCAAATCGTAGACTGTTTATGACATTACTCCCATGGTAGAAAGTGCGCATGGTGAGTGTTGTATTCAATCCCGATGCAATTTCTGTGTTTCATCAACACTCTGATAGTCCACAGATTACAGAATGCCTCCAGATGTGCACCGGAAACTACTACTGGTCTTCCAGGGATCAATCAGAGCGTAGAGTGTTTGAGACATTACTCCCATGAAGGGAAGTGAGCATGGTGACTGTTGTATTCAATCCCGATGCAATTTCTGTGTTTCATCAACACTCTGATAGTCCACAGATTACAGAATGCCTCCAGATGTGCATCGGAAACCACTACTGGTCTTCCAGGGAACGATCAAAGCGTAGACTGTTTGAGACCTTACTCCCATGGACGAAAGTGCGCATGGTGACAGTTGTATTCAATCCCGATGCAATTTCTGTGTTTCATGAACACTCTGATAGTCCACAAATTACGGAAAGCCTCCAGATGTGCATCGGAAACTACTACTGGTCTTCCAGGGAACGATCAAAGCGTAGACTGTTAGAGACATTACTCCCATGGAGGAAAGTGCGCATGGTGACTGTTGTATTCAATCCCGATGCAATTTCTGTGTTTCATCAACACTCTGTAAGTCTACAGATTACTGAATGCCACCAGATATGCATCGGAAACTACTACTGGTCTTCCAGGCAACGATCAAAGCGTAGACTGTATGAGACATTACTCCCATGGAGGAAAGTGCGCATGGTGACTGTTGTATACAATCCCGATGCAATATCTGTGTTTCATCAACACTCTGATAGTTAACAGATTACAGAATGACTCCAGATGAGTATCGGAAACTACTACTGTTCTTCCATAGGACGATCTAAGAGTAGACTGTTTAAGACATTACTCCCATGGAGGAAAGTGCTCATGGTGATTGTTGTATTCAATCCCGATGCAATTTCTGTGTTTCATCAACACTCTGATAGTCCACAGATTACAGAATGCCACCAGATGTGCATCGGAAACTACTACTGGTCTTCCAGGGAACGATCAAAGCGTAGACTGTTTGAGAATTACTCCAATGGTGGAAAGTTCGCCTGCTGACTGTTGGATTCAATCCCGATGCAATTTCTGTGTTTCACCAACACTCTGATAGTCCTCAGATTACAGAATGCCACCAGATGTGCATCGGAAACTACTACTGGTCTTCCAGGGAACGATCAAAGCGTAGACTGGTTGAGACATTACTCCCATGGAGGAAAGTGCGCATGGTGACTGTTGTATACAATCCCGATGCTATTTCTGTGTTTCATCAACACTCTGATAGTCAACAGATTGCAGAATGCCTCCAGATGTGCATCGGAAACTACTACTGGTCTTCCAGGGAACGATCAAAAAGTAGACTGTTAGAGACATTACTCCCGTGGAGAAAAGTGCGCATGGTGACTGTTGTATTCAATCCCGATGCAATATCTGTGTGTCATCAACACTCTGATAGTCCACAGTTTACAGAATGCCACCAGATGTGCATCGAAAACTACTACTGGTCTTCCGGGGAACGATCAAAGCGTAGACTGTTTGAGACATTACTCCCGTGGAGGGAAGAGCGCATGGTGATTGTTGTATTCAATCCCGATGCAATTTCTGTGTTTCGTCAACACTCTGATAGTCCACAGATTACAGAATGCCACCAGATGTGCATCGGAAACTACTACTGGTCTTCCAGGGAACGATCAAAGCGTAGACTGTTTGAGAATTACTCCCATGAAGGAAAGATCACCATGGTGACTGTTGGATTCAATCCCGATGCAACCTCTGTGTTTCATGAACAATCTGATACTCCACAGATTACAGAATGCCACCAAATGTGCATCGGAAACTACCACTGGTCTTCCAGGGAACGATCAAATCGTAGACTGTTTAAGACATTACTCCCATGGAAGAAAGTGCGCATGGTGACTGTTGTATTCAATCCCGATGCATTTTCTGTGTTTCATCAACACTCTGATAGTACACAGATTACAGAATGCCTCCAGATGTGCACCGGAAACTACTGCTGGTCTTCCAGGGATCAATCAGAGCGTAGAGTGTTTGAGACATTACTCCCATGAAGGGAAGTAAGCATGGTGACTGTTGTATTCAATCCCGATGCAATTTCTGTGTTTCATCAACACTCTGATAGTCCACAGATTACAGAATGCCTCCAGATGTGCATCGGAAACCACTACTAGTCTTCCAGGGAACGATCAAAGCGTAGACTGTTTGAGACATTACTCCCATGGACGAAAGTGCGCATGGTGACAGTTGTATTCAATCCCGATGCAATTTATGTGTTTCATCAACTTTCTGATAGTCCATAAATGACGGAAAGCCTCCAGATGTGCATCGGAAACTACTACTGGTCTTCCAGGGAACGATCAAAGCGTAGACTGTTAGAGACATTACTCCCATGGAGGAAAGTGCGCATATTGACTGTTGTATTCAATCCTGATGCAATTTCTGTGTTTCATCAACACCCTGATAGTCCACAGATTAAAGAATGCCACCAGATGTGCATCGGAAACTACTACTAGTCTTCCCGGGGAACGATCAAATCGTAGACTCTTTAAGACATTACTCCCATGGAAGAAAGTGCGCATGGTGACTGTTGTATTCAATCCCGATGCAATTTCTGTGTTTCATCAACACTCAGATTGTCCACAGATTACAGAATGCCACCAGATGTGCATTGGAAACTACTACTGGTCTTCCAGGGACCGATCAAAGCGTAGGCTGTTTGAGACATTACTCCCGTGGAGGAAAGTGCGCATGGTGACTGTTGTATTCAATCCCGATGCAATTTCTGTGTTTCATCAACACTCTGATAGTCCACAGATTACAGAATGCCACCAGATGTGCATCGGAAACTACTACTGGTCTTCCAGGGAACGATCAAAGCGTAGACTGTTTTACACATTACTCCCGTGGAGGAAAGTGCGCATGGTGACTGTTGTATTCAATCCCGATGCAATTTCTGTGTTTCATCAACACTCTGATAGTCCACAGATTACAGAATGCCACCAGATGTGCATCGGAAACTACTACTGGTCTTCCAGGGAACGATCAAATCGTAGACTGTTTAAGACATTACTCCCATGGAAGAAAGTGCTCATGGTGATTGTTGTATTCAATCCCGATGCAATTTCTGTGTTTCATCAACACTCTGATAGTCCACAGATTACAGAATGCCACCAGATGTGCATCGGAAACTACTACTGGTCTTCCAGGGAACGATCAAAGCGTAGACTGTTTGAGAATTACTCCAATGGTGGAAAGTTCGCCTGCTGACTGTTGGATTCAATCCCGATGCAATTTCTGTGTTTCATGAACAATCTGATACTCCACAGATTACAGAATGCCACCAGATGTGCATGGGAAACTACTACTGGTCTTCCAGGGAACGATCAAAGCGTAGACTGTTTGAGACATTACTCCCATGGAGGAAAGTGCGCATGGTGACTGTTGTATTCAATCCCGATGCAATTTCTGTGTTTCACCAACACTGTGATAGTCCTCAGATTACAGAATGCCACCAGATGTGCATCGGAAACTACTACTGGTCTTCCAGGGAACGATCAAAGCGTAGACTGTTTGAGACATTACTCCCATGGAGGAAAGTGCGCATGGTGACTGTTGTATACAATCCCGATGCTATTTCTGTGTTTCATCAACACTCTGATAGTCAACAGATTGCAGAATGCCTCCAGATGTGCATCGGAAACTACTACTGGTCTTCCAGGGAACGATCAAAAAGTAGACTGTTAGAGACATTACTCCCGTGGAGAAAAGTGCGCATGGTGACTGTTGTATTCAATCCCGATGCAATTTCTGTGTTTCATCAACACTCTGATAGTCCACAGTATACAGAATGCCACCAGATGTGCATCGAAAACTACTACTGGTCTTCCGGGGAACGATCAAAGCGTAGACTGTTTGAGACATTACTCCCGTGGAGGGAAGAGCGCATGGTGATTGTTGTATTCAATCCCGATGCAATTTCTGTGTTTCATCAACACTCTGATAGTCCACAGATTACAGAATGCCACCAGATGTGCATCGGAAACTACTACTGGTCTTCCAGGGAACGATCAAAGCGTAGACTGTTTGAGAATTACTCAAATGAAGGAAAGTTCACCATGGTGACTGTTGGATTCAATCCCGATGCAACCTCTGTGTTTCATGAACAATCTGATACTCCACAGATTACAGAATGCCACCAAATGTGCATCGGAAACTACCACTGGTCTTCCAGGGAACGATCAAATCGTAGACAGTTTAAGACATTACTCCCATGGAAGAAAGTGCGCATGGTGACTGTTGTATTCAATCCCGATGCAATTTCTGTGTTTCATCAACACTCTGATAGTCCACAGATTACAGAATGCCTCCAGATGTGCACCGGAAACTACTGCTGGTCTTCCAGGGATCAATCAGAGCGTAGAGTGTTTGAGACATTACTCCTATGAAGGGAAGTAAGCATGGTGACTGTTGTATTCAATCCCGATGCAATTTCTGTGTTTCATCAACACTCTGATAGTCCACAGATTACAGAATGCCTCCAGATGTGCATCGGAAACCACTACTAGTCTTCCAGGGAACGATCAAAGCGTAGACTGTTAGAGACATTACTCCCATGGAGGAAAGTGCGCATATTGACTGTTGTATTCAATCCTGATGCAATTTCTGTGTTTCATCAACACCCTGATAATCCACAGATTAAAGAATGCCACCAGATGTGCATCGGAAACTACTACTAGTCTTCCCGGGGAACGATCAAATCGTAGAATCTCTAAGACATTACTCCCATGGAAGAAAGTGCGCATGGTGACTGTTGTATTCAATCCCGATGCAATTTCTGTGTTTCATCAACACTCAGATTGTCCACAGATTACAGAATGCCACCAGATGTGCATTGGAAACTACTACTGGTCTTCCAGGGACCGATCAAAGCGTAGACTGTTTGAGACATTACTCCCGTGGAGGAAAGTGCGCATGGTGACTGTTGTATTCAATCCCGATGCAATTTCTGTGTTTCATCAACACTCTGATAGTCCACAGATTACAGAATGCCACCAGATGTGCATCGGAAACTACTACTGGTCTTCCAGGGAACGATCAAAGCGTAGACTGTTTTACACATTACTCCCATCGAGGAAAGTGCGCATGGTGACATCGGTATTCAATCCCGATGCAATTTCTGTGTTTCACCAACTCTCTGATAGTCCACATATTACAGAATGCCTCCAGATGTGCATCGGAAACTATTACTGGTCTTCCAGGGAACGATCAAATCGTAGACAATTTGAGACATTACTCCCATGGAGGAAACTGCTCATGGAGATTGTTGTATTCAATGCCGTTGCAATTTCTGTGTTTCATCAACACTCTGATAGTCCACAAATTACGGAAAACCTCCAGATGTGCATCGGAAACTACTACTGGTCTTCCAGGCAACGATCAAAGTGTAGACTGTTAGAGACAATACTCCCATGGAGGAAAGTGCGCATGGTGATTGTTTTATTCTATCCCGATGCAATTTCTGTGTTTCATCAACACTCTGATAGTCCACAGATTACAGAATGCCACCAGATGTGCATCGGAAACTACTACTAGTCTTCCGGGGAACGATCAAATCGTAGACTGTTCAAGACATTACTCCCATGGAAGAAAGTGCGCATGGTGAATGTTGTATTCAATCCCGATGCAATTTCTGTGTTTCATCAACACTCTGATAGTCCACAGATTACAGAATGCCACCAGATGTGCATCGGAAACTACTACTGGTCTTCCAGGGAACGATCAAAGCGTACACTGTTTTACACATTACTCCCATCGAGGAAAGTGCGCATGGTGACTGTTGTATTCAATTCCCATTCAATTTCTGTGTTTCATCAACACTCAGATTGTCCACAGATTACAGAATGCCACCAGATGTGCATTGGAAACTACTACTGGTCTTCCAGGGACCGATCAAAGCGTAGACTGTTTGAGACATTACTCCCGTGGAGGAAAGTGCGCATGGTGACTGTTGTATTCAATCCCGATGCAATTTCTGTGTTTCATCAACACACTGATAGTCCACAGATTACAGAATGCCACCAGATGTGCATCGGAAACTACTACTGGTCTTCCAGGGAACGATCAAAGCGTAGACTGTTTTACACATTACTCCCATCGAGGAAAGTGCTTATGGTGAAATCGGTATTCAATCCCGATGCAATTTCTGTGTTTCACCAACTCTGTGATAGTCCACATATTACAGAATGCCTCCAGATGTGCATCGGAAACTACTACTGGTCTTCCAGGGAACGATCAAAGCGTAGACAGTTTGAGACATTACTCCCATGGAGGAAACTGCTTATGGAGATTGTTGTATTCAATGGCGATGAAATTTCTGTGTTTCATCAACACTCTGATAGTCCACAAATTACGGAAAACCTCCAGATGTGCATCGGAAACTACTACTGGTCTTCCAGGCAACGATCAAAGTGTAGACTGTTAGAGACAATACTCCCATGGAGGAAAGTGCGCATGGTGATTGTTGTATTCTATCCCGATGCAATTTCTGTGTTTCATCAACACTCTGATAGTCCACAGATTACAGAATGCCACCAGATGTGCATCGGAAACTACTATTGGTCTTCCAGGGAACGATCAAAGCGTAGACTGTTTGAGAATTACTCCCATGGAGGAAAGTTCGGATGGTGACTGTTGGATTCAATCCCGATGCAATTTCTCTGTTTCATGAACAATCTGATAATCCACAGATTACACAATGCCACCAGATGTGCATCGGAAACTACTACTGGTCTTCCAGGGAACGATCAAATCGTAGACTGTTTAAGACATTACTCCCATTGTAGAAAGTGCACATGGTGAGTGTTGTATTCAATCCCGATGCAATTTCTGTGTTTCATCAACACTCTGATAGTCCAAAGATTACAGAATGCCTCCAGATGTGCACCGGAAACTACTACTGGTCTTCCAGGGATCAATCAGAGCGTAGAGTGTTTGAGACATTACTCCCATGAAGGGAAGTGAGCATGGTGACTGTTGTATTCAATCCCGATGCAATTTCCGTGTTTCATCAACACTCTGATAGTCCACAGATTACAGAATGCCTACAGATGTGCATCGGAAACCACTACTGGTCTTCCAGGGAACGATCAAAGCGTAGACTGTTTGAGACCTTACTCCCATGGACGAAAGTGCGCATGGTGACAGTTGTATTCAATCCCGATGCAATTTCTGTGTTTCATCAACACTCTGATAGTCCACAAATGACGGAAAGCCTCCAGATGTGCATCGGAAACTACTACTGGTCTTCCAGGGAACGATCAAAGCGTAGACTGTTAGAGACATTACTACCATGGAGGAAAGTGCGCATGGTGACTGTTGTATTCAATCCCGATGCAATTTCTGTGTTTCATCAACACTCTGTAAGTCTACAGATTACTGAATGCCACCAGATGTGCATCGGAAACTACTACTGGTCTTCCAGGCAACGATCAAAGCGTAGACTGTATGAGACATTACTCCCATGGAGGAAAGTGCGCATGGTGACTGTTGTATACACTCCCGATGCAATATCTGTGTTTCATCAACACTCTGATAGTCAACAGATTACAGAATGACTCCAGATGTGCATCGGAAACTACTACTGGTCTTCCATAGAACGATCTAAGTGTAGACTGTTTAAGACATTACTCCCATGGAGGAAAGTGCTCATGGTGAATGTTGTATTCAATCCCGATGCAATTTCTGTGTTTCATCAACACTCTGATAGTCCACAGATTACAGAATGCCACCAGATGTGCATCGGAAACTACTACTGGTCTTCCAGGGAACGATCAAAGCGTAGACAGTTTGAGAATTACTCCAATGGAGGAAAGTTCGCCTGCTGACTGTTGGATTCAATGCCGATGCAATTTCTGTGTTTCATGAACACTCTGATAGTCCACAGATTACAGAATGCCACCAGATGTGCATCGGAAACTACTACTGGTCTTCCAGGGAACGATCAAAGCGTAGACTGTTTGAGACATTACTCCCATGGAGGAAAGTACGCATGGTGACTGTTGTATACAATCCCGATGCAATTTCTGTGTTTCATCAACACTCTGATAGTCAACAGATTACAGAATGCCTCCAAATGTGCATCCGAAACTACTACTGGTCTTCCAGGGAACGATCAAAAAGTAGACTGTTTGAGACATTACTCCCGTGGAGAAAAGAGCGCATGGTGACAGTTGTATTCAATCCCGATGCAATCTCTGTGTTTCATCAACACTCTGATAGTCCACAGTTTACAGAATGCCACCAGATGTGCATCGGAAACTACTACTGGTCTTCCGGGGAACGATCAAAGCGTAGACTGTTTGAGACATTACTCCCGTGGAGGGAAGAGCGCATGGTGATTGTTGTATTCACTCCCGATGCAATTTCTGTGTTTCATCAACACTCTGATGGTCCACAGATTACAGAATGCAACCAGATGTGCATCGGAAACTACTACTGGTCTTCCAGGGATCAATCAGAGCGTAGGGTGTTTGAGACATTACTCCCATGAAGGGAAGTAAGCATGGTGACCGTGGTATTCAATCCCGATGCAATTTCTGTGTTTCATCAACACTCTGATAGTCCACAGATTACAGAATGCCTCCAGATGTGCATCGGGAACCACTAATAGTCTTCCAGGGAACGATCAAAGCGTAGACTGTTAGAGACATTACTCCCATGGAGGAAAGTGCGCATATTGACTGTTGTATTCAAATCGTGATGCAATTTCTGTGTTTCATCAACACCCTGATAGTCCACAGATTAAAGAATGTCACCAGATGTGCATCGGAAACTACTACTAGTCTTCCGGGAAACGATCAAATCGTAGACTGTTTAAGACATTACTCCCATGGAAGAAAGTGCGCATGGTGACTGTTGTATTCAATCCCGATGCAATTTCTGTGTTTCATCAACACTCTGATAGTCCACAGATTACAGAATGCCTCCAGATGTGCACCGGAAACTACTACTGGTCTTCCAGGGATCAATCAGAGCGTAGAGTGTTTGAGACATTACTCCCATGAAGGGAAGTGAGCATGGTGACTGTTGGATTCAATCCCGATGCAATTTCTGTGTTTCATGAATAATCTGATACTCCACAGATTACAGAATGCCAACAGATGTGCATCGGAAACTACTACTGGTCTTCCAGGGAACGATCAAATCGTAGACTGTTTAAGACATTACTCCCATGGAAGAAAGTGCGCATGGTGACTGTTGTATTCAATCCCGATGCAATTTCTGTGTTTCATCAACACTCTGATAGTCCACAGATTACAGAATGCCTCCAGATATGCACCGGAAACTACTACTGGTCTTCCAGGGATCAATCAGAGCGTAGAGTGTTTGAGACATTACTCCCATGAGGGGAAGTGAGCATGGTGACTGTTGTATTCAATCCCGATGCAATTTCTGTGTTTCATCAACACTCTGATAGTCCACAGATTACAGAATGCCTCCAGATGTGCATCGGAAACCATTACTAGTCTTCCAGGGAACGATCAAAGCGTAGACTGTTTGAGACATTACTCCCATGGACGAAAGTGCGCATGGTGACAGTTGTATTCAATCCCGATGCAATTTCTGTGTTTCATCAACATTCTGATAGTCCATAAATGACGGAAAGCCTCCAGATGTGCATCGGAAACTACTACTGGTCTTCCAGGGAACGATCAAAGCGTAGACTGTTAGAGACATTACTCCCATGAAGGGAAGTGGGCATGGTGACTGTTGTATTCAATCCCGATGCAATTTCTGTGTTTCATCAACACTCTGATAGTCAACAGATTACAGAATGCCACCAGATGTGCATCGGAAACTACTACTGGTCTTCCAGGGAACGATCAAAGGGTAGACTGTTTGAGACATTACTTCCATGGAGGAACGTGCGCATGGTGATTGTTGTATTCAATCCCGATGCAATTTCTGTGTTTCATCAACACCCTGATAGTCCACAGATTACAGAATGCCTCCAGATGTGCATCGGAAACTACTACTGGTCTTCCAGTGATCAATCAGAGCGTAGAGTGTCTGAGACATTACTCCCATGAAGGGAAGTGAGCATGGTGACTGTTGTATTCAATCCCGATGCAATTTCTGTGTTTCATCATCACTCTGATAGTCCACAAATTACGGAAAGCCTCCAGATGTGCATCGGAAACTACTACTGGTCTTCGAGGCAACGATCAAAGCGTAGACTGTTAGAGACATTACTCGCATGGAGGAAAGTGCGCATGGTGACTGTTGTATTCAATCCCGATGCAATTTCTGTGTTTCATCAACACTCTGATAGTCCACAGACTACAGAATGCCTCCAGATGTGCACCGGAAACTACTACTGGTCTTCCAGGGATCAATCAGAGCGTAGAGTGTTTGAGACATTACTCCCATGAAGGGAAGTCAGCATGGTGACTGTTGTACTCAATCCCGATGCAATTTCTATGTTTCATTAACACTCTGATAGTCCACAGATTACAGAATGCCTCCAGATGTGCATCGGAAACCACTACTGGTTTTCCAGGGAACGATCAAAGCGTAGACTGTTTGAGACCTTACTCCCATGGACGAAAGTGCGCATGGTGACAGTTGTATTCAATCCCGATGCAATTTCTGTGTTTCATCAACACTCTGATAGTCCACAAATTACGGAAAGCCTCCAGATGTGCATCGGAAACTACTAATGGTCTTCCAGGGAACGATCAAAGCGTAGACTGTTTGAGACATTACTCCCATGGAGGAAAGTGCGCATGGTGACTGTTGTATTCAATCCCGATGCTATTTCGGTGTTTCATCAACACTCTGATAGTCCTCAGATTACAGAATGCCACCAGATGTGCATCGGAAACTACTACTGGTCTTCCAGGGAACGATCAAAACGTAGACTGTTTGAGACATTACTCCCGTGAAGGGAATTGAGCATGGTGACTGTTGTATACAATCCCGATGCAATTTCTGTGTTTCATCAACACTCTGATAGTCAACAGATCACAGAGTGCCTCCAGATGTGCATCGGAAACTACTACTGGTCTTCCAGGGAACGATGAAGGAGTAGACTGTTTGAGACATGACTCCCATGGAGGAAAGTGCGCATGGTGATTGTTGTATTCAATCCCGATGCAATTTCTGTGGTTCATCAACACTCTGATAGTCCACAGATTACAGAATGCCAGCAGATGTGCACCGGAAACTACTACTGGTCTTCCAGGGATCAATCAGAGCGTAGAGTGTTTTAGACATTACTCCCATGAAGGGAAGTGAGCATGGTGACTGTTGGATTCAATCCCGATGCAATTTCTGTGTTTCATGAATAATCTGATACTCCACAGAATACAGAATGCCTCCAGACGTGCATCGGAAACCACTACTTGTCTTCCAGGGAACGATCAAAGCGTAGACTGTTTGAGACATTACTCCCATGGACGAAAGGGCGCATGGTGACAGTTGTATTCATTCCCGATGCAATTTCTGTGTTTCATCAACACTCTGATAGTCAACAGATTACAGAATGCCTCCAGATGTGCATCGGAAACTACTACTGGTCTTCCAGGGAACGATCAAAGGGTAGACTGTTTGAGACATTACTTCCATGGAGGAACGTGCGCATGGTGATTGTTGTATTCAATCCCGATGCAATTTCTGTGTTTCATCAACACTCTGCTAGTCCACAGATTACAGAATGCCTCCAGATGTGCACCGGAAACTACTACTGGTCTTCCAGTGATCAATCAGAGCGTAGAGTGTCTGAGACATTACTCCCATGAAGGGAAGTGAGCATGGTGACTGTTGTATTTAATCCCGATGAAATTTCTGTGTTTCATCAACACTCTGATAGTCCTCAGATTACAGAATGCCTCCAGATGTGCATCGGACACCTCTACTGGGCTCCCAGGGAACGATCAAATCGTAGACTGTTTGAGACCTTACTCCCATGGACGAAAGTGTGCATGGTGACAGTTGTATTCAATCCCGATGCAATTTCTGTGTTTCATGAACACTCTGATAGTCCACAAATTACGGAAAACCTCCAGATGTGCATCGGAAACTACTACTGGTCTTCCAGGGAACGATCAAAGCGTAGACTTTTAGAGACAATACTCCCACGGAGGAAAGTGCGCATGGTGACTGTTGTATTCAATCCCGATGCAATTTCTGTGTTTCATCAACACTCTGATAGTCTACAGATTACTGAATGCCACCAGATGTGCATCGGAAACTACTACTGGTCTTCCAGGGAACGATCAAAGCGTAGACTGTTTGAGACATTACTCCCATGGAGGAAAGTGCGCATGGTGACTGTTGTAAACAATCCCGATGCAGTTTCTGTGTTTCATCAACACTCTGATAGTCAACAGATTACAGAATGTCTCCAGATGTGCATCGGAAACTACTACTGGTCTTCCAGGGAACGATCAAAGAGTAGACTGTTTGAGACATTACTCCCATGGAGGAAAGTGCGCATGGTGACTGTTGTATTCAATCCCGATGCAATTTCTGTGTTTCATCAACACTCTGATAGTCCACAGATTAGAGAATGCCACCAGATTTGCATCGGAATCTACTACTGGTCTTCCAGGGAACGATCAAAGAGTAGACTGTTTGAGACATTACTCACATGGAGGAAAGTGGGCATGGTGATTGTTGTATTCAATCCCGATGCAATTTCTCTGTTTCATCAATACTCTTATAGTCCACAGATTACAGAATGCCACCAGATGTGCATCGGAAACTACTACTGGTCTTCCAGGGAACGATCAAAGCGTAGACTGTTTGAGAATTACTCCAATGGAGAAAAGTTCGCATGCTGACTGTTGGATTCAATCCCGATGCAATTTCTGTGTTTCATGAACAATCTGATACTCCACAGATTACAGAGTGCCACCAGATGTGCATCGGAAACTACTACTGGTCTTCCAGGGAACGATCAAATCGTAGACTGTTTAAGACATTACTCTCATGGAAGAAAGTGCGCATGGTGACTGTTGTATTCAATTCCGATGCAATTTCTGTGTTTCGTCAACTCTCTGATAGTCCGCAGATTACAGAATGCCTCCAGATGTGCAACGGTAACTACTACTGGTCTTCCAGGGATCAATCAGAGCGTAGAGTGTTTGAGACATTACTCCGATGAAGGGAAGTGAGCATGGTGACTGTTGTATTCAATCCCGATGCAATTTCTGTGTTTCATCAACACTCTGATAGTCCACAGATTACAGAATGCCTCCAGATGTGCATCGGAAAACTCTACTGGTCTTCCAGGGAACGATCAAAGCGTAGAATGTTTGAGACATTACTCCCATGGACGAAAGTGCGCATGGTGACAGTTGTATTCAATCCCGATGCAATTTCTGTGTTTCATCAACACTCTGATAGTCCACAAATTACGGAAAGCCTCCAGATGTGCATCGGAAACTACTACTAGTCTTCCAGGAAACGATCAAATCGTAGACTGTTTAAGACATTACTCCCATGGAAGAAAGTGCGCATGGTGACTGTTGTATTCAATCCCGATGCAATTTCTGTGTTTCATCAACACTCTGATAGTCCACAGACTACAGAATGCCTCCAGATATGCACCAGAAACTACTACTGGTCTTCCAGGGATCAATCAGAGCGTAGAGTGTTTGAGACATTACTCCCATGAAGGGAAGTGAGCATGGTGACTGTTGTATTCAATCCCGATGCAATTTCTGTGTTTCATCAACACTCTGGTAGTCCACAGATTACAGAATGCCTCCAGATGTGCATCGGAAACCACTACTGGTCTTCCAGGGAACGATCAAAGCGTAGACTGTTTGATACCTTACTCCCATGGACGAAAGTGCTCATGGTGACAGTTGTATTCAATCCCGATGCAATTTCTGTGTTTCATGAACACTCTGATAGTCCACAAATTACGGAAAGCCTCCAGATGTGCATCGGAAACTACTACTGGTCTTCCAGGGAACGATCAAAGCGTAGACTGTTAGAGACAATACTCCCATGGAGGAAAGAGCGCATGGTGACTGTTGTATTCAATCCCGATGCAATTTCTGTGTTTCCTCAATACTCTGATAGTCAAAAGATTACAGAATGTCTCCAGATGTGCATCGGAAACTACTACTGGTCTTCCAGGGAACGATCAAAGAGTAGACTGTTTGAGACATTACTCCCATGGAGGAAAGTGCGCATGGTGACTGTTGTATTCAATCCCGATGCAATTTCTGTGTTTCATCAACACTCTGATAGGCCACAGATTAGAGAATGCCACCAGATTTGCATCGGAAACTACTACTGGTCTTCCAGGGAACGATCAAAGAGTGGACTGTTTGAGACATTACTCCCATGGAGGAAAGTGCGCATGGTGATTGTTGTATTCAATTCCGATGCAATTTCTGTGTTTCATCAACACTCTGATAGTCCGCAGATTACAGAATGCCTCCAGATGTGCACCGGTAACTACTACTGGTCTTCCAGGGATCAATCAGAGCGTAGAGTGTTTGAGACATTACTCCGATGAAGGGAAGTGAGCATGGTGACTGTTGTATTCAATCCCGATGCAATTTCTGTGTTTCATCAACACTCTGGTAGTCCACAGATTACAGAATGCCAACAGATGTGCATCGGAAACTACTACTGGTCTTCCAGGAAACGATCAAATCGTAAACTGTTTAAGACATTACTCCCATGGAAGAAAGTGCGCATGGTGACTGTTGTATTCACCCCGATGCAATTTCTGTGTTTCATCAACACTCTGATAGTCCACAGATTACAGAATGCCTCCAGATATGCACCAGAAACTACTACTGGTCTTCCAGGGATCAATCAGAGCGTAGAGTGTTTGAGACATTACTCCCATGAAGGAAAGTGAGCATGGTGACTGTTGTATTCAATCCCGATGCAATTTCTGTGTTTCATCAACACTCTGGTAGTCCACAGATTACAGAATGCCTCCAGATGTGCATCGGAAACCACTACTGGTCTTCCAGGGAACGATTAAAGCGTAGACTGTTTGAGACCTTACTCCCATGGACGAAAGTGCTCATGGTGACATTTGTATTCAATCCCGATGCAATTTCTGTGTTTCATGAACACTCTGATAGTCCACAAATTACGGAAAGCCTCCAGATGTGCATCGGAAACTACTACTGGTCTTCCAGGGAACGATCAAAGCGTAGACTTTTAGAGACAATACTCCCATGGAGGAAAGTGCGCATGGTGACTGTTGTATTCAATCCCGATGCAAATTCTGTGTTTCCTCAACACTCTGATAGTCTACAGATTACTGAATGCCACCAGATGTGCATCGGAAACTACTACTGGTCTTCCAGGAAACGATCAAAGCGTAGACTGTTTGAGACATTACTCCCATGGAGGAAAGTGCGCATGGTGACTGTTGTATACAATCCCGATGCAATTTCTGTGTTTCATCAACACTCTGATAGTCAAAAGATTACAGAATGTCTCCAGATGTGCATCGGAAACTACTACTGGTCTTCCAGGGAACGATCAAAGAGTAGACTGTTTGAGACATTACTCCCATGGAGGAAAGTGCGCATGGTGACTGTTGTATTCAATCCCGATGCAATTTCTGTGTTTCATCAACACTCTGATAGTCCACAGATTAGAGAATGCCACCAGATTTGCATCGGAAACTACTACTGGTCTTCCAGGGAACGATCAAAGAGTAGACTGTTTGAGACATTACTCCCATGGAGGAAAGTGCGCATGGTGATTGTTGTATTCAATCCCGATGCAATTTCTCTGTTTCATCAATACTCTGATAGTCCACAGATTACAGAATGCCACCAGATGTGCATCGGAAACTACTACTGATCATCCAGGGAACGATCAAAGCGTAGACTGTTTGAGAATTACTCCAATGGAGAAAAGTTCGCATGCTGACTGTTGGATTCAATCCCGATGCAATTTCTGTGTTTCATGAAAAATCTGATACTCCCCAGATTACAGAGTGCCACCAGATGTGCATCGGAAACTACTACTGGTCTTCCAGGGAACGATCAAATCGTAGACTGTTTAAGACATTACTCCCATGGAAGAAAGTGCGCATGGTGACTGTTGTATTCAATCCCGATGCAATTTCTGTGTTTCACCAACACTCTGATAGTCCACAGATTACAGAATGCCTCCAGATATGCACCGGAAACTACTACTGGTCTTCCAGGGATCAATCAGAGCGTAGAGTGTTTGAGACATTACTCCCATGAAGGGAATTGAGCATAGTGACTGTTGTATTCAATCCCGATGCAATTTCTGTGTTTCATCAACACTCTGATAGTCCACAAATTACGGAAAGCCTCCAGATGTGCATCGGAAACTACTACTGGTCTTCCAGGGAACGATCAAAGCGTAGACTGTTAGGGACATTACTCCAACTGAGGAATGTGCGCATAATGACTGTTGTATTCAATCCCGATGCAATTACTGTGTTTCATCAACACTCTGTTAGTCCACAGATTAAAGAATGCCACCAGATGTGCATCGGAAACTACTACTGGTCTTCCAGGCAACGATCAAAGCGTAGACTGTTTGAGAATTACTCCAATGGAGAAAAGTTCGCATGGTGACTGTTGTATTCAATCCCGATGCAATTTCTGTGTTTCATCAACACTCTGATAGTCCACAGATTACAGAATGCCAGCAGATGTGCACCGGAAACTACTACTGGTCATCCAGGGATCAATCAGAGCGTAGAGTGTTTGAGACATTACTCCCATGAAGGGAAGTGAGCTTGGTGACTGTTGGATTCAATCCCGATGCAATTTCTGTGTTTCATGAACAATCTGATACTCCACAGATTACAGAATGCCAACAGATGTGCATCGGAAACTACTACTGGTCTTCCAGGAAACGATCAAATCGTAGACTGTTTAAGACATTACTCCCATGGAAGAAAGTGAGCATGGTGCCTGTTGTATTCAATCCCGATGCAATTTCTGTGTTTCATCAACACTCTGATAGTCCACAGATTACAGAATGCCTGAAGATATGCACCGGAAACTACTACTGGTCTTCCAGGGATCAATCAGAGCGTAGAGTGTTTGAGACATTACTCCCATGAAGGGAAGTGAGCATGGTGACTGTTGTATTCAATCCCGATGCAATTTCTGTGTTTCATCAACACACTGATAGTCCACAGATTAGAGAATGCCACCAGATTTGCATCGGAAACTACTACTGGTCTTCCAGGGAACGATGAAAGCGTACACTGTTTGAGAATTACTCCCATGGAGGAAAGTTCGCATACTGACTGTTGGATTCAATCCCGATGCAATTTCTGTGTTTCATGAACAATCCGATACTCCACAGATTACAGAATGCCATCAGATGTGCATCGGAAACTACTACTGGTCTTCCAGGGAACGATCAAATCGTAGACTGTTTAAGACATTACTCCCATGGAAGAATGTGCGCATGGTGAGTGTTGTATTCAATCGCGATGCAATTTCTGTGTTTCATCAACACTCTGTTAGTCCACAGATTACAGAATGCCTCCAGATGTGCATCAGGAACCACTACTGGTCTTCCAGGGAACGATCAAAGCGTAGACTGTTTGACACATTACTCCCATGGACGAAAGTGCGCATGGTGACAGTTGTATTCAATCCCGATGCAATTTCTGTGTTTCATCAACACTCTGATTGTCAACAGATTACAGAATGCCTCCAGATGTGCATCGGAAACTACAACTGGTCTTCCAGGGAACGATCAAAGAGTAGACTGTTTGAGACATTACTCCCATGGAGGAAATTGCGCATGGTGACTGCTGTATTCAATCCCGATGCAATTTCTGTGCTTCATCAACACTCTGATAGTCCACAGTTTACGGAAAGATTCCAGATGAGCATCGGAAAGTACTACTGGTCTTCCAGGGAACGATCAAAGCGTAGACGGTTAGAGACCTTACTCCCATGGAGGAAAGTGTGCATGGTGACTGTTGTATTCAATCCCGATGCAATTTCTGTGTTTCATCAACACTCTGATAGTCCACAGATTACAGAATGCCTCCAGATGTGCATCGGAAACTACTACTGGTCTTCCAGGAAACGATCAAATCGTAAACTGTTTAAGACATTACTCCCATGGAAGAAAGTGCGCATGGTGACTGTTGTATTCACCCCGATGCAATTTCTGTGTTTCATCAACACTCTGATAGTCCACAGATTACAGAATGCCTCCAGATATGCACCAGAAACTACTACTGGTCTTCCAGGGAACGATCAAAGCGTAGACTGTTTGAGACCTTACTCCCATGGACGAAAGTGCTCATGGTGACATTTGTATTCAATCCCGATGCAATTTCTGTGTTTCATGAACACTCTGATAGTCCACAAATTACGGAAAGCCTCCAGATGTGCATCGGAAACTACTACTGGTCTTCCAGGGAACGATCAAAGCGTAGACTGTTAGAGACAATACTCCCATGGAGGAAAGTGCGCATGGTGACTGTTGTATTCAATCCCGATGCAATTTCTGTGTTTCCTCAACACTCTGATAGTCTACAGATTACTGAATGCCACCAGATGTGCATCGGAAACTACTACTGGTCTTCCAGGAAACGATCAAAGCGTAGACTGTTTGAGACATTACTCCCATGGAGGAAAGTGCGCATGGTGACTGTTGTATACAATCCCGATGCAATTTCTGTGTTTCATCAACACCCTGATAGTCAAAAGATTACAGAATGTCTCCAGATGTGCATCGGAAACTACTACTGGTCTTCCAGGGAACGATCAAAGAGTAGACTGTTTGAGACATTACTCCCATGGAGGAAAGTGCGCATGGTGACTGTTGTATTCAATCCCGATGCAATTTCTGTGTTCCATCAACACTCTGATAGTCCACAGATTAGAGAATGCCACCAGATTTGCATCGGAAACTACTACTGGTCTTCCAGGGAACGATCAAAGAGTAGACTGTTTGAGACATTACTCCCATGGAGGAAAGTGCGCATGGTGATTGTTGTATTCAATCCCGATGCAATTTCTCTGTTTCATCAATACTCTGATAGTCCACAGATTACAGAATGCCACCAGATGTGCATCGGAAACTACTACTGATCATCCAGGGAACGATCAAAGCGTAGACTGTTTGAGAATTACTCCAATGGAGAAAAGTTCGCATGCTGACTGTTGGATTCAATCCCGATGCAATTTCTGTGTTTCATGAAAAATCTGATACTCCCCAGATTACAGAGTGCCACCAGATGTGCATCGGAAACTACTACTGGTCCTCCAGGGAACGATCAAATCGTAGACTGTTTAAGACATTACTCCCATGGAAGAAAGTGAGCATGGTGCCTGTTGTATTCAATCCCGATGCAATTTCTGTGTTTCATCAACACTCTGATAGTCCACAGATTACAGAATGCCTGAAGATATGCACCGGAAACTACTACTGGTCTTCCAGGGATCAATCAGAGCGTAGAGTGTTTGAGACATTACTCCCATGAAGGGAAGTGAGCATGGTGACTGTTGTATTCAATCCCGATGCAATTTCTGTGTTTCATCAACACACTGATAGTCCACAGATTAGAGAATGCCACCAGATTTGCATCGGAAACTACTACTGGTCTTCCAGGGAACGATGAAAGCGTAGACTGTTTGAGAATTACTCCCATGGAGGAAAGTTCGCATACTGACTGTTGGATTCAATCCCGATGCAATTTCTGTGTTTCATGAACAATCCGATACTCCACAGATTACAGAATGCCATCAGATGTGCATCGGAAACTACTACTGGTCTTCCAGGGAACGATCAAATCGTAGACTGTTTAAGACATTACTCCCATGGAAGAATGTGCGCATGGTGAGTGTTGTATTCAATCGCGATGCAATTTCTGTGTTTCATCAACACTCTGTTAGTCCACAGATTACAGAATGCCTCCAGATGTGCATCAGGAACCACTACTGGTCTTCCAGGGAACGATCAAAGCGTAGACTGTTTGACACATTACTCCCATGGACGAAAGTGCGCATGGTGACAGTTGTATTCAATCCCGATGCAATTTCTGTGTTTCATCAACACTCTGATTGTCAACAGATTACAGAATGCCTCCAGATGTGCATCGGAAACTACAACTGGTCTTCCAGGGAACGATCAAAGAGTAGACTGTTTGAGACATTACTCCCATGGAGGAAATTGCGCATGGTGACTGCTGTATTCAATCCCGATGCAATTTCTGTGCTTCATCAACACTCTGATAGTCCACAGTTTACGGAAAGCCTCCAGATGAGCATCGGAAAGTACTACTGGTCTTCCAGGGAACGATCAAAGCGTAGACGGTTAGAGACCTTACTCCCATGGAGGAAAGTGTGCATGGTGACTGTTGTATTCAATCCCGATGCAATTTCTGTGTTTCATCAACACTCTGATAGTCCACAGATTACAGAATGCCTCCAGATGTGCACCGGAAACTACGACTGGTCTTTCAGGGATCAATCAGAGCGTAGAGTGTTTGAGACATTACTCCCATGAAGGGAAGTGAGCATGGTGACTGTTGTATTCACTCCCGATGCAATTTCTGTGTTTCATCTACACTCTGATAGTACACAGATTACAGAATGCCTCCAGATGTGCATCGGAAACTACTACTGGTCTTCCAGGGAACGATCAAAGCGTAGACTGTTAGGGACATTACTCCCATTGAGGAAAGTGCTCATGGTGACTGTTGTATTCAATCCCGATGCAATTTCTGTGTTTCATCAACACTCTGATAGTCCACAGATTACAGAATGCCTCCTGCTGTGCATCGGAAACCACTACTGGTCTTCCAGGGAACGATCAAAGCGTAGACTGTTTGAGACATTACTCCCATGGACGAAAGTGCGCATGGTGACTGTTGTATTCAATCCCGATGCAATTTCTGTGTTTCATCAACACTCTGATAGTCCACAAGTTACGGAAAGCCTCCTGATGTGCATCGGAAACTACTGCTGGTCTTCCACGGAACGATCAAAGCGTAGACTGTTAGAGACATAACTCCCATGGAGGAAAGTGCGCATGGTGACTGTTGTATTCAATCCCGATGCAATTTCTGTGTTTCATCAACACTCTGATAGTCCACAGATTACAGATTGCCACCAGATGTACATCGGAAACTGCAACTGGTTTTCCAGTGAACGATCAAAGCCTAGACTGTTTGAGACATTACTCCCATGGAGGAAAGTGCGCATGGTCACTGTTGTATACAATCCCGATGCAATTTCTGTGTTTCATCAACACTCTGATAGTCAACAGATTACAGAATGTCTCCAGATGTGCATCGGAAACTACTACTGGTCTTCCAGGGAACGATCAAATAGTAGACTGTTTGAGACATTACTCCCATGGAGGAAAGTGCGCATGGTGGCAGTTATATTCAATCCCGATACAGTTTCTGTCTTTCATCAACACTCTGATAGTCCACACAATACAGAATGCCTCCAGATGTGCATGGGAAACTACTACTTTTCTTCCAGGGATCGATCAAGGCGTAGACTGTTTGAGACATTACTCCCATGGAGGAAAGTGCGCATGGTGACAGTTGTATTCAATCCCGATGCAATTTCTGTGTTTCATCAACACTCTGATTGTCAACAGATTACAGAATGCCTCCAGATGTGCATCGGAAACTACAACTGGTCTTCCAGGGAACGATCAAAGAGTAGACTGTTTGAGACATTACACCCATGGAGGAAATTTCGCATGGTGCCTGCTGTATTCAATCCCGATGCAATTTCTGTGCTTCATCAACACTCTGATAGTCCACAGTTTACGGAAAGCCTCCAGATGAGCATCGGAAAGTACTACTGGTCTTCCAGGGAACGATCAAAGCGTAGACGGTTAGAGACCTTACTCCCATGGAGGAAAGTGCGCATGGTGACTGTTGTATTCAATCCCGATGCAATTTCTGTGTTTCATCAACACTCTGATAGTCCACAGATTACAGAATGCTTCCAGATGTGCACCGGAAACTACTACTGGTCTTCCAGGGATCAATCAGAGCGTAGAGTGTCTGAGACATTACTCCCATGAAGGGAAGTGAGCATGGTGACTGTTGTATTCAATCCCGATGCAATTTCTGTGTTTCATCAACACTCTGATAGTCCACAGATTACAGAATGCCTCCAGATGTGCATCAAAAACCACTACTGGTCTTCCAGGGAACGATCAGAGCGTAGACTGTTTGAGACATTACTCCCATGGACGAAAGTGCGCATGGTGACAGTTGTATTCAATCCCGATGCAATTTCTATGTTTCATCAACACTCTGATAGTCCACAAGTTACGGAAAGCCTCCAGATGTGCATCGGAAACTACTACTGGTCTTCCAGGGAACGATCAAATCGTAGACTGTTAGAGACATTACTCCCATGGAGGAAAGTGCGCATGGTGACTGTTGTATTCAATCCCAATGCAATTTCTGTGTTTCATCAACACTCTGATAGTCCACAGATTACAGAATGCCACCAGATGTGCATCGGAAACTACTACTGGTCTTCTGGGGAACGATCAAAGCGTAGACTGTTTGAGACATTACTCCCATGGAGGAAAGTGCGCATGGTGACTGCTGTATTCAATCCCGATGCAATTTCTGTGCTTCATCAACACTCTGATAGTCCACAGTTTACGGAAAGCCTCCAGATGAGCATCGGAAAGTACTACTGGTCTTCCAGGGAACGATCAAAGCGTAGACGGTTAGAGACCTTACTCCCATGGAGGAAAGTGCGCATGGTGACTGTTGTATTCAATCCCGATGCAATTTCTGTGTTTCATCAACACTCTGATAGTCCACAGATTACAGAATGCCTCCAGATGTGCATCGGAAACGACTACTGGTCTTCCAGGGAACGATCAAAGCGTAAACTCTTTGAGACATTACTCCCATGGAGGGAAGTGCGCATGGTGACTGTTGTATTCAATCCCGATGCAATTTACGTGTTTCGTCAGCACTCTTATAGTCCACAGATTACAGAATGCTTTCAGATGTGCATCGGAAACTACTACTGGTCTTCCTGGGAACGATCAAAGCGTAGACTGTTTGAGACATTACTCCCATGAAGGGAAGTGAACATGGTGACTGTCGTATTCAATCCCGATGCAATTTCTGTGTTTCATCAACACTCTGATAGTCCACAAATTACGGAAAGCCTCCAGATGTGCATCGGAAACTACGACTGGTCTTCCAGGGAACGATCAAAGCGTAGACAGTTAGAGACATTACTCCCATGGAGGAAAGTGCGCATGGTGACTGTTGTATTCAATCCCGATGCAATTTCTGTGTTTCATCAACACTCTGATAGTCCACATATTAAAGAATGCCACCAGATGTGCATCGGAAACTACTACTGGTCCTCCAGGGAACGATCAAAGCGTAGACTGTTTGAGACATTACTCCCATGGAGGAATGTGCGCATGGTGACTGTTGTATACAATCCCGATGCAATTTCTGTGTTTCATCAACACTCTGATAGTCAACAGATTACAGAATGCCTCCAGATGTGCATCGGAAACTACTACTGGTCTTCCAGGGAACGATCAAAGAGTAGACTGTTTGAGACATTACTCCCATGGAGGAAAGTGCGCATGGTGATTGTTGTATTCAATCCCGATGCAATTTCTGTGTTTCATAAACACTCTGATAGTCCACAGATTACAGAATGCCAGCAGATGTGCATCGGAAACTACTACTGGTCTTCCAGGGAACGATCAAAGCGTAGACTGTTTGAGAATTACTCCCATGGAGGAAAGTTCGCATACTGACTGTTGGATTCAATCCCGATGCAATTTCTGTGTTTCATGAACAATCCGATACTCCACAGATTACAGAATGCCACCAGATGTGCATCGGAAACTACTACTGGTCTTCCAGGGAACGATCAAATCGTAGACTGTTTAAGACATTACTCCCATGGAAGAATGTGCGCATGGTGACTGTTGTATTCAATCCCGATGCAATTTCTGTGTTTGATCAACACTCTGATAGTCAACAGATTACAGAATGCCTCCAGATGTGCACCGGAAACTACTACTGGTCTTCCAGGGATCAATCAGAGCGTAGAGTGTCTGAGACATTACTCCCATGAAGGAAAGTGAGCATGGTGACTGTTGTATTCAATCCCGATGCAATTTCTGTGTTTCATCAACACTCTGATAGTCCACAGATTACAGAATGCCTCCAGATGTGCATCGAAAACCACTACTGGTCTTCCAGGGAACGATCAGAGCGTAGACTGTTTGAGACATTACTCCCATATACGAAAGTGCGCATGGTGACAGTTGTATTCAATCCCGATGCAAATTCTATGTTTCATTAACACTCTGATAGTCCACAAGTTACGGAAAGCCTCCAGATGTGCATCGGAAACTACTACTGGTCTTCCAGGGAACGATCAAAGCGTAGACTGTTAGAGACATTACTCCCATGGAGGAAAGTGCGCATGGTGACTGTTGTATTCAATCCCAATGCAATTTCTGTGTTTCATCAACACTCTGATAGTCCACAGATTACAGAATGCCACCAGATGTGCATCGGAAACTACTACTGGTCTTCCAGAGAACGATCAAAGCGTAGACTGTTTGAGACATTACTCCCGTGGAGGAAAGAGCGCATGGTGATTGTTGTATTCAATTACGATGCAAATTTCTGTGTTTCATCAACACTCTGATAGTCCACAGATTACAGAATGCCACCAGATGTGCGTCGGAAACTACTACTGGTCTTCCAGGGAACGATCAAATCGGAGACTGTTTAAGACATTACTCCCATGGAAGAAAGTGCGCTTGGTGACTGTTGTATTCAATCCCGATGCAATTTCTGTGTTTCATCAACAATCTGATAGTCCACAGATTACAGAATGCCTCCATATGTGCACCGGAAACTACTACTGGTCTTCCAGGGATCAATCAGAGCGTAGAGTGTTTGAGACATTACTCCCATGGAGGGAAGTGAGCATGGTGACTGTTGTATTCAATCCCGATGCAATTTCTGTGATTCATCAACACTCTGTTAGTCCACAGATTACAGAATGCCTCCAGATGTGCATCAGGAACCACTACTGGTCTTCCAGGGAACGATCAAAGCGTAGACTGTTTGACACATTACTCCCATGGACGAAAGTGCGCATGGTGACAGTTGTATTCAATCCCGATGCAATGTCTGTGTTTCATCAACACTCTGATAGTGAACAGATTACAGAATGCCTCCAGATGTACATCGGAAACTACTACTGGTCTTCCAGGGAACGATCAAAGAGTAGACTGTTTGAGACATTACTCCCATGGAGGAAATTGCGCATGGTGACTGCTGTATTCAATCCCGATGCAATTGCTGTGCTTCATCAACGCTCTGATAGTCCACAGTTTACGGAAAGCCTCCAGATGAGCATCGGAAAGTACTACTGGTCTTCCAGGGAACGATCAAAGCGTAGACGGTTAGAGACCTTACTCCCATGGAGGAAAGTGCGCATGGTGACTGTTGTATTCAATCCCGATGCAATTTCTGTGTTTCATCAACACTCTGATAGTCCACAGATTACAGAATGCCTCCAGATGTGCATCGGAAACTACTACTGGTCTTCCAGGGAACGATCAAAGCGTAAACTCTTTGAGACATTACTCCCATGGAGGGAAGTGCGCATGGTGACTGTTGTATTCAATACCGATGCAATTTACGTGTTTCGTCAGCACCTTATAGTCCACAGATTACAGAATGCTTTCAGATGTGCATCGGAAACTACTACTGGTCTTCCTGGGAACGATCAAGCGTAGACTGTTTGAGACATTATTCCCATGAAGGAATGTGCGCATTGTGGCTGTTGTATTCAATCCCGAGGCAATATCTGTGTTTCATCAACACTCTGATAGTCTACATATTACAGAATGCCACCAGACGTGCATCGGAAACTACTACTGGTCTTCCAGGAACGATCAAAGCGTAGACTGTTTAAGACATTACTCCTGTGGAGGAAAGTGCGCATGGTGACTGTTGTATTCAATCCCGATGCAATTTTTGTGTTTAATCAACACTCTGATACTCCACAGATTACAGAATGCCACCAGATGTGCATCGGAAACTACTACTGGTCTTCCAGGGAACGATCAAAGCGTAGACTGTTTGAGACATTACTCCCCTGGACTAAAGTGCGCATGGTGACTGTTGTATACAATCCCGATGCAATTTCTGTGTTTCATCAACACTCTGATAGTCAACAGATTACAGAATGCCTCCAGATGTGCATCGGAAACTACTACTGGTCTTCCAGGGAACGATCAAAGAGTAGACTGTTTGAGACATTACTCCCATGGAGGAAAGTGCGCATGGTGATTGTTGTATTCAATCCCGATGCAATTTCTGTGTTTCATAAACACTCTGATAGTCCACAGATTACAGAATGCCAGCAGATGTGCATCGGAAACTACTACTGGTCTTCCAGGGAACGATCAAAGCGTAGACTGTTTGAGAATTACTCCCATGGAGGAAAGTTCGCATACTGACTGTTGGATTCAATCCCGATGCAATTTCTGTGTTTCATGAACAATCCGATACTCCACAGATTACAGAATGTCACCAGATGTGCATCGGAAACTACTACTGGTCTTCCAGGGAAAGATCAAATCGTAGACTGTTTAAGACATTACTCCCATGGAAGAATGTGCGCATGGTGACTGTTGTATTCAATCCCGATGCAATTTCTGTGTTTGATCAACACTCTGATAGTCAACAGATTACAGAATGCCTCCAGATGTGCACCGGAAACTACTACTGGTCTTCCAGGGATCAATCAGAGCGTAGAGTGTCTGAGACATTACTCCCATGAAGGGAAGTGAGCATGGTGACTGTTGTATTCAATCCCCATGCAATATCTGTGTTTCATCAACACTCTGATAGTCCACAGATTACAGAATGCCTCCAGATGTGCATCGAAAACCACTACTGGTCTTCCAGGGAACGATCAGAGCGTAGACTGTTTGAGACATTACTCCCATGGACGAAAGTGCGCATGGTGACAGTTGTATTCAATCCCGATGCAATTTCTATGTTTCATTAACACTCTGATAGTCCACAAGTTACGGAAAGCCTCCAGATGTGCATCGGAAACTACTACTGGTCTTCCAGGGAACGATCAAAGCGTAGACTGTTAGAGACATTACTCCCATGGAGGAAAGTGCGCATGGTGACTGTTGTATTCAATCCCAATGCAATTTCTGTGTTTCATCAACACTCTGATAGTCCACAGATTACAGAATGCCACCAGATGTGCATCGGAAACTACTACTGGTCTTCCAGAGAACGATCAAAGCGTAGACTGTTTGAGACATTACTCCCGTGGAGGAAAGAGCGCATGGTGATTGTTGTATTCAATTACGATGCAAATTTCTGTGTTTCATCAACACTCTGATAGTCCACAGATTACAGAATGCCACCAGATGTGCATCGGAAACTACTACTGGTCTTCCAGGGAACGATCAAATCGGAGACTGTTTAAGACATTACTCCCATGGAAGAAAGTGCGCTTGGTGACTGTTTGTATTCAATCCCGATGCAATTTCTGTGTTTCATCAACAATCTGATAGTCCACAGATTACAGAATGCCTCCATATGTGCACCGGAAACTACTACTGGTCTTCCAGGGATCAATCAGAGCGTAGAGTGTTTGAGACATTACTCCCATGAAGGGAAGTGAGCATGGTGTCTGTTGTATTCAATCCCGATGCAATTTCTGTGATTCATCAACACTCTGTTAGTCCACAGATTACAGAATGCCTCCAGATGTGCATCAGGAACCACTACTGGTCTTCCAGGGAACGATCAAAGCGTAGACTGTTTGAGACATTACTCCCATGGACGAAAGTGCGCATGGTGACAGTTGTATTCAATCCCGATGCCATGTCTGTGTTTCATCAACACTCTGATAGTGAACAGATTACAGAATGCCTCCAGATGTACATCGGAAACTACTACTGGTCTTCCAGGGAACGATCAAAGAGTAGACTGTTTGAGACATTACTCCCATGGAGGAAAGTGCTCATGGTGACTGCTGTATTCAATCCCGATGCAATTGCTGTGCTTTATCAACGCTCTGATAGTCCACAGTTTACGGAAAGCCTCCAGATGAGCATCGGAAAGTACTACTGGTCTTCCAGGGAACGATCAAAGCGTAGACGGTTAGAGACCTTACTCCCATGGAGGAAAGTGCGCATGGTGACTGTTGTATTCAATCCCGATGCAATTTCTGTGTTTCATCAACACTCTGATAGTCCACAGATTACAGAATGCCTCCAGATGTGCATCGGAAACTACTACTGGTCTTCCAGGGAACGATCAAAGCGTAAACTCTTTGAGACATTACTCCCATGGAGGGAAGTGCGCATGGTGACTGTTGTATTCAATACCGATGCAATTTACGTGTTTCGTCAGCACTCTTATAGTCCACAGATTACAGAATGCTTTCAGATGTGCATCGGAAACTACTACTGGTCTTCCTGGGAACGATCAAGCGTAGACTGTTTGAGACATTATTCCCATGAAGGAATGTGCGCATTGTGGCTGTTGTATTCAATCCCGAGGCAATATCTGTGTTTCATCAACACTCTGATAGTCTACATATTACAGAATGCCACCAGACGTGCATCGGAAACTACTACTGGTCTTCCAGGAACGATCAAAGCGTAGACTGTTTGAGACATTACTCCCGTGGAGGAAAGTGCGCATGGTGACTGTTGTATTCAATCCCGATTCAATTTTTGTGTTTAATCAACACTCTGATACTCCACAGATTACAGAATGCCACCAGATGTGCATCGGAAACTACTACTGGTCTTCCAGGGAACGATCAAAGCGTAGACTGTTTGAGACATTACTCCCCTGGACTAAAGTGCGCATGGTGACTGTTGTATTCAATTCCGATTCAATTTCTGTGTTTCATCAACTCTCTGATTGTCCACAGATTACAGAATGCCTCTAGATGTGCATCGGAAACTACTACTGGTCTTCCAGGGACCGATCAAAGCGTAGACTGTTTGAGACATTACTCCCGTGGAATAAAGTGCGCATGGTGACTGTTGTATTCAATCCCGATGCAATTTCTGTGTTTCATCAACACTCTGATAGTTCACAGATTACAGAATGCCACCAGATGTGCATCGGAAACTACTACTGGTCTTCCAGGGAACGATCAAAGCGTAGAGTGTGTGAGACATTACTCCCATGGAGGAAAGTGCGCATGGTGACTGTTGTATTCAATTCCGATTCAATTCTGTGTTTCATCAACACTCTGATAGACCACAGATTACAGAATGCCTCCAGATGTGCACCGGAAACTACTACTGGTCTTCCAGGGATCAATCAGAGCGTAGAGTGTTTGAGACATTACTCCCATGAAGGGAAGTGAACATGGTGACTGTTGTATTCAATCCCGATGCAATTTCTGTGTTTCATCAACACTCTGATAGTCCACAGATTACAGAATGCCTCCAGATGTGCACCGGAAACTACTACTGGTCTTCCAGGGATCAATCAGAGCGTAGAGTGTTTGAGACATTACTCCCATGAAGGGAAGTGAACATGGTGAATGTTGTATTCAATCCCGAAGCAATTTCTGTGTTTCATCAACACTCTGATAGTCCACAGATTACAGAATGCCTCCAGATGTGCATCGGAAACCACTACTGGTCTTCCAAGGAACGATCAAAGCGTAGACTGTTTGAGACATTACTCCCATGGACGAAAATGCGCATGGTGACAGTTGTATTCAATCCCGATGCAATTTCTGTGTTTCGTCAACACTCTGATAGTCCACAAATTACGGAAAGCCTCCAGATGTGCATCGGAAACTACGACTGGTCTTCCAGGGAACGATCAAAGCGTAGACTGTTAGGGACATAACTCCCATGGAGGAAAGTGCGCATGATGACTGTTGTATTCAATCCCGATGCAATTTCTGTGTTTCATCAACACTCTGATAGTCCACATATTAAAGAATGCCACCAGATGTGCATCGGAAACTACTACTGGTCTTCCAGGGAACGATCAAAGCGTAGACTGTTTGAGACATTACTCCCATGGAGGAAAGTGCGCATGGTGACTGTTGTATACAATCCTGATGCAATTTCTGTGTTTCATCAACACTCTGATAGTCAACAGATTACAGAATGCCTCCAGATGTGCATCGGAAACTACTACTGGTCTTCCAGGGAACAATCAAAGAGTAGACTGTTTGAGACATTACTCCCATGGTGGAAAGTGCGCATGGTGATTGTTGTTTTCAATCCCGATGCAATTTCTGTGTTTCATCAACACTCTGATAGTCCACAGATTACAGAATGCCAACAGATGTGCATCGGAAACTACTACTGGTCTTCCAGGGAACGATCAAAGCGTAAACTGTTTGAAAATTACTCCCATGGAGGAAAGTTCGCATACTGACTGTTGGATTCAATCCCGATGCAATTTCTGTGTTTCATGAACAATCCGATACTCCACAGATTAGAAAATGCCACCAGATGTGCATCGGAAACTACTACTGGTCTTCCAGGGAACGATCAAATCGTAGACTGTTTAAGACATTACTCCCATGGAAGAATGTGCGCATGGTGACTGTTGTATTCAATCCCGATGCAATTTCTGTGTTTCATCAACACTCTGATAGTCCACAGATTACAGAATGCCTCCAGATGTGCATCGAAAACCACTACTGGTCTTCCAGTGAACGATCAGAGCGTAGACTGTTTGAGACATTACTCCCATGGACGAAAGTGCGCATGGTGACAGTTGTATTCAATCCCGATGCAATTTCTATGTTTCATCAACACTCTGATAGTCCACAAGTTACGGAAAGCCTCCAGATGTGCATCGGAAACTACTACTTGTCTTCCAGGGAACGATCAAAGCGTAGACTGTTAGAGACATTACTCCCATGGAGGAAAGTGCGCATGGTGACTGTTGTATTCAACCCCAATGCAATTTCTGTGTTTCATCAACACTCTGATAGTCCACAGATTACAGAATGCCACCAGATGTGCATCGGAAACTACTACTGGTCTTCTGGGGAACGATCAAAGCGTAGACTGTTTGAGACATTACTCCCGTGGAGGAAAGAGCGCATGGTGATTGTTGTATTCAATCCCGATTCAAATTTCTGTGTTTCATCAACACTCTGATAGTCCACAGATTACAGAATGCCACCAGATGTGCATCAGGAACTACTACTGGTCTTCCAGGGAACGATCAAAGCGTAGACTGTTTGAGAATTACTCCCATGGAGGAAAGTGCGCATGGTGACTGTTGGATTCAATCCCGATGCAATTTCTGTGTTTCATCAACAATCTGATAGTCCACAGATTACAGAATGCCTCCATATGTGCACCGGAAACTACTACTGGTCTTCCAGGGATCAATCAGAGCGTAGAGTGTTTGAGACATTACTCCCATGAAGGGAAGTGAGCATGGTGACTGTTGTATTCAATCCCGATGCAATTTCTGTGTTTCATCAACACTCTGTTAGTTCACAGATTACAGAATGCCTCCAGATGTGCATCAGGAACCACTACTGGTCTTCCAGGGAACGATCAAAGCGTAGACTGTTTGACACATTACTCCCATGGACGAAATTGCGCATGGTGACAGTTGTATTCTATCCCGATGCAAATTTCTGTGTTTCATCAACACTCTGATAGTCCACAGATTACAGAATGCCTCCAGATGTGCACCGAAAACCACTACTGGTCTTCCAGGGAACGATCAGAGCGTAGACTGTTTGAGACATTACTCCCATGGACGAAAGTGCGCATGGTGACAGTTGTATTCCATCCCGATGCAATTTCTATGTTTCATCAACACTCTGATAGTCCACAAGTTACGGAAAGCCTCCAGATGTGCATCGGAAACTACTACTGGTCTTCCAGGGAACGATCAAAGCGTAGACTGTTTGAGACATTACTCCCATGGAGGAAAGAGCGCATGGTGATTGTTGTATTCAATTACGATGCAAATTTCTGTGTTTCATCAACACTCTGATAGTCCACAGATTACAGAATGCCACCAGATGTGCATCGGAAACTACTACTGGTCTTCCAGGGAACGATCAAATCGGAGACTGTTTAAGACATTACTCCCATGGAAGAAAGTGCGCTTGGTGACTGTTGTATTCAATCCCGATGCAATTTCTGTGTTTCATCAACAATCTGATAGTCCACAGATTACAGAATGCCTCCATATGTGCACCGGAAACTACTACTGGCATTCCAGGGATCAATCAGAGCGTAGAGTGTTTGAGACATTACTCCCATGAAGGTAAGTGAGCATGGTGACTGTTGTATTCAATCCCGATGCAATTTCTGTGATTCATCAACACTCTGTTAGTCCACAGATTACAGAATGCCTCCAGATGTGCATCAGGAACCACTACTGGTCTTCCAGGGAACGATCAAAGCGTAGACTGTTTGACACATTACTCCCATGGACGAAAGTGCGCATGGTGACAGTTGTATTCAATCCCGATGCAATGTCTGTGTTTCATCAACACTCTGATAGTCAACAGATTACAGAATGCCTCCAGATGTGCATCGGAAACTACTACTGGTCTTCCAGGGAACGATCAAAGAGTAGACTGTTTGAGACATTACTCCTGTGGAATAAAGTGCGCATGGTGACTGTTGTATTCAATCCCGATGCAATTTCTGTGTTTCATCAACACTCTGATAGTTCACAGATTACAGAATGCCACCAGATGTGCATCGGAAACTACTACTGGTCTTCCAGGGAACGATCAAAGCGTAGAGTGTGTGAGACATTACTCCCATGGAGGAAAGTGCGCATGGTGACTGTTGTATTCAATTCCGATTCAATTCTGTGTTTCATCAACACTCTGATAGACCACAGATTACAGAATGCCTCCAGATGTGCACCGGAAACTACTACTGGTCTTCCAGGGATCAATCAGAGCGTAGAGTGTTTGAGACATTACTCCCATGAAGGGAAGTGAACATGGTGACTGTTGTATTCAATCCCGATGCAATTTCTGTGTTTCATCAACACTCTGATAGTCCACAGATTACAGAATGCCTCCAGATGTGCACCGGAAACTACTACTGGTCTTCCAGGGAACGATCAGGGCGTAGAGTGTTTGAGACATTACTCCCATGAAGGGAAGTGAACATAGTGACTGTTGTATTCAATCACGAAGCAATTTCTGTGTTTCATCAACACTCTGATAGTCCACAGATTACAGAATGCCTCCAGATGTGCATCGGAAACTACTACTGGACTTCCAGGGAACAATCAAAGAGTAGACTGTTTGAGACATTACTCCCATGGAGGAAAGTGCGCATGGTGACTGTTGTATACAATCCCGATGCAATTTCTGTGTTTCATCAACACTCTGATAGTCAACAGATTACAGAATGCCTCCAGATGTGCATCGGAAACTACTACTGGTCTTCCTGGGAACAATCAAAGAGTAGACTGTTTGAGACATTACTCCCATGGAGGAAAGTCGCATGGTGATTGTTGTATTTAATCCCGATGCAATTTCTGTGTTTCATCAACACACTGATAGTCCACAGATTACAGAATGCCAACAGATGTGCATCGGAAACTACTACTGGTCTTCCAGGGAACGATCAAAGCGTAAACTGTTTGAGAATTACTCCCATGGAGGAAAGTTCGCATACTGACTGTTGGATTCAATCCCGATGCAATTTCTGTGTTTCATGAACAATCCGATACTCCACAGATTACAGAATGCCACCAGATGTGCATCGGAAACTACTACTGGTCTTCCAGGGAACGATCAAATCGTAGACTGTTTAAGACATTACTCCCATGGAAGAATGTGCGCATGGTGACTGTTGTATTCAATCCCGATGCAATTTCTGTGTTTGATCAACACTCTGATAGTCCACAGATTACAGAATGCCTCCAGATGTGCACCGGAAACTACTACTGGTCTTCCAGGGATCAATCAGAGCATAGAGTGTTTGAGACATTACTCCCATGAAGGGAAGTGAGCATGGTGACTGTTGTATTCAATCCCGATGCAATTTCTGTGTTTCATCAACACTCTGATAGTCCACAGATCACAGAATGCCACCAGATGTGCATCGGAAACTACTACTGGTCTTCCAGGGAACGATCAAAGCGTAGACTGTTTGAGACATTACTCCCATGGAGGAAAGTGCGCATGGTGACTGTTGTATATAATCCCGATGCAATTTCTGTGTTTCATCAACACTCTGATAGACCACAGATTACAGAATGCCTCCAGATGTGCACCGGAAACTACTACTGGTCTTCCAGGGATCAATCAGAGCGTAGAGTGTCTGAGACATTACTCCCATGAAGGGAAGTGAGCATGGTGACTGTTGTATTCAATCCCGATGCAATTTCTGTTTTTCATCAACACTCTGATAGTCCACAGATTACAGAATGCCTCCAGATGTGCATCGGAAACCACTACTGGTCTTCCAGGGAACGATCAAAGCGTAGACTGTTTGAGACATTACTCCCATGGACGAAAGTGCACATGGTGACAGTTGTATTCAATCCCGATGCGATTTCTGTGTTTCATCAACACTCTGATAGTCCACAAGTTACGGAAAGCATCCTGATGTGCATCGGAAACTACTACTGGTCTTAAAGGGATCAATCAGAGCGTAGAGTGTTTGAGACATTACTCCCATGAAGGGAAGTGAGCATGGTGACTGTTGTATTCAATCCCGATGCAATTTCTGTATTTCATCAACACTCTGATAGTCCACAAATTACGGAAAGCCTCCAGATGTGCATCGGAAACTACTACTGGTCTTCCAGGGAAGGATCAAAGCGTTGACTGTTACAGACATTACTCCCATGGAGGAAAGTGCGCATGGTGACTGTTGTATTCAATCCCGATGCAACTTCTGTGTTTCATCAACACTCAGATAGTCCACAGATTACAGAATGCCACCAGATGTGCATCAGAAACTACTACTGGTCTTCCAGGGAACGATAAAATCGTAGACTGTTTGAGATATTACTCTCATGGTGGAAAGTGCGCATGGTGACTGTTGTATACAATCCCGATGCAATTTCTGTCTTTCATCAACACTCTCATAGTCAACAGATTACAGAATGCCCCCAGATGTGCATCGGAAACTACTACTGGTCTTCCAGGGAACGATCAAAGCGTAGATTGTTTGAGACATTACTCTCATGGAGGAAATTGCGCATGGTGACTGTTGTATTCAATCCCGATGCAATTTCTGTGCTTCATCAACACTCTGATAATCCACAGTTTACGGAAAGCCTCCAGATGAGCATCGGAAAGTACTACTGGTCTTCCAGCGAACGATCAAAGCGTAGACGGTTAGAGACATTACTCCCATGGAGGAAAGTGCGCATGGTGACCGTTGTATTCAATCCCGATGCAATTTCTGTGTTTCATCAACACTCTGATAGTCTACAGATTACAGAATGCCACCAGATGTGCATCGGAAGCTACTACATGTCTTCCAGGGAACGATCAAAGCGTAGACTGTTTGAGACATTCCTCCCATGGAGGAAACTGCGCATGGACACTGTTGTATGCAATCCCAATGCAATTTCTGTGTTTCATCAACAATCTGATAGTCCACAGATTACAGCAAGCATCCAGATGTGCATCGGTTTCTACTACTGGTCTTCCAGGAAACTATCAAAACGTAGGCTGTAGAGTCATTACTCCCATGGAGGAAAGTGCGCATGGTCACTGTTGTATTCAATCCCGATGCAATATCTGTGTTTCATCAAGACTCTGATAGTCTACAGATTACAGAATGCCACCAGATGTGCATCGGAAGCTACTACATGTCTTCCAGGGAACGATCAAAGCGTAGACTGTTTGAGACATTCCTCCCATGGAGGAAACTGCGCATGGACACTGTTGTATGCAATCCCAATGCATTTTCTGTGTTTCATCAACAATCTGATAGTCCACAGATTACAGAAAGCATTGAGATGCGCATCGGAAACTACTACTGGTCTTCCAGGGAACGATCAAAGCGTAGACTGTTAGAGACATTACTCCCATGGAGGTAAGTGCTCAGGGTGACTGTTGTATTCAATCCCGATGCAATTTCTGTGTTTCATCAACACTCTGATAGTCTACAGATTACAGAATGCCACCAGATGTGCATCGGAAACTACTACTGGTCTTCCAGGGAACGATCAAAGCGTAGACTGTTTGAGACATTACTCCCGTGGAATAAAGTGCTCATGGTGACTGTTGTATTCAATCCCGATGCAATTTCTGTGTTTCATCAACACTCTGATAGTCCACAGATTACAGAATGCTTCCAGATGTCCATCGGAAACTACTACTGATCTTCCAGGGAACGATCAAAGCGTAGACTGTTTGAGACATTACTCCCGTGGAGGAAAGTGCGCATGGTGAATGTTGTATTCAATCCCGATGCAATTTCTGTGTTTCATCAACACTCTGATAGTCCACAGATAACAGAAAACATCCAAATGTGCATCAGAAACTACTACCGGTCTTCCAGGGAACGATCAAAGCGTAGACTGTTTGAGAATTACTCCCATGGAGGAAAGTTCGCATGGTGACTGTTGGATTCAATCCCGATGCAATTTCTGTGTTTCATGAACAATCTGATACTCCACAGATTACAGAATGCCACCAGATGTGCATTGGAAACTACTACTGGTCTTCCAGGGATCAATCAGAGCGTAGAGTGTTTGAGACATTACTCCTATGAAGGGAAGTGAGCATGGTTACTGTTGTATTCAATCCCGATGCAATTTCTGTGTTTCATCAACACTCTGATAGTCCACAGATTACAGAATGCCTCCAGATGTGCATCAGGAACCACTACTGGTATTCCAGGGAACGATCAAAGCGTAGACTGTTTGACACATTACTCCCATGGACGAAAGTGCGCATGGTGACAGTTGTATTCAATCCCGATGCAATTTCTGTATTTCATCAACACTCTGATAGTCCACAAATTACGGAAAGCCTCCAGATGTGCATCGGAAACTACTACTGGTCTTCCAGGAAGGATCAAAGCGTAGACTGTTACAGACATTACTTCCATGGAGGAAAGTGCGCATGGTGACTGTTGTATTCAATCCCAATGCAACTTCTGTGTTTCATCAACTCTCTGATAGTCCACAGATTACAGAATGCCACCAGATGTGCATCGGAAACTACTACTGGTCTTCCAGGGAACGATCAAAGCGTAGACTGTTTGAGACATTACTCCCATGGAGGAAAGTGCGCATGGTGACTGTTGTATACAATCCCGATGCAATTTCTGTGTTTCATCAACACTCTGATAGTCAACAGATTACAGAATGCCTCCAGATGAGCATCGGAAACTACTACTGGTCTTCCAGGGAACGATCAAAGAGTAGACTGTTTGAGACATTACTCCCATGGAGGAAATTGCGCATGGTGAGTGTTGTATTCAATCGCGATGCAATTTCTGTGCTTCATCAACACTCTGATAGTCCACAGTTTACGGAAAGCCTCCAGATGAGCATCGGAAAATACTACTGGTCTTCCAGCGAACGATCAAAGCGTAGACGGTTAGAGACATTACTCCCATGGAGGAAAGTGCGCATGGTGACCGTTGTATTCAATCCCGATGCAATTTCTGTGTTTCATCAACACTCTGATAGTCCACAGATTACAGAATGCCTCCAGATGTGCATCGGAAACTACTACTGGTCTTCCAGGGATCAATCAGAGCGTAGAGTGTCTGAAACATTACTCCCATGAAGGAAGTGAGCATCGTGACTGTTGTATTCAATCCCGATGCAATTTCTGTGTTTCATCAACACTCTGATAGTCCACAGATTACAGAATGCCTCCAGATGTGCATCGGAAACCACTACTGGTCTTCCAGGGAACGATCAAAGCGTAGACTGTTTGAGACACTACTCCCATGGACGAAAGTGCGCATGGTGACAGTTGTATTCAATCCCGATGCAATTTCTGTGTTTCATCAACACTCTGATAGTCCACAAGTTACGGAGAGCCTCCTGATGTGCATCGGAAACTACTACTGGTCTTCCAGGGATCAATCAGAGCGTAGAGTGTTTGAGACATTACTCCCATGAAGGGAAGTGAGCATGGTGACTGTTGTATTCAATCCCGATGCAATTTCTGTATTTCATCAACACTCTGATAGTCCACAAATTACGGAAAGCCTCCAGATGTGCATCGGAAACTACTACTGGTCTTCCAGGGAAGGATCAAAGCGTTGACTGTTACAGACATTACTCCCATGGAGGAAAGTGCGCATGGTGACTGTTGTATTCAATCCCGATGCAACTTCTGTGTTTCATCAACACTCTGATAGTCCACAGATTACAGAATGCCACCAGATGTGCATCGGAAAATACTACTGGTCTTCCAGGGAACGATAAAAGCGTAGACTGTTTGAGACATTACTCCTATGGAGGAAAGTGCGCATGGTGACTGTTGTATACAATCCCGATGTAATTTCTCTCTTTCATCAACACTCTGATAGTCAACAGATTACAGAATGCCTCCAGATGTGCATCGGAAACTACTACTGGTCTTCCAGGGAACGATCAAAGCGTAGATTGTTTGAGACATTACTCTCATGGAGGAAATTGCGCATGGTGACTGTTGTATTCAATCCCGATGCAATTTCTGTGCTTCATCAACACTCTGATAGTCCACAGTTTACGGAAAGCCTCCAGATGAGCATCGGAAAGTAGTACTGGTCTTCCAGGGATCAATCAGAGCGTAGAGTGTCTGAGACATTACTCCCATGAAGGGAAGTGAGCATGGTGACTGTTGTATTCAATCCCGATGCAATTTCTGTGTTTCATCAACACTCTGATAGTCCACAGATTACAGAATGCCTCCAGATGTGCATCGGAAACCACTACTGGTCTTCCAGGGAACGATCAAAGCGTAGACTGTTTGAGACATTACTCCCATGGACGAAAGTGCGCTAGGTGACAGTTGTATTCAATCCCGATGCAATTTCTGTGTTTCATCAACACTCCGATAGTCCACAAGTTACGGAAAGCCTCCTGATGTGCATCGGAAACTACTACTGGTCTTCCAGGGAACGATCAAAGCGTAGACTGTTAGAGACATTACTCCCATGGAGGAAAGTGCGCATGGTAACTGTTGTATTCAATTACGATGCAATTTCTGTGTTTCATGAACAATCTGATACTCCACAGATTACAGAATGCCACCAGATGTGCATCGGAAACTACTACTGGTCTTCCAGGGAACGATCAAATCGGAGACTGTTTAAGACATTACTCCCATGGAAGAAAGTGCGCATGGTGACTGTTGTATTCAATCCCGATGCAATTTTTGTGTTTCATCAACAATCTGATAGTCCACAGATTACAGAATGCCTCCAATTGTGCAACGGAAACTACTACTGGTCTTCCAGGGATCAATCAGAGCGTAGAGTGTTTGAGACATTACTCCCATGAAGGGAAGTGAGCATGGTGACTGTTGTATTCAATCCCGATGCAATTTCTGTGTTTCATCAACACTCTGTTAGTCCACAGATTACAGAATGCCTCCAGATGTGCATCGGAAACTACTACTGGTCTTCCAGGGATCAATCAGAGCGTAGAGTGTCTGAGACATTACTCCCATGAAGGAAGTGAGCATGGTGACTGTTGTATTCAATCCCGATGCAATTTCTGTGTTTCATCAACACTCTGATAGTCCACAGATTACAGAATGCCTCCAGATGTGCATCGGAACCACTACTGGTCTTCCAGGGAACCATCAAAGCGTAGACTGTTTGAGACATTACTCCCATGGACGAAAGTGCGCATGGTGACAGTTGTTTTCAATCCCGATGCAATTTCTGTGTTTCATCAACACTCTGATAGTATACAAGTTACGGAAAGCCTCCTGATGTGCATCGGAAACTACTACTGGTCTTCCAGGGATCAATCAGAGCGTAGAGTGTTTGAGACATTACTCCCATGAAGGGGAGTGAGCATGGTGACTGTTGTATTCAATCCCGATGCAATTTCTGTATTTCATCAACACTCTGATAGTCCACAAATTACGGAAAGCCTCCAGATGTGCATCGGAAACTACTACTGGTCTTCCAGGGAAGGATCAAAGCGTTGACTGCTACAGACATTACTCCCATGGAGGAAAGTGCGCATGGTGACTGTTGTATTCAATCCCGATGCAACTTCTGTGTTTCATCAACACTCTGATAGTCCACAGATTACAGAATGCCACCAGATGTGCATCGGAAAATACTACTGCTCTTCCAGGGAACGATCAAAGCGTAGATTGTTTGAGACATTACTCGCATGGAGGAAATTGCGCATGGTGACTGTTGTATTTAATCCCGATGCAATTTCTGTGCTTCATCAACACTCTGATAGTCCACAGTTTACGGAAAGCCTCCAGATGAGCATCGGAAAGTACTACTGGTCTTCCAGGGATCAATCAGAGCGTAGAGTGTCTGAGACATTACTCCCATGAAGGGAAGTGAGCATGGTGACTGTTGTATTCAATCCCGATGCAATTTCTGTGTTTCATCAACACTCAGATAGTCCACAGATTACAGAATGCCTCCAGATGTGCATCGGAAACCACTACTGGTCTTCCAGGGAACGATCAAAGCGTAGACTGTTTGAGACATTACTCCCATGGACGAAAGTGCGCTAGGTGACAGTTGTATTCAATCCCGATGCAATTTCTGTGTTTCATCAACACTCTGATAGTCCACAAGTTACGGAAAGCCTCCTGATGTGCATCGGAAACTACTACTGGTCTTACAGGGAACGATCAAAGCGTAGACTGTTAGAGACATTACTCCCATGGAGGAAAGTGCCCATGGTAATTGTTGTATTCAATCCCGATGCAATTTCTGTGTTTCATCAACACTCTGATAGTCCACAGATTACAGAATGCCACCAGATGTGCATCGGAAACTACTACTGGTTTTCCAGGGAACGACCAAAGCGTAGACTGTTTGAGACATTACTCCCATGGAGGAAAGTGCGCATGGTGACTGTTGTATACAATCCCGATGCAATTTCTGTGTTTCACCAACACTCTGATAGTCAACAGATTACAGAATGTCTCCAGATGTGCATCGGAAACTACTACTGGTCTTCCAGGGAACGATCAAAGAGTAGACTGTTTGAGACATTACTCCCATGGAGGAAAGTGCGCATGGTGACTGTTGTATTCAATCCCGATGCAATTTCTGTGTTTCATCAACACTCTGATAGTCCACAGAATACAGAATGCCACCAGATGTGCATCGGAAACTACTACTGGTCTTCCAGGGAACGATCAAAGCGTAGACTGTTTAAGACATTACTCCCATGGACGAAATTGCGCATGGTGACTGTTGTATTCAATCCCGATGCAATTTCTGTGTTTCATCAACACTCTGATACTCCACAGATTACAGAATGCCACCAGATGTGCATCGGAAACTACTACTGGTCTTCTGGGGAACGATCAAAGCGTAGACTGTTTGAGACATTACTCCCGTGGAGGAAAGAGCGCATGGTGATTGTTGTATTCAATCCCGATGCAATTTCTGTGTTTCATCAACACTCTGATAGTCCACAGATTACAGAATGATACCAGATGTGCATCGGAAACTACTACTGGTCTTCCAGGCAACGATCAAAGCGTAGGCTGTTTCAGACTTTACCCCCATGGAGGAAACTGCTCATGGAGACTGTTGTATTCAATCCCGATGCAATATCTGTGTTTCATGAACAGTCTGATAGTCCACAGATTACAGAAAGCATCCAGATGTGCATCGGTAACTACTACTGGTCTTCCAGGTAACTATCAAAGCGTAGGCTGTAGAGTCATTACTCCCATGGAGGAAAGTGCGCATGGTGACTGTTGTATTCAATCCCGATGCAAATTCTGTGTTTAATCAACACTCTGATACTCCACAGATTACAGAATGCCACCAGATGTGCATCGGAAACTACTACTGGTCTTCCAGGGAACGATCAAAGCGTAGACTGTTTGAGACATTACTCCCCTGGACTAAAGTGCGCATGGTGACTGTTATATTCAATTCCGATTCAATTTCTGTGTTTCATCAACTCTCTGATTGTCCACAGATTACAGAATGCTTTCAAATGTGCATCGGAAACTACTACTGGTCTTCCTGGGAACGATCAAAGCGTAGACTGTTTGAGACATTACTCCCGTGGAGGAAAGTGCGCATGGTGACTGTTGTATTCAATCCCGATGCAATTTCTGTGTTTCATCAACACTCTGTAAGTCTACAGATTACTGAATGCCACCAGATGTGCATCGGAAACTACTACTGGTCTTCCAGGGAACCATCAAATCGTAGACTGTTTAAGACATTACTCCCATTTAAGAAAGTGCGCATGGTGACTGTTGTATTCAATCCCGATGCTATTTCTGTGTTTCATCAACACTCTGATAGTCCACAGATTACAGAATGCCTCCAGATGTGCACCGGAAACTACTACTGGTCTTCCAGGGATCAATCAGAGCGTAGAGTGTTTGAGACATTACTCCCATGAAGGGAAGTGAGCATGGTGACTGTTGTATTCAATCCCGATGCAATTTCTGTGTTTCATCAACACTCTGATAGTCCACAGATTACAGAATGCCTCCAGATGTGCATCGGATACCACTACTGGTCTTCCAGGGAACGATCAAAGCGTAGACTGTTTGAACCTTACTCCCATGGACTAATGTGCGCATGGTGACAGTAGTATTCAATCCCGATGCAATTTCTGTGTTTCATCAACACTCTGATGGTCCACAAATTACGAAAAGCCTCCAGATGTGCATCGGAAACTACTAATGGTCTTCCAGGGAACGATCAAAGCGTAGACTGTTAGAGACATTACTCCCATGGAGGAAAGTGCGCATGGTGACTGTTGTATTCAATCCCCATGCAATTTCTGTGTTTCATCAACACTCTGTAAGTCTACAGATTACTGAATGCCACCAGATGTGCATCGGAAACTACTACTGGTCTTCCAGGGAACGATCAAAGCGTAGACTGTTTGAGAATTACTCCAATGGAGGAAAGTTCGCCTGCTGACTGTTGGATTCAATCCCGATGCAATTTCTGTGTTTCATGAACAATCGGATACTCCACAGATTGCAGAATGCCACCAGATGTGCACCGGAAACTACTACTGGTCTTCCAGGGATCAATCAGAGCGTAGAGTGTCTGAGACATTACTCCCATGAAGGAAAGTGCTCATGGTGATTGTTGTATTCAATCCCGATGCAATTTCTGTGTTTCATCAACACTCTGATAGTCCACAGATTACAGAATGCCACCAGATGTGCATCAGAAACTACTACTGGTCTTCCAGGGAACGATCAAAGCGTAGACTGTTTGAGAATTACTCCAATGGAGAAAAGTTCGCCTGCTGACTGTTGGATTCAATCCCGATGCAATTTCTGTGTTTCATGAACAATCGGATACTCCACAGATTGCAGAATGCCACCAGATGTGCATCGGAAACTACTACTGGTCTTCCAGGGAACGATCAAATCGTAGACTGTTTAAGACATTACTCCCATGCAAGAAAGTGCGCATGGTGACTGTTGTATTCAATCCCGATGCAATTTCTGTGTTTCATCAACACTCTGATAGTCCACAGATTACAGAATGCCTCCAGACGTGCACCGGAAACTACTACTGGTCTTCCAGGGATCAATCAGAGCGTAGAGTGTCTGAGACATTACTCCCATGAAGGGAAGTGAGCATGGTGACTGTTGTATTCAATCCCGATGCAATTTCTGTGTTTCATCAACACTCTGATAGTCCACAGATTACAGAATGCCACCAGATGTGCATCGGAAACTACTACTGGTCTTCCAGGGAACGATCAAAGCGTAGACTGTTTGAGACATTACTCCCATGGAGGAAAGTGCGCATTGTGACTGTTGTATACAATCCCGATGCAATTTCTGTGTTTCATCAACACTCTGATAGTCAACAGATTACAGAATGCCTCCAGATGTGCATCGGAAACTACTACTGGTCTTCCAGGGAACGATAAAAAAGTAGACTGTTTGAGACATTTCTCCCATGGAGGAAAGTGCGCCTGGTGACCGTTGTATTCAATCCCGATGCAATTTCTGTGTTTCATCAACACTCTGATAGTCCACAGATTACAGAATGCCACCAGATGTGCATCGGAAACTACTACTGGTCTTCCAGGGAACGATCAAAGCGAAGACTGTTTGAGAATTACTCCCATGAAGGAAAGTTCGCATGGTGACTGTTGGATTCAATCCCGATGCAACTTCTGCGTTTCATGAACATTCTGATACTCCACAGACTACAGAATGCCACCAAATGTGCATCGGAAACTACTACTGGTCTTCCAGGGAACGATCGAATCGTAGACAGTTTGAGACGTTACTCCCATGGAGGAAACTGCTCATGGAGATTGTTGTATTCAATGCCGATGCAATTTCTGTGTTTCATCAACACTCTGATGGTCCACAAATTACGGAAAGCCTCCAGATGTGCATCGGAAACTACTACTGGTCTTCCAGCAACGATCAAAGTGTAGACTGTTAGAGACAATACTCCCATGGAGGAAAGTGCGCATGGTGACTGTTGTATTCTATCCCGATGCAATTTACGTGTTTCGCCAGCACTCTTATTGTCCACAGATTACAGAATGCTTTCAAATGTGCATCGGAAACTACTACTGGTCTTCCTGGGAACGATCAAAGCGTAGACTGTTTGAGACATTATTCCCATGAAGGAATGTGTGCATTGTGACTGTTGTATTCAATCCCGATGCAAATTCTGTGTTTAATCAACACTCTGATACTCCACAGATTACAGAATGCCACCAGATGTGCATCGGAAACTACTACTGGTCTTCCAGGGAACGATCAAAGCGTAGACTGTTTGAGACATTACTCCCCTGGACTAAAGTGCGCATGGTGACTGTTATATTAAATTCGATTCAATTTCTGTGTTTCATCAACTCTCTGATTGTCCACAGATTACAGAATGCCTCTAGATGTGCATCGGAAACTACTTCTGGTCTTCCAGGGACCGATCAAAGCGTAGACTGTTTGAGACATTACTCCCGTGGAGGAAAGTGCGCATGGTGACTGTTGTATTCAATCCCGATGCAATTTCTGTGTTTAATCAACACTCTGATACTCCACAGATTACAGAATGCCACCAAATGTGCATCGAAAACTACTACTGGTCTTCCAGGGAACGATCAAAGCGTAGACTGTTTTACACATTACTCCCATCGAGGAAAGTGCGCATGGTGACATCGGTATTCAATCCCGATGCAATTTCTGTGTTTCACCAACACTCTGATAGTCCACATATTACAGAATGCCTCCAGATGTGCATCGGAAACTACTACTGGTCTTACAGGGAACGATCAAAGCGTAGACAGTTTGAGACATTACTCCCATGGAGGAAACTGCTCATGGAGATTGTTGTATTCAATGCCGGTGAAATTTCTGTGTTTCATCAACACTCTGATAGTCCACAAATTACGGAAAGCCTCCAGATGTGCATCGGAAACTACTACTGGTCTTCCAGCAACGATCAAAGTGTAGACTGTTAGAGACAATACTCCCATGGAGGAAAGTGCGCATGGTGACTGTTGTATTCAATCCCGATGCAATTTCTGTGTTTCATCAACTCTCTGTAAGTCTACAGATTACTGAACGCCACCAGATGTGCATCGGAAACAACTACTGGTCTTCCAGGGAACGATCAAATCGTAGACTGTTTAAGACATTACTCCCATGGAAGAAAGTGCGCATGGTGACTGTTGTATTCAATCCCGATGCTATTTCTGTGTTTCATCAACACTCTGATAGTCCACAGATTACAGAATGCCTCCAGATGTGCACCGGAAACTACTACTGGTCTTCCAGGGATCAATCAGAGCGTAGAGTGTTTGAGACATTACTCCCATGAAGGGAAGTGAGCATGGTGACTGTTGTATTCAATCCCGATGCAATTTCTGTGTTTCATCAACACTCTGATAGTCCACAGATTACAGAATGCCTCCAGATTGCATCGGAAACCACTACTGGTCTTCCAGGGAACGATCAAAGCGTAGACTGTTTGAGACCTTACTCCCATGGACTAAAGTGCGCATTGCGACAGTTGTATTCAATCCCGATGCAATTTCTGTGTTTCATAAACACTCTGATAGTCCACAAATTACGAAAAGCCTCCAGATGTGCATCGGAAACTACTAATGGTCTTCCAGGGAACGATCAAAGCGTAGACTGTTAGAGACATTACTCCCATGCAAGAAAGTGCGCATGGTGACTGTTGTATTCAATCCCGATGCAATATCTGTGTTTCATCAACACTCTGATAGTCCACAGATTACAGAATGCCTCCAGATGTGCACCGGAAACTACTACTGGTCTTCCAGGGATCAATCAGAGCGTAGAGTGTCTGAGACATTACTCCCATGAAGGAAAGTGCTCATGGTGATTGTTGTATTCAATCCCGAAGCAATTTCTGTGTTTCATCACACTCTGATAGTCCACAGATTACAGAATGCCACCAGATGTGCATCAGAAACTACTACTGGTCTTCCAGGGAACGATCAAAGCGTAGACTGTTTGAGAATTACTCCAATGGAGGAAAGTTCGCCTGCTGACTGTTGGATTCAATCCCGATGCAATTTCTGTGTTTCATGAACAATCGGATACTCCACAGATTGCAGAATGCCACCAGATGTGCATCGGAAACTACTACTGGTCTTCCAGGGAACGATCAAATCGTAGACTGTTTAAGACATTACTCCCATGCAAGAAAGTGCGCATGGTGACTGTTGTATTCAATCCCGATGCAATTTCTGTGTTTCATCAACACTCTGATAGTCCACAAATTACGGAAAGCCTCCAGATGTGCATCGGAAACTACTACTGGTCTTCCAGCAACGATCAAAGTGTAGACTGTTAGAGACAATACTCCCATGGAGGAAAGTGCGCATGGTGGCTGTTGTATTCAATCCCGATGCAATTTCTGTGTTTCATCAACACTCTGTAAGTCTACAGATTACTGAATGCCACCAGATGTGCATCGGAAACTACTACTGGTCTTCCAGGGAACGATCAAATCGTAGACTGTTTAAGACATTACTCCCATTTAAGAAAGTGCGCATGGTGACTGTTGTATTCAATCCCGATGCTATTTCTGTGTTTCATCAACACTCTGATAGTCCACAGATTACAGAATGCCTCCAGATGTGCACCGGAAACTACTACTGGTCTTCCAGGGATCAATCAGAGCGTAGAGTGTTTGAGACATTACTCCCATGAAGGGAAGTGAGCATGGTGACTGTTGTATTCAATCCCGATGCAATTTCTGTGTTTCATCAACACTCTGATAGTCCACAGATTACAGAATGCCTCCAGATGTGCATCGGATACCACTACTGGTCTTCCAGGGAACGATCAAAGCGTAGACTGTTTGAACCTTACTCCCATGGACTAATGTGCGCATGATGACAGTTGTATTCAATCCCGATGCAATTTCTGTGTTTCATCAACACTCTGATAGTCCACAAATTACGAAAAGCCTCCAGATGTGCATCGGAAACTACTAATGGTCTTCCAGGGAACGATCAAAGCGTAGACTGTTAGAGACATTACTCCCATGGAGGAAAGTGCGCATGGTGACTGTTGTATTCAATCCCCATGCAATTTCTGTGTTTCATCAACACTCTGTAAGTCTACAGATTACTGAATGCCACCAGATGTGCATCGGAAACTACTACTGGTCTTCCAGGGAACGATCAAAGCGTAGACTGTTTGAGAATTACTCCAATGGAGGAAAGTTCGCCTGCTGACTGTTGGATTCAATCCCGATGCAATTTCTGTGTTTCATGAACAATCGGATACTCCACAGATTGCAGAATGCCACCAGATGTGCACCGGAAACTACTACTGGTCTTCCAGGGATCAATCAGAGCGTAGAGTGTCTGAGACATTACTCCCATGAAGGAAAGTGCTCATGGTGATTGTTGTATTCAATCCCGATGCAATTTCTGTGTTTCATCAACACTCTGATAGTCCACAGATTACAGAATGCCACCAGATGTGCATCAGAAACTACTACTGGTCTTCCAGGGAACGATCAAAGCGTAGACTGTTTGAGAATTACTCCAATGGAGAAAAGTTCGCCTGCTGACTGTTGGATTCAATCCCGATGCAATTTCTGTGTTTCATGAACAATCGGATACTCCACAGATTGCAGAATGCCACCAGATGTGCATCGGAAACTACTACTGGTCTTCCAGGGAACGATCAAATCGTAGACTGTTTAAGACATTACTCCCATGCAAGAAAGTGCGCATGGTGACTGTTGTATTCAATCCCGATGCAATTTCTGTGTTTCATCAACACTCTGATAGTCCACAGATTACAGAATGCCTCCAGACGTGCACCGGAAACTACTACTGGTCTTCCAGGGATCAATCAGAGCGTAGAGTGTCTGAGACATTACTCCCATGAAGGGAAGTGAGCATGGTGACTGTTGTATTCAATCCCGATGCAATTTCTGTGTTTCATCAACACTCTGATAGTCCACAAATTACAGAATGCCACCAGATGTGCATCGGAAACTACTACTGGTCTTCCAGGGAACGATCAAAGCGTAGACTGTTTGAGACATTACTCCCATGGAGGAAAGTGCGCATTGTGACTGTTGTATACAATCCCGATGCAATTTCTGTGTTTCATCAACACTCTGATAGTCAACAGATTACAGAATGCCTCCAGATGTGCATCGGAAACTACTACTGGTCTTCCAGGGAACGATAAAAAAGTAGACTGTTTGAGACATTTCTCCCATGGAGGAAAGTGCGCCTGGTGACCGTTGTATTCAATCCCGATGCAATTTCTGTGTTTCATCAACACTCTGATAGTCCACAGATTACAGAATGCCACCAGATGTGCATCGGAAACTACTACTGGTCTTCCAGGGAACGATCAAAGCGAAGACTGTTTGAGAATTACTCCCATGAAGGAAAGTTCGCATGGTGACTGTTGGATTCAATCCCGATGCAACTTCTGCGTTTCATGAACATTCTGATACTCCACAGACTACAGAATGCCACCAAATGTGCATCGGAAACTACTACTGGTCTTCCAGGGAACGATCGAATCGTAGACAGTTTGAGACGTTACTCCCATGGACGAAACTGCTCATGGAGATTGTTGTATTCAATGCCGATGCAATTTCTGTGTTTCATCAACACTCTGATAGTCCACAAATTACGGAAAGCCTCCAGATGTGCATCGGAAACTACTACTGGTCTTCCAGCAACGATCAATGTGTAGACTGTTAGAGACAATACTCCCATGGAGGAAAGTGCGCATGGTGACTGTTGTATTCTATCCCGATGCAATTTACGTGTTTCGCCAGCACTCTTATAGTCCACAGATTACAGAATGCTTTCAAATGTGCATCGGAAACTACTACTGGTCTTCCTGGGAACGATCAAAGCGTAGACTGTTTGAGACATTATTCCCATGAAGGAATGTGTGCATTGTGACTGTTGTATTCAATCCCGATGCAAATTCTGTGTTTAATCAACACTCTGATACTCCACAGATTACAGAATGCCACCAGATGTGCATCGGAAACTACTACTGGTCTTCCAGGGAACGATCAAAGCGTAGACTGTTTGAGACATTACTCCCCTGGACTAAAGTGCGCATGGTGACTGTTATATTCAATTCCGATTCAATTTCTGTGTTTCATCAACTCTCTGATTGTCCACAGATTACAGAATGCCTCTAGATGTGCATCGGAAACTACTTCTGGTCTTCCAGGGACCGATCAAAGCGTAGACTGTTTGAGACATTACTCCCGTGGAGGAAAGTGCGCATGGTGACTGTTGTATTCAATCCCGATGCAATTTCTGTGTTTAATCAACACTCTGATACTCCACAGATTACAGAATGCCACCAAATGTGCATCGAAAACTACTACTGGTCTTCCAGGGAACGATCAAAGCGTAGACTGTTTTACACATTACTCCCATCGAGGAAAGTGCGCATGGTGACATCGGTATTCAATCCCGATGCAATTTCTGTGTTTCACCAACACTCTGATAGTCCACATATTACAGAATGCCTCCAGATGTGCATCGGAAACTACTACTGGTCTTACAGGGAACGATCAAAGCGTAGACAGTTTGAGACATTACTCCCATGGAGGAAACTGCTCATGGAGATTGTTGTATTCAATGCCGATGAAATTTCTGTGTTTCATCAACACTCTGATAGTCCACAAATTACGGAAAGCCTCCAGATGTGCATCGGAAACTACTACTGGTCTTCCAGCAACGATCAAAGTGTAGACTGTTAGAGACAATACTCCCATGGAGGAAAGTGCGCATGGTGACTGTTGTATTCAATCCCGATGCAATTTCTGTGTTTCATCAACTCTCTGTAAGTCTACAGATTACTGAACGCCACCAGATGTGCATCGGAAACTACTACTGATCTTCCAGGGAACGATCAAATCGTAGACTGTTTAAGACATTACTCCCATGGAAGAAAGTGCGCATGGTGACTGTTGTATTCAATCCCGATGCTATTTCTGTGTTTCATCAACACTCTGATAGTCCACAGATTACAGAATGCCTCCAGATGTGCACCGGAAACTACTACTGGTCTTCCAGGGATCAATCAGAGCGTAGAGTGTTTGAGACATTACTCCCATGAAGGGAAGTGAGCATGGTGACTGTTGTATTCAATCCCGATGCAATTTCTGTGTTTCATCAACACTCTGATAGTCCACAGATTACAGAATGCCTCCAGATGTGCATCGGAAACCACTACTGGTCTTCCAGGGAACGATCAAAGCGTAGACTGTTTGAGACCTTACTCCCATGGACTAAAGTGCGCATTGCGACAGTTGTATTCAATCCCGATGCAATTTCTGTGTTTCATAAACACTCTGATAGTCCACAAATTACGAAAAGCCTCCAGATGTGCATCGGAAACTACTAATGGTCTTCCAGGGAACGATCAAAGCGTAGACTGTTAGAGACATTACTCCCATGCAAGAAAGTGCGCATGGTGACTGTTGTATTCAATCCCGATGCAATATCTGTGTTTCATCAACACTCTGATAGTCCACAGATTACAGAATGCCTCCAGATGTGCACCGGAAGCTACTACTGGTCTTCCAGGGATCAATCAGAGCGTAGAGTGTCTGAGACATTACTCCCATGAAGGAAAGTGCTCATGGTGATTGTTGTATTCAATCCCGAAGCAATTTCTGTGTTTCATCACAATCTGATAGTCCACAGATTACAGAATGCCACCAGATGTGCATCAGAAACTACTACTGGTCTTCCAGGGAACGATCAAAGCGTAGACTGTTTGAGAATTACTCCAATGGAGGAAAGTTCGCCTGCTGACTGTTGGATTCAATCCCGATGCAATTTCTGTGTTTCATGAACAATCGGATACTCCACAGATTGCAGAATGCCACCAGATGTGCATCAAAAACTACTACTGGTCTTCCAGGGAACGATCAAATCGTAGACTGTTTAAGACATTACTCCCATGCAAGAAAGTGCGCATGGTGACTGTTGTATTCAATCCCGATGCAATTTCTGTGTTTCATCAACACTCTGATAGTCCACAGATTACAGAATGCCTCCAGACGTGCACCGGAAACTACTACTGGTCTTCCAGGGATCAATCAGAGCGTAGAGTGTCTGAGACATTACTCCCATGAAGGGAAGTGAGCATGGTGACTGTTGTATTCAATCCCGATGCAATTTCTGTGTTACATCAACACTTTGATAGTCCACAGATTACAGAATGCCACCAGATGTGCATCGGAAACTACTACTGGTCTTCCAGGGAACGATCAAAGCGTAGACTGTTTGAGACATTACTCCCATGGAGGAAAGTGCGCATTGTGACTGTTGTATACAATCCCGATGCAATTTCTGTGTTTCATCAACACACTGATAGTCAACAGATTACAGAATGCCTCCAGATGTGCATCGGAAACTACTACTGGTCTTCCAGGGAACGATCAAAGCGAAGACTGTTTGAGAATTACTCCCATGAAGGAAAGTTCGCATGGTGACTGTTGGATTCAATCCCGATGCAACTTCTGCGTTTCATGAACATTCTGATACTCCACAGACTACAGAATGCCACCAAATGTGCATCGGAAACTACTACTGGTCTTCCAGGGAACGATCAAAGCGAAGACTGTTTGAGAATTACTCCCATGAAGGAAAGTTCGCATGGTGACTGTTGGATTCAATCCCGATGCAACTTCTGCGTTTCATGAACATTCTGATACTCCACAGACTACAGAATGCCACCAAATGTGCATCGGAAACTACTACTGGTCTTCCAGGGAACGATCGAATCGTAGACTGTTTAAGACATTACTCCCATGGAAGTAAGTGCGCATGGTGACTGTTGTAATCAATCCTGAAGCAATTTCTGTGTTTCATCAACACTCTGATAGTCCACAGATTACAGAATGCCTCCAGATGTGCACCGGAAACTACTACTGGTCTTCCAGGGATCAATCAGAGCGTAGAGTGTTTGAGACATTACTCCCATGAAGGGAAGTAAGCATGGTGACTGTTGTATCCAATCCCGATGCAATTTCTGTGTTTCATCAACACTCTGATAGTCCACAGATTACAGAATGCCTCCAGATGTGCATCGGAAACCACTACTAGTCTTCCAGGGAACGATCAAAGCGTAGACTGTTTGAGACATTACTCCCATGGACGAAAGTGCGCATGGTGACAGTTGTATTCAATCCCGATGCAATTTCTGTGTTTCATCAACATTCTGATAGTCCATAAATGACGGAAAGCCTCCAGATGTGCATCGGAAACTACTACTGGTCTTCCAGGGAACGATCAAAGCGTAGACTGTTAGAGACATTACTCCCATGGAGGAAAGTGCGCATATTGACTGTTGTATTCAATCCCGATGCAATTCCTGTGTTTCATGAACACTCTGATAGTCCACAGATTAAAGAATGCCTCCAGATGTGCATCGGAAACTACTACTAGTCTTCCGGGGAACGATCAAATCGTAGACTGTTTAAGACATTACTCCCATGGAAGAAGTGCGCATGGTGACTGTTGTATTCAATCCCGATGCAATTTCTGTGTTTCATGAAAAGTCTGATAGTCCACAGATTACAGAATGCCTCCAGATGTGCATCGGATACCACTACTGGTCTTCCAGGGAACGATCAAAGCGTAGACTGTTTGAACCTTACTCCCATGGACTAATGTGCGCATGATGACAGTTGTATTCAATCCCGATGCAATTTCTGTGTTTCATCAACACTCTGATAGTCCACAAATTACGAAAAGCCTCCAGATGTGCATCGGAAACTACTAATGGTCTTCCAGGGAACGATCAAAGCGTAGACTGTTAGAGACATTACTCCCATGGAGGAAAGTGCGCATGGTGACTGTTGTATTCAATCCCCATGCAATTTCTGTGTTTCATCAACACTCTGTAAGTCTACAGATTACTGAATGCCACCAGATGTGCATCGGAAACTACTACTGGTCTTCCAGGGAACGATCAAAGCGTAGACTGTTTGAGAATTACTCCAATGGAGGAAAGTTCGCCTGCTGACTGTTGGATTCAATCCCGATGCAATTTCTGTGTTTCATGAACAATCGGATACTCCACAGATTGCAGAATGCCACCAGATGTGCACCGGAAACTACTACTGGTCTTCCAGGGATCAATCAGAGCGTAGAGTGTCTGAGACATTACTCCCATGAAGGAAAGTGCTCATGGTGATTGTTGTATTCAATCCCGATGCAATTTCTGTGTTTCATCAACACTCTGATAGTCCACAGATTACAGAATGCCACCAGATGTGCATCAGAAACTACTACTGGTCTTCCAGGGAACGATCAAAGCGTAGACTGTTTGAGAATTACTCCAATGGAGAAAAGTTCGCCTGCTGACTGTTGGATTCAATCCCGATGCAATTTCTGTGTTTCATGAACAATCGGATACTCCACAGATTGCAGAATGCCACCAGATGTGCATCGGAAACTACTACTGGTCTTCCAGGGAACGATCAAATCGTAGACTGTTTAAGACATTACTCCCATGCAAGAAAGTGCGCATGGTGACTGTTGTATTCAATCCCGATGCAATTTCTGTGTTTCATCAACACTCTGATAGTCCACAGATTACAGAATGCCTCCAGACGTGCACCGGAAACTACTACTGGTCTTCCAGGGATCAATCAGAGCGTAGAGTGTCTGAGACATTACTCCCATGAAGGGAAGTGAGCATGGTGACTGTTGTATTCAATCCCGATGCAATTTCTGTGTTTCATCAACACTCTGATAGTCCACAAATTACAGAATGCCACCAGATGTGCATCGGAAACTACTACTGGTCTTCCAGGGAACGATCAAAGCGTAGACTGTTTGAGACATTACTCCCATGGAGGAAAGTGCGCATTGTGACTGTTGTATACAATCCCGATGCAATTTCTGTGTTTCATCAACACTCTGATAGTCAACAGATTACAGAATGCCTCCAGATGTGCATCGGAAACTACTACTGGTCTTCCAGGGAACGATAAAAAAGTAGACTGTTTGAGACATTTCTCCCATGGAGGAAAGTGCGCCTGGTGACCGTTGTATTCAATCCCGATGCAATTTCTGTGTTTCATCAACACTCTGATAGTCCACAGATTACAGAATGCCACCAGATGTGCATCGGAAACTACTACTGGTCTTCCAGGGAACGATCAAAGCGAAGACTGTTTGAGAATTACTCCCATGAAGGAAAGTTCGCATGGTGACTGTTGGATTCAATCCCGATGCAACTTCTGCGTTTCATGAACATTCTGATACTCCACAGACTACAGAATGCCACCAAATGTGCATCGGAAACTACTACTGGTCTTCCAGGGAACGATCGAATCGTAGACAGTTTGAGACGTTACTCCCATGGACGAAACTGCTCATGGAGATTGTTGTATTCAATGCCGATGCAATTTCTGTGTTTCATCAACACTCTGATAGTCCACAAATTACGGAAAGCCTCCAGATGTGCATCGGAAACTACTACTGGTCTTCCAGCAACGATCAATGTGTAGACTGTTAGAGACAATACTCCCATGGAGGAAAGTGCGCATGGTGACTGTTGTATTCTATCCCGATGCAATTTACGTGTTTCGCCAGCACTCTTATAGTCCACAGATTACAGAATGCTTTCAAATGTGCATCGGAAACTACTACTGGTCTTCCTGGGAACGATCAAAGCGTAGACTGTTTGAGACATTATTCCCATGAAGGAATGTGTGCATTGTGACTGTTGTATTCAATCCCGATGCAAATTCTGTGTTTAATCAACACTCTGATACTCCACAGATTACAGAATGCCACCAGATGTGCATCGGAAACTACTACTGGTCTTCCAGGGAACGATCAAAGCGTAGACTGTTTGAGACATTACTCCCCTGGACTAAAGTGCGCATGGTGACTGTTATATTCAATTCCGATTCAATTTCTGTGTTTCATCAACTCTCTGATTGTCCACAGATTACAGAATGCCTCTAGATGTGCATCGGAAACTACTTCTGGTCTTCCAGGGACCGATCAAAGCGTAGACTGTTTGAGACATTACTCCCGTGGAGGAAAGTGCGCATGGTGACTGTTGTATTCAATCCCGATGCAATTTCTGTGTTTAATCAACACTCTGATACTCCACAGATTACAGAATGCCACCAAATGTGCATCGAAAACTACTACTGGTCTTCCAGGGAACGATCAAAGCGTAGACTGTTTTACACATTACTCCCATCGAGGAAAGTGCGCATGGTGACATCGGTATTCAATCCCGATGCAATTTCTGTGTTTCACCAACACTCTGATAGTCCACATATTACAGAATGCCTCCAGATGTGCATCGGAAACTACTACTGGTCTTACAGGGAACGATCAAAGCGTAGACAGTTTGAGACATTACTCCCATGGAGGAAACTGCTCATGGAGATTGTTGTATTCAATGCCGATGAAATTTCTGTGTTTCATCAACACTCTGATAGTCCACAAATTACGGAAAGCCTCCAGATGTGCATCGGAAACTACTACTGGTCTTCCAGCAACGATCAAAGTGTAGACTGTTAGAGACAATACTCCCATGGAGGAAAGTGCGCATGGTGACTGTTGTATTCAATCCCGATGCAATTTCTGTGTTTCATCAACTCTCTGTAAGTCTACAGATTACTGAACGCCACCAGATGTGCATCGGAAACTACTACTGATCTTCCAGGGAACGATCAAATCGTAGACTGTTTAAGACATTACTCCCATGGAAGAAAGTGCGCATGGTGACTGTTGTATTCAATCCCGATGCTATTTCTGTGTTTCATCAACACTCTGATAGTCCACAGATTACAGAATGCCTCCAGATGTGCACCGGAAACTACTACTGGTCTTCCAGGGATCAATCAGAGCGTAGAGTGTTTGAGACATTACTCCCATGAAGGGAAGTGAGCATGGTGACTGTTGTATTCAATCCCGATGCAATTTCTGTGTTTCATCAACACTCTGATAGTCCACAGATTACAGAATGCCTCCAGATGTGCATCGGAAACCACTACTGGTCTTCCAGGGAACGATCAAAGCGTAGACTGTTTGAGACCTTACTCCCATGGACTAAAGTGCGCATTGCGACAGTTGTATTCAATCCCGATGCAATTTCTGTGTTTCATAAACACTCTGATAGTCCACAAATTACGAAAAGCCTCCAGATGTGCATCGGAAACTACTAATGGTCTTCCAGGGAACGATCAAAGCGTAGACTGTTAGAGACATTACTCCCATGCAAGAAAGTGCGCATGGTGACTGTTGTATTCAATCCCGATGCAATATCTGTGTTTCATCAACACTCTGATAGTCCACAGATTACAGAATGCCTCCAGATGTGCACCGGAAGCTACTACTGGTCTTCCAGGGATCAATCAGAGCGTAGAGTGTCTGAGACATTACTCCCATGAAGGAAAGTGCTCATGGTGATTGTTGTATTCAATCCCGAAGCAATTTCTGTGTTTCATCACAATCTGATAGTCCACAGATTACAGAATGCCACCAGATGTGCATCAGAAACTACTACTGGTCTTCCAGGGAACGATCAAAGCGTAGACTGTTTGAGAATTACTCCAATGGAGGAAAGTTCGCCTGCTGAATGTTGGATTCAATCCCGATGCAATTTCTGTGTTTCATGAACAATCGGATACTCCACAGATTGCAGAATGCCACCAGATGTGCATCAAAAACTACTACTGGTCTTCCAGGGAACGATCAAATCGTAGACTGTTTAAGACATTACTCCCATGCAAGAAAGTGCGCATGGTGACTGTTGTATTCAATCCCGATGCAATTTCTGTGTTTCATCAACACTCTGATAGTCCACAGATTACAGAATGCCTCCAGACGTGCACCGGAAACTACTACTGGTCTTCCAGGGATCAATCAGAGCGTAGAGTGTCTGAGACATTACTCCCATGAAGGGAAGTGAGCATGGTGACTGTTGTATTCAATCCCGATGCAATTTCTGTGTTACATCAACACTTTGATAGTCCACAGATTACAGAATGCCACCAGATGTGCATCGGAAACTACTACTGGTCTTCCAGGGAACGATCAAAGCGTAGACTGTTTGAGACATTACTCCCATGGAGGAAAGTGCGCATTGTGACTGTTGTATACAATCCCGATGCAATTTCTGTGTTTCATCAACACACTGATAGTCAACAGATTACAGAATGCCTCCAGATGTGCATCGGAAACTACTACTGGTCTTCCAGGGAACGATCAAAGCGAAGACTGTTTGAGAATTACTCCCATGAAGGAAAGTTCGCATGGTGACTGTTGGATTCAATCCCGATGCAACTTCTGCGTTTCATGAACATTCTGATACTCCACAGACTACAGAATGCCACCAAATGTGCATCGGAAACTACTACTGGTCTTCCAGGGAACGATCAAAGCGAAGACTGTTTGAGAATTACTCCCATGAAGGAAAGTTCGCATGGTGACTGTTGGATTCAATCCCGATGCAACTTCTGCGTTTCATGAACATTCTGATACTCCACAGACTACAGAATGCCACCAAATGTGCATCGGAAACTACTACTGGTCTTCCAGGGAACGATCGAATCGTAGACTGTTTAAGACATTACTCCCATGGAAGTAAGTGCGCATGGTGACTGTTGTAATCAATCCTGAAGCAATTTCTGTGTTTCATCAACACTCTGATAGTCCACAGATTACAGAATGCCTCCAGATGTGCACCGGAAACTACTACTGGTCTTCCAGGGATCAATCAGAGCGTAGAGTGTTTGAGACATTACTCCCATGAAGGGAAGTAAGCATGGTGACTGTTGTATCCAATCCCGATGCAATTTCTGTGTTTCATCAACACTCTGATAGTCCACAGATTACAGAATGCCTCCAGATGTGCATCGGAAACCACTACTAGTCTTCCAGGGAACGATCAAAGCGTAGACTGTTTGAGACATTACTCCCATGGACGAAAGTGCGCATGGTGACAGTTGTATTCAATCCCGATGCAATTTCTGTGTTTCATCAACATTCTGATAGTCCATAAATGACGGAAAGCCTCCAGATGTGCATCGGAAACTACTACTGGTCTTCCAGGGAACGATCAAAGCGTAGACTGTTAGAGACATTACTCCCATGGAGGAAAGTGCGCATATTGACTGTTGTATTCAATCCCGATGCAATTCCTGTGTTTCATGAACACTCTGATAGTCCACAGATTAAAGAATGCCTCCAGATGTGCATCGGAAACTACTACTAGTCTTCCGGGGAACGATCAAATCGTAGACTGTTTAAGACATTACTCCCATGGAAGAAGTGCGCATGGTGACTGTTGTATTCAATCCCGATGCAATTTCTGTGTTTCATGAAAAGTCTGATAGTCCACAGATTACAGAATGCCTCCAGATGTGCACCGGAAACTACTACTGGTCCTCCAGGGATCAATCAGAGCGTAGAGTGTTTGAGACATTACTGCCATGAAGGGAAGTGAGCATGGTGACTGTTGTATTCAATCCCGATGCAATTTCTGTGTTTCATCAACACTCTGATAGTCCACAGATTACAGAATGCCTCCAGACGTGCATCGGAAACCACTACTGGTCTTCCAGGGATCAATCAAAGCGTAGACTGTTTGAGACATTACTCCCATGGACGAAAGTGCGCATGGTGACAGTTGTATTCATTCCCGATGCAATTTCTGTGTTTCATCAACACTCTGATAGTCAACAGATTACAGAATGCCTCCAGATGTGCATCGGAAACTACTACTGGTCTTCCAGGGAACGATCAAAGGGTAGACTGTTTGAGACATTACTCCCATGGAGGAAAGTGCGCATGGTGATTGTTGTATTCAATCCCGATGCAATTTCTGTGTTTCATCAACACTCTGATAGTCCACAGATTACAGAATGCCTCCAGATGTGCACCGGAAACTACTACTGGTCTTCCAGGGATCAATCAGAGCGTAGAGTGTCTGAGACATTACTCCCATGAAGGGAAGTGAGCATTGTGACTGTTGTATTCAATCCCGATGCAATTTCTGTGTTTCATCAACACTCTGATAGTCCACAAATTACGGAAAGCCTCCAGATGTGCATCGGAAACTACTACTGGTCTTCCAGGCAACGATCAAAGCGTAGACTGTTAGAGACATTACTCGCATGGAGGAAAGTGCGCATGGTGACTGTTGTATTCAATCCCGATGCAATTTCTGTGTTTCATCAACACTCTGATAGTCCACAGATTACAGAATGCCTCCAGATGTGCACCGGAAATTACTACTGGTATTCCAGGGATCAATCAGAGCGTAGAGTGTTTGAGACATTACTCCCATGAAGGGAAGTCAGCATGGTGACTGTTGTATTCAATCCCGATGCAATTTCTGTGTTTCATGAACACTCTGATAGTCCACAGATTACAGAATGCCAGCAGATGTGCACCGGAAACTACTACTGGTCTTCCAGGGATCAATCAGAGCGTAGAGTGTTTGAGACATTACTCCCATGAAGGGAAGTGAGCATGGTGACTGTTGGATTCAATCCCGATGCAATTTCTGTGTTTCATGAAAAATCTGATACTCCACAGATTACAGAATGCCAACAGATGTGCATCGGAAACTACTACTGGTCTCCCAGGGAACGATCAAATCGCAGACTGTTTGAGACCTTACTCCCATGGACGAAAGTGTGCATGGTGACAGTTGTATTCAATCCCGATGCAATTTCTGTGTTTCATGAACACTATGATAGGCCACAAATTACGGAAAGCCTCCAGATGTGCATCGGAAACTACTACTGGTCTTCCAGGGAACGATCAAAGCGTAGACTCTTTGAGACATTACTCCCATGGAGGAAAGTGCGCATGGTGATTGTTGTATTCAATCCCGATGCAATTTCTCTGTTTCATCAATACTCTGATAGTCCACAGATTACAGAATGCCACCAGATGTGCATCGGAAACTACTACTGGTCTTCCAGGGAACGATCAAAGCGTAGACTGTTTGAGAATTACTCCAATGGAGAAAAGTTCGCATGCTGACTGTTGGATTCAATCCCGATGCAATTTCTGTGTTTCATGAACAATTTGATACTCCACAGATTACAGAATGCCACCAGATGTGCATCGGAAACTACTACTGGTCTTCCAGGGAACGATCAAATCGTAGACTGTTTAAGACATTACTCCCATGGAAGAAAGTGCGCATGGTGACTGTTGTATTCAATTCCGATGCAATTTCTGTGTTTCATCAACACTCTGATAGTCCGCAGATTACAGAATGCCTCCAGATGTGCACCGGTAACTACTACTGGTCTTCCAGGGAACGATCAAAGCGTAGACTCTTTGAGACATTACTCCCATGGAGGAAAGTGCGCATGGTGACTGTTGTATTCAATCCCGATGCAATTTCTGTGTTTCATCAACACTCTGATAGTCCACAGATTAAAGAATGCCACCAGATGTGCATCGGAAACTACTACTGGTCTTCCAGGGAACGATCAAAGAGTAGATAGTTTGAGACATTACTCCCATGGAGGAAAGAGCGCATGGTGATTGTTGTATTCAATCCCGATGCAATTTCTGTGTTTCATCAAGACTCTCATAGTCCACAGATTACAGAATGCCAGCTGATGTGCAGCGGAAACTACTACTGGTCTTCCAGTTAACGATCAAAGCGTAGACTGTTTGAGAATTACCCCCATGGAGGAAAGTTCGCATGCTGACTGTTGGTTTCAATCCCGATGCAATTTCTGTGTTTCATGAACAATCTGATACTCCACAGATTACAGAATGCCACCAGATGTGCATCGGAAACTACTACTGGTCTTCCAGGGAACGATCAAATAGGAGACTGTTTAAGACATTACTCCCATGGAAGAAAGTGCGCATGGTGACTGTTGTATTCAATCCCGATGCAATTTCTGTGTTTCATCAACACTCTGATAGTCCACAGATTACAGAATGCCTCCTGCTGTGCATCGGAAACCACTACTGGTCTTCCAGGGAACGATCAAAGCGTAGACTGTTTGAGACATTACTCCCATGGACGAAAGTGCGCATGGTGACTGTTGTATTCAATCCCGATGCAATTTCTGTGTTTCATCAACACTCTGATAGTCAACAGATTACAGAATGTCTCCAGATGTGCATCGGAAACTAATACTGGTCTTCCAGGGAACGATCAAAGAGTAGACTGTTTGAGACATTACTCCCATGGAGGAAAGTGCGCATGGTGACTGTTGTATTCAATCCCGATGCAATTTCTGTGTTTCATCAACACTCTGATAGTCCACAGATTACAGAATGCCACCAGATGTGCATCGGAAACTACTACTGGTCTTCCAGTGAACGATCAAAGAGTAGACTGTTTGAGACATTACTCCCATGGAGGAAAGTGCGCATGGTGATTGTTGTATTCAATCCCGATGCAATTTATATGTTTCATCAGCACTCTGATAGTCCACAGATTACAGAATGCCACCAGATGTGCATCGGAAACTACTACTGGTCTTCCAGGGAACGATCAGAGCGTTGACTGTTTGAGAATTACTCCAATGGAGGAAAGTTCGCATGCTGACTGTTGGATTCAATCCCGATGCAATTTCTGTGTTTCATGAACAATCTGATACTCCACAGATTACAGAATGCCACCAGATGTGCATCGGAAACTACTACTGGTCTTCCAGGGAACGATCAAAGCGTAGACTGTTAGAGACATTACTCCCATGGAGGAAAGTGCGCATTGTGACTGTTGTATTCAATCCCGATGCAATTTCTGTGTTTCATCAACACTCTGATAGTCCACAGATTACAGAATGCCTCCAGATGTGCACCGGAAACTACTACTGGTCTTCCAGGGATCAATCAGAGCGTAGAGTATCTGAGACATTACTCCCATGAAGGGAAGTGAGAATGTTGACTGTTGTATTCAATCCCGATGCAATTTCTGTGTTTCATCAACACTCTGATAGTCCACAGATTACAGAATGCCTCCAGATGTGCATCGGAAACCACTACTGGTCTTCCAGGAAACGATCAAAGCGTAGACTGTTTGAGACATGACTCCCATGGACGAAAGAGCGCATGGTGACAGTTGTATTCAATCCCGATGCAATTTCTATGTTTCATCAACACTCTGATAGTCCACAAGTTACAGAAAGCCTCCAGATGTGCATCGGAAACTACTACTGGTCTTCCAGGGAACGATCAAAGCGTAGACTGTTAGAGACATTACTCCCATGGAGGAAAGTGCGCATGGTGACTGTTGTATTCAATCCCAATGCAATTTCTGTGTTTCATCAACACTCTGATATTCCACAGATTACAGAATGCCACCAGATGTGCATCGGAAACTACTACTGGTCTCCTGGGGAACGATCAAAGCGTAGACTGTTTGAGACATTACTCCCGTGGAGGAAAGAGCGCATGGTGATTGTGTATTCAATCCCGATGCAAATTTCTGTGTTTCATCAACACTCTGATAGTCCACAGATTACAGAATGCCACCAGATGTGCATCAGAAACTACTACTGGTCTACCAGGGAACGATCAAAGCGTAGACTCTTTGAGAATTACGACCAATGAGGAAAGTGCGCATGGTGACTGTTGGATTAAATCCCGATGCAATTTCTGTGTTTCATGAACTATCTGATACTCCACAGATTACAGAATGCCACCAGATGTGCATCGGAAACTACTACTGGTCTTCCAGGGAACGATCAAATCGGAGACTGTTCAAGACATTACTCCCATGAAGGGAAGTGAGCATGGTGACTGTTGTATTCAATCCCGATGCAATTTCTGTGTTTTATCAACACTCTGTTAGTCCACAGATTACAGAATGCCTCCAGATGTGCATCGGAAACTACTACTGGTCTTCCAGGGAACGATAAAAGCGTGGACTGTTTGAGACATTACTCCCATGGGAGGAAGTGCGCATGGTGACTGTTGTATTCAATCCCGATGCAATTTACGTGTTTCGTCAGCACCCTTATAGTCCACAGATTACAGAATGCTTTCAGATGTGCATCGGAAACTACTACTGGTCTTCCTGGGAACGATCAAAGCGTAGACTATTTGAGACATTATTCCCATGAAGGAATGTGCGCATTGTGGCTGTTGTATTCAATCCCGAGGCAATTTCTGTGTTTCATCAACACTCTGATAGTCTACAGATTACAGAATGCCACCAGACGTGCATCGGAAACTACTACTGGTCTTCCAGGAACGATCAAAGCGTACACTGTTTAGACATTACTCCCGTGGAGGAAAGTGCGCATGGTGACTGTTGTATTCAATCCCGATGCAATTTCTGTGTTTAATAAACACTCTGATACTCCACAGATTACAGAATGCCACCAGATATGCATCGGAAACTACTACTGGTCTTCCAGGGAACGATCAAAGCGTAGACTGTTTGAGACATTACTCCCCTGGACCAAAGTGCGCATGGTGACTGTTGTATTCAATTCCGATTCAATTTCTGTGTTTCATCAACTCTCTGATTGTCCACAGATTACAGAATGCCTCTAGATGTGCATCGGAAACTACTACTGGTCTTCCAGGGACCGATCAAAGCGTAGACTGTTTGAGACATTACTTCCGTGGAATAAAGTGCGCATGGTGACTGTTGTACTCAATCCCGATGCAATTTCTGTGTTTCATCAACACTCTGATAGTTCACAGATTACAGAATGCCACCAGATGTGCATCGGAAACTACTACTGGTCTTCAAGGGAACGATCAAAGCGTAGAGTGTGTGAGACATTACTCCCATGGAGGAAAGTGCGCATGGTGACTGTTGTATTCAATTCCGATTCAATTCTGTGTTTCATCAACACTCTGATAGACCACAGATTACAGAATGACATCAGATGTGTATCGGAAACTAGTACTGCTCTTCCAGGGAACGATCAAAGCGTAGACTGTTTCAGACATTACTCCCATGGAGGAAAGTGCAGATGGTGACTGTTGTATTCAATCGCGATGCAATATCTGTGTTTCATCAACACTCTGATAGTCCACAGATTACAGAATGCCACCAGATGTGCATCGGAAACTACTACTGGTCTTCCAGGGAACGATCAAAGCGTAGGCTGTTTGAGACTTTACCTCCATGGAGGAAACTGCTCATGAAGACTGTTGTATTCAATCCCGATGCAATATCTGTGTTTCATGAACAGTCTGATAGTCCACAGATTACAGCAAGCATCTAGATGTGCATCGGTTACTACTACTGGTCTTCCAGGAAACTATCAAAGCGTAGGCTGTAGAGTCATTACTCCCATGGAGGAAAGTGCGCATGGTCACTGTTGTATTCAATCCCGATGCAATATCTGTGTTTCATCAAGACTCTGATAGTCTACAGATTACAGAATGCCACCAGATGGGCATCGGAAGCTACTACATGTCTTCCAGGGAACGATCAAAGCGTTGACTGTTTGAGACATTCCTCCCATGGAGGAAACTGCGCATGGACACTGTTGTATTCAATCCCAATGCAATTTCTGTGTTTCATCAACAATCTGATAGTCCACAGATTACAGAAAGCATTATAATGCGCATCGGAAACTACTACTGGTCTTCCAGGGAACGATCAAAGCGTAGACTGTTAGAGACATTACTCCCATGGAGGTAAGTGCTCAGAGTGACTGTTGTATTCAATCCCGATGCAATTTCTGTGTTTCATCAACACTTTGATAGTCTACAGATTACAGAATGCCACCAGATGTGCATCGGAAACTACTACTGGTCTTCCAGGGAACGATCAAAGCGTAGACTGTTTGAGACATTACTCCCGTGGAGGAAAGTGCGCATGGTGACTGTTGTATTCAATCCCGATGCAATTTCTGTGTTTCATCAACACTCTGATAGTCCACAGATTACAGAATGCTTCCAGATGTTCATCGGAAACTACTACTGGTCTTCCAGGGAACGATCAAAGCGTAGACTGTTTGAGACATTACTCCCGTGGAGGAAAGTGCGCATGGTGACTGTTGTATTCAATCCCGATGCAATTTCTGTGTTTCATCAACACTCTGATAGTCCACAGATTACAGAAAACATCCAAATGTGCATCAGAAACTACTATAGGTCTTCCAGGGAACGATCAAAGCGTAGACTGTGTGAGAATTACTGCCATGGAGGAAAGTTCGCATGGTGACTGTTGGATTCAATCCCGATGCAATTTCTGTGTTTCATGAACAATCTGATACTCCACAGATTACAGAATGCCACCAGATATGCATCGGAAACTACTACTGGTCTTACAGGGATCAATCAGAGCGTAGAGTGTTTGAGACATTACTCCCATGAAGGGAAGTGAGCATGGTGACTGTTGTATTCAATCCCGATGCAATTTCTGTGTTTCATCAACACTCTGATAGTCCACAGTTTACACAATGCCTCCAGATGTGCATCAGGAACCACTACTGGTCTTCCAGGGAACGATCAAAGCGCAGACTGTTTAAGACATTACTCCCATGGACGAAAGTGCGCATGGTGACTGTTGCATTCAATCCCGATGCAATTTCTGTATTTCATCAACACTCTGATAGTCCACAAATTACGGAAAGCCTCCAGATGTGCATCGTAAACTACTACTGGTCTTCCAGGGAACGATCAAAGAGTAGACTGTTTGAGACATTACTCCCATGGAGGAAATTGCGCATGGTGACTGTTGTATTCAATCCCGATGCAATTTCTGTGCTTCATCAACACTGTGATAGTCCACAGTTTACGGAAAGCCTCCAGATGAGCATCGGAAAGTACTACTGGTCTTCCAGGGATCAATCAGAGCGTAGAGTGTCTGAGACATTTCTCCCATGAAGGGAAGTGAGCATTGTGACTGTTGTATTCAATCCCGATGCAATTTCTGTGTTTCATCAACACTCTGATAGTCCACAGATTACAGAATGCCTCCAGATGTGCATCGGAAACCACTACTGGTCTTCCAGGGAACGATCAAAGCGTAGACTGTTTGAGACATTACTCCCATGGACGAAAGCGCGCATGGTGACTGTTGTATTCAATCCCGATGCAATTTCTGTATTTCATCAACACTCTGATTTTCCACAAATTACGGAAAGCCTCCAGATGTGCATCGGAAACTACTACTGGTCTTCCAGGGAACGATCAAAGCGTTGACTGTTACAGAAATTACTCCCATGGAGGAAAGTGCGCATTGTGACTGTTGTATTCAATCCCGATGCAACTTCTGTGTTTCATCAACACTCTGATAGTCCACAGGTTACAGAATGCCACCAGATGTGCATCGGAAACTACTACTGGTCTTCCAGGGAACGATAAAAGCGTAGAGTGTTTGAGACATTACTCCCATGGAGGAAAGTGCGCATGGTGACTGTTGTATACAATCCCGATGCAATTTCTGTGTTTCATCAACACTCTGATAGTCAACAGATTACAGAATGCCTCCAGATGTGCATCGGAAACTACTACTGGTCTTCCAGTTAACGATCAAAGCGTAGATTGTTTGAGACATTACTCTCATGGAGGAAATTGCGCATGGTGACTGTTGTATTCAATCCCGATGCAATTTCTGTGCTTCATCAACACTCTGATAGTCCACAGTTTACGGAAAGCCTCCAGATGAGCATCGGAAAGTACTACTGGTCTTCCAGCGAACGATCAAAGCGTAGACGGTTAGAGACATTACTCCCATGGAGGAAAGTGCGCATGGTGACCGTTGTATTCAATCCCGATGCAATTTCTGTGTTTCATAAACACTCTGATAGTCCACAGATTACAGAATGCCTCAAGATGTGCATCGGAAACTACTACTGGTCTTCCAGGGATCAATCAGAGCGTAGAGTGTCTGAGACATTACTCCCATGAAGGGAAGTGAGCATGGTGACTGTTGTATTCAATCCCGATGCAATTTCTGTGTTTCATCAACACTCTGATAGTCCAGAGATTACAGAATGCCTCCAGATGTGCATCGGAAACCACTACTGGTCTTCCAGGGAACGATCAAAGCGTAGACTGTTTGAGACATTACTCCCATGGACGAAAGTGCGCATGGTGACAGTTGTATTCAATCCCGATGCAATTTCTGTGTTTCATCAACACTCTGATAGTCCACAAGTTACGGAAAGCCTCCTGGTGTGCATCGGAAACTACTACTGGTCTTCCAGGGAACGATCAAAGCGTAGACTGTTAGAGACATTACTCCCATGGAGGAAAGTGCGCATTGTAACTGTTGTATTCAATCCCGATGCAATTTCTGTGTTTCAACAACACTCTGATAGTCCACAGATTACAGAATGCCACCAGATGTGCATCGGAAACTACTACTGGTTTTCCAGGGAACGATCAAAGCGTAGACTGTTTGAGACATTACTCCCATGGAGGAAAGTGCGCATGGTGACTGTTGTATACAATCTCGATGCAATTTCTGTGTTTCATCAACACTCTGATAGTCAACAGATTACAGAATGTCTCCAGATGTGCATCGGAAACTACTACTGGTCTTCCAGGGAACGATCAAAGAGTAGACTGTTTGAGACATTACTCCCATGGAGGAAAGTGCGCATGGTGACCGTTGTATTCAATCCCGATGCAATTTCTGTGTTTCATAAACACTCTGATAGTCCACAGATTACAGAATGCCTCAAGATGTGCATCGGAAACTACTACTGGTCTTCCAGGGATCAATCAGAGCGTAGAGTGTCTGAGACATTACTCCCATGAAGGGAAGTGAGCATGGTGACTGTTGTATTCAATCCCAAAGCAATTTCTGTGTTTCATCAACACTCTGATAGTCCACAGATTACAGGATGCCACCAGATGTGCATCGGAAACTACTACTGGTCTTCCAGGGAACGATCAAAGCGTAGACTGTTTGAGAATTACTCCCACGGAGGAAAGTGCGCATGGTGACTGCTGGATTCAATTACGATGCAATTTCTGTGTTTCATGAACAATCTGATACTCCACAGATTACGGAATGCCACCAGATGTGCATCGGAATCTACTACTGGTCTTCCAGGGAACGATCAAAGCGTAGAGTGTTTGAGACATTACTCCCATGGAGGAAAGCGCGCATGGTGACTGTTGTATTCAATTCCGATTCAATTCTGTGTTTCATCAACACTCTGATAGACCACAGATTACAGAATGACATCAGGTGTGTATCGGAAACTACTACTGGTCTTCCAGGGAACGATCAAGGCGTAGACTGTTTCAGACATTACTCCCATGGAGGAAAGTGCGGATGGTGACTG